>NC_080755.1:25122604-26322604 GCF_020826845.1 Diceros bicornis minor
TTATAAAAAGATGGTTATAAATTTATATTCTCACCAGCCCTGAGAGTTCTTGTTGTACTGTTCTTTGCCAACAATAGTTAATGAACAGATGTTTAATTTTGTCTATTTTGTAGTATCTCATTAAGTCTTTCATTTTTCTCCCTTATTTCCAATGTGGTTGGCCATTTGTATTCACTCTTTAGTGGTGTGTATATGCAAGTCTTTTGACCATTTTTCTATTACAGTCATGAGCTACAGAATGATGTTTCAGTCAACAATGGACCATTTGTACAACAGTGGTCCCGTAAGATTATTACCTCATGGCCTAGGTATATAGTAGCCTACATCATCTAGGTTTCTGTAAGTACTGTAGGAGAGGAAGAAATTTTCCTCCATCATAGATTCTTCTGGCTGGTGCAAGAATTAAATTGATATGAGACAGATTAACAGGAAAAAAACAAACAACAGATTAATAACATGTATACATGGGAGAAACCAAAGAAAACAGAGTAACTTGCCAAAATGCCCAAAGCCCTCACCTTAAATACCATCCTCAGCTAAAGATAAAAGAAGATGTTGGGGGTGGGAAGAACCAGGGACTTCAAAGGGAAGGAAGGCAATTCACAGGTAGGTGAAAAGGAGCAAATGGTTTGGAAAACAAGTGTTTGGCCACATGGAAACAGAAGAACACAGAGGGGAACCCAACAAGCAGGCTTTTCTTTCTCTCTGTCTACCACCTAGTTCCTGTTGCTAAGGTGATAGCATGCTTCCTGAGACAGGTTTTTTAATCTGAACTTTTTTAAGTATTTAAGGTAGACGTAACGAGAAAAACTTTCTGAGTCTTTTGTTTCTTAAAAGGAGTTAGCCAAAAATAATCTTCATGTTAGAGACACGTTTTGGGGTGGCAAATTTTGTCCCCCTTCAGCACACTTTATGATATTCACACAACGACAAAATCACGTAACGACGCATTTCTCAGAATGCATCTCTGTTGTTAAGCAACGCATGACTGTAGCCTATTTTGTTGTCCAGTTTTAGGAATTCTTTGCATGTTCTAGATTTAGTTCTTTGTCTTTGTTCTCTCTCTTTTTAAAAAATAGTCTTCGTCTTTGGTTTTCTTCAGCTTCACTACCTTATATCTAAGATTTATTTTTATTTATTCTACTAAGCCATTAGGCTTCTTTAACTAGTATCGTTCACCTGGAATCAATTTTTATCTCTAAAATATTTTCTTTGCTTAATTATTTCTCTCCTCCCTTGTTGGAACTCTGTTTTAAACTTGTATTAGTGAATTTTGCTTCCAAAAATGATGGTAGACAAGGTTGCGCCTACTGTGCCTTTTGCCTTTGCTGGATCTCATTAACGATATTTTTGACTGAGTGATGGTGTTGATTGCTGCCCTTAAAACTTATTTGTAGAAATTCTTTGGGCCTAGGATAAAGGGTCTTCATCCAGAGAGGATTTGTGTTTGATGCTTCCATGCAGTCGTGAACAAAATCAATTGAGAGCCACCTCAAACCACGTGTATCTTTAAGCGACTCAGCTGATCCAGGCCATGAATATCTGTTAGAGGGCTAGCAGCTGAGCTGTGGCCACTTCTCAGAAGACTGTGTTTTTACCTTTACTGTTATATCTCCAGTCTATTTAATCCCAAAGAAAACAATGACAAAAAACAAAACAAGCAAACAAACAGCAGAATCTCCAGAAAGCCCTTTCCTGTAGACTGTTGCAGTCAAGGTACATGCTGGCAGGTGTTCACCAGGTTCACACTTATCCTGAGAGTGGAGCCCTTGGGGATCCTGGCTTCATGTGGTGAAGATTTCTGTTAAACTTCCCTCCTGTGTTAGCACTGGGCCTTGATTTCTTATCTTCTCACTTTGTGGAAATGCACTCACACACACATACACATTTCCCCTTACCAACAGATGCCCTCAGGACAAAAGTGATGTAGTGCTTGATATTTCTCTCACTTCAGTGAGTTTGAGGGCTACTCCAACGCTGAGCCTGGAAATTCCCTATAATCTTGTCAGCTCTTCAGTATGCTTAATCTGAAAGAATATAAGGAAATATATTTTTCTCTGTGTTTTTAATTGTTTCCAGAGGAGGAGTCAGACTAATTAACTCAGCTTACTATTGTTGAAAATATAATTCTATCATTTGTTTTTATATTTCATTTGTCTACACAAAGAAAATTTAATACACATTTGTAGAAGAAATTATACTTCAAATGAATAGAGTACATATATATACATATCATTTTAGTTAACTTTTCTCCAGCTCTTGCCATTTTAATTATATTTATGAAATAGTATTCTTTTCTTTATATCAGCAAATGCTACTTACTCAAAGAAATGCTAGAGCTATAATTCATCTGTCTGTTTTTCACTGAAACTCTAACTTGAGCAGTGTCCTTTTGTAGAAGTCTCAGTTTTTTTCTCCTGCCCAACCCCATTACCCACCTCCTTAGCAAGCCAGTGTCAATGCTAGGTATTAAAGAGATTCTTCCTTCTAAGGTGTGCTCTGGAAATGATCTGGAACAACACAGTTCTTGGCAATTAGTGATAGAGAGGTAATAGGCTGACTTGGCTTTTGGTAAGAAATGAAGAATATTTTCCAGTTAGAATGCTAAGTGACATTTTTTCAACCGTATTGCCCAGTAGGCATTTATTTTGTGATCATTATCTGTGCAATACCTTTACCTGTACTAACACAAGCCTTCCTTCACTATCAGTTTCATCAATTGGACTCCATATACCAATATTGGCATTATAATAGCATTGTCATTATCATTACATGCACATTAAGAGTTATTCAAAGACTTATTGGGTGGTTTCATGGTTATCTGGATTTTTCATCTGAAAGTTTAAAAAAATTTAGAAAAAACTTGTTCCCACTGGAGTTAAATGTGACATGTCCTCAAATATTATCAATCTATATATTCATTTGGAGTAATAAGCTGAAGTTCTCAATTCATATACATTTTGATAACACCCACCAATACCCTTTGAGCACCATTAGACACACTTGTAGCATATTTATGCTTATTTTTTTTTAATTTTATTTATTTATTTTATTTCCCCCCAAAGCCCTAGTGGATCACTGTATGTCACAGCTGCACATCCTTCTAGTTGCTGTATGTGGGACGCGGCCTCAGCATGGCCAGAGAAGCGGTGCGTGGGTGCGCACCCAGGAATCGAACCCGGGCTGCCAGCAGCGGAGCTCGTGCACTCAACCACTAAGCCACGGGGCTGGCCCCTATTTATGTTTATTGAATGAAATAGATGTTCTGCAGAGTCTTCTACCAGTCACTTTGATCTACCAGTATATCACCTGTTACAAGAAATAATCTCTTTATTGATCTCTTTAGTGTTGCTATTTCATTGCTTAAGAAAGGAATCACTCTGTAATTGACCCAGTGCTACATAAATTGTCTTTCTTTATTGTATTCCACTTCTGACGGGCTAATATTTTCTTCACTACTCTTACTTTTAACAAGAATTATTAAAAAAATACACATACACACACAAACACATCCTTTGTTCAATCTTTGATGTTTCTATGACAGTGAAATGACTTGGAGAGAGATGCAAATCATTTAGCAATGTTCCAAAGTGACATGGTGCTCTCAGGAAAACTCCTCTTGATTAAGGCATGACAGTTTTTCTGCCCCATAATGGCTGGTGGCTATAAAAGCGACCACACTGAATTTGAAGAAGGGCAATATAAAATAATTGGCTCCGGGCCAACCTAAGCTGCTTCACGCCATCAACCTCGTCACATTTGGATTCAAATTAAACTCTAATTTAAAGAGAGCTTAAATTAAAAAAGCACACTTAATTCCTTCAATTTGCAGAACTATTCCATTCCATTAGGCAACAAATTTCTACCTGTCAGTTTTGGAATGAAAGTGGTCTCTCTCAGGAGGAAACTTTTCACTTGTAGTAATTAGGTATGGGGAGTCTTGTGATGATGCCTGTGCTTTGATAGCTGCTTGTATTTAGCTCTCCAAGCTGAGGAACCCTTGGGTAAACTCGATTGAAGTGTCAGCTTCAATACTTGCCTGATAGGAAAGCTGAAATGAGGTTACATATTTCATAATTAAATAACACAACTACTTTAATTTTTATTAGAGAATCATGAAAAGTTACCTTACATAAAATCCAAGAGCATAAATTCCTTTGTTGATTTATTATTCTAATAAGCTTTCAAAGAAAATCTGAAGAGGTCTTGATTACAATTAGATAAAAGCCGGGAGAGTGCACGTGTTCAACAATATGAAAGTGATGATTAGAATTAGCAAGCAGGATGAACTGTAAGTGCTATGCAAGCTCTTCTCTTTGGTATTATTCTTGACTTGTGCAAGGTGGCATGTTGTAGTGTGGAAACGCAAGGCTGGTAGAGAGGAGTCCTAAGCCTTGCCACTCACTAGCTGTGAAACCTTGGCCAGAGCACTTGACCTCACTTAGCTTCACTATTCTGTCATCTACAAAGTGATTTTTTTTTCTCAGATTCAACAGAGACTTAACATTTTATAGAAGTACGTGGTTGAATGCTTCTATCACAAAAGCATTTATTGTATTCAGTGATGAATATAAAAGTTCTTATTACTTTAAAGCTACATTTTACCATAAGCTATTTTTATCCAAACTGAATCATCAAAGTAAAACTGTTCTTATCATTACTCAATCTTCATTATAAAGAGTTTTCTTTTCTCCCTTTCCTTACTTCGTTCGTTCATTTGTTCCTTCCTTCCTTCCTCCCTCCCTACCTCCCTCCTTCCCTTCTTTCGTTCGTTCGTTCGTTCGTTCCTTCCTTCCTTCTTCCCTCCCTCCCTTCCTTCCTTTCTTTCTTCTGATATAGGTGCATGTAGGATATGGGAGTTGTCAAGAAGTAAGAAAATGATGCTCTGTGGAATATTTTAGGAAATTTAAACATTCACATGTTCAGTCACACAAAATACTATTCCAGAAGGAAAGTATGTTCAGTGATGTTTAAATTCAATCTGGTTGTTGTTTTAGATTAAATGTTTCTTAAAATACAAGTGGTGTGGGTTACATTAACTTAAAGAATTTATAAACATTACATAAATGATTTGGGGGCAGAGGGGAGAATTGTGAATTTAATAGACAGGGGAATTTTTATATGAGGCCTAAATATTTCCATATTTTTAAAATGTGAGGTAAAAATATCTGAAAATCCATATCAGACTAGAAATGGGCTTTTCAAACTCTAAAGTGTGAAGGAATGTGATAAGGTGGCTTAATGGTTAGAGTGATGGACTGCTAAAGTGTGAAAGATTCTTCATATGCCAGCTGTGGAAGATTTTGTTTTCAGCAGTTTCGCATCCTGAGTCTGAAGGAATATAAAAAGTAATTCATGATGTTCATGCAGAGCTCTTTCATTTCCAAATTATTTTTGCATAATCAATTCAGAAATAAATAACCGTATTAAAAATACAGACAACCTGAAAAATCAGTGGTGTCATTTGAATAATAACCTATGAAGATAGGCTGGATATGAGAGATGTCTTTGGGTTCTTTGTAACATTAAATGTATTTTTGTCTCCAAGAAGATATAAAAATGGCTAATAAGCAAATGAAAAGATGCCCAACATCACTAATCAGCAGGGAAATGTAACTCAAACCCATAATGAGATACCACTGCACACCCATAAGAATGGCTACTGTCAAAAATCACAAAATAACAAATGTTGGTGAAAATGTGGAGTAACTGGAAGTCTTGTACACTGTTGATGGGAATTTAAAATGGTGCAGTCACTGTGGAAAACGGTGTGGCATTTTCTCAAAAAATTAAAAATATAATTACCATATGATCTAGCAATTCTACTTCTGGGTATATGCCTAAAAGAATTGAAAGCAGGGTCTCTGGAAGACATATTTGTATACCCATGTTCATAGCAGCATTATTCACAATAGTTAAAACATGGTAGCAACTTAAGTGTCCATTGATGGGTGATTGTATAGGCAAAATATAGTATATACATACAATGTAATATTATTCAGTCTTAAAAAGAAAAAAATTCCTATATATGCTACAACATAAATGAACCTTGAGGACATTATGCTTAGTGAAATAAGCCAGTCACAAAAAGGCAAATACTGTATGATTCCACTCATATGAAGTAGCTAGAGTGGTCAAAATCATTGAGATAGAGAGTAGAATGGTGGTTACCAGTGGCTGGAGGAGGGAGGAATGGGGAGTTATTGTTTAACGGGTAGAGTTTCAGTTTTACAAGATGAAAAGAGTTCTGGAGATGGGTCTGAGTGAAGGTTGCGCAACATTATGAATATATTTAAAACCACTGAACTTACACATAACAATGGTTAATATGATAAAAAATGTTCGGCACGAAAATGATATAGCATTATATATAGATATTTCAAACAAATTGATTACAAAAAGAAAGAAAAAATCACATGTGGATATTGATTAGATCCGAGGAAAACTACACTCTCCTTTAGAAAAAGACAACTATGTCTAAAATGTTTGCTGGCTATAAAAGAAATTTCAATTTATGTAATAAATATTTTTTCAATAATCACAATGAACACAGGTAAAGAGAGAGAGAGGGAGGACAGGATGGAGAGAGAGAATTTTACAGTACAGCAAGTATTACCAAAAGCAATAGATTCATACACTTAGACAGGAGTAAATTGTTGTAATCCTTTGGGAAAACAGCTTGTATACTTAAAAATCATAAAATATTCACAATAATTGACATTGCATTTTCATGTCTCAAAATCTGTTTTAAGGGAAACCATTCTAAACATGTACAAAAATTTCATCACAACAAATATTCACTAAAGTGATATTTATCTCACTGAATAACTGCATTCTATCTAACATAATAGTATAATTTTAAAAATTACAGAATATTGTTAGTTTTTTTTTTTTTTTTTTTTTTTTGGTGAGGAAGATTAACGCTCAGCTAACATCGTGCCAGTCTTCCCCTATTTTGTATGTCGGTTGCCACCACAGTATGGCTTGACGAGTGGTGTAGGTCTGCGTCCAGGATTTGGAGAGCACTGAATTTAACCACTATACCATGAGGCTGGCCCCAAGAATATTGTTAGTCGAGTTTTTAATAAAACTAGAAGCTGGTTAATATATAAAATACTTTGTAAAAGCAGAAATAGTATAACATGATCTAATGTGAACTAGCATACGTAGTAGAATTCTGGAAGTAAATATATCAAAATGATAACAGTGATTTTTCCAGGGTGTGGAATCATGGCTTTTTGTTCTTTATAACTTGTTATGTTTTACAAAGTATCAATAAAAGAATTTCAAATTTTTTAAGTTCAAGTGATAAAAGACCCAAATTAACATATTTACATATGTGACTCAATTAATTAACTTTTGTAACATTTATGAACATAGGAGTTTGAAGATAACAAATTTTGAATAAAATCTGTACACTTAAATGTACACTTATTTCCATTGATGTTTAATACAATGTTTCTCTAATATTGAATAGGGGATCATTTATAATGAAAAACTTTATATAAAAAAGTTAAATTAAGGCATATTTTTGTTATTATGAAAACAGCAATGCAAACAACCGTGGATATTTGGCATGATCCCAACTTCCAATAGCCTTGGATTTTTTTGGCATTCTGGGCTTTGGTGATCACTAAGTGGAAAATTGATATCTTGGATAGATTGGAATAAGATCAAATAGAAAAAATAACAAAATACTCCAAATCATCAAGAGAAAAACTGAAAGTGTCTTCCAAGATAATATATATAATTCCACTGGTTTCCAAGTGCTAATAGTGTTTTAAACCACCTGTACACAAAATTCTTCTTTTGACATCCTTTAAAAATAGTATAATAAAAAAAAGAGAAAAACTGCTGCACAGCAAAAAGTATCTTTTTTTAACAACTAAAATCATAAGAAAAATCAAATTATTCTTATCAGAAGAATTGACTATTATCTTGAAAATCACAATTATGTAAAGCAGATTCTCTTTCTTAGCCGGTTGTTCATCAATTTGAGAGACATTTATATTAAACTGCTATCTGTGCCTGCTGAAAAGTTTCCACAGAATAATCTCATGCTAGCTCTTTAATTGGCCCTTAACAATAATGAAATATCAAAGATCATATCAAATCTTTAAAAATAAGCATAAACAGTCAAACACATAATCTTAGCTTAGTTTAATATGTGAATATCGGTAACCTTAATGAAGAGAACAGGTAAATACATTCTAAGATCATAGCTACTCATTCCTTCATATTTGTGAGACTTTTGCTGATGTAAAACATGGAAAAACCTAGCAGCAATGCTGATAAAAGTGAAAAATTTTCATCAAGATGCATTTTTATTATTTCATAAGGATATACACACAAAAGAAAGTAACCAGTAGTTCTATTTCACTGTTTCTAACCTTATGAATTTTTCAGATAAATTTGCCAATTGTCTTTAATATATTTCTGGGAGCACCTGACCTTTAAAATCAGGCGTCTATTTCTTTCTCCTAAATTCAATCACATAGCACAACTATGACTAATATCCAATTTTACCATTCAAATTTATCCAAATATTTTAATTATTATTTGTCAGATTGGAGGACAGTGATTGAGTTGAAAATATGTTTTAAAGCAATTTAAATTAGTATTAAGATTTACTTCTAATATATCCACAAGCCTATGTAAGACAAAGCAGACTCAGAAAGTATTTTAGTAAGTATTCCTTTCCTAGGTCATTTTTGCCTTTCTACTGAATAGTTTTAAAATCCAGATCATTTTTCTGCAGGAGGGGTAATTATCAAAATGACCTTATCAAAAACACATTTACATAGCATGGCATAATATAGTTTATAATTCTGGGAAATTTTAAAAAGAGGAGAGGCTAAAGTTTTAAATTCTATAATGCAAGAATTAAATTTTTTTAGAAATTTTTGAAGGAATGCAAAGATTGACTTAAAAAGTACATCTTCAAGTGCAAAAATGGCCATAAGAATTACTCAACTCTCCCTGAGTATATGACAAATATACAAAAGTTTATTAACATAAATTCTCATGATTAAACATTCTATATTTTACGCATGTGTTGTATTTTATTTCAGTAAATTATAATGCTGTAAATCTGATAATTTATGTTTTAAAACTATGCTAAATATAAAGATTAAGTACATAAATTAAATGACATTGAATCTTAAAGTTTCCATGTAGTGGCTTATTGGTAACAAAAATCAGTAATGAAGTCAATATAAATCTCAATTACAGAGGAAATTTCAATGAACTAACACTTACTATATCAACTCCAGTGAAACCACTTGACTAATGTGACTCTGGAAAATGTTAATAGTAATAATTAAATGCTAGATTTAATATAATGTTGACTACCTTTTAGCTATTGTGAATAATACTGCAGTGAACATTGGCATATAAGTATCTGTTTGATCCTTGTTTTCAATTTTTGGGCATATCCCTGGGAGTGGGATTGCTGGATCATATAGTAATTCTATCTTTAATTTTTTAGGAACCACCATACTGTTTTATACAGTGGCTACACCATTTTCCATTCCCACCAGTAATGTTTAGGATTGCAATTTTTCTGCATCCTTGCCAACGTTTCTATTTTTCGTGATGATGATGATTATAGGCATTCTAGTGGCTAAGTGGTACCTCATTGTAGTTTTGATTTGCATTTCCCTTATGACTAGTGATGTTGACCAACTATTTATACATTTGCTGTTCATTCATATATCTCCCTGGAGAAAAGTCTTTTCAAGTCCTTTGCCCATTTTTAAGTTTTTTTTTTTTTTTGCCTTATTGTCATTGAGTTGTAAAAGTTTTTTTTTTTTTTTGAGAGATAACTGACATATAACATTATATTAGTTTCAGGTGTACAACATAATGATTCAATGTTTGTATATATTGCAAAATGATCACCACAGTAAGTCTAGTTGACATCTATAACCATACATAGCTACACATTTTTTTTCTTGTGATGAGAACTTTTAAGATTTATGCTCTTAGCAACTTTCAAATATGCAATACAGTACTGTTAACTACAGTCACCATGCTGTGCATTGCATGCTGTATATAGAGTTCTTTACAAATTCTGGGTACTAGACTCTTATCAGATACACAATTTGAAAATATTTTCTCCAATTCTACAAGTTGCCTTTTCACTTTCTTAACAATGCACTTTGACATCTTAAACTTTTAATTTTGATGAAGTCTACCTATTTTTTTTTTAGTTGCTAGTGCTTTTGGTGCCCTATCTAAAAATTGCCGAATCCAAAGTCATAAGGATTTACCCTGATTTTTTTTCTAGCAGTTTTATAGTTTAGTTCTTATATTTAGGTTGTACCTGATTATTTTTTATTATTGATGGACACTGTTGTTGAAAAATTGTTGGTAGAAATAATTTGAATCTTAGAATGGTTTTATTTTGCTTTTACCATGTATCTTTTCCCCCTAGCTTTCTGAGATTACCTTATTCCAATTTCAGTAATTGAAATGACTTGATTTCCACTGCACTCTTAGTCCTAAGGCTCTGACACTTGTGTGTACCAATCCTAAGCACTGCAATTTTACCAGGAAATCTCCTTAATGATCCCGGGACTCCACATTTTGTCCCCCTGACTATTGAAGTTTCAGAGTTATCATTCAGCTTTTCAGTGTCTCAGCTGATTCTTCCAGAACTAGCAAAAGTCCATAAGGAAAATACGTCTCAAAGTCAGAGCTCATTTATCTAGATTTCTTTCCTCTTCAGGATCTTGAATTTGTAATTCTTTATTATCTTTTAGCTCTCTGGTTCCTTCAAGCAGCTTTTTTAAAAAAATATATTTCTATGTAATCTCAGGGAGAGGGTTGGTCTACATTTCTTTTCCTTCATTACCAGTAGAAGCCAATATAACATTTGCCAGAAGTTTTTCTTGCATTACATGTTTAATCAAAAAAACAGATTAATTTTCCTTCCTGGAAAGTGGGTGATGCTCAAATTGACTAAAATTGCAGAGTTCACAACTCCCTAATGCTTACTTATCTTTAAGGGTCAGCCTGTGTGCTCAGCAGTAAGGTAGACTAAGTTCCTGGAACTAAGTAGACTTAGTTCTGTAGTATTGAAAATGGTGAACAAGCAAAAGTTCTTTGCCAATAGGAACTCTGTCTAGTCACACTTAGACTTTAGAGTTTGATCCTTGGTTTTACTCTAAAATTATTGGAGAAAGTTCACTGGACTCCATTTTTTTTCTTCTTTTTTTTTTTTTTTTGGTGAGTAGGTTGGCCCTGAGCTAACATCTGCTGCCAATCTTCCTCTTTTTGCTTGAGGAAGCATGGCCCAGCGCTAACATCTGTGCCAATCTTCCTCTTTTTGCTTGAGGAAGCATGGCCCAGCGCTAACATCTGTGCCAGTCTTCCTCTATTTTGTATATGGGTCACTGCCACAGCATGGCTTGATGAGTGGCATAGGCCCGCACCAGGGATCCAAACCCGCGAACCTGGGCTGCCGAAGCGGAGCATGTGAACTCAACCACTATGCCACTGGGCCGGCCCCCCTGGACTCCTTTCTTAAAGAAGCCATTTTCTCTACCCAAACAATTTTTAGATACAGAATACCTTTCTCTGCCCTGATCATTCAGTCAAATCCTTATTGAAACTGGTGGAACAATCAGCTGAAACAGAGAAATGTTTTGAAAGAATGGGCTCGCCATTAATGTTGACCATTTTTTTGTTACATGTTTTATATTAAAAATTAAAGTATCTGCATAATTCTTATATGAAACTCTTTCATATATGAACAAGTTATAAAACAAATTTAATTCTGGTTTTATTGAATAGTAAATTTGGCTCAGCAGACAAAGAAATTTGCTAGAAGAAACGAACAGTTGGTTGAAGAGCACTGTCTTACATGTTCAACCTAATTAATATATTAAAAGAAAAACAGGGGCTGGCCCCGTGGCTTGGCGGTTGAGTGTGCGTGCTCCGCTACTGGCAGCCCGGGTTCAGATCCCTAGCACACACAGATGCACCACTTGTCTGGCTATGCTGAGGCGGCGTCCCACATGCAGTAACTAGAAGGATGTGCAACTAGGACATACAGCTATCTACTGGGGCTTTGGGGAGAAAAAGGGGAAAAAAAGGAGGAGGCTTGGCAATAGATGAAAAAAAGAAGAAAATCTCATATTTTTTGACTGTGACTTCTTCACGTTTATTAAATTATACCTTGTGTTACCTGACTTGCAGCTACAGTATATGATATATTAGAGGTTCTGTCTATGACCAAGCCAATGATACCATCTAGAAAGCCTATATCAATGAGAAAAACAGCCCAAACATCATGATCTCAACTCTCTCTTCCCCTCTAATTGTCCATTTCTATTTAACATTTCTCAGGAGGGCATGTGAATGTGTGTGTGCATAGTATGATTGTATGTGTTTAGCAGGTAAGCTTCTATGTGAGAGTGAGGGAGGTACATTTAAATCCAGAAAGCTTGGTCTACTAGAACAGTGTTGAGATGATAGGACTGAGTCATCTTTTGCTGCAGTTTTGTAAATTTCACAGATACGTTCCTGGGTCATCAGACTAGGGACAATATATTCCTTTTCATTCTCGTCTTCCTACTTAGCTTCCTGAAAACTGCACAGCGTGGTCGGTCATTGCTCTTGACTAGCCTTGAGGGCTTAACTCCTCCTGGTACAGAATGGGAATTGTTAATCTGCCAGCCAGTTCTGATATAGATTGCTCCAGAAACACTCAAATAAATAAAAAAAGAAAGAACTACGAGCAATAACGGAATAGTGCAGCTTTACAGTAAGTAGAATTTATTTTTGCATTGAATTTCTATCAACATCAAGAGTCATAAACTCCTGGACAAATGTGATGAGGTACATGAGAAGATGAGGCCAAGAAAAATCTGCTTTCTTTTATGGAAGGCACAATCCACAGGTCAGGTTGAAATATTCACTCACTTAATTTGATGAGCACGTGCAAAGACATACCCCCAAAACATAATGTGATTTGAATGCTAAAACATCCCATTCCCAATCACAGGCTTCATTCCATGTTTGGCTCTACTGTTAGAGCCAGAGCTACAAGAAAATGGAAAAAAAAAAAGCCAACTTTTCCTTTTCCACACTGTTGAATTACAACAGTTTTGTTGAACATCTGGGACTACGTAGATTTTACAATGGCAAATTGGCAAATCTGTGTTGCTACAACTAACATAAATCTGTTTAATTTAAAATTATGTGTTGAGCAAAGAAATATTTCTATGACATTTCATTAAGTAGGTTATCAATTTGATTACTGTGATATTTCTGTGACATTTTCCTTAGTATAGTATCAATTTGATTGTCATAACTCAAATTGATTTAGAGTTTAGTTGATTTCACTTGATAGATTATTTTAATTAGAAGAAAAACTCAAGAGTCGAATCAAAAACCATAAAAATAAGTTTTCAGGATTTTTAAATAATATAACAGCTCAACTTGTGTTATTAAATTTGAATGGTTTTCACAAGAAATTAACCCTCCCTTCTTTATCCATCCAAAGTGAAAAGCAATGGACTTGCCAAAGGAAACGGTCCTAGAAATTACTCCTGATCTATGGGTACATTACAATGAGTTACTAGCGTACACTTGAAAAGAAGTTTTAAGGTGAAACCATTTGGTAAGCAATTTCTACTGCTTCCAATGATCTGTTCCTTCTCAATTTCATCTGTTCCCATCGTCCCTCCCTCATTCCTCACCTATCCGTCTTGATTTAGAAGACATGTTCATAGTCTTGAAGAAGGGTATTGAACTCTGCTCAGAATCTCTTATGTAGTAGTTTTGAACCCATGGGGAACTTGAAAAATTCTCAATGCCTATGTTGTACCCCAGACTAATCAAAAGCCTCCTGGGATGGACACAGATATCAGTACTATTTTTAAAGCTCTCCAGGTTATTCCAATGTACAACCAAGATTAAAATCCACTGTCATAAAGCAATAGTTCATAAACATAACGTGAGGGACTGGTTAAACTGCCTATTTTCAATCCCTCTTCCAGAAATTCTTTATCTGAAGGGTAGGTGAGGCATAGGGATCTGAATTTTTAAAAATAATCCCCAAGTGATTTCAATACAGGTGGTGTGTGATCCACATTTTGAGAAACACCAACCTATGGGGATTGTACTTACTCTGCATTTTACTTTATCAGTTACCCCTCTCTCACTTGTGACTTTAAACTCTCTATTGACTTTTTTATGCATATAAACTTGTTTATTTCTACCACAAAAACAAAATCTCTTTCTCCTTAGCCTTATCTCTTTTACATATTGCTCTATCTCTCTATTAAGAAAAAAGTTTTAAAACACAAGGCTTAGGGGGCCAGCCTTGTAGCCTCGTGGTTAAGTTCAGTGTGCTCTGCTCTGGCAGCCAGGGTTCGGTTCCCAGGCACGGACCAACGCCATCCATTGGCAGCCATGCTGTGACGGCGACCCACATACAAAATAGAGGAAGATTGGCATAGATGTTAGCTCAGGGCTGATTTTCCTCCAGCAAAAAAAGAGGAAGATTGGCAATGGATGTTAGCTCGGGGAGACTCTTCCTCAGCAAAAAAAACCCACAAACAAACAAACAAAAAGACCCCACAATAAAACACAAGGCTAATCATGTATCTGTTCTTGCACACTCTATTCATTCTTCTAGCCTGAACCAGCTTCACAGACATGAAACCTGTACAGGCACAAATGGTCAGAAGTTTGAAAGAGTCTTGCCCTTGGTTTAGTGCCCTGCTGTCTCAAAATTCTTAATACTTTTTAAATAAGGAACCCTGCCTTTTTATTTTGTACTAGGCTCTGAAATTACATAGCTAGCTCTGCCTTCCTCACTACCTCACGCTTGTAAAACATCTCTTTGATTTTTGAATTCAATGGGCATTTTAAAGTCTTTATTTCTTTTTTTGACTTGTTTGTAGCGTTTAATACCGTTGATCATTTGTCTTTGAAATGCTTTTGTGTCTACCTTACTCTGCTTTCTTTTTATTCTCCTATATCTCATGTTGCCTCAGTCTCCCTCCCAGCTGTTCTTCCTCCAAATGCCTTCAACATACTGTTTTTCCTCAGCGTTCCATCTTGGTTCTCTGCTCTAGTAAATTTTCACTTTTCACACGCTCACTAACTGATTTCACCCACACTTACAAGTGTATACCCCACATCGCCAAAACAGTAGCTTTAATCCAGAGCTTTATACCTGAATGTTCCACAGGAACTAATTATTCAAAAAAATTGAACTCATTATCTTTTTTCTAAATCTGTTCTGGTTCTTTAATAGTTATCTGAATTATGGACTCATTGTCCTCCTTTACCCAGATAAAAACTTGAAATCAACTTGAAGCTTCTAAGCCAATTCTATACCGTATTCTTAATATCTCATGAAAGTCTCCTATCTTGCTCATTCCCACCATCATTATGTCATTTCAGACCTTAATCACTTCTGACTCACAATTGAAATATGGTTTTAAGTATTCTCTTTGCTGTAGACTCTTTAATTCTCTATTCTCAACACTGCCAGAGAAATCTTTCAAATATACAAATCAGACCATGGAATGCTTATAAGCTTAATCCTAAAATAGGCTCTGATAATTGTTCTCAATCCTTTCAAGGCAAATGCTTTCTTTTCATACCAAATATCTTACAAAAACCAATTTATTAACATAAAAGAAAATTCATAGAAAACTTATATACCTACCCTACCAATTGTAAAAAGTAGTATAATGTCCTTTTAGATATATATATAAGAGAAATAAAATAAAAATCATTTCATTAAAATTACATATATTTTAGTATTTAAGTATTTGAGAATGACTGCTCTGGAAGACATATTGAAATAATCAAATACTTATCCATTGAACCATAATGAATATTGCTAATTAACGTTCACGGGCAATGCCACTGCTACTGACACTGATAGAATTTTACAAAATAATGGGAAATTCTTGATAAAATTCTGAGCAAAAGAAAAGTAGAGTCTTGATTTCATGTGGGAGTTCAATATATAGGGAAGACTATTCAAAATATTGTTTTATGATAAATGGAGTTGGTTCTAGACACATATAATTATGGAAAGATTTGCATCTATATGGGTAGAGGGGAGAGGGGACGTTGAAAGTCACGCGGTAAGTGGGAATAAAATTTATAATGCAAGACTGTGTTGCACACTGTAAAATGACAAGCACTGTTGGCATCTGTCCACTAAATATCACTCCATAAACTTCCACTGAGGATATAAGCAATCAGACTTTTTACATGCCTAAGGCCTATCTCTCCATTCTAATCTGTCTCCTTTGCACAAATTCTCCATTTACTGCAGTGTGCAGAGCTACTTTGTGCCAAGTGGATTTTGTTGGTAACTTGCTCATGAAACCCCACAAGAAAATGTATTTTTCTGAACCAAACCACAGGCTTTGAAAGAATCTCAAAGATATACAACCATTCAAGTTTTGCATTACCATTTAAATTTAATTATTGATGGAATCTGTATTCTTTCTAGGATCGTTTTCTTGGATAAAGTCTAGACATTCATATCTCAGAGAATATATATTTATGCAGATATTTCATAGCAAATATCAATTCAAGGGGGGCCAGTCCAGTGACCTAGTGGTTAAAGTTCCACATGCTCCGCTCTGGCAGCCAGGGTTCATGGGTTCAGATCCGGGACACGGACCTGCTCCACTCGTCAGCCATGCTGTGGAGGCATCCCACATACAAAATAGAGGAGAACTGGCACAGATGTTAGCTCAGGGCTAATCTTCCACAAGCAAAAAAAAAAAGAGGAAGATTGGCAATGGATGTTAGCTCAAGGCAAATATTCCTCAAGGAAAAAAAAATCAATTCAAAGATAAGATTTTCTGACAACTATGAATTTTTATTCTGTACCTACACTATCGACTTGGATGTCACTTGAGAAATTCTTCTCTTCCTTAGCTGCTAAAATTATTAAAGATAGTGGAATAAACATCTTTGTAAACCTGCAACAGATTTTGTTTCAATAACACTCTATATCCATGTTTTGGAGCACAGTGAAAAATGGGTACACATACAATTGAGCGATCAAGAATCATTCTTAGAACAAGGAATTATCAAACCATACTGATATTTCCTTTCCCTTTCTATATTTCTTAATTTAATATAGAAACATGTTGTAAATATATATCAAAATTATTTAGATTACTTAAGTTACCACACTCAAATCTATGTTTCTGAAAACGGCTACTTCAAGGGACTGGCAAATCCTCAAATATATAAGAATGGGCTTCTATACCCAACCTCTTCTCTGTTGCTTTCTGTATCTCAGTGTCAAGAAGCTTAGGAACTATGTTTTCCAGACTTCCTTGTAGACATAATTCTGAATGCAAAGTTGCTTCTGCTAGGGAATCTCACTCAAATGTGATTTGAAAGGAGAAAAGGAGGCGGAGGTTGTCTTCTTTTGACTGTGACTCTGATAAAAAACAGGTTGTGACAAATGGGAGTGTTTTTGGTGGCCACTTCCCCTATTTCAGTGACGAGTCACTAGCCATCTCAGTGCAAGGAAGTTGCCATGGCAGTACTAGTGGTAGCTATAGAAGTGGGAGCTTTCTGACCTCAAAATCACAGCTATGGTGATTTAACCTTAAATTCAGTAGAGATTTGCACTTCTGACTTTCACCTTTCTAGTCCTTCCAACTTTTTTCTGATCTCCTTTTTCCCACATTAAACTCTATCATGATTGAAATAAACCATAGCCCAGGTCACTTGTCGTATGTCAGAATTTAACATCAAAAAAATCAGTAGGTAAATGCGTCACTTATTCTCTTGGAATGCTACAGAGAGATCACACTTGGACCAAAGTACAGATGAACACATCTATAGACTAGAGTTCGTGAGAGATGATAAGATGGGCTTGTTGGTGTCTTTCTTATCGCACCTATTTTACATTATACTACAGCTACCATATGGTAGTGGCTCCTTCCTGGAACAGGCCTTCTATGTTAAATTCTTTAGGCAGTTTGGGAGGGGAAGGTCAAACGTCCTTCAGAGAAAGTAATCAAGGTAAAGAGGCATATTTTGAAGTAGTAAATTTTGATCTCCCACACAATCCCTTCATGTGGGGGTAAGGGTGTCATGCCCGGCTATCTCAATACCAGGCAACCCAAAGAAAGCCCTGGGTCAATCACTGGACAATCATGATTATCTTCATAAACAATTAGAATGGTTTCTCTTTCCTATGGTGTTTGATTCAGCCATGACTTCCAGTAAGTATATTAATAAATAGTTTATGTCATAGGAAAATAGTTTAAAAGTAACTTCAAGCTAAATTATTTGGCAACTCATATGATATGAAAGTTGCAGTACCTACGCATCATAATTAAAACTCTTCAGAATAGGATATGAGAGGCTTAAATTAGAACAAAAGTGGCATGTCTATTGCTGATTTTCATTCCTCAAATAAAGCTTTTCATCACTTAGATATTATTAGTCACTGCTAAATCAGAAATCCATGCATAAACCTGTAATAATCGTTTCCATCAGAAAGTTATTTGGATTTTTCAGTGGTGTATTTTCATTGTCATTTTGATCTGATAAGTTAGTGTTTCACAAAGAGATTGCATGAAAAAAGAATCTTAAAAATGAGGTTTTCAACCAGCATTTTCTCCTACATGTAAATATGAATGATGTAAACATTCATTATATAGAGAAATTATGAGTAAAGTTTCAATAGCAATAATCTTAAGACATGAATCTGTAGAAATGGCCACAAAATTGGAGATGGGAAGATTAGAATATCTAATAAGCAATGGTATAATAAAAATTAAAAAATCACTATCAGCAGAGACAAGCATATGTATCAACAGGTTAGGTGAAAAATCCCCAAGTTGGCATCAATTAAACGTTCTATGCTGTCTTCCCTTTATGATTTTTCCATTATTCTCACAAGTTGAGAATAATGCTTCAGGATGTTTGACATTTCCAGAAGCTCCACACTGCTCCTTCTACTTCTGGCACGGATTGAGTAGAACCCCCGGAGAGTATAGTCATTTTCTCCTCTAATTTTGTCACAAGAATCCATAATCTCTGTACAGAAAATAAAACCAGATAATAAGAAAAGATTAAAAGCCCCAAATCCTACAATCCAAGGTACTTACTGATTTAGGTCCATGTAAATCTATATCACTTATTTAACTGATGTGTCTTTAAAGTATAGTCTATTTTACAATTGCTGTTTTCAGATGAGAGTACGTTGAGTTGTGAAAAAATCTCCTCATACCAAGAAACACAGTCTATATTATCTTTTTATGAGGATAATGATATATTATATTGCATTTACCATAAAGAAATCAACTCCTTTTGACATTTATTTTTAATTTGATATATTGCCATTTTAAATAATGCTGCAATAAATAGCTTTGTACATATGCTTTTAGGTACATTTCTGGTTATTTTTCATAAAATGAATTCCTAGAGTGTAAAACACTGTATCAATTTAAATCAACATTTAAATATGTTTTCCAAATGTGCCATTTGGAAACACTAATGAAAGGTATGGATTTGACACAGAAAAATGTGCATTTACAAGTATACACAAATTTCTGTGAAGTTCAGAGGATGCATGTCACTCCAGAAAGCCCTTTTGTAGACATTCACCCAGGAAGCCATTTAGCCCATGTTAAGCATACTTATGATATATTATAATCCTGTTTTTATAAAAATATATTCATACAAATATCAGGAAAGATCTATGCCAAAGAGTTACTGTTGATTTTGTTGGTGAGGAGGTGATAGAGGGAAATATAATATTCTATCGTTTTGTTTGAGCATCTTATAAAAAACATGTTCTACTTTTATAATCAGAAAAGAAAAAATTATTTTTGAGTATTTTTATTGGACAAACAAGCAGAACTTCCCTTGGTCTTTAAATCTTATTCCACTTAGAATCACGTCTCTACTCATTCTCAGCCAAAATTCTTGACAGATTTTTTTATAATAAATGTATCTACTTAAAGCCTACCCACTCCTCAGTTGACTGCTATCAGGATTTTCCTCCTGCCATTCCTTGAAAATGTACTTAATAAGTAAGTTATGACCTCTAATTTCTTAAATCCAGTGCACAGATTATCTGGCTTCTGGTAATGGTGGAGTAACTAATCATGGACTAACTCTTCTGCCAACTACAATTATAAATAAAAAATGAGAAAAATCTGTTGAAGGCACCTGTGAATCAAAATCAAGAAGGCCAAGCTTTCAAAATAAAGATTAAGGGGGCCGGCCCCGTGGCTTAGCAGTTAAGTGTGCGCGCTCTGCTACTAGCAGCCCGGGGTTCGGATCCCGGGCGCGCACTGACGCACCACTTGTCTGGCTATGCTGGGGCCGCGCCCCACATACAGCAACTAGAAGGATGTACAACAATGACATACAACTATCTACTGGGGCTTTGGGGAGAAAAAGGAAAAAAAAAAAAAAAGGAGGAGGATTGGCAATAGATGTTAGCTCAGGGCTGGTCTTCCTCAGCAAAAAGAGGAGGATTGGCATGGATGTTAGCTCAGCGCTGATCTTCCTCATGAAAAAACAAAAAACAAAAAAAATAAAACAAAGAGTAAGTCCCAAAGATAAGGTAAACCCAAAATACACTCACCAAAAAAACCCAAAAAACAAAAATCCCTAAAAGTAAGCCTCTACAAGATGGAGGTGATAGTTCAGTAATTTATGTCTGCTAAGGCAAAACACAAAGCTCTTTAGAGAAAGATAACAAAATCCAGGGTCTCTATAATATATCATTCGCAATGTCCATTATACAATTAAAAATCTACTAGACATGCGAAGCAACAGAAAATATATGACCTAGAGTCAAGAGAATAAACAATCCATAGTCACTGATACTTAGATTTCCTGGATATTGGAATCACAGAACAGCGTGGAGAAAGAGCTGCAGTAAACATGTCAAAGAATCTGCAGAAACTAAAAAGCATACTGAGTGAAGGAGCATTTCAAGACAGACATGGAAACTTTAAAAAAGAAACAAACGGACATTCTAAAACAAAATACTAACCAATATTTGAAAAAATATGTGTTACATGGGATAAACATAAAAGAGAAGAAAAGATTGGTTAATTCAAAGAAAAGTGAGTAAAAATCATTAAAAATGAATATAACTCAGTTATACAAAAAATTTTACAAATTTACTTTAAAACGTAGCCCACATATCCAAGAAGCTCAACAAATCCCAATAGAATAAGTATAAAGAAAAACACTCTTAGGCATATCATATCCATCAAAAATGTATATCTCAAGTGAAAGAAAGACATTTCAGAAAATATAAAAGCTGGAAGAATTTTTCAACAGCAGACCATCACTACAAAAAATGAATATATAGATATAGATATAGACATAGACATAGATATAGATTTGGTCCCTCTGACTGAAGGGAATATTCTAGACAGAAATTTTTGATCTATAAAAAGAAATGAAGAATTCTAGAAATGGTAAATATGACTAATTAGAAAATACTTTTTTATTTATTTTTAAAAATGCTTTGAAAATAAATTGAGTGTGTAAAACTAAAAATAACAATGCATCTTGGGGTTAATATCATAAATAGAAATAAAACATATGACAGCAGTAGTACAAAGGATAGAAATAAATGTAAATAGAATTAACTTGATGTAAGGTTTGTTTTAATTAAAGTGATATATTATTAATTCAAATGGATTGTGATAAATTACAGATAAATATGATAATCCCTAGAACAACCAATAAAATATAATTCAAAAAATTATAAGTAAAATGCCAATAGAGAAGATAAAATGAAATATTTAAAAATATTTAATTAACCCAAACAGAAGCACAGAAGGAAAAACAAAGAATAGTGAGGCCAACCAGAAAAAAAATGGCAACATGGTTGACTTAAACTCAAGCATATCAATAATTATAGTAAATATAAATAAATTGAAACTTTGAATTATAAACCCGAGATTGTGAGACTGGAAAAAACCGGCAAGATTCAACAGTATGCTATTTATAAGAGAAAAGCTTTAAATGCAAATCCAATAAACATTTTGTAATTCTCATCTTACTTAACATGACTAAATTATACTTTTTAAGAACTGGTTTTCGGGCCTGCCCCATGGCTTAGCAGTTAAGTGTGTGCACTCCACTACTGGCGGCCTGGGTTCAGATCCCGCTTCTCTGGCCACGCTGAGGCCACGTCCCACATACAGCAACTAGAAGAATGTGCAACTATGACATACAACTATCTACTGGGGCTTTGGGGAAACAAACAAAAAAAAAAAGGAGGAGGATTGACAATAGATGTTAGCTCAGAGCCGGTCTTACTCAGCAAAAATAAAAAAAGAGGAGGATTAGCATGGATGTTAGCTCAGGGCTGATCTTCCTCACAAAAAAAAGAAAAAAATAAAAAAGAACTGGCTTTCTCATATGGATCACTTGTAGTCACCTAAATAGTTTGTATAATGTTTATTCAGTAGTAGCAGTGATAACAATAGCTAATATTTATGGAATGCTCACTACATATTCCTGGGTGTTAAGATTGGTTTATAAGCACCTTCTCATTTAATAATTACATCAAATTGCTGTGTAGTAGTAATTATATCATCCTCATTTCACAGATGATGTAACAGTTACAGAAGAGACAAGTGACTTATTTAAGGTTACACATCTAGTAACTGAATTCAGACAGTGTAATTCCAAAGCTCTCTACAGTTCCTCAATATTGTAATTTCTATCTACTTTTCATACATCCTTTCTTTTTTTCTTTTGGTGAGGAAGATTGGCCCTGAGCTAACATCTGTTGCCAATCTTCCTCTTTTTGCTTGAGGAAGATTGTCACAGAGCTAACATCTGTGCCACTCTTCCTCTACTTTTTGTATGTGGGACGTTGCCACAGCATGGCTTGATGAGCAGTGTGTAGGTCCGTGCCTGGGATCCGAATCCATGAACCCCGGGATGCAGAGGTGGAGCGTGTGAACTTAACCATGAAGCCACCGGGCCGGCCCCATTATGCATCTTTTTGAACCCAAATTTGATCACTTCGCTGTGCTGTTTTAACCCTTTTAGTGGCTTCCCATTGCTCTTGGTATAAAGACAAAACTATACCACATAAGTTACCTTTCCTTTGTTCTACCTATTCTCCAGCCATTCCAAACATCATCGAATTCTTCCTAAACCTATCTTGCTGTCGCTCAGCTATGATTCTTCTCACCCTCTCTTCCTGCTAGCTGAAACCATCTTACCATTCTCCCATATTATCTTGGGATACCTAACATGTATTTACCCCACAGGCCTAAGTCTATTAAAATTTTCTCTCATAAGCCCAGTCTTCAGTTTTAAGTCTAATGCAAAACTTCAGTCTGCATTAGGATCCATTCCATGTTCTATATCTTGCTGGTTTTATGATCTCATAGTGCTCATGACTCACTAAGGCATTCTGTGCACATGTTGCACACATTTATCTTCCATGAAATTTGGTTAATATTGAGTGCAAGGCTAATATTCAAAAACTTGTTTTTTTGTTGCTATTTTTTCTAGCACAGCCCTTAAACGGAAGCTATTTTATATTGTGTTAACTTTAAAAAGTGCTGTATTTCAAAACCAAAAGAAAAAAAAAACTGGCTGTCTGTTACTCAGAACCACCAATTGTATGTTGAGCCCCAGTTAAAAAACGAACAAATACACCAACTTTTATACCATAGAGACAAAAATCTTTATTACAAATAGTATTGATTTTTAGCATTGTTAACACTAGATAACCTACCAGGCTCTCAAGCCCCTCACCTCCTCACTTTTCATCTTTTTACTTACCCCACCTCTCCCTTTTCCCTTCTTTTATGGTCCTGGTTTGTTTACAGAACAATGATATATTTGTACACCATATGTTACGTGCTAATGCAATTCTCTTTTGGTAAAGTTTATCTAATGTACTTATCCTAAGTGATAGTACCTAAATATGATGATTGAACTATAATTTGGGGTTGCCCTTTCTGTACAGTCATGCATTGCTTAACGATTGGGATATGTTGAAATGTGTCATTAGGCAGTTTCATTGTTGTACGAACATCATAGAGTGTACTCACACAAACCTAGATGGTATAGCCTACTACACACTTAGGCTATATGACACTCATCTTACGGGACCACCAGCATATATGTGGTCCGTCTTTGACCAAAATGTCATTATGCGGCTGCGTATGACTGTACTTTCCATTAAACAATAAACCACAGGAAGGAGTGAATATTATTAATATTTGCATCATCACAGCTTTTCTCACTACTATACTCTCCCACCAATATTACCAACAAAAACAGAAATTTTTATATTCTTGTTTTGAATCCTGAGATTTTGTAATGGAAATCTAGGGCAAGAGATAGGGAAAAGCACATATGATGAAAGCATGTGTAGTGACTTACAGTGCAAAATAATGTTTGAATTTGGTGAGAGAACTAAGAATGGTGCTTTAAGGGGAAGTTGAGAGGGGAGAGAGAGAAATGCATATGTAAATTATCACAGAAAAAAGTTTCATTTGGGAGTTGAGAGATTTTGGGGAAGAAGACGGCGTTTATATAGAGGATAGATGAGCAGGTAGGGATACAGAGAGAGTATAAGAGGTCCTGAAGTGCATTTCAGTGTATCTCCTCTCCTTGCACTGGTTTTATTGAGACACCGCTGTAGGTATGTTGTTTGTTTGAATCAGCATTGGTTGCCATTGGTTCCACTTTTAACTTACATCATATTTGCAAAAAACAATTTTCATAGAAATTAATAACTCGGTTAATGTAAAGTTTTTAAACTTTGATTGGGACCTCTTTTGAAATGAATTTATCTATGTTATATAAAAGTTGTGAACTACGCACTCAACATAAAACTTTTTGAAAATATGGAAATTCAATCTGTTTGTGTAACTCTCTGTTCTCTCAAGGAGTTCTCAATATTTGGGTCTATATTCTGTGTATATTTAAACTTTAATTGATGATTATATGCATGTCACTTGAATTTTCACTTTCTTGCCTCTGCCCACACTAAAAGACATTAAAGTTCATCATTGCAAAGTCCCTAGTCTCAATTGTTTTATCATACCTTTTAATTTTTCAGAAGACTGAAATAACAAGAACCCCTTTGAAATTCATGTATCTAGTTTGGCAGGTGGGTAAATGCTTCTCTGGAGTGACATTTTTTCTTACTGATGAAATTTCTTATATCATCTAAGCACCTGTTAGATATTTGGCAGCATGATTTCAAATGATGGTTTCCTTGATATCTATAGAAAGCTCAGAAAATATCCTCTAGTGGTTCCCCACACCATATGGAGAAGAAAACAGTAGGTGGAGAACCATAAAGTTCTCCTCTCTTTTAAATTGTCATTTACTACCCAGTATAATTATATGTCATGATCTTAATAAGTGTAGGATACCTTGGATAATGTATTTTACCTGGTCTCCTTCCAAACCAGAGAGGCAATCTTAAATTGACTCCAGATATAATTATATCAGAATAAAAAATAATCTCATTATACATTTCCTATATATATTTTTTATAATTTCTTTTTGGTTCAAATTGGTGCCATTTTTAAAATAATCAAATATGCCATAAAAATAATATTGTGTTGCTACCAAAGCAACAACTTTCAAATTTGTTAGTATAAAGAATTGTTACTTAAACTCAATTTTATTTTCTCATATTTTATAAATGTTAAGTAAACTACATTTCTTGAATCAAATCAATTAGTATATAGTAAAATATTTAGCCCTTTAGCTTTTAGACAAATGTTCTAATAGCAAAAATTGGTTAATTTATTTCCTTTTCTCTCCAGTGTTCACCTTCAGTGAGAGCTTTGCATGCATTTTAATTTACCTTAAATTTATGCAAAAATAGATTAGCATTTCCTAGCAATCATTTGTTTTGCATTTTTACTTTCAGCCATTTTTTAAACCACCTGCTGTATTTGCCTTATGCTCAAAGTATGCTGTCGATAGTTACTAATAATGCAGATTAAATTTGCTTATGATGACAGGCAAAACACTAAGTAAAAACAAAACAATATAATCTTGCATTTGTTTTCTCTATTTAAGTGGTGGCTTAAAAGAAACATATCTGATTTGCAAGATCATTAATTTATTACCATTTGGCAAGTGTTATTGAACTGACATATAGACAGTACGTGAAAGTGAATATAATCTACACAATTTTTCAAGTATTGGTCTATTTTATAAAGTTAAAAAATATGTATGCAGTCTAAAATAAATATCTCTAGGTTCTTCTTATATTTTCAGAAGCCATTAGAATTTCCAGTAAGATATAATATCATTAGTAAATAAAAACATCTAGGCTGAAGACAAGCGTCTTTTCTGAAGGCAAAAATTGTCAAGGCAATCATAGATTTTCCATTCTGCATGTATTTCTATATTATTCTTCGTGATGTATGTCTAATAAAAGCAGCACAAAACAAACGCTTTAAAACTTAAAAGATGGTGATTAAGACCTGACTCAAGGGACATTGTTATACTTTATAGACATGTATTTGGAGAGTAGCAAAAATGATGGATGTGGTAGATAATTGTCCCTGAGACCCATGCGTTTTGACCTGAAGAATTAGCCTTGCTTTCACAAACCTTCACTGTAAATTGTGGCTATCTCTGAGGTTTCCATTTATTTAACAAGAAAAATATATGGACACTCATGATCCCATAGTCCTTGCCACATGATTGCTTCTTGGATGCTTTTAACTCAGGGATTAATTCTTTGAATTTGTTGAGGCAAAAGCAATATAAGCAAATTAGATTCAATTTATCCCTATAAATAATGTAGAAATTATAAATTATTATGCAGCATGCTCATCTATAAATGTGAAAAATGTTTTTAATTTTATATTTAACATATTGAATTAATTTTTGCCCATCTATGTTATCCTGATATATGTCTTACGGAGTTTTGTTTTAAGGCCATACGTAAACAGACTTATATGGAAGATTTGGATTGGCCAACTCAGGATTCAGTCAGTCCTACCAGGAATAGAAAAATTAAAAGTTATGTTCAACATAATGATTTCTAACGTTTGAGCACTATGTGCCAGACTTTGTACTAATAGTTTTTATTCATAATTTATTTAATTCTCATAGGTGTGTAAAGTAGATGACGTTATTTATCCCTATTTTGCGGATAAAGAAAACAAGGCACAAAGAGATTTTTTTCCAAGAGGTAAAATATTTTGAGTTAGAACTAGAAGACATCTACAATCAAATGATTTCAGAGCCTGCGCTGTAACCACTCCATTGCACTACCTGGGTTACTTCCAGTGGGAATAAGAAGAATTGGAAACATTCATTAGGACTTTGTGAGGGCCACTGTGGCAATTCATTGGCCTAAACGTCTCCTTCTCTTACATTTGACATAAGGAGGGGAAGAGGCAGAATTGGCATGAAGAGAAGGTATATGCATATACTAGAGCCAAAGATCCTGCCTTTAAAAGGAGCATTTGGTTGTTGGCTCTGTGATATTTAACTTTTCTGAGCCTTGGTTTTCCCATCTGTTTATGGGGAATATAATATCTATCCACAGATTTCTCAGCAATGATAGTAAGAGCTAGATGGCAATGGAATCATATTTTTAAGGTGCTGAAAGAAAATAGTTATAAATATAAAAGTAGAATATGACAATATTTATTGTCATAGTAAAAATAAAAGAATATGACAACCAGCTAAACTTCTAAAACAGAATGAAGCTAAAATAAAATTATTTTAGACCCAGAATGAGACACAGGCTTTACCACTAACAAAAGCTTTTTGAAGAAATTCTGAAGCATGCATTTCAGAAAGAGGGAAATTGGGAGGGCGCAGGGCATAAGGAAGGAATGACATGCAAATTGGAATGATGCACAAGAATTTTAAACCTGGGGCAAATCTAAACAACAATTGGCTATGTGAGATCTGTCCCCTTCTTCACTGAGCAGGGCTCTAGCAGGGAGGTAGACCTTCCACAATTAATTACAAGTCTCTTGGATAGAGAAATTGCTGTGGAGTATAGGGACAGAGATACAAGTAGAATTCTTCTTTCTGAATGTTAGTGAGATAATGTAATCTAATATATGCTCCAGGTGCATAATTTAAAGGCCATTAAAACATTTGAACATTGAAATAGGTGCTTTTTCGTCACTAACCTCAACTCCTATCACTAGCCATCAACTCCCCACCCTCCCTAGTTCATGTTTGCACTTGTAGTTTCTCAAACATACCACACTGTTGCCTTCAGTCTCTACTCCTGCATCTGGGCAGAACCCACACGTTCACCTACTTGATTCATCTTCCTCCTTCAGATTCAGCTCTGGGGTCATCTTCTCCTGAAAGCCTTTCCTGCTTATGCCTTACCTGTCCTAATCTGCCCCTTTCCTACTTTATTCAATTAAGTTAGACACCACTCTCTGGTGCCCTCAGAATATACTCCATATAACTATTTCTTAAGTTTTCACAAATTATATTAAACATATCTGTTTTTATGTTAGTATTCCCTACTAGATGTTAAACCGCTCTAGGGAAGATAACACAGGATTAAAATATTTTTTCCACTGCTCACCCTCGGGCGCATTTTGGGGAACATTGTCCTACACAATTACCCAAAATGTAAGCCAAAATAACATTAGTGCTGCAGATAGCAACAAAAATGCTGAAGTCACCCAGATGGTGTGTCATGTTATATATTGATAACAACCAAATTACATGGCAATACTTAACCAATAATTTAGTAAATTGAAGCAGAAACTGCAAAAGCAGCAATGTGTGACTCTTTCTGAAGGGTCTTGTTACAGGCCAAGCCAGACTTGGTCTAAGGGAAGCCATCATGTAACTCTCTATAACCTGTGCTTCTCTTCCCCTGTAGGGAACGCTTGAGCCTGCACATAGTCTAGATGAAGTGATAACTGTCCTCCGGGAAATATGCACGTTCTGTAGGTTTTCTGACCCCTGCTGACTATGTACCTCCCAGCTGCAAAAAGGAGATAACTTTGTTCTTTTGAGTTTCTTAGGAATGTGACAACCTTTGGACGGAAATTCTATGCTGGTATCCATTATCAATGACAGCTGAAGGGTCTGGTGTGGTGACTCCCATCTGCAAAGCCAGATGGTCAACATTCCTGACCCCTCCTCTATAGCACACTGGCCCTATATAACTGCTACAAGGTTCCGTACCCTCTTAAGAAGTTTTTTTTTGGATGCTGGTCTGCCATCTTCCTATCAGCTAGCTCTTCATTTAGAAAAGTCCTTTCTCTACCACCGTCTTGCCTCTTGAATAATCTGCTTTGTCTTGCAGTGAGCAGATTGAGCCCTTTGCATGGTAACAGTCTGAGGTAATTCCAACAAGCTTCTAAAAATCTATCTGCTGATAAAATCCTTAGGATTTACAGTGGAGACTGTTTTAATTTTAGTTTTTGATTTTGAAGTAATTTTAAATTTATAGAAAAGTTGTAAACATAGTAAAAAGTACTGCCTTTTATCCTCCATCTAGGTGCACCAGTTATTAGCATTTTGCTACATTTTCTTTTTCTCAATCTGTTTATAAGTTATTATTATTAGTCCTATAATTTTTGCTGAATTATTTGAGAGTAACTGGAGTATATATTTCTTAAGAACAAAGGCATTCACTTCTATGCCCTCAGTATCATTATCAAATTCACAAAATACATATTTATTACCTAATAGATAGCCCATATTTCGTTGCTGATTGTCCAATAATTGGGCAATCAATTGGACAACAAGATAAAGTTATGTATTTTATTTTTCCAAACCAGAATCCAAACCAAGATCATCCATTGCATTTAACCATCATCTGTTCAGTCTCCTTTAATCTGGAGACAGTTTTTGTCTTTCATGACATTGCTGTTTTTGAAGATACAGACCTGTTCTTTTTAGACTGGGATTGTCTGATGTTTGTTTATGATTACATTCAGGTTATGCCTTTTTGGCAGGAACACAGCATGAATGGTGTTATAGTCTCAGAGTATCACATTATAGAAGGCACATTATGTCAGTTTGTCTCAACATTGGTGATGTTAACTTTGCTCACTTGTTGGTGTCTGCTAGATTTTTCAATCTGAAGTTATCACCTTCCATTTGCAATATGGGAGAAAATGACTTAAGACTTAGTAAATGTTTTATTCTCCACCAAATTTTCGCCCAGTATTTTTAGCATCTATTGATGATTCTTGGCTAAATTAATTATAACTATAATATTTTCAAAAGATAATTTTATCACTATTTATTCTTTCTACATTTAGTAGTTTGTATTCTACTGTAAGAAAGAGCTTTCCCATCTTTCATATTAATTAGCTAATTCATTATTTATGTACCTATTTATATTATAAGTTTGACCTGGGATTTTTATTTTTTTGCTTGGGTTTTCATTACTGTCAATATTTATTTTGGTGCTTAAATTGTCTCAGATTTGGCTAGTGGAAGCTCCTTCAAGTGGGCTTTACAGCCTTTTGTTATACTCATTATTTTTTCTTAATTCCCTACTTTCTGACACGGCAAGAAATTTCACAGTCACTTTTTATGTTTCTCACCCAAACCTTGGAATCAGACATTCCTGCACGGACCCATCATTACTTTTAGTGAGGACAGTTATTTAGAAACCAATGTCTACGTGTTAAGTGTGCTCATATGTGCACTGTCTCCAGATTAAAGGATACTGAAGAGAGGACAGCTAAATGTCATCTATAAAATTTCCATATAAATTTTACATATATACATGTAAATCATAACTTCCTACTGATAACTCTATTTTCAATCAACACTGCTGAATTATTTCATGTCTTCCCTCATGCCATAAAAACATGTTCATTCTACAATGAAAACTCTGGCTCCCAACATCAATATATTTTCTCACTTGCTCATTCCTATGAAACATACAATGCAGTTTCAGATTATTATACCCATATCACTATAAATAATAAACATACTAATTAATGCTCAATATTTTTGAACTTCCTTTTATCCTTAGACTGAGGGAATATAGTCAAAGCACTGTGTTCAAAAGTTACTTGTATTTATTTTTTCCTGTGTGTAGTGTGTTGTTCCATGGAAATACAGTTTATATTCATTTTTTTCCATTTCTATTCAATTTTACTTTTTCTCCATTTTTGTTGATTTGATTTCACTTATGAAAATGCATATTGACAAGTTCCAAAGCCAAAACTATGTAAAAAGGCACACACAAAGAAGTAGCACTTGCTCCCCATTTCTTTCCCTTTATTTACAAATCACCCTCTGTTGGTAACCAATTTCATCAGTTTCTTATTTCCTTTCTATGTTTCATTTGCAAAAATAATGAATATATATGTATAAATATACACACATACATACATATGTGTAAACATACATACATAATTTCCTCTTATTTCTGACATAAAATAAAGCATGCTATCCTTTCTTTTTTTTTTTTTTTTAACTTAATATATCTTGGAAATAACAAATCATTACATACCAGTTCATACACACCATCCTCTTTTTTTGTGTAGCTTCATAATATGCCAATGTCCTAGGTATGGGATTCAGGGTATTTACAATGTTCAGCAATTAAAAATAATGCCACAATAAATAAACTTGTGCATTTGTATTTTGGTATTATAGATGATGTATCTTCATGAGAAAATTCTTAGAAGTGAGATTGTCGGGTGAATGTGCCTATGTAATTTCTTAGACATTTCCAAATTCCCCTCCATGGGTGTTGAGCCATTTTGTATTCCTACTAGATAAATAGACAGTATAACACTGTCTATTTATCTACAAGCTTGCCCATATACTGTATTTCCCATCTGGCAAGAGAGATGGTATATCAGTACAGTTTTAATTTGCATTTATCTTATTACAAGTGTTTTTTAGCGTGATCTGTAATTGTTGTCTTTTTCTTACAGCTTACATTCAATGCATCAAAAAATCATATTAGATCTATCTTCAGATTTACTCCAAATCTTACCTCTCATCACCTCTGTTGCTAACATCTTGAATCCAAAGTGCCATAATTTCTCACCTAGTTTGTTGCAATTACCTCCTAACTGAATTCCTGCTTGCACTATTTCAACCACTGCAGTATATTCTTAACAAAGCAGTCAAAATGATCCTTTTAAATTTTAGCAGATTATGTAAGTCCCCTCTTGAAGTTCTTCAATGGTTTCTCATCTCACACAAAATAAGAGCCAACATTCTTCCAATGACCTACAAGGCCCTAAAACAATCTCTGACCTCATTCCGTCTGCCTCTCCCTCTGCTCCAGAAATACTGCTTTTCCTCCTGTTCCTAGAGCACACTGGGCCTGCGCTCACCTCAGGGCTCTGCACAGTTTTCTCCATCTAGAATACTCTCACCCCAGACATTAGTGTGGCTAACTGCTCACCAATTGTCTTTGTTTTAATGTCTCTTTCCTGGTGAGGCTTGACTACCCTATCTCAATTACCTCCCACACACCCAGTTCCCTTCCTTTATCTTCTGTCTCCCTCATAGAAGATGGAAAGCCTATGAGGACAGGAGATGCCTCGCGCTTACCAAGTATTTGTCGAATAAATAAATAAGATAGAGTAAATATATTACTAGGATTGTGGGCTTTATTTTATTTATTTATTTTTTATTCCAGTGACCAGGGCAGTACTAGGATCATAGTTGACATTCATTAATTACTCAAAGACAGAAAAGAAAGATTTTTTATGAGGACAATGTTTCCCACATTGTTAACATTTTATACACATACTTAAATACTGACTAAATGCCTGACTCCCTCAGTTAAAAGCAAGATCCTGTTGCTATACTGATGAAGATGCCTTTTTTATGTTAAGTAAAAAATTATATATTTAACATTTATTTTGCAGTTCATTCCATTGTTATACAGGTTTACCTACATTTACTTACATTTGGCAGTTTATTGTAAAGAATATTAAAAAGGAAACAGGTAAACAACCAGTTGAAGAGGTACATAAAGTGAGAGTCCATAGGGTTCCAGAGCACAGGAGCTTCTGTCCCCATGGAGTTGGGGTGTGTCTCTCTCCTGGCAGGTGGATATGTTCATCAACCAGCAAGCTCATCTAATCTCCTTGTTTAAGAGTTTTTATAGAGCTTAATCTCTAGCCTCCTAACACTCTGCAGAGGTCAGAGTGAGGCTGAAAGTTCCTACCTTCTAATCACTTGATTTTTCTGGACCAGCCAGATCTTGAGACTATCTAGGGGCCCCACCCTAAGTCACCTCATTAGCATAAATGCAGGTGTGTTCAAAAGGGGCTTATTGTGAATAACAAAAGACATTCCTATCACTCAGGAAATTCCAAAGGTTTTAGAAGCTCTGTGCCTGGAACCTGGGCCAAACACCAAATATATTTTTTTTATTATACCACAAGGTCCTTTTTCAAATATTCTATTTTTCAATTGATTTGCAATAGACATTTTTTGGAGAAGGAATATATTGACACTTTATCACATAGGCGGAAATTCCTCCTATTAGTAATTTCTTTATTTTTTCCAAATATTTAGCCAGCACTGAGTAAATCCTCCTTCCTTATTTATTTAATTTGTCATTTTATATAGTTCTATTATTGGATTCTATATTCTATTTTATTAATATGTTTGTCATTTTTAAAAAGAGCACCTCTCATTTCAAAGTATATATTGATATCTGGTCATTAAGGCTCTTGACACATCTCTTCAAAATTTTTGGCTACTTTCACAAATTTACATTTTCAAATGGACTTTTTTTTTCTAATTCCAATAAGAACATTTAGGATTTTGATTATAAATGTTTTAAATGTATCTTACTTTGGGAGAGACTGACAGCTTTACTACGTTGAGCCTTCATTATCTATGAACATAGTTTATTATTTTGAGTCCTTAGAAATATCATAAAGTACTATTTATTACTTTACGTCTTCCTGAGAAGTGGGATTTTTTCTCATATAGGGCTCTGGTGAAATTCCTAAATTTCTACTATCTGCTCCCGACCCACTGCTCCCAACTTACACAATCCTGCAGATCCTTCTCACCTTCTATCCGTTTAGAGAAATAGTTTTTAGTAGCCAATACTAACTACACTCCTGCCGAGCTCAAGAAAGTCAAGAACTGTTGTATCCCTAATGCCTCATTGTGCAATTTTGTTTCCAAGCAATGGGCTCATTCTGCTTGCTGCAAGACTTAACCAAAAAGCCAGGAGGCAAGTTGGTGGAATAGAAAAGGTTTATTCATTTTTGCCAGCAAAGACAGAAGATGGTGGCCTAGTGTCCTTAAGGTCCATCTTACAGAACAAAGACTACAGGCCAGTTATATAGGGGCTGGTCTCTGGGTGGGGCAAACTTCTGGTCTCCAGGTGGAGTGGACATTTGGTCTTAGTTCCTAATAATATTTTGTTTTACTGGATATGCATCAGAGACCAGAGCAACTCCCTATACTTTGATTTAGTTTAAAGATAATAAGAACCAAAGCTTTAATATGTATAGTAAAGATTACTGTTTACTTGAGTGGTGCCAACAATTTTTACTGCATAAACACTGTGAATGAATGGCTACATGATAAATGAATAAAAGAGAGTAGTGAACCCGTAATTCAGATTATGCCCTTGGATGCAACAGCTAAAGCTATACAGCACACCCAATCTCCAAAAAAGGTAGACTTTTCCTTCTCCGCGTTTTAAAGAAAGGATTGAATTTAGCTAGCGTCTCCTGTTTAGGATAGGAAAATCTCAAAGATTTTGCTGTGAGTTAAAACAGAATTAAGTTCTATAAGTTGAGCAACTGGAGTCTAAGCTTCTAAAAATCTGTACGTGTGTCTGTGTGTTTTGTATATAAGTATAGGTATGAAATATTTCAATACGTAGTAAAAATATTTTCTATGCATTTTAGATATTATTATGTTATCAAGTTAAAAACAGGTAGTACTTCTTTCATTGACTACTATAAAGTACAAAGATTGTTACAAGTATAACAATAGAATTAAAAAATATAAGAAATGGTAATCAAAACATGGAGAAAATTTAGTGCCATAAAATTTGATATCACAATTAATGGTTTAATACGAAACGCAAAAACTTTTGCTGTCTTATTATTAGCTAAAATCATGTTTGAACATTTATCGATTAGGTTATAGAATCTAATTACAATTCTAAGTCTAATAAGGAAAATTAAATTATGAGTTCAATCCTTTAAATTCTAGGGAAATAAAGCAGTTATTGATTAAAAATCAAAATCAACTCTTCTTTTCCTAAAGAAGAAAAAGTTTAGCACTGGAGTCACCTGAGAAATATGCAGAAAGAACTATGTTCCTGATAACAACCTTCAGATCCCTTAATAAATGAGAATAAAATTAATCTGTCACTATCCCAACAATATGTGTATACATGTAGAACTTCCCTCATACTTAGATCCTGTTTTTTTATAAACTATAAGTTTCCTCCATCAATTTATTATTGTAAGTTGGCAGACATTTAAATGTGAAGAGGACTCCATGACTTAGGACAGTAATTCTCAGCCCTGACTTCATATTAGAATCAGCTTTTAAAAAATACTCATGTCCAAGATCCATCCCAGACTAAATAAATCAAAATTTTGGTTGGGGCCTGAGCATCGGTAATTTTTAAAATCTCCCCAGGTAATTCCAATGTGCGTCCAGAGTTGACACACATTGATCTGGGATAGAAGATAAAGGCATAGTCGGGAAAATCCTGGGGGTCATAAAAGTCAGCCTCTCTTCTCTCTCCTCATTTCTGCTAAAAAGCTCGCATATCATGGATGGACAGTAAACTGTCTACATGAATCCTTCCCAAAGGCAGCCCACTCAACAACAACGTAATTGGAAGAAAATGTACTGATTAGAACCACTCATTCAATAAATATTTATTGAAAGTTTATCCTATCCCAGGTACTACTTTTATCAATGGGAATTTGATTGAGTACAGATAACGATCCATGTCTTCAGTGAATGCACAGTCTACAAGGGAAGAGAGTCAATGAAGCTTTCAATGACAAAAAGTTCCTAAATTCTTAGTCCTCACAGATGTGGTAATAGAGTAGTCATTTCAATGTCCAGCCTGTGTTAAGAACTATAAAAATTGAGAGTGTAAACATGCTTTGATAAAATAAGTGAGATTTCCATCATAAGTGACAAGGATAAGCGGAAGAGGAACTCTTTTCTCCCTCTCTTTTGTTTCCACCTTGTCTCACAAGACACATCCTCTCTTCTTTTAGAAGTTTTAGGAGGAAGAGTGAGCAGCTGATTGGTGGGATTGGCGTGAAAGAACTGAGCTTTTGTGACTCAGCACCTTCCTTTCCCTTTTAGGATTTTTCCTTCTTAAAGAGAGTGTATGCTGTGCCCTGCTACTGCTCCCACTTGGAAAAGTCACCTGCATCAGGGCCCAGCTGTCTTCTTGCACCAGATTTGGGCACACTTTTCTCTCATTCGTTTTGGTAAGCATTCACAAGCTATGAGACAGTGAGCTTGTGCAATGTCTCTATTCTGTAGACCTAAAGTTTACCTAACACGTGCTATCAAAGGCCTAGACCAGGATAAGAAATATTAGGAAGCTTGATGATGACTTTCTACCCTACCCATAGTTTTCAGTCCAGCCTTACCAATAATAAAGCTGATAGCCTAATCTTCCAATACAATATTTTATTCTTAAATCTTTTTTGGGGATGATGATTGTTTTTGGGAGAGAGGCAGAGGGGGACAAGAGTATGATTAATTATTATCCTTAAAAGCTCATCAATAAGAATATATACTGATTTAAATAGTCACCAAAGTACCAGGAAAAGGAAAAATGGAACAAGGATTCATGTGTTTCGACTAAAATGTCTAAGACACTAAATGGTCTGATTTCAGATGATTAGCCGTAGTTCCTTAGATACAAATATCCTTACAGTGGAAAAGGACAATTCATTAGAGAACCACTATTGCAGAATAACACTGAAGAAATATTCACCTTCTTCTATCTAATTTTTATTCTCTGGAAAACATACTGTTCTATAAATTGGTCACCTAATCAGAGTTTTCTATCAGGAAGGAAACATTCTTTTACACGTGGCAGAGAGTTTCTTATTTTGATTGTTATTTTAAAACCTTTTTATGTAGCTTATTCTGAATTATAGAGGAGGCCAGGGAATCCATCTTTGGGCAAGGCCGCACTTCGTTGGTTTTTAAGGATAGAGGGGGCAATAGGCCCCTGGATTGTGCAAAGGCTGGGCAACCGTAGCCAAGCCTTTTTTTTAAAAAACGTCCTTGATGTGCTGGGGATGTTTTTACATAAACAGGGAAAAGGCAGAGAGAAAAATATAGTGAACAGTCATTTGGCTACTGCACAGGATTAACTAATCTTTTTGCATTGTTTTTAAAATGAAGTAACGTATTATAAATACAATTGAACCCACTTTATACCCTTCCTAATCATTTTTATTTCCTCTCAGTCTAAGATTTGTATAATTTCTTTCCATGTTTGGCAATTTTTATTAGATATGTTCATATATCATTAGAAGTATGAGTATTGTTTTCTGTTTATTAATTATATACAAATGCTATCCTATTATATGCATGGTTCTGCAACTTGCTTTTACCATGAAAGATTTTTCTCAATCTTGTCAATATATGAAGATATTTTAAAAACATATTGTATAGGTATCTATCATTTTAATATATTAGAATTTATTTATATGCCTATTGACAGATTTTTAGGTTGTTTCCAATCTAAAATGTTGTATCTCACCTCAAATGTTTGTGTCCACAATCCTTGAACAAGTTTCCTAGTAAATATGAAAAGACGATTTCTGAGATGGATAGGTTAGTTAGCTAGCTGCTTAGAGAGAGAGAGAAAAAGAGGGAGACAGGGAGTTAGGTTATAGTTTATATATTTTCAATTTTATTAGGTTTTTCCTAACGATTTCAAGACTGACTAAAGCAGAAATGTATGCAAATTCTTGCTATCCCACACCTTTTTCAACATTTGATTTTGTCAGGGTTATTAATACTGGCCAATGTAATGGACATGGAATGTATTTTATTGTTTTCTCAGTTTTATTTTCTATTTACTAGTGAGTTGAATATGTTTTCACAGATAATTGGCCACTTGGATTTATTCATCTGTGATTTGCTTTTATTTTTTCTGCCAATATTCTATGACTTTTTTTATTATTATTATTAATTTATAGGATTTTTTTCCTTGAAATTGATCATTTTCCTTCACCTTTGATGCAATTATGTTCATTCAGTTTGCTGCTTATCTTTTAACTTTATACTGTCTTACGGGCTCTCTGGTGCACCAAACTATTTAGTTTTGATATAGTCAAATGTACCAGTTTGTTTATACCTTTGTTTTAGTGATGTATGCTTTTATTCTTTTATGTAAAAAATTTGTTTTTGTATTGAAGTCATAAAAACACTTCTGCATTTTCTTTTAAATTTCATGTATTTTAGCCTCATATTCTAGGTTTTTAATAAAGTTTAAATTTTTATTTACTATAATGTGAGTTGGGAACCATTTATATTTTTTCCCCAGATGAGTAGCTAATTATCTGCCAAATAATTTAGTTAATATTTAAAGCCCTTTCTCCAATGATTTGTACCACCACCTTTTATTTTCATATGTTGTATCCATAAGATAGGCATCTGTTTCTGGGCTTTCTGGTATACATATTAATCTATTTGTCTCTTTCTATATCTATATCAGACTGTTTGGTGACTCTGGCTTTGCAATACGTGTTGGCATTTGTATCATGAACTTTCTCCTTGAGATGTTCATTAATAGATTTTGGTTTTTCAAGTTTTTAGCTTGTCTTCGCAATTTTGGGAATTTTACTCCAATTTTTAAAAAATTGTTTGTCAACCTTCAAATAATCCTATTGGAATTTGGTAAGAATTATATTGACTTTATGGATTAATATAATGAGGATATTTGTAGGATATTGATTCTCCCCAGTCATGAGTAAGAACTAATAACTCTCAGTATTCATGAATTGAAAGATTCAATATTAAAAGATGTTAACTCTCACAAAATTAATCTATAAATTCCAAGCAATGTCTATCAAATAACCAGATTTTGGGGGTGAATTCTATATAGTGTTTCTAAAATTTATATGTGAATATAAAAAACCAAGGAAAGGAAAGGCAAATTTTTCAAAGAAGAAGAACAAACTTAGAGGGTAGTCTTTACAGATAAATAGATGTGTTATAACACTGAATAAATTAGGAGAGCACAGTTTAGTGTAAGGAATATCAAATAGATCAGTGAAGCAGAATAGAGACAGACAGATGCATGGCCTCCTGATTTGTGACAAAGGACACACTGAAGTGAAGTCAAAAGGATAATATTTTCAAAAAATGTTGCAGAACAAATTTGTATCCATATTGGGTAAATAAAAATCATATTGACTCCTATTTTATATCACACACAATAATCTATTCTTGATAAAAGTTGGGCAAAAATAAAAATAAATTTCCATGAACTTGAGGTAGGAAAATACATATTAAATAAGACCCACAAACAGAAGTCATAAAGGAAAAAAATGAAAATTTATAAATTGTCTATATAAAATATGAACTATTTTTATCAAAGGCAAACTTAAGACAGTGAAAAGATAAGATGCAGAGTTGGAGTATACATATAAATTCTTATAAATCAATAAGAAAAAGGGGAAAAATCAGATGGAAAATTGAAGAAAGTTCTTGAGCTCGTAAAGAATGGAAATATCCAAAATTCCACTACAAATTAAAAAGAGGCTCTAACTCCTTGATCATTAGAGAAAATAAATTCAAAATACAGTACTACTATATACGATCCAAAATTATTAAAATGAAAACATAGATAAGAGAAGTATTAATAACAATGTGGAGTTTTTGGAATTGCCTGCAGATATTTCACTAGAAATATTTGCCAATGGATAATAAAGCTATCTGTGACCCAGCAACTTGACGTCTAGATATATATCCCTTAAATATTTGTGCATATATTAAGCAAAAGTCATGCAAAAGAGGCTTCATAGAACTATTCATAAAAAGCACCCCAAATTCCATCCATAAATAAATAAATTGTGATACATTCAGATAATGGAATAAAACATGCTAATGAGGAAAAGTAAACCACAATTGTATTCAGTAACATGGATAGATCTCAAGAAGAATATTCAGAAAAGAAGTTGCTAAAAAGGAATACATACTATGTGATTCTGTAAGTTTAAGAACAGACGAAAGGCGTCCATGGCATTAGGAGCCAAAAGAGTAGTTATCCTTGTGGTGGATAATTTAGACACTGGAATGAGACGTGAGAGGTACGTCTTAGTTGCTAAAAATGCCTGTTTCTTGTTCTAGGTACGTCTAACACAGGGGTGTTCACTTTGTGGACATTCTTTTGCACTCTTTTGAGATCTTTACGCTTTTCTCAATGTGTATTTGATTCAGAGTCTAGTCAAGAGACAGACAGATCATCAATAATTTTAACAAAAAAATTTTTCTATAATGAATTGTTTACTTACTTATTGATGACCTAAAAATGCAAAAAGAGGAATCACACCACAGAATCACAGAAGTAACAACCACAAGGAGCACTCTTATTCCTATGACTAAAAAACAAAAGGAAGGCATTGACATTTTTAAATCATGGAAGATCGGAAGAATGATCTCAAGGTGCTAAAACTCAGACCTTTGGGAAGAGGATATTACTCAGCTATTACCAATATCTCTGCACTGGGAGAAGGGGCCCATGGAGCTGCAACCCAGATGCCAGAGATGGGAGTGCCCCGTAGTCAGTGGAGTTGTCTCTGGTGGAGATGATGCAGTTGGTTCTTTAAGTGTTGCAAAAACGGCTAAGATTTGATACAGGAAAAAACTGCAGTGGCAGAATCATTGTTTGGGGAAATGGACAGAAACAGAACACACAAGGAAGCAAACAGAAGGAGCAAGTCTTTTCTGCCTCCAGATCTGCAGTCTCCCTCTAGTACTCCTCTTGGCAGAGCTAACACGGACTTTTCAGCATCTCTGGCACAGCATCACTAACCAGAGTACAGGCTAATGAGTTTAAAGGAGAGAGGCAATAGCTTAACAACTGGCAAAATACAAGCCTTCAACAAAAGTCACTCTCCTCCCCAAAAGGAAAGAAAGACACTGCACAAGTTTTAGAAACAAATAACGAGAGATTATTTTATATCCATAATTTCTCATGGAGACACAAAACTCAGAAGCCATAAAATAAAGAGATGTACATTCATACATTAATAAGTTATGAATGCAACAATCAATATAAGCAAGGCTAAAATTTAAACAATAAACTCAGGAAAAAACCACCCATTTCTCAAAGATCTAATTTTCTTAAAATATAAATGTCTTATATGAATCAACATGAAAAGATCAATGAACCAATAGAAAAATGTGGGCAAATTATTCAAACTTGTAGTTCACAGAAAAGGAAATATATATTTCTCTTAAATATATGCATAATGCCAAATTCCCTTAAAATGAAAGTTTAAAATACACTAAAATCTTATCAGATTGTTAAAAGTTTCACAAAATACTGTTGGATCAAGATATAGAGAAACAGCAGTTATATATTCCTGGTGAGAGCATAATTGCAATATTTCTAAAAATAACAAATGTTCAAGCCATTTAACCATCATTTTCTAGTAACTGATCTATAGAGATAATCAAATCTATGCAACATGCCTTATTTAAAAGTGATTCATTTTTTCCAAAAAAGAATAAAAATGTATTTATGATTGTTAAGGAAAAAAATCACTATTGTTAATAAAAATTTGTGCAAAGAACAGCAAGTGTGTTAATATACCATTTCTGTTTTAAAAAGGAAATTCATTTTATTAATTTTTCTGTATCTGTATAGAGTGTCCCCTAAATTATATTTTAAGAAACCTGATTATAGTAGTTGCCTGTGGGTAAGTGGTTGGATTGGGGACAGGGTGAGAGATACTTCATTATATACCTTTCACACTATATTCAAAAAATAAATAAATAAGAATATTTTGCATTGACAATATCCATAGGTTGACAATACTGTCAGTCTCCTCACAGGGTCACTTAATTGATTAGAGTCATTTTCATTAATTTCTCCCATCCGTGCTTTATTCACAGTCAGGAGAGTGAGAAAAGATATGGAAAGTAGAATGACATTATTCTTCAGAAACAAATATTAATGTTAAGCTATTATAGTGTAAAACAGTGATTCATGAAACTGCACTGATTCAGAATAGTATAATATTTCTCTGTGGATAGACACTATACATTTATGTTAATGGTAAATATTTACTAGATTTCCAATATCTGAATATGTTGTTAGTGTTTTGGTGCATTACACGCTATTGACACTGATTCCAAATTTTTATTTTTACTTGAAAATTTAATTTTAAGTATTGCTATTCTTATGTATGTGAATAATAATAATAAAGATAATAATAAATATAACAGTAGTAATTTGAAACTCGGTGAGATTTGTTGAGCTCTTAAAGGAATATTACATTTTTCAAGTTGGTTAGGTTTACCACAGCTAATATTTAAATCTATAAACCACCCTTTTATTCTCCTAATGACAAAAACAATTGTTATAACTAAGTTAACGATCAGATCTGTAGCTACTTCAACTGTCTGTGAATGAGCCACAAACCCAGAAATGAGCCTCTGGTACAGATTTATCACATTTTGCTTCACAGGGGAGCCTGACATCAAAGACTGCTTTCAAATACTTCTGCAGAACTGTAGTTAAAATAGCTGTCACTCTAAGTCCTTCCCACATTACAAACAGTGCACTACGCACTCTATACACAAACAACACTGTCCACTAAATGACCTCGGGAGCACTCGCTGGGTTGCCCGGTGATGAACTGGTAGGAAAAATGGGGCTCCCCTTCCCAGGAGGAGAGAAAAGCTGACTTCAGCTTTAAGGGAGAAAGATCCCCGTTCTTGTCTCCAGAGACTGCAGCCAGCTCTCCTAACCTTTCCTAAAGAGTTTCTTGGGGTTGGCCTGGTGGCTTAGCAGTTAAGTGCACCCACTCTGCTACTGGCGGCCCAGGTTCGGATCCCGGGCGCGCACCAACGCACCGCTTCTCCGGCCATGCTGAGGCCGTGTCCTACATACAGCAACTAGAAGGATGTGCGACTATGACGTATAACTATCTACTGGGGCTTTGGGGAAAAAAAGGAGGAGGATTGGCAATAGATGTTAGCTCAGAGCTGGTCTTCCTCAGCAAAAAAGAGGGGGATTAGCATGGATGTTAGCTCAGGGCTGATCTCCCTCACAAAAAAAAAAAAAAAAAAGAGTTTCTTTCCAAGATTTGTGTTGCCATAGCAGTCTGTTCATCGCTGAGTCCCACAAGTCCACCCCCATGCTCTCTTCCTTAAAAACAAAACAAAACAACAGAAGAGAGCCTTTTCTCTGCTGGAGTCATTCTACAAAATCCCAGACTTGCTATGTGACCAGCTATGCCCTAGACTGAGCACATCTCTCCCAAGGATGCCGAGAGAATTTGTTCCGAATTCCTGCTCCAAATGCTGGTATTTGCTCAGAATCTCTTCTATGACACATTATCTCATTTAATCTTCATAACGATAAGGATTAATTTATATACAATGATGTAGTAGCTATTATCATTCTCATTTTACAGATGAGAAAAATGAGTCATACAAAAAACAATAAATTATTCCAGATCACACAACCAGCTAATTAGAGTCCATATTTGAATGGCGATTTGTCCTAACCCTAACCATTAAGCAACTTGCTAGCCTGTTTACGTGTTTTCATTGTTGTCATTTGTCTGTTATAAATTGTCAGTAGATTAGTATAAAACCAGGCAATAAGGAGATCCTAAGATATCTAGCAAAAATAAACCTTTTCGAAATGGAAATATATATCCCATAGCTTTATTTCATGCTAGCTCTTTTAAATACTGTTCTTTAATCATCATATTCTTTTCACAGAATATATAAAGAAAGCTATCTATCACAGGTTTTCCCACAGATCTGGAATGTAACCAGAATCCTTTAGCAAGCTCATTTTGCTTCTCTCTATGGAATGTCTAGGCACGTTTACCTTCCTTATTTTGGGTATTTAGTAAATTGTTCTTCTAGAATCATGGATTGTTGCTTTCCTAGATTCGACCTCAACACACTCTCTAGATCATGACATCCTAAGTAGAGGTGAAACTTTCCCTTGGGGTCTACAAAACAGTTTTCCATACACACTCCTCACCTACCCAGCCCTCGCTCTCTTATGCCTTGAAACCTTACTCAACCTTAGCAGAAGAGAATCATAGGAGTCTATGTTTTTGTAAGTAAACATTATTTTTTCCTTAAAAGACAGAGGTTAAACTAAACTCTTGAGTTAGTAAATCTTGACAGTTTTGCATATAATTTTCCTGAATATTGAAAAGTTTTACAGTATCTTTGGTTCAGAATAATTCTTGATCTTATAGATCAATGAAATAGAATTTTTTAATAATGGAAAAGCAGACACAGTCATAAAATAATCCAAATTTTGTATTAAAAATTTTGTACATGGAAAATTTATTCTCTTTTCTTAAGTATCACAATATCCTATCACACACTGTGATATTGAACAAATTAAAAAACACTATTTTACTTACTGGAAATCTTGTACTAATTACTAGTTCCCCCAAACATTAGGCTTTCTCTTCAATCTGATTACTTCCTGAGAAAACTCAGCTCTTTGCCTTCGAAATCACTAACCTAAGTTGGAAGAAAACAATCATCCTTACCACATGATTTGTTATGTCATATATATATTTGAATATATATATTCAAATAACACAAAGGATGATGTAGAAAGTTCTTTTGATAATTGACTTAAAAGTTTCTAACTGTTCAGTTATAGCCATTTTCAACACAATTATATGAATCATCTCAAATTGCAATTCATTTTTTTGAATCATCTACAATTTGTACATTGGATTTATTGTGTCTAAGTATAGCTTTTTAACTAAAAAAAAAAACTATTGTCCTGGGAGAAAATGGGAGCACGGAATATAAGCATAACAAAATAGGAGATTTCAAAAGGATATGTCTTTGTCTACTATCCAAATAAGGAGTCTTGAACACGCCACAAGCAGAGGAGACAACATTTTATCTGGAATTCATTAAAATTAAAAACTTCTGCTCTGCAAAAGACAATGTCAAGAGAATGAGAAGACAAGCTGCAGACTGCAAGAATATATTTGCAAAAGACAATCTGATAAAGGACTGTTATCCAAAATATACAAAGAATTCTTAAAGCTCCACAATAAGAAAATAAGACCCAATTAAAAAATGGACCAAGACTTTAACAGAACCTCACCAAAGAAGATATACAGATGACAAATAAATATATGAAAAGATATTCCACATCATATGTCATCAAGGAAATACAAATTAAAACAACAATGAAATACCACTACACATATATTAGAATGGCCAAAATCCTAAACACTGACAACACCAAATGCTGACAAGGTTATGGAGCAACAGAACTCGCATACGTTGCTGGTTGGAATGCAAAATGGCACAGCCACTTTAGAAGACGGTTTTGAGGTTTCTCACAAAATTAAACATATTCTTCCAGCAATTGCACTCCTTGTTATTTACCGAAAGGAGTTGAAAACTATGTCCACACAAAAACCTGCACACAGATGTTTATGGCAGCTTTCTTCCTGATTGCCAAAACTTGGAAGCAACCAAGATATCCTTCAGTAGGTGAATAGATAAATAAATTGAGGTTGATCTAGACAATAGAATATTGTTATTCAATGCTAATAAATGAGTTATCAAGCCATGATAAGACATGAAGGAATTTAAATGCATACTACTAAGTGAAAAAAACCAATCTGAAAAGGCTACATATTATATGATTCCAACTATGTGCCATTCTGGAAAAGGCAACACTATGGATATAGTAAAAAGATCAGAGATTACCAGGGGGTGGTGGTAGGGAGTAGGGAAGAATAGGCAGAACATGAAAGAATTTTGGGGCAGTGAAAATACTTTGTGTGATGTCATAATGGAGGGTACATGTCATTATACATTTGTTCAAACCCATAGAATGTACAACACCATGAGCAGACCGTAACGTGGACTGTGGACTTTGAGCGATTACAATGTGTCAATGTATTGTCATCAATTGTAATAAATGTACCACTCTGGTGGGGATGTTGATAATGGGGCAGATTATGTGTGTGTGTGGGGGTAGCAGGTATACGGGAAATCTCTGTACCTTCCCCTCAATTTTGCTGTGAACCTTAAACTGCTGTAAAAAAATCACGTCTTAATAAAGAAAAATATATTTAAGAAGTGCAAAATTTCTAACAATGTATCATAAGGAAACAAACTTGCATAGCTGCAAGTATAAAAATATAGAAAGGCATAATTCAAAATAGCTAAAATTAGAAAAAAAAAGCCAGCTAATATTATCAGCCTAAGATTTATTAAGCAAATTATAATACAATACTTCTGTGAAATACTATCCAGCCTTTAAAAATAATGATATAGATGTGTGTATTTGTAACACATGGAATGATGTTACTGCCATATTTTTTCTGAAGAATGGTTGATGTAAGTTTGTGTATGTTATATGTTTTCTTCAAAATGTATAAGCATACATATAGACAAAATTTGGAAAGTTATATAGCAAGACATGGGATTACAAATTTATTTTGCATTTTAATTTGTGCGCGTAACAGTCTATTCCATTTCTTCAAAGAACAAATATATTTTGTGTAATTAAAGATTTTTTAAGAGAACATAAGGAATCACATGTGGAAAAAATAAATGTTTTAATTTACTTTTGGGAAATGTTAATAATTTATTTTCATTTTATATCTGAGGCTCCCAAGGCTATTTATTGTATTGAACTTCAACCAATATGAATGTCATGATTGAAGTCAGAGGCATTGGCCTTGATATTTTATCTCTAAAATTTTAGTGATAAAGTGATGTGGAAAATACTTTGCTTTTTAATATAAGTTATAAGATACAAAACACAAAACACATATAATCTTGTTTGATCAATGTCATGTTATTTCTCTAGGTATGGAGGTGTCTAATTTCCTTCATGTAACTACTAATACTGAAAATTTTGATTTCAAAGAGCACTGATAATTATTTAAATGTATACATGAAATGGTATAGTTGAGTTGTTTTAAATTATATATTTAACTGGCACCTTGGAATAGCCAATATCTTTTTGTTTTTCTCTAATCATCACTAGGAAAAAAATTAAGGTTTTCGTGCAGAAACATTTCGTTATTAAGAGTGCTATAACCATCTCTTGTTCAATATGAGCTCAGAAGCAAACCAAAATAAGAACAGATTGAAACAATAAATGGCTGCCATTCCTACCCATCAGATATACTTTTACTGTATGAATTCAAATTGTTTCAGGAAAACAGAACAATGCTTCTCATAATAATTATGGTTAAATTGCATCACTATCATTTAGAGCTGGATTGAGACACTTCTGTAATATTTTTCCTTTAACATAATGAAATCAATTAAAAAAATAAGAATATCTTTACCATGTAATATGAATGACATTCTGTAAAAGGCAAAACTATGGAAACAGTAAAAAGATCAGTGGTTGCTGGGGGTGGGGGTGGGGAGCAGGTTTTATTTTATAAAGTCCTAAAGTCTGACTGTTGGTATTGACATGCAGCTTATCCAAAGACAAATGATCAAGAATAACTTTTGTTATTTTTCCATTAAGATAAGGGTAGTGAGAAGAAAAATGTGACATAGCTACTGTACAACTCATTTAAAATTTTTATTCAACTGTCAATGTTTACTTTCTTTTTTGGAGTTCATCTGAAATGCTTAGTTTGATTGATATCTGTTGCTGATGGATATATTTTACCATGTGACAGAGACTCGCAGAAATGAATAAAACACAGCTACTGACATAAATATAATCAACTAGAGGAGATGGACCTCTCACCAAATAAATTACAATGGAGTGTGAAGTGCAACCGTACAAGCCGAGTTGAGTGATTTACTTCCATTGTTTTGGTTTTCTTTTACCTACTTGTGTAGCCCAGTAATTTTCAAACTTTAACATGCAACAGAACAACCTGGAACGTTTGTTATAGCAGAAGTTGCTGGGGATGACCTTCAGAGTTTTCGATCCTGTAGGTCTAGGGTGAGGTCTGAGAATTTGCATTTGTTACAAGTTTCAGGTGATGCTGTTGGTACTAATCCAGGATCATACTTTGAGAACTAATTTTTGAGTCTTTAATGCAACCTTTCCCAATATATAATACAATATATACCATATAATGTAACCACATTCAAACTGTCTGTAAAATAGCCTTAAAACTTCTTTCCTTTTCCCTCTTTTACTTCTCTTTCTATTTTTTTTTTATTTTTGGTGAGGAAGATTAGCCCTGAGCTGACATCCGTTGCCAATCCTCCTCTTTTGGCTGAGGAAGATTGTCCCTAGGCTAATATCCGTGCCCATCTTCCTCTACTTTTATATGTGGGACGCTGCCACAGCATGGCTTGATAAGCCGTGCATAGGTCCACACCGGGGATCCACACCCCAGGGTGCCGAAGTCGAGCAAACTTAACCACTATGCCACTGGGCCGGCCCCTCTATTCTTTCTTCTTTAAAGAACATTGATACAGGTGTTTAGGAAGATTTAACACCAGTTAGGATGGTGTATGGAAAGCTATTCCAATTTCCCTTCCTTCCTTCTTGTGATTTACACAAAACCTCAGGGAACTCCATTCAAATTGGTAGATAAAAACTCTAATCTGCCTTTGAATCTAACAGTTTTAATCAGCTTCTACAATAACATCAATATTAGAAAAATAGCTAATTTTCTCAGCAAAAGTTGATTTAAATGAAAGTGGAAATGAAAGTAAATTAAATAAAATCATGCTCATGTACATATTTTTGAACTCTCCTGAATCCCATTGTCAATTTTTCAGATACTCATCATGAACAGTTCTATGAACAATAGACTTAGAGAGACGTAACGTAGTTAATAGAGTCTAGCATGAGATTTTTACAAATAAACTTTTAATCTGCCTTAAATTTTTAATTAATTATGCATTAAAAACTTTTCTTCTGTAGATGTACTTAGGCCGGCTTCTCAATTGCAATTAACAGAAATCATCTGTGGCTAATTTAAGCAGAAAGAAATGTATCAGGTTATCTTAGTGCATTCAGAGTCTACAAGGCACAGACAAGATGGGAGCTGCTGCTTTGCCCCCAGACACTTGCCCTGGGCTGTCAGAGGTTGACCACTCCAGAGCTGTGTCAAAAATTTCTGACTACCCAAGACAGTTTTGCTTTACTCTTGAAGAATCCAAGTCCTGATAAAAGATCCAGTTCCAACTAAAGGATCCAGTTGGCCAAGACCTGTCATATGGGGGCATGCTAGATGCCAGTGAGTGGGAGAGGAAGCATCTGACCCTTCAGACTACTGTAGAGAGAAGGAGGGCTCTATCTCTCATGTATGTGATTTCTTTTAAGCAGAAAGGTGTCTGGATACTTTATGGCCAAAATGACAAATTTCTACTCTAACAGGTAATAGAAAAAAAATCATTCCTGCTATTCTCTTTTTCCCTAATGTGTTCATATCTAACACTCACATTTCTCTTACATCATAGCTCATTAAATTCATAATAAAAAAAATTTTACATATAATGTCATCATTTGATTTCAGACCATCAGGGACAAGAATTCAGAAGAGGTATTATTGCTACTTTTGGAAGAATTAGAAAATCAAGCTTCAGAGAAGCTATGTAACTTCTTCATAAACACATAGAGTTTCAAACGGAGCTAGGCAGCACATTTTGGCTTCCTTTCTACCATAACACACAGGTAAAATGTTTGATTTAAAAAAATAATTACATGCTTATTTCTTTCAGTAAAGGTGCGGTATCTGTTAGGATAATTTTGACTGCAAGTTATAGAAAACACAAGGAGCACTGGCCTACACAATGTAAACGTATCTTATATCACCAGGTGACGAGTCTGGAACCGGGATGGCTCCAGGTTGGATAATACACCAATTCAGTGGTGTCAGATCCTTTTCTCTTCCACCCTCTTAGGTTCTCCTCGTGGCTGCATCTTCAAGCACAGCACTCTGGTACAACCCCACCCAGAGACAGGAAATCACAGGTCTTGGCTTATAAAACGCTTTAATTGAAAGACCCTCCCCACGGCTCCACAGCGCTCTTCCTCTTAACAACCTAACACCCACAGGGCAGGGGCTGTCTAAGCCAATCAGTTTGGTTTGAAGATATTGAAATATATTGCCTCCTTTCAAAAAAGTTCTTGTAAATGTGTTGATGACTAGAAAGATAGCTACATTTATTTTTCATTGTGGCCTTCGTATTGCAATCATTGTAAAATTGTTCAAGCCAGTAGACAGCTACAGCACTCGTGGCCACATGCCATATGTCATTAGGGTCAGTTGCACAGATCTGTGTATGAACTTGACATGGCATGAATGTTGTCTAATAAAGAGTGAATGTTTAACACACTGTCATGCTAGTAGTGCTATCAATCCTTTTATAATTTTTTGTTTTATTTTGAATAGTGTGAGTGTTCCTCTGTCTGACATTTAAATTTATGATTAGGAATGCTGGCAGTTGTTTGATACTGAGAGTGATTCACTATTGAAAAGAAACTTTCCTAATACTTTCTTTCAAATCTTTGGATTGGTTTAATTGAACAGGACATTGAGGGGTAAGACAAATTGTTTTTAAAAACCGTCCATCTGCAACTTCTTACGTGTGAGAATCAATTTGGGAGGTGGGAGGTGTTGAGGGGGAACAGAGATGGGAAGTCTTTGCTTACGTGTTTGTTTTGAAAATGTCAGAAAATGTGGGGTTTTTTTCATAATATGCGGAGATATAGAATTGTAAGCTGCAGTTATGAAATCCAACATGCTAGGCTACCTCAACAAGACGAGAAGAGAAAGATTAGGGAAATTTTCTATTTCGGTTACCTCAGGAAAAACTCTAATAAATGGAATGAAATTCTTCTGAGATTAAACTTTGGATTTTTTTCTATCATGCATACAAAATTTTCTCTCAAATTTTAGTCATTAATGAGAAAGCTTAAGACTGGTAAGTGTAGTAGTGTAGCTATTTAAATGTTTAAGCCATACTGTTTTTAGGAAATTATATTCATCTATTTACTAAAGGTTATATATTTTATAATATATTAAACATGTTTAAAATGAAAAGTGATCACATAAGCCCTGATTTTGTTTGCTGTGGATACATGTTGTATGAGGGTGTTTTTTCCCTGCTACTCAGAAAAGTCTCAGACCTTTAGGCCTATTTTGCATCTTGTAAATTTGCAAAGTGCAACTCAAGGAAAAGTGCCCTTAATGGATTCAAGTTCAAACACAATTTTAAGCCTGGCTATTTCACATTTTTTCTTGTGTTAATGGTGGTAAAGAGCTAATCAAAGAAAAAGAGGGAAATGCTTTAATTTGACAGATAAAAATCACCTATTTATTCATCCAATAAACATTTTTCGAGTGCACTCTATGTGCCAGGAAACATGGTCTCCGTAGTTCTGGCTGCTGTCAGATAGCCTTCCTAGCTTTGAAAGCAGTTAAAGAACTAAGCATCAAAGATTTAACAGAGACTGTGGCACTATTGTGCCCAATCTTTTTATTTATTTATTTTTTTATGAGGAAGAGTGGCCTTGAGCTAACATCTGTGCCCATCTTCCTCTATTTTGTATATGGGATGCTGCCACAGCATGACTTGATGTGCGGTGTGTAGGTCCACACCTAGGATCTGAACCTGCAAACCCAGGGCCACCAAGGCAGAGCTTGTGAACTCAACCACTATGCCACTGGGCCAGCCCCTATTGTGCCCATTCTTGACCAACTCAGCTCCACCTTGACTTGTCCACATTCACTGGCCTCAGATAGGCCACATCCTCTTCCACCCTGATAGATAATTAATATGCCATAGTCCATGAGTCCCAATACAATTCATTGGCTATATTAGCTTAGTCTTGGGATTTAGAATGAGTATCTGGGGCCCTGAGGCCTCACCCAGCAAACTTTACTTTCTCATAAATCAAAACTGGGTGGCTCAGCCACTTCTACTTAGAAAAAGGCTAGGAGAAGAGAATTATGAAGAGGGGTGGGAGCCGGGGGTGGAATGGTCAACCTACAGTGTCAGCAACAATATTCTTAATAATTTTTTATTCTTCATAATCTATCAATTACAGTGAGAGGCTGTTAAAATCTGCCATTATGATTGTGGATCTGCCAGTTTCTTCATTGTAAGTCTGCCATTTTTTGCTGCATGCAAATTTCAGAATATTTATGTTCGTGTTATATTTTTGCTCTCAATGAGTTTTTTTTGCTTTAATGCCTATTTTTCTGTTATCCATACAGAGTAACTTTCATATACACTTTGTCTTTTTTTATATATCTGTTTTCTATCTCTTTAGTGTCAAATTTTCTTTGCCCTTAAATTGTAGTCACGTATTCTGTAAACAGAATACAGAAACAAATTTTGTTTTTGATCAATCTGAAATACGTCAGCTTTCACATTTCTGATGCATTTGGATACCATTTCATTTTTTCTTCTCTTCTTCTTTTGGCTTCTTTTTTCCCTTTAACAGTGTTCACTCAAATCGGTTAAGCAATCACTATTCTTTATTTTTCTTCTATCACTTACACATAATTTTTCTATTATTTTAATGAGTATGTGCATATTTGACTAAGTCCGTACTTAATCAATATCTCTCATTTTATCCTCACAAAACTAAATGTATAACATTCTAATGCCAAATACTCTCATCCCCTCTCTTACATATAAGTGCTATTTAGTATTTTACTTTTACCCTGATCTTATTCATTCTAAATTATACTTAATTGCACCAAATAGTCATTATTATTTCATGCTGATGAATTCTAAATTAAACTTTTATTCTCATTGGAGTCATTTTATTATTCAATTTTAAATAGCAAAATCTTGTTTACATTTGCCCATTTGTTTGCCAATATCTTTACTCCCACTACTACTGGCATCTCATTTCTTCTGGGATAAATCCCCTTCTTTCTCAAATATATCCTTTGATGATTCTTTCAATAATGGTTGTTTCTGTTTCCCTAAAAATGTGTTTATTTCAACTTCAGTTTTGAAAGATTATTTAAATAAATATAAGGTTCTGCATCGAGAATTATTATTTCTCAGTGTTTCGAAGATATTATTGCAGTGTCTTCTATTTTTTTCCTGTTGCAGAGTCTTCAGTCAGTTTAATTTTCCTATAATTGAGAGCAATTTTTAAGAAACGTTGTCTCTGTGGTTCTAGAGTTGTAATATGGAGCCTGAGTGTGGCTTTATTATTATTCATGGCATTTATGAATCTGAAAAATCCTCATTTATAATCTCTTGAAATATTTTCTCTCCCTCATGCTCTTTTCTATATTTCTGGAATTTCTTATTGTTATATGAACCTTCTCATCCTATTCTTTATGTTCTTAGCCTGTCTTTTCTGTCCTCCATATCTGTATCTTTCTGTGTCGACTTTGGTAAACATCCTTTTATATTTCCCAGTTCATCAGTTCTCTCCTCAGTTGTCTGGATCTGCTCTTTAATCCTTCTTCCCACTGAGTTTTCTTTTCAATAATTCCATTTTTATTTCTAGAACAACTGTCTTGTTATTTTGTGAAACCACACATCTGCTTTCATAATGTCTTATTTTCTCATGTTTTTGATTGTTTTTAAATTTTATATTCAATATCAGAGAGAGTTCTACTATCTCAAGTTCCTTGCATACAATCCTATGTTTGCTGTATCTATTGAGGATTGCCTTCTTTTATGTTATATAATTTTAGCTCGGGTGCATACTTACAGCAGGGTGTTCATTGAAATCCCACAGGGCTTGGGTTTAGGGTGTATTGCTCCAAAGAAGTCTGGCTTTTTTTCTGTGGGGCACTCCAAGGGTAATAACAACTGTGACCTAAAGATTTTGTGTTTTAGTATGTGGATTGCTAGTTGACATGAGTAATCTAAACTTGAACTTCAAATTAATATGAAGGAAAATGTGCTGGTTACGAACTATCAAGGAGTCTTCTTTATCTCCCATTCAGAACTCACATAAAGATGCTAATACATTGGGCCGAAGGGGGAACGTTGTTATCCTCTCATTTTTCTTGACGGTGTAGCACTTTGGTGATGAGAACTTTGTGTTTCTCAGTTCCAATTCCCACAGTTTGAAGCATAGGTCTCATACATTACCTCTACCATGGCTTTAAAACACAAGCCATAGGCGAAACTTGCCATCTCCCCAGGGTTGGCTATAGTGCCAGTTTAACTGTTTGCCACATGTCTCTCCAGGTTTTAATTCTCTCTATAGTTGTACCTGGTAATACCCCTTTTATTATATAAAAGGCAAATGTATATATCTAAAAGCATCCTTTTTACAATTTATTCCATACTTATTTTCATAGGTAGAAGGTTTTTAGTTTTTAGGGTGCTCATTTGTCATTCAAAGCATTGGTAACATAAGGTTTTTAAAAACTTGTGTGGAGCAAAAAAATAAAAGTGCTTGTTCCTGATCACCTGTTGTAACATCTGTAAAAGACATGTATGTCTGGACAAGAAGTAGACGCTGGACAAGACCGGATAGGTACTGTACCACGTCAGTGTGGAAAGTTAAGGCAACTATTCAGCTATTCCCAACTGATGGAAAATTGTTTTCTGGATTTGAACGAGCCCAGACAGATCAATTTTCCTGGACAATGGTTCTCTTTTTATTCCATCTTCTCATGTAGTCCAGAAAACAGTTTTTGCTAAATACCTTTATATTTACCTGAAAATAAGGACAGTCTGTAAAAATCGTACTGATTTTAGTAACAGTTAAGCAGTAATGAGATCAGATATCATGGAGAGTTTATATTTTTCAAAACATAAATGCAACAGCTCATTTAGCAATGTGCTCTCAAATGCAGTTGTAAGTCATTAAAATTGAACAGCCGTTGTCAGGAAAAATGAAAAATTAGCATTTTGTGATATGTTTTTTTTTCTCTCAAATGTTTACAAAATATTCATAGTTTTGGCAATTTTGAATGAACTACTAATGATCAGGATGTTTCTAAAAAGAATACTTTGACTTCAAAGGAAAACTGTGATAACAAGTGCATGGCCATTTACTACATTGATGGGTGAGAATTGACATCATTTTTGAGGGCAAGTCATGAGAAAAACAATTCAGATTCTGGAAGGTCCAAACTCAAGAGAATTTTTATTCCAGCTAAGAGGAAATATATTAATCACAAAAGCATTTTCTCAAAAAGGCCTTGTTTCTATTGCCTATATTTTTAAGAAAAAAAAATCATGCCAGCACCTTTTAAAAGTATGACTTTCCCTAATTGCACTTAAGTCCCCTGATTCTATCTGAAATATTACAATCCATTTTATATTGAAAAGAGACATCTATTCTAAATCAAGTCTTTAAAAGATTTGCAGCATTGTTATATAATTAAAAATAAAATATTCTTTGAACTCAATACAATCTTTTTCTCAGCAATTTGAAGTTTCTCTGTCACGTTATATTGTTGAGACATCTATCTTTGTTCACAGATAAAAGATTTAAACAAGATTTTAAAAAAAATAAGCCCAATATCTTTGGCTTAAAATTCTTTTGAAATCTGAAAATTCAGAAGGCAATTATCTTGGCTAACTATAAGACATAGTTCTTATCAAGAACGGGATTTTTTTCCTAATGCCATCCCATGTTATCTTCATTATAGCAGAGCAGAGCTATTATCATTTATAACACCCTTTATTATACATGCTTTCATTTGATATTTATAACTGTATGATGTAGGTAGGGGAATTATTACACTGATGCAGCTTGCTGGGCCTAGCTCAAATAACTTTTTGATGAAGTTTTCCCTAACCTTCTAAAATTCACGAAGTCCTTCCTCTCTGCTCTAATAGTGGGTGAAAAATATTTAATTTGTCATTTTTACCGCATATATAAAAATGGCAAAATATAATACAATATTTATCAAAATACTTCTGTTACCCTGCCCAGATCCTTTTCACCGGGCCTGTGCACACTGTCCTAGCCGCTGTGAGTAGAATTGCTTTTGGGTTAATGGAAGGAAATAGCCTTACCCCAGAGATTGTGTCCCCACTTAGTGATCAACAGATATGGAGGTGCAAACCCTCGTCTCAGGGGAATATTTATTCAGCACCACTCTTGCTCCTGAGCTCTCCTGGGGTCAGGTTGAAGCTGGTCTCCTTGCTTAATTTTCTTCCCCTGACCTATCCTGCTTCCCTCCCTTCTGTTTCTCCTGTTTCTATTTGCTTGTTTGGGTTTCTCATTTTCTATACTTTATTCAAATGTCCTTGATTGTCCACTAGTATTTAAGATGGAGCCTTTAAAATACTAGTTTTGTCTCTGTATGTTTGGTTGGGTTTTATTGACTAGGGACTGGACTTCTTTCTGGGCCTTAGAATATATGTGCCTTTGCTCTCTGGCCACCATTTCTCCAGAGAAGAAGTCTCTAATCTACTGCCTGCATGTTTAAACTTGGCTGCCAGCATTCTGAAGACTAGAAGAGGGAGGGAAGCTTAGAGATGTCTATATTTAGTATATGGAGTACCATTTAAATTTCTCTATTTTCGTGGCCTCTCTCCTGCCCTCAACCTTGCCAACACTTGGAGCATTTCTCAAAGAATGCACCTCTTTTAACTCGAGGTGGTAGGGGAGTAGTAATTCAATTGCTCTTCTCAGTAGGAATGGGGACCACAGCCATTAACTGATCCTAAAATAAACTTTCAATAACTCTCCTTCTTTTCGCATCTTGTTTCATCTTCGTCTTCTGTGGTATCACATACCTAATAGATTAAAGGATCCTTGGGACGCATTGTTTGATTTCTTGCTGCACATACCTCTGTAGACACATAGTTTATGTTTCATCTGCTATACAATAGTTCCTTCATTTATTCAACAGGTATTTATTAACCAACTGTTAACAGCCAGCCACTGTGTGAACTCTGGTTAACAGTATGGCACACAAACAAAAATTGCCATCATCAAGAAGCCTGTATTTTAGGAAGAATATAAAGATAGCCAAATAAATCAGTTACAATATAGTGTTTCAGAGCATGAGAGTGTTATGGGGAAAACTAAAGCGGGAAATGGAGATAGAGGGCTGGAACAACTCAATTGCAATTTTTAATGGGAGTATCAGAGAAGACCTCATGGAGATGGTATAATTGAGCAAATTTGTGACAAATGGGAGGAAGTGAGTCATCTAGTTAACTATGGGAAGAGTGACCAGCAGCAGAAAGACCCTGAGGTACAACTGTGCTTGATATTGTTGAGAAATAGCAAGAAGACTAGTGTGGCTGGAGTGGAGTGAGGGGGTCAGCAACAGGAAAGGAAGCCAGAGAGAGAATGTGTACAAGGGATACCGATTATGTAGGACCTTGTAGGTTATTGAAAGGACTTTGGATTTTATTCCAAGTAAAATAAGGAACTATTAGACAATATTGAGCAGAGATAGGACGTGATTGACTCATTTTTTCAAAGCATCTTTCTGACTGCAATGGTGAGAATAGACCACAAGTGGAAAGGGAAGAAGCAAAGAGATCTGTTAGGAGATTAGTGTGGTAATTTAAGAAAGAGATGATGGGGTCTTGGAAAAGATGATGGGGGCTTGGTAGCAGTGACTGGGAGAGATGATGAAGGCTTGGTATTAGTGGAGATAAAGATAAGTAATTGTATTCTGTATAAACTTGAGGGTAGACCTAACAGAATTTCCTGACAGATTAGATATGGGATGAAAAGGAAATAGGGAAGTAAAAGGTAAACCGTAAGGAGCTTAGATACATAGCTTAAATAAATGTCTAGGCCCAAGATGGAGCTGCCCCTGACCAGGGTGCCCTGTCAGCAAACCAAAACTTAGATAAGTTTCATGTCCTTGGAAATGTTCTGCTTGACCAGAAATGCAGTATATCCAGTCAGCCAACTCCCAAACGCCAAGTCAACTCTGAGCTCTATACTTATTTCCTTGATCCTTGGTCTTTTAAAATAAGGTCAGATATGCAACCCCAGCCAATCAACTTAAGCCAAGTACTTCTTCCTTGTTTCCTGCTTGGCTCTTTCTATAAAAGCTTGCAGTCCCTTTCCTTTGCAGTTCTCTACTCTTGAGAGTAGAGACTGTCTGCTTCATGAAGTATTGAGTAAAGTTTGTATCACCTAAATTATTTTCTTTAATCAAATATATGTACGTACATACACATGTCTGTATGAAGGTGGCAGATAAATATATGAATCTGAAGTTCAGGAGAGACATCTGGACTGAAGAAATAAATTTGAAAGTAGTTAGGATATAAATGATATTTGTATGTGAGGCTATATGATATCATTGGATAACATTTTAGATAAAAAATAAAAGAAAATCAGAGACTTAGCCCTGGATCACACCTACATCAAGTGGTTGAGGAAAGAAGAAACCAGCAAACAAAACAGAGCAAAAGCAGCAAATGGTGTAGGAGGAAAACCAAGAGACCACGGTGTCTTTGAAGCCATGTGAAGAAAGTGCGCCAAGGAGGACAGAGTGATCAACTGTGTCAAATGCTGCTGCTAGAAAGTCTGAGGGCAGAGAATTACTCATGGAATTCAAGAACATAGAGACAATTGGTGATCTTGACAAGAGCACTTTTGGTAGGATGGTGGGGTGAAATTCTGATTGGATTAAATTTAAGAGAGAAAAGGAAAAAAGAAATTGGATACAGTGTTTATACACAGCTTTCCTGTGAAGTTTAAATTTTTGAAAGAAAACAAATAAATAGAGCAATATTCTCCAAAGTGGAGGTAGTGGCATCTGGAGGTTGTTTTTTTTGTTAATAGGAAATAATAACAGCTTCTTTGGGTGCTGATGAGAATGACCTGAATAAAGAGCTGTAAATAATGAGGGGGCAGGGCTTCAAGTGGGGAGCTTGTATCTGAGTCAAGGTCCTTGAATAGACCAGAAGGGGTGGGATATAGTGCAAAAATGAATGACTTTAATTAGGAGTATGAAAAGTTAATGTGTCATTTAGGTAGAAAAGTAGCATATTAGTCCCCAAAAAAGAGTCCTGTTAGCCTGCTTGGGCCAAGAGCTCAGTTTATAGATAAATCATAGCTGCTTCGCTTAATAGAGGGGCCCATCAACCAGTGAGTGTCACATGCAATAGTGGAAAGACAGTCCCCAAACTGAGCAGTGCAATGTCATTACCAGAATTTTTGGAAAAACGAAACAATATTATGTGTAAAGAAGTCTAAATAGCTAGCAAAAACATAAATGTTTATACATTTTATCTTTGCTTAAAGTGTGAGTTCAGTTTTTACTTTAAACACTTCATTTGTGCTTTTGTTTGTTACCCCAACCACCATTTATAATAATCTACCAAATTTTATAAATACTCCCATTTTAAAATTAAGAGTCTGTAATTTCTCACCCCTAGACTTAGAATTTTTTGAAAGCAGAGATTTTTGTTAGTACAGTGTCTGGTAGTTAAAAATTGCTCAACAGGTGTCTGATGAAAGACAAAAAGAGTACTAACTTATGATAACATGGTACGTTTTTTACATCATAATGAAGTTAAGCCTGTCCATTCACGTAGTAGATTTTTTTTAAGGCGTATGGTTGGATTCCTTCTTATCCTTGTGTTGCACATACCAGTAGTGAATTGGTTCATAATTGTTTTTGTAGGAGTTGCAGCAATGGTCTAAACTGAGAACTAATTAGGGTGAATATAGACTCCCCCTCTTTCAAAGAGTTTTCTGGTGTATGTGTATGCTATTTGATCCAACGCCTTTTACTTGTCTCTGTTGTATATAATTAGAGCATTATTTTTTAGTAAAATTAATTTATATTACATTAACATAAAATGCATTATATATGTGCTATATATATAAGATAATATATAAACAAGCAATACAAGATTTTAAGTAGAAGTCTATATTTTAATAAAGCAGTATATAAATTTATAATTTTATTGTATTAAAATAAAACAGTGCTTATTTTTAGTAATGTAGTAAGGATGCTCTTTAAGGTATATGGTAATCATATTTTATAGGTTAAAATGTATATGGTAATTTCTTACTAAAAGAAAGAAAAGAAGTTTGCATTTTTTTATTTAATGGCTTCCAATAAGGATTTCCAATTTTCAAGAGTTATGTATTTATAGTAAAAGTCTTCATGTATTTCAGAATGTGTTTACATTTTAGTGAAGAAGAAAAAAAGTGAATAAAGCAATAAAGCACAAAGATATCCACAAAGAAATGATTTATGTAGTATGTCAGTAAAAAATAAAGGCTGGGCAAACTAAAAACATACCTCAAAACCACATTTTCTCAAAAACAAATAAAATACTGAACTAAGAAGAAACAAGGAAAGAAAGTGATGATAAAACTGACATTTTTCTGCTTCACAAAGAGAAATGAGTGCCTTTTCATTCATTTTGGTCAGTTATTTCCATTATAGGCTCCAGATTAGTCTGCCCTTTTCCATTTTTAAGTCACTGAAAAAAATCTATAACCCACTAGCTGTCTTTATGAGAATTGAAGTTTGTTTACATTAACTAAAGCTTTTGAGTGCTTTTGTCGCCATCAAAGCTTGTCTTTTACCTTGCATAAAGGAAAACTGTGATGTTTTTTACCGCATTTCTAACAATTTTATTTACCGTTACATTGTATGGCAGCAGCGTTATCTACCAAGTCAATGTGCATTTATCAAGCCTCTACTCAATGCACTATTCCTAGCGTGCTTTTGAAATGTGTCCTGACATTGACACTGACACTTTCCATTATCAGCAAGTGGGCTATTTTAATTCAAAATGACATAATCAATTGAAAGAGAAACTCTTTCACAGAGAGAATAAGTTACTCCCTTTCCTTGAAGAATGTGTTTTTGCATACCTTGAAAGTTTAAGTGAATTCTGATAGTTTACATTCAGGTTTGATTAACTTAAATTTTTAGATTCTATTGAAGGTTGGGTTTTCTAGAAACAGACTGTGGTGGAGTTTAGCAGGCAAGACATTTATTAGGGAGTGACCTTGGTTGGAATCAACCCCTGTGGAAGAGAGAGGAAGGAAGCAAGAGTGGGCAGAAGGACAACTTCAGCTGTGATGCAAGTCTGGCAACAGCCTTGACTGAACCCCCAGCGAGAGCTGGTGCTAAATGACCAACCACGGTTGTCCCAAATGGCCAGGATTTTATACTCTGCCTCTATCAGCCATTGGCTATGGACATCCTGGATAGAGCATGACTTCTCAGAATGGATGACAGCTGAAGGCTGTCATTGCCAGCAGCTGGTCATTAAGTTCTTTCATGAAGCAAGATTTGGAAAGCATGTTGCCATGTCTACCAGAGATTCCAATATTCTTAGTCGGCAATGTACTTAAATCATGTAGAATCTATTGTCTGGAAAATTACGTACTTGTCATAATATTGAACTTGTGTACATACTATAGAATATTAATTATTAGGAACTTAACTGAAGAAATAGAGATAAATGTATTATAATTAAGACACTTAGTTGCTCTCAGTATTCATGTTCCCAATTGGATGTGAAGCATTTGAAAAGGTCTTTTGTAATGATTGTAGTCTGATTTAACAAACTATGGGAGGAATCAGGGTGTTTCTTATAATGGATAAAGGATTTTACCTAGATCATAGCATTGGCTCCCATCTTCTCCAGTCATAAGGATGACGGCATAGCTTTGCTTGTCGCTCATTGCTTTTTAGTCCAGGATAGTCTTGAGCATGCATTTGGAATATAATCTTACTCCCTTTCACCAAGATACAGCGAAAGTTCTAACACTCACTGTCATAGAATCAAAATGTATTAGGACACTTATAGGTGCCCAGAACTCTTCCCCCAGTGGCCACAGAAATCTTCTGCTAGTGATGATTATAAAGTGTTTCTCTTTCCTTCACTCGTGATCCTTGCCATATAGTCAATGTATTTTTCTTTCCAGTGCATCTCTCCCCTCTCACCCAGAATAATTACTGTTACTTTACTGCCCAATTTCCCCCCACTTTTTTTCCTTCTCCATTTGTTGTTTCTGATGAATGCTATGACCCATACATGTGACATGGGCCATATGCAACACTAGAAAGCTAGTTATATGATTTGAGACACAGCTTATCATCCTAGATCTTAAAAGAAGATTAATGTTCAAGGGTGGAGCTATATGAAATAAAACACCTTCACCTTTGGAGATCTTAACTGTCCCTGTTACCATTAAAAATTATGAATTAGCTTATTTGGGAGATTTCATTGTCTATAAAACTCTTCTACTGGGACTACTGAATTTTGAAAGGCTAGAATTCAAAGAAAAATTATCAGCCTATAAAGCTCTCCTGAAGAGAAGACGTTGGCAAGATATCAAGAGACTTCTTTCACAATTCCGGAGTGTTCCACCTGTGAGACCTAGTAATGAGAATGAACTTTTTATGAAGTGCTGTTTAATTCAGTTAAATTGGTAATAAGATCAGATTGTGATTTCAAAACCTTCCATTAACTCTAAAATGTATATATATGTTTAACCTCAGTTAAGTAAAAGTATATGTGTACTTACTGGAAATCAATAAGTAGACTATGGGACTAATGAGAGTGTTGCTTTTAAAACATGGCTACAAATTTTTAACACACATCTTATTGGAGATACACCTCCCCTAGTATCTGAATGGGCTTGTAAGTGCTTTGATCAAGAGAATATTGTAGAAGTGACTCTGAAATTTTCAAGGCTAAGTCAAAAAGTCATGTGTCTTCTGCCTTGTTCCATGGAACACTTGTTCTTGGAGTCCTTGGACATGACATAAGAAGTTCAACTATCCTCAAGCCACGATACTCTGAGGAAGCCCAAGCCATGTGGAGAAGACTCGGGTAAGAGCTCAAGTCAGCAGACTCATCTGAGTCTAAGATTTGAGTCACCTCAGCCCAAGTGCTGGACATGCAAGTAAAAGAACCTCAAGATGATTCCAATTCCTGGCCCCTTGAGTCACCCCTACATAGCTGAGATTTCCAAGCTGAGGACCCAGACCTTGTGAAGCATAAATAAGCCATCCCCACTGTATATATCCAAACTCCTGACCCTCATGATCTCTGAGCATGGTAAAAGTGTTGTGGTTTTATGCCACTAAATTCAGAGATGGTTATTATATAGCAGTAGTTACCTGGTATGCTCAGATACTATAATTGTATGAACAATTTTATCCCAATGAGAAGAAAAAGAAGTGAAGCTCATGATAAAGTCTTAACTTCAAAAATTTCCAGGGGCCAGCCCAGTGGCATAGTTAAGTTTGCCCATTCTGCTTTGGCGGCCCAAGGTTCACAGGTTTGGATCCCGGGTGAGGACCTGTGCACTGCTCATCAAGCTGTGCTGTGGCAGTAGCCCACATAAAAAATAGAGGAAGATGGACATAGATGTTAGCTCAGGGCCAATATTCCTCAGCAAAAAGAGGAAGACTGGCAACAGATGTTAATTCAGGGCCAATCTTCCTCAGCAAAAAAAAAAAAAAATTTCCAGCACAATTGCCTACCTATAAGATGTTCACAAAGTCAGACTCACAGTAAATGTCAGTAATATTTGTATGCAAATCAATGCTCAAACTTATAAGCTATTTTTAGTTTTAAAATTTTCTGTACCAAGTTTAACTTGAAGCAAGAAATTTCCTATTCATTAAAATTATTTTTGTCCATTAAATATACACCAAAAGATTTTTACATATGTACAATAAAAATTAGACACAAAAATATAAACCTGTGTTAGCAGTGATTTAACCAAGATTGCTTGACAACTCTATTCAAAAGTACTGGGATGGATGTTACCCAGGAGGATAATATAACTACTTGAGAAATCAATTTTGAGTGTGTGGCATAGGTGTTTCAATAGGCTTTCTATTGAATGAAAATAGACACTTAGTAAAACCGTTTTTAGGGTAAGATATTCAATAGCTTCTCCTATTCCTCTAAATAAGGACATTTCACCTGTGTTTCAAAAAAAAATTCCTTCTTGACTTAGTTTTTTTTTAAGCTTTTCCTCAGACTTATAGTTTACTGGCTAATCAGCAAAACTCCCATAAGTACTCATCTAAAAGGAGAGAGAGAATAAAAAGACTATAAAATTACGACATGCGTTCAAGCCCTTAACGATTTGGAACTTTTGTTAAAAGTTTGCTGAGAGTTCCAAGTATTCACAAGCCTGAAGTAACACTAAGCTGCTGATATGTTCCCTGTTTGACTCTCAAATAGCATTAGCTTTGGCCTCTATTATTAGTGTGTTTCATAAACGGCCATGGATTCTGTGTAATATTATGGACAGACCCACGCGCTAGTAGAGGGAATGACATTTAGTGGTCTAGTTCAAACCACCAATTTAACACCGGAACTAAATTTCTTCACTGGCTGTGTTACTGCCTCAACTATCTTAACAGGAAGCTGCATACATGTATTATTTCACTGGATCAGGTTCCAGCAGAGCCACAAGCAAATTAATCTGTTGAGTGCACCTGAGATTCCTAGTATAGGGAATCTGTCTGGCAGTTTTAGAGTTAACTGCAGCATAATCAGAATATTGATACCTCATTTTTCCATAATTTTTGGGATAGGTAGCTGAAAAACTTGCAAGATGTTAAACGTAAATAAATGTCTACATCTATGCTGAAAGGGCTCATTTAATAGTGTTTTCATACACAGATTTATGATCAGTTTATGATTATTTGTATTTCTTTGTGAGTAGTCGACAATTTCTGCTCCATTCTGACATCATAGAAAATTCCTTTGTCTAAATCTTATCACTAAGAGATGGACATCAACCACAAGGCCAATCTTGACTAGCCCATTTGATTTCCTGTCTTAAATCTTTGAGTTAGTAAAACTTTTAAGGAGGAATTTAGCATGAAAATGACAAGCAGCACTGGAGGTAAAATATTATATAGTACTATGAAGAAAGAATAAAAATGAATCTGATGGGACATATCAGAAATCTGAGACATAAAACAAACGTACATTCCGCGTTTCAGATTTTAGTGATATTCTGGACCTAAGAGCCCCATAACACTATATGGGAGTCCTTCATGGATTACCGAGTATTAGGGGCTAATTCTTCAGAGACAGAGCCATGAGGAGACTTCATTACAGCAGCTGAAAACCTCATATTTATCAAACACAACAACTTGAATAGCTCAGCCAAAAAAAGAAAATGGCATGACATTATTCCCTGGAACTTGTCATTAATAGAGTAAATAAATGTCATTACATCAAACATAAGAAATGGAAATAATACAAAATGCAGATATGTTGGATGCCAGAACACCAGTAGGTACTAATTTGCATTGTACAGCTAACCTGTTGTGCTTTCCTAGTAAAAACACATGATTTTTAAGAAGATAAATAGAACTTGCTTCTCCTTCATTCTAATAAATATCGTATATGTCAATGACTAAATTTCTACTCTTCAAGACCTGAAGGTAAAAGCACAGGAGTTCTTTATTCCATGTCTGATGGAGTGATGTGTTTGAACAGAGTTCAAACGCTGGCAATAATACCTCAACAAGTACAAGTCAGAAATGCATCTAATGCTTTCGTGTTAGCCAATCTGAAGACAATGTTTTTAAAAGACAATTCTAAAATATTTTTTCAAATAAAAAGCATACAACTCTCTTATTTGTAGCTTCTAAAAATACAGTCTTTTCCTATATGTAAAGGAATGTTTAATCAATACAACATTTTTGACAATATTATTGACTATATACATGTATATATCATATATTATGATATGTAGACATAGATATAGATATATAGTGAGTACAGGCTATTAATGAATTTTACAATTTGATCTCAAGTCATATATATGATAGAAACAACATAAACACGTGATGTTTAAGGGAACACATACGCTAGACCATGGGAATTCAGCAGTAAATGAGACAAACTGTTCTTCCCCACAGAAAACTTATAATCTAGTAAGAAGAAGAAAAAGTTAAGTAAGCAAAACTTTAAATATTTGAAACTTTAAATAGGTAAACAGAAAATCAACTATTTTGAATTACAAGTTCTATAAAAAAAAATTCTGATCTTCTATAAAGCGACAGGGTGGAGAGGAGCTGCTTTGGATAGGAATCCCCTCCAAGAAGGTGATATCTGAGCTGTGACCTCACAAGTGAGAAGGATCACTGATTCAAAGATCCCGAGTGAAGAAACTCCGGGGAGTGGTGTGAGGAAGTGCAAAGACACTGAGGCAGCTGAAGCCAGTAAGTGGGAGCTAGAAAAGTAGAGGAAAACAGGACCAACGGTGGTGGAAAAACTAGTTAGCCATCTTTTTGAGTACCTTTTGAGAAGTACTTTCTAGCAAAGAGGTCCAAAGTTTCTTGATGTATCATAGCTTAGTGATTAAAGAGTAAGACAACCTTATTTTACAATCACATGTGAGTGAGGTCTGTGACATCTGGGTCATACAGAGTGTGTGGGTGAATACGTATATTTCCGTTTAGGACAGTGTGATGAGCACTGAGAAATGTGGGGGCAATTTCCTTAAGTTTCTGTCTTTGAAATAGCTCCATGAACCACAAATTTAACCAATAAGTGAGTCAACTTGGCTTATTCACTATTCATTCATTCATTTCTTCAGTCAATCTTTCCACAAACATTTATGGCACACTTGCTTATTTGCCTGACCCCTTTTCTGTCCTCCAGTAGAGAGACATGTAAAGAACTCATGACCAGAAAGGTTAAGGAGGCACCATGTTTGGGAAGGAAGAGCTGGATTGGTTAACTGGAGACCAGAATTATAATCATGGGGCCTTGCTCATGATATGATCTCAGTCCGTACCTGATAAATGGCAGAACTGAGATCTGAATCTTTGTCTACACAATATCTCTTTCTTTCTTTTCCTCTTTCCTTCTTTCTTTCTTAGTTATTGTCTTTCTTGCTTGGTTATTTGCTGCTTTCTTTTTCTATTTTCCTTTTGTTTTTATTTTATTCTTTTCAGGTTATTGCACCATTTTTCCTGTAACTCTGTCTTCTCTTATGGAAGTTGTCCTTTCATTAAAATCTCTTCCTATGAACCATAAGAGGTGAATAATGTTTCCTCTAGGGATTCCATTTGATAAACTTGGAAAAACACTGAAATGTCAGGATGTCAAAGGAACACCCACGTATGGCGCAGAGTCACAGAGAAAACAGTGGGGCAGGAGTGAAGATCTTCAATGAATAAAGTTGTGGGACCAGGAGGTAGGTTGATGATGCGGATTTTGTCAGATGTCAAAGGATCTAAGTTTGGAAAGAGAAATGAGAAATGACTTGAAAGTGACAATAGGGAGCAAGGAGATCATCTATTCCACTTCCTGACCTTGTGTTACTTGAGAGGCATGCGGGCAAGAAAGTTTCCTCAAGAAGCAGCCATTTCTATTCATTATGGTTGTTAGGATTTGAACAAACTCATAACAAGATAGAAAAGTTGCCTGGATGAAAGGGGCAGTTTGATATTCTAGAGGAATGTGAGTTAATTAATAATGTGAGGTTCTGAAGAGTCAGGGCAGAACACCACTCGTAAATACAGGTGCAAATATAGGCCTGACATTGGTGACGGAACTTCCATCTTAATGAAAGGAACAGGTGTGTGTAGATGTAGATAGGATTGTTAGTTTGTTGGAAGCCAGAATTGGACTTTACTGCTCAATGTATTCTATTTTCTTTGGAAAATGGGGGGCTAGATCATCTACTGAGAATAAAAGGAATTACGGAAGAAAGAGAAACAAGTGCAAAAGATAAAATATCTCTTGTAGGGAATGAGAAGGAACATTGCCTGGTGAAACATAGTTCAATTGAAATCACAGTTAGAACACTGATCAAACAGAAGACCAGGAATGTATAGTGTCACCAGCTGGCTGAAGTGTGTGATTTTCTCCAGCAGTCTCAGAAGTCTGTGTACAGACAAAGAGAACACAGACAGTAGGATTTACCCAAGGCTAGATGCTTGCAGGTCAGGTGGGATGAAAAGACATCAGGTCAAGGTTGTTTAGGAATTCTTCAGGGAGAGCCGGAAGCATTGGGCTTTGAAATCTAAGCTAGAAAGAAAGGAAATAGATTGTAAAAACTTTAGGGAAGAGTTTAATTCCCTCCTTCCACTTAGCACTGCATACCATGGCCTGCGTCATGCTATGTATCATCATAGCACAACCTCTGCTATATTAAAGAAAACATATTTTGACTGGTATCCTTAATAAAAACTCATAAAATGTAACCAAAAGAAATTCATTTTTTCCCCACACACTCTTTAAATCTTCTCATGAAGAATAGTCCCTCTCTTGCCACAAGATGACAATAAGGCAGTCCTTCAACATTGCTGATCACTCCCAGCTAAAAAAGAAATCCTTTTAGCTCTCATTTTAAGTTGCCAACAGTCTCAGTTCAGCAAGAAACAGTGAACATGACAAATTTTCTTTTCCTCACCAAGATGTGGTTTGATGTGTGTGAAGAGATTGTTGATTTTCTTTTTTCATGCTTATTTCCACCTCACTACTAGATGCCATATTCACATTCCTGGTAAAAGCAGGCAGAGAGAGAAGTAGTAAGGGTAGCAGAAAGTTCTTTATTGACTGCTATTTTCAAAACTCATTTGTGATCTTTGGGCCTGATCCAAATTTAAATCTCACTCTCTCATGGGAGATTTATTTGTACGGTTTTAGAGAACCTAACAAGGCTGTTGGTTTTTCACTATTATTTCTATTGAACAGGGTGGATGTGGTTTTTGATGTTTACTTGGTGTGATTGTCTCTAGGAACCAGATGATCAACGGTCAACCTCCAGCTTCTGTTTTAAGTCCTGAAAGACCTAAATGGTTGCCATGCAGCTCTTTCCTCTCTCCTGGATGCTGTCTTGGGGCCACAGGAAACTCTAATGCACCCTTTATCCTACCTTCAGTGGGAGTTCAATTATTCTCCACAAAGCCTTCTCTCCCTCTCTCTTTCTTTTTCTCCTCTTTCTCTGTCCACTCCCCCATCTCTATCTCTATCTCTTTCTATCTCTCTGTCTCTATCTCTTTCCTGCTGCCTTAGGCTAATGGTAACAGTCTCTTTCCTTCAGACTCCTCAGCCACACATCAGACACCAATATGCCCATAAAAATCCAGAGGATATATGTTAAGCCTTCTATTTGTCCCATGGAAGCCCAAACTCTTATCTTGAAGAAGAAAAGAACATCTCACCCATCCACCTTATGTTTGTTAGAAGGTTGGATGGGTGAACCTTAGAGAACACACTTCAAACATTTCGCTTTCCTGTCTAGTTTCTAATATTTAATTGAGTGTGGCAGGGCCATCCCTAGGCTATGTGAGTCTTTGAGTAAATAGTTTTTGTGGGGATTTTTTCTATAAAATAATTTGATTAAAAATATTTAATATTAATCAAATATTAAAAATTCATGGGTCTATGTGATGTATAATGATTCATCAATGATTTAGAATAAAGAGAAAGAGAACTTATAGTTTTGTTAATTGTCCAATCAGACCAGATGAACACTAAATGACTAAATGTAGTATTAGGCACCATTTTTTCATCTTCAGATCCTCAGATCCTCAGGTCCAGGCATCATCTTTTCGTGTTCTTTATTGTCAAACACATCATTGATGGTTTACTTTATATCTTTTATTCAAAGAAAAAAGTAGTAACACTATCATTTCATACAATGCCCCTGCTCTTTGGAAAATGTTCATATCAAAGCAATATAGACCTTCTTGCCTCTAAAGTTCTTAATACCATGTATTTAATCTGGGTTACATCATTATACATGATACTGTATCATCCCTCCTGCTGCCCATGGATACTGACCTCAGATAATTATCTGAAAGTTTGTTACTATGTTTTATTGATCACAAATGCAAGTCCTACCCAGAGTAAACATTTTCCAACCATGTGTTCTCTTGAACTCTTTATGCCATAGTCACTGCATTCCTAGAACATGATATCTTTGGATGTTGACAGCATCCTCTGACTTCCAGAACCAGAACTATGACAGGGTAGGCAAGAAGCCCATGGTTGGAGCAAAAAGAGTGGTGCCATTGGGGCAAGATTGTTCCTTATCCAGCACAGCTTAAGGCTGTTCCTGGAATCATGATGTCACCACATCAATTGGCAACATAATTGGATGAGTCCACTGGTGCTGCAGAGGATGACCTTGAAAGCTCTTAAAGGACATTTGTCTTGCCACTCTCAGAGGACTGACTGGCCCATGGAGCAGAGCTTGTGGAGGTGACTGCCTTGGGTGATTGTGGTGGGGGGTTCACAGGGTAAAAGAAGCCCACTGCCCTTCTGTCAACCTCAGTGCTGTAGACCAGTGCTATTCACTGCTATGGTCAGAACATAGATGGACAAGACCCAGCACATGGGCCCACCCACATGGCTAAAGCCAAGGGTCACTGATGAACCATTGAGAGTCAGAGCCTTGAACTTCTCTATCTGACTAAAAATCACCCCAAATCAGTGTATTGGCACCATTCTGGAGATCCAATCTTGTACAATTTCACACACACAAAAATATTATGATAATCAATGAGGGCAATCATTTGCCAGGCCATCCTCCTGGAACAGAAGAATGACCCTATGAGTGCAAATCCTGGAGTTTCTTAATGCATTTTCAACCCCATATGTAGGGAGTGGAGGGCTCTGAAAAGCCCAGAAGGGGCTAAAGGGGCTGGAGCTCACAGAGCACACAGGGGTCTTCATCCAGACTACAGGCACCCTGCCTGGACTGCACAGCTGTCTCCAGATAGACCTAGACACCAGAGGAGAATTTAGAAAATTTTAAGGAAGGCATTCCAAAGTGTTGAGTTCCTGTGTTAGTTTCCTGGGGTTGCTATAACAAAGTACCACAAATTGGGTGGCTTAAAACAATGGAAATTTATTCTCTTGCAGTTCTAGAAGCTAGAAGCCTGAAATTAAGGTGTTGGCAGGCCATGCTCCCTCTGAAGTTCTAGGGGAGATTCCTTTCTTGCCTTTTCCAGCTTCCAGTGATTGCCGGTAATCCTTGATGTTCCTCAGCTGGTAGATGCATCGCCAATCTCTGCCTATATCTTCACATGGCCTTCTCCTCTCTGTGTCTGTGTGTCCAAATTCCTTTCTTGTTTTAAGAACACCAGTCATATTGAATTTAACCCCCATCCCAATCCAATATGACCTCATCTTAACTTGATTACATTGGAAAAGGCCCTATAGTTGTCCCTCCTTATTTGCAGTTTCACTTTCTGCAGTTTCAGTAAACTGTGGTCAACCAGTCCAAAAGTATTAAATAAAAAATTCTAGGAGTAAACAATCCATAAGTTTGAAATTGCATGCCATTCTGAATAGTGTGATGAAATCTCACCCTGCCTCTCTCCATGCTGCCCGGGATGTGAATCATCCCTTTGTCCAGCATATCTACGCTGTATAAGCTACCCATCTTATAAGGTAGTCACTTAGTTGCCATGTCAGTTATCAGATTGATGTGGTAGTATTGCAGTGCTTGTATTCCAAATCCCTTATTTTGCTTAATAATGGCCCTGAAGCACAGGAGTAGTCATGCTGGCAACTTGGATATGCCAAAGAGAAGCCACAAAGTACTTCCTTTTTTTTTTTTTTTTTGGTGAGGAAGATTGGCCCTAAGCTAACATCTGTGCCACTCTTCCTCTATTTTGTATGTGGGATGCTGCCAGAGCATGGCTTGTTGAACAGTGTGTAGGTCTGTGCTTGGGATCCAAACCAGCGAACCCCGGGCTGCTGAAGCAGAGCACGTGAACTTAACCACTACACCACCGAGCCGTCCCCACAAGGTACTTCTTTTAAGTGAAAAGGTGAAAGTTCTCAACTTAGTAGGGGAAAAAAAATCATATACTGAGGTTGCTAAAATCTACAGTAGCTTTTATTATAATATATTGTTATAATTGTTCTATTTTATTATTATTTATTATTGTTAGTCTCTTACTGTGACTAATTTATAAATTAAACTTTATCATAAGTATGTATGTGTAGGAAAACACATAGTATGTATAGGGTTTGGTACTATCCGTGGTTTTAGGCATCCACTGGGGGTCTTAGAACCCATTTCCTGTGGATAAGCAGGGACTACTGTATTTACAAATAAGATCACATTCTGAGGTTCTGGGTGGACATGAATCGTGTGGGGACACTATTCAACTCAGTACAATCTTTGAGGCACAGAGCCCTAAATAAAGGTCCCACCTACCAGGGTCCAAAGACAGTCTATAGGTGTGAGACAATGAGCTGCACACAGGAATTTAGGGTGTTTCCTTTATAAAATCAACTTAATGTGATCTGATTCATATTCACTTTAAGTTTCATTCTATTTTACTTTGTTGTTATATTCAAAACATCGAATTAAATATCTCATTAAAAGCATATATGTCCAGGCAACAATGAACCTGCAATCAGGTCAAGAAAATAATGAGACTATGTAAAATAACTAGGAAGGAAACATATAAGCTATAATCAGTAATATTGTCAAGTAATATAAAAAATGTTCAGCAACAACGTATGAAAATGTTTGGGATGCAGCTAAAGATAGTGGGTGATAGCTGCACAACTGAATAGATGAAAAACCACTGACTTGTACATTTTAAAAGGATGAATTTTGTGATATGTGAATCTTATCTCAATAAAGCTGTTTTTAAAAATGGTGCAAGAATTGTCAGCCTGAGATGAGGTTAATTGAAGCCCACATTTTGGAATAAATCCACTTTAAGGTGTCTTCAAGAAACAAAAAGTATAAATTGAAAATTGTAAATTAGTGTTTTTTTTTGTGTGTGTGTGAGGAAGATCAGCCCTGAGCTAACATCCATGCTAATCTTCCTCTTTTTGCTGAGGAAGACTGGCTATGAGCTAACATCTATTGCCAATCCTCCTCCTTTTTTTTTTCCCCCCAAAGCCCCAGTAGATAGTTGTATGTCATAGTTGCACATCCTTCTAGTTGCTGTATGTGGGACACGGCCTCAGCATGGTGGGAGAAGCGGTGTGTTGGTGCGTGCCCGGGATCCGAACCCCAGGCCTCCAGTAGTGGAACACTCACACTTAACCGCTAAGCCAGGGGTCCGGCCTTGTAAATTAGTTTTAAAAATATCTACGTCCTAAAGGGCGTGTGTGTGTACCATTTCTCTTGTTAGAAATAAAATTGATATTTAAAAGAACAACTGAGAAACTTGACTATTATTTTATTTCATAAAAATACTGACACAAATTTATATCAATTAAGTAAATTGACAAGTTTACACTCAACTTGCATATATATATCATAGGCTGAAGGGAGAATTTCTGAATCTTCAAATTATCAAACATAAACAGCCTAATTCTTCACAGGACACAGACTGAAATCCATGTTTTGCTTCTGTCAAAAAAACTTCTTGCTACCTAACTAAGGAGGGACATGGGCAGGGTAGAGAGGGCATTGTTATTAGGTTGTAATTTTATTTAACATCTCTATTAATCATCTAGTGGGGAAAGAGATGCAAGCTAGTGAAACTTAAACCACAATAAATTGTCAAGTGTTTTAACACCAATTAGTACAGAAATGATAAAAAGGGACCTTCAGTGATTAAAGGGCAACCACGAAATGAGATTCAACTTGGAAAGCAGAACGCGGTTGGCAAGTAGCCCTTGGGAGGAAAAACAAAAATGAGTACTGTTTTTAAGGTCACCGTTCTAAAGACAAGTGAAGGATATTTAGTGAAACTCACAAAGTCTTTACTTTTTGCAACGTTGATTTCAATGTCAGGTTTTGTGTTTTAACTTAGTTTCACTTTAAATTTTTAAAGTAGAACATCTTTTCTCACTAGATAGTCTATGGAATTCACAGACAGAAGACTTTGCCTTTGGATTCATATTTTTCTTGCCATAGAATAAAAATTTGAGGATGGCAGAAAAAGAGAATGAAGAGGTTAAAAAAAAAAAAGAAATTGAAAAGGATTACAAGTGTTATCTTCATTAACCATCGTACAGAAATTAAAACAAAAAATCTATAAATATTTGATGAAATCTTTGGAGTCAGTTGGTCCTACAATGGGTTAACTCTCTTAACTAGAGATATTGTTACTGCACAAAATTGGGGTTCTCTTGCCCGATGTGCATAAACAAGCCAATTAATTACGGCATCAGCTTTTGGGAAAAGAAATTGGCTTTGTTCTGCAAGATCGATCTGCAGGGAGAGAGGCGGCGTGTGTCCTCAGATCTGGCTCCCTAATTCAGAATTTGGAGCAAAATTTAAGAGGTTAGGGAGAATAGGCTGGCATATGGAAATGCTGGCAGGACAGATTTTGATTGGTAGGCTTCAAGCATTTATGGTAAGGTTCTAAACATTTATGATGAGGTTCTAAACTTTTATGGTAAGGTGAGGAAGAAATTTTAACACAGGATCTTCCTGAATAATGGACCCCTCACTTCTGATAAGAGTCCAACTTTTAAGTTTCAGTCATGTCCTGGTCTTTTGGTTCTGTGGGAAGGAGAATCTTTGGTTTCAAGGTCATTTCAGGTCAATATTTCTTCTTCAGCACACGCTCTGGCTATGTGACTTTGCAAATTTTCTGAAAGGTAATTCTTAATCACTCTGTTGGTAAGACATATGATCAGTTGAACTGATCCTCGAGGGCTCGTGGTTACAATATCTCAGGAAATGGGCTTTCATTAGTTCACTAAACTATTCCTAATGGTTATGCAAACTATTCAGAGTGGATCTGGATTTGAATTTTTGTGGTTTTTTTGCTGGGAAAGATGTACCCTGCGCTAACATCTGTTGTCAATCTTCCTCTGTTTTTTTTTTGCCTCCCGCAAGCCCTAGTACGTAGTTGTATGTTCTAGCTGTAAGTCCTTCTAGTTCTTCTACGTGAGCCGCTGCCACAGCACAGCTACTGACAGACAGGTGGCATGGTTCTGTGCCTGAGAACTGAACCTGGGCTGCCAAAGCACAGCAAGCCAAACTTGAACCACTATGCCATCAGAGCTGGCTCTGGATTTGAAATTTTAATACAATATTTCTGGTTAATAAAAATGGTGCTAATTATTATTTGACACACAGAGATAGAATAATAAATGTAAGCCCAACCAGGAGAATTTGAGCAAACAGTATCTCACAGATAACTCCTATAATATGTGAAGAAAAACTAACTACCTTTGCATGTAGTTATTTCAATGTGATTTTAATCATTAGCTTTAGGAAGGGCTTCAAATATTAAACTTTATGCAAGTTTATCATGTATTTTGTCATAAGCATACAAAGAAAAAGAGCTAGTTTGAAGACAGAAGTTGCATTTGCATGCCAAAAATTTTATTTCTGCAATTAAAAATTTCATGTCATACATATCTGAGATGACAGTCTTCAAGAATAACTTTTAAAGCATACAATGATAAAAATCATCACATGTACGAAATGTGCCATTTTTTCACATCTGGATATTTTATATTTGGTAGGTATGAAAAACTAGCATCTTTATAAAAATTACAAAGTAATTATTTCATCTTCAGAGTATAGACACCTTTGAGAAATTTTAAAATAATAAACTTTTATAGGAAAATTACAAACAGTAAAGAATAAAATGTTTTACTTATAGTAATCAACCTCAAGAATATACATATTTTACTGCTTTACACAAAACATTGATTACTTTTAAAAGTGAGAATAATTTCACTGGAATCAAAGATGCTGCAGTAAAATATTCAAATGGTTGAAAGAGACAACGATACTTTGAACTATCTTATAGGAATCAGTTACGTGACTGACTTTCATAATGTAGTTTAGAAAAATACAAAAGTGCAGTGGTCGTATGTAATAAAATTGACTAACAGCTATATTCAAAAATCAGTCCACACTGGGCCTGATTTTCATCCATTTCTGTATTCCCTGCGTTTCTTTACTGTGTGTGGTCCTCACTTTGAGGTTGATGACGGTATGACAGCAAAGAAGAAATAAAATCAGAATAAAAAGTAGCGAATTTTTCAAAGGCAATAGCAGGTGGGCAATCTCTATTTATAGCCATTCACCCAAAAATACACTTGACTATACAATGAATTTTATAAACTGAAATTATTTTTGAATAATAATTTAACTTTGGAGAATGTCTACTGTGCACTTTTGGAAGTTTAAAATTCAACTTACATTTTTACCCTAAGAACAGAGCTTAGGCAATGTCAATTATACCTACAAAAAAAAAAAAAAGAAGTAGGAATGGCCATGAAACAAGACAAAACAAAGCAAAAGAATACAGAATGGACCATAGGCAGGCAGAACTGTGTCTTGACCCTGAATTCTCATTTTGTCCCACTCATTCTATTTCCACATATGGACATCCAGTTTTGTCCATAATGACATCAAAATGTGTTCTAGTTTAATCTTTTTAATCTTTTCTTTAACTGTATGTGTATTTCAGCTAAGTATTGGATATGCCTTCCCTTGAGATTCATGTGTGGTAAGACGTTATTAGTCTCATCTTTTCTCCAAAGCACACTTTGGTATAAATCCAGGCATCTCTTGGCTTCATATCTAAAATGAGGGGCCTATTCCAGATATTAAAAACGCAGAGGGTCATGGGGCTGGCCCGGTGGCACAAGCGGTTAAGTGCGTGCGCTCCACTGCAGCGGCCTGGGGTTCACCGGTTTGGATCCCGGGCGTGCACTGACGCACCGCTTGGCAAGCCATGCTGTGGCAGCGTCCTATATAAAGTAGAGGAAGATGGGCATGGATGTTAGCCCAGAGCCGGACTTCCTCAGCAAAAAAAAAAAAAAAAAGAAAGAAAGAAAGGAAGAGGATTGGCAGATGTTGTTAGCTCAGGGCCGATCTTCCTCACAAAAAAAAAATGCAGAGGGTCATGGTCTCATGATGGAAGTAGAGTACGATTAGCACAGAGATAAGGCATATTTAAGCCCAAAACTATTGTCACCTTTCTGGAGCAAATTCGCTGTTTTCTCATGGGTCCTGAAAACTTTAGTAAGCTTTGAGATTAGAATAAATTATCTAGAGTAGCTGAAGACTGAAATTTTGTCAATTTGTGCCCATCCTAATTCAAACACCTGAACTCTCATACAACCCAAGTAGAGAGGTTACAACTGCCAACTTGGTGTCTATAAACAGGCATCTTAGTATACTTCCATATGAAGCGTTCCAAGCACCCTAACTCTATCTGAAGGCTATGTTAGGGGACTTTTATTTCAGCAAATTTGAAAGACCAAGTAATCTAGGTAAAAATTAGTTTGCAAATATAATGTGAGGATAGTTATTTAAACATTTACACAGGATGTTAGCAATGTAAGTGAAATCGGAGTAGAGATTCCACATCCAAAAGTTGGTAATAATTTTATAAAAATAAGAGTAATAGCTTTTAGTTATTAATTAGCTGCTATATGCCAGGCCCTGTCCTCAGTGCTTACACGCAGTGCCACATTTAATCTGACGGCTACTCTGCAAGGTAATCATTGTTACCCTTAGCAAACAATACGAGGAGCCTGAGCTTATGAGCCACGTTGCATTAAATTATGCTGCAGTAGTAAACAAAGAAAAATTGCCCAAATCTCAGAGGAGTATGATAATCAGTGCTAATATCTTGCTCACAGAATGTCCACTGTGGATTTGGGTGTCTCTTTAGGAAAACCGCCCTTGATGTGTCCACGAAGTGATCCATCCAACCCAAATGGGCCTGGGAGACAGTCTTGCATGCGTCTGTGAGTGGAGAGAATCTTGGACACTGGTGAGCATGCTGACTCTAAGTTGGTAGGCCGTGGTAGGTCTTGACTCTGCACCAAACCCGAGTCCTTTGCTTTGTGTGCACACGGCTTGACGAAATTTCCTAGCTTGCTTTCTGGCATTGTGACTGAGTTCTAACATTGAAATGAGAGTACTAGTGATAAATTTCATTCCTAGCCCTGGTATATAAATAATTCTCAGGCATAATCCCCCAGGTTCTTTTCGCTCCCAGCCATCTTGGTGCAGACAAGCACAGAAAGCCTGAAAGTCATGCATTAAAGATGGACCAGACCCAAGATGGAAAGGATCTGGATCCCTGCATTAGTGCTCAGGAGGAGGCAGCCACCATGAGGAACACCCATTATGTACATTAGTAAGTGAAGAATAAATTATCCTGTTTCAGCCACTATAACGTTTATAGTTTATATAACACAGCTTTCTCATGTCATTGATTCTACATACCTTCTTTTCATTTTTTTTTTCAAAATTTATCACTTCTGAAGTTAAGATGTATCATAAATCAAAGATATCTTAAAATTATTTGGTAGCGCTTTTTCCTTCGTTATAAAGTAATGTTCTTACAGGCAATAGCATCTTACATTTCACGAAATATGGTAATCTGCAGGTCATCTAGATTTCAAAATCCTTGATCTAATCACTACCTACACTATCTATCCCCTTAAGTGATGGACTGCATTGTGTAAGATTGCTATTTGATTCATGGTATTATGCTTTGTTACCAGATTCCATCTCAGAATGTTTCTTTCTTCCTGTAAAGCAATTCATTTCGAAAAGCATGACCATTATAGACAACTTTTCTAATTGCATTCCGGGTGTGCAGGTAAAAATTGATTTTTTTAATATGTTTTCTGTTATTTAGAAAATCAAAATGCCATGATATAAATTGAAAATATTCCATGCATTTTTCAGAAAAGAAGCTACCATTGACCACAAATGGGATAAGATTTGGCACAAATTAAAATGATTTGTATCACAAATTAGAGTTCAAGTACACCCAGTGGCAAAGGCCACAATGAGATAAAATACACATAGCAATAAAGATCAAAGGACCATTTGTTGAAGTTGATTATTTCTATCATTGGGCAGTAGCAGCATGGTTAGCGTGATAAGAATATGGATTTTGCCTCCTGGCTTTCTAATGTACTAGCTTCATGAACCTGGGGGTGGTATTTAAGCCCATCAAACCTAGTTTACTCATCTGTAAAATCACAATAATATTTATTTTATAAGATTATTGTAAGGATTAAAGATGACAAATTAATAGTAGGTGCCGAGTAAATGATAGATCCTTCGCCCCATTCCCTATGACTTACAGGATTTTCGGTTGAACGTTTACATTTATCTGATCGATGACTTAAATAGATGAAAGTGAATGCAAAATTAGCTGCAATCTCACATTGCTTGCTTCAATGAAAAACTGAAAGCAAAACTGAACCTTTTCCTGTGTGCCTCATTAGCTCAGTAAAATCTAATTTTCTCTCATTTCTTTCACTTCCTATGGGAAAGACCAAGTGATTAGTGGAAATCATAGTTGCATTTCATAATCTTTTCACACCTCTATGGATTTTTACTTGTCAAAATAGACCTTGAATTTGAGTTCAATTTCAGACCACATAGGTGAGGAGAAGGTGACAGTATTTTTTGAAGGGAAATGACAGAATCTTTGTTCACCCATAGGTGAAATTTTCTTGAATTTGCTAAAATCTCACAAAGGAGTTGGACACATTCTCATATCTATGGACAGAGAAATTGGCCATTTCCAAAAGTGGAGGCCATAACAACTCCTCTGCCATAGCTATACTTCTATCTTTCTTAAATGGTGAAAAATAAACTGCTGAATTATGGCAATATATCTGTGAGAATGCCTCCTACTTATTATGGGCTAGCAGATATAACTAGAAAATCCATTTTTACAAATAGTTATGATGGTATTTTCCCATAGTGCTAGCATTTTGCAACCATCTCAGATCCTATAATATACTGGTGCTAAGAAATTCAAAAGAGTGGAAACATTCTTTTTCAGAATTTATTAATAGAAGAACAGTCCCAGCAAAATTTTCTGCTGCGGATCGGGATCTGGAGAAACAGATGTGACTGTGCGCTGTGTATGATTTAAGAGCAAAACAATGATTATAGTGAGTTCCTCCTTTTAGCAGGAGTACTGTTTTAGGGACTATGTAAGTAACCTTGTGAACTTTAAATAACATTTGTGAAAATTCACATGTGAAAATTCAATAATGCAATAACAAATTCAATAAATTAAATATATTCAATAATATTGGAAGCAGGAAACATTAGGGAAAAATGGCAATAACTATGAATTCAATAGATGAGAACTTGGGAGTATTATCATTTGGATATTAAAAGAAGTGAGACAAAGACTGAAGAGGTTTGTTATATTGCTTTTTAAGTAAAGTTTTTATTAAAGTATATTAATATATAATATTATATATTATTTGTTTTTCCATTTTCTGAAATAATTTTTTAAAATATTGGTGTTATTTGTATCTTAAATGTTTGACTAAACCACCACTAAAACTGTATGGGGCTGGTGATGTTTTATAAGATTGTTTTAAAATACAAATATGATTTCTTTGATAGATACAAGACAATTATAGTTTTCTTTTTACTCTTGTGTCCATTTGGCGAATTTACCTTTTTTCTCCTTATTCTTTCTTACATTTCTCTGTACCTGACTGAGATCATGTTCCTTCTGCCTGAGAATTCCCTTTAGTATTTTTTTATGTATGATTCTACTAACAACAGATACCAGCAATATCTATATCTATGTCTATATCTATATCTATGTATTTACCTAAAATCATTTTATTTTGCCTTCATTTTTAAGACTATTTTTTTCTGGGCATATAATCATAGTTTGGCAATTATTTTCATTTAGCACATTAGTAATTGCATTATATTGTCCTCTGGTTTTGATTATTTTTGTTTAAAAGTCAGTTGTTGGTCTTATATGTTGCTATTTTAAGGTTAATGTATCTTTTTTCTCTTACTGCTTTCAAAATATTTTTTCTTTGTCTTTGATTCTCAGCATTTGGACTAGGGTATGCCTAGTCATTATTTTCTTTTATTCCTTAACAGGTAGAGTTAGCAGAGTTTCTTGGATCTATGGGTTAAAATTTTTCATCAGTTTTGAAAAGTCCTAAGTTGCTATTGTATCTTGAAAAATTGCTTTTGCCCAATTTTCTCTCTCCTTCTAGAAACCCTATTACAGATTTGTTAGATATTTCGGTAATACACACACACACATACAATCCTTTTAGTGGTATTCTTCTCCTTTCCGTGTTTAGTCTTGTATATTTTCTATTGTCCTATATTCCAGATCAAGAACTCGCTCTTCCACTAATTCATCGTTAAATCTATCCACAGTGTTCTCTATACTGGTTATTGTATTTTTTAATACTAGTATTTTAATTTGATATTTTTATGTAAATTCCAATTATTTGGGGAATTCTCCATATTTCATCTCTTTTCCCCATATATACCTCAATTTTTCTGTTTAAAATCCTTGTCCTATAACTCCAAAATCTGTTTCACCAATGGGTTCGTATTTACTGTCTGTTTTTATTTTTTTCTATTGACTTTAAATCATTTAGTCCTTCTTCTTGGCATGTTTTGTAAATGGTTTGAATGAATACCACACATCATGTAAAAAACATTTTTTATAGCATCTAGATTAGGTTATTTTTTCCCAAGGAGGTTTACTGCCTCCTTTGCTAAGCAGATAGGGAGGAAGCTGATCACAGTAATCAAATTAGGCACTGACTTGGCTTGAGTCTCGGTTGTAGCTTTGGTGAGACTTCTAGCTCTGGTCTGCTCTACCTGCTCTTAGGTCACAGCCTTTGAGAGGTTCACCGCAGACCTTTGGTCTTTCAAAGTGTCCTCTTCCTCCACTGATCTCTGAACTGTTACCTCTTAACTCTTCACAGCTAAGCAACTGCTGAAAACTCCACTCTACTTTGCTCAGCCACGTTTGGTCTACTAATAAGCCCATCACGCTCAATCTTCGTTTGTGTTAACAGTGTTTTTTTTTTATCTCTAACATTTCTTTTTAGTTCTTTCTTAGGGTTTCCATCTCTCTGCTTACATTTCCCATCTGTTCTTGGATGCTGTCTACTTTATCCATTAGAGCCCTTAGCATATGAATCATAGTTGTTTTAAATTCCCAGTCTGATAATTCCAACATCCTTGTCACGTCTGGTTCTGATGCTTACTCTGTCTCTTCAAATTGTGGTGTGTTTTTGTTTTTTGTTTTTAATATGCCTTGTAATTTTTTCTGGATAGTCAGACACAATGTACCAGGTAAAAGGAACTGCTGTAATGTGGGGAGGTGTCGGGGAGGGAAAGCATTCTATATTCCTATGATTAGGTCTGTCTTTTAGTGAGCCTATGCCTCTTGACGGTGAACATCACATGTGTTTCTCAGGGTTTTTTTCTCCCCATTAGGCAGGACATGATGACTAGAGTGGGGGGGAGTTAGGTATTTCCCTTCCCCAGGTCAGTTAGGCTCTGATAGTAACCAAGCAGGTTAGGCTCTGGTTAACTAGTTTCCCCTGAGGCAGGTCTTGTTAGAAGAGTGTTCTGGTATCTTTGAAAATGTTTTCCCGTCCCCATGCCTGAAACCCTAGGGGATTTTTCTCTGATGTTTACTGTGGAAATCTGCTAGAGCTCCTGAAGATAAATCTCATAATATTGTGGGGACCCTCCTATGATAGGATCCCCTTGGAGTCTTTAAAAGTTGTCTGCACTGTGCCTCCAGCAATTTGTCTGTTACAGTTCAGGTTTTCCTACCGTGGCACTGGTTCCGGCAGTGGTTTCCTGTCCTCAATCTGTGCACCAGGAAGCCATGACTCCCTGTGTTTGCCTGTCTGTCTCTCTAATCTTGGGGGCTGTGGTTTGCCCTGTGTCCTCCTCTCTCTTATGGATTCAAGAAGAGTTGCTGATGTTTCAGTCTGTTCAGCTCTTTACTTGTTGTTAGGACGGCGAGTGGGGACTTCCCAGCTCCTTACATGTTGAACCAGAAATTGGAAGTCTCTACTCTAATTTGTACAGGATTTCATCCTGGCTTCCTCAATCTGTTGCTTTGACTAGAATTCACTGAATATCACAAATGGAAAACCTGAAGAGCGTCAGACTCAGTTCTCAGTCTCTCCTTTTACTTAGAACCTAATCCCCAAATACGCTGGTGTTTATTTTTTTCCTTCTATCCCTGTGTGACTCCTAACACTTTGCTGGTTTTGAGACTCTTGGGAACTTTGTCTCACTTTGAGTGTGACTTATATCCCACACTCAAATGGGAGAAAAAAGAAACTGTGGAAAGCTGTCACACCTCTTCGAAAGGTTTTGCCTTCTCGGGAATTTTGTTCCCTGAAGTCCAGCTTACTTCATCAGCTCTCTAATACTTTAAAACACACACACACATATATTTTAAATTTTCTCTGTCTTTTCTAGTCTTTGGTAGGAACATGGAATTGCTAGAAGTCTTTTTATAACTTTTGGAAATGGCTACTTAGATTGTTTCCAACATATGCACTGACACATTACATGTTTTCTTAAATTATGTCTGCATTGAATTCAAAAAAGTCAGCAAGTCTCATTTCCATTATCATACAGTTCAAAATATTTATAGTTTCTGTTGTGATGTCTTTTAGACCCCAATTATTTAGAAGGGTTTGCTATTTTTTTAGACATTTGAAGATTTTCCAGTTATCTTTTTGTTATTGGTTTCTAGCATAGTTCCACTGTGGCCAGAAAATTTATTCCATAGATATCAGATCTTTAAAATTTGTTGATACATGCTTTATTGCTCTACCTATAACCAATTTTTCGTAAATATTCCAGGTATACTTGAAAAGAATAAGTGTTCTGCAGTTGTTATTGGTGGTATTCTATATGTCAAGTTCAATATTTTAAAAATCATTTTGTCTCATCTTCTATATCTTCACTGTTTTTTGTTTTCTTGTTCTGTCACTGAGAGAAATATGTGAAAAGCTTCCCCAAATAGTTGTAGTTGTGTCTATTTCTTTTTTATTTCTATCAATTTTTGCATTATATGGTATGAACCTGTGTTATTATATGCATACAAGTTTAGAATTGATAATTCTCCTGACAGATTCACCTTATTATCATGTTGAGGTATCACTCTTTAGGTCTACTAATTCTTCATGCCTTAAAGTCATCTTTGCTGTTAGCATAGCAATATTTTCTTGCTGTTGTTTTGTTTTAGTTTATTTCCCATGCTTTTATAATACATTTTTCTGTGTTTTTTAATTTCAAGCGTGTCTTTTAAAGTAGTCTATATTTAGATTCTATTGTTTAATCCCTAGTGACCATCTTTTATTTGATTATTTATTCTCTTTAGAATTACTGGAATCCTTTATTTATTTGGACTTATGTGTATCTATTGCATTACAATTTTTTTCTCTTCTTTTCTGCCCACTTTTGGATTGATCAACTTATTTTAAATTTATTTTTCTTCTTTATGAGATTATTAGTTGCAAGCTTTTTTACTCGTTTATTACTCGAGAGATTACAACATGAATCTTTAACTTAATAAGATCTACTATAAATGAGTCCTTTCCTTACTACTCCCAAGATGCTAGAATCTTAAAATAATGAGACATCATAGACCCCCTCCTACCTTTTGTGCTACTGTTGCCAAGCATTTTAATTTAATTATACATACATACAATATGTATGTATAATTCAAACAACACACATCATCCGTAATGTTTTGTATATTTAGACTTTTCATTGTTCTTTGTATTTTCCTGCATTTCCATGATTCTGTTCAGTGTAAGCAAGAGAAGCAAGGAATTCAACATAGGAGATAAATCAAAGAAATTGAGAAGGAAAGGAAAGAGTATTAAAATCCATTGATTTACTACTACATGTCAGGGAGTGTGCACTATGTTAGTAACAATAAAATTAATCATTCATTTCCTGGATACCATAAGCCAGACACTATCCTAATTCTTTTTTTGTTTGTTTGTTTTTTGTTATTTGCTGGGAAAGATTCACCCTGAGCTAACATCTGTTCCTAATCTTCTCTTTTTTTTCTTTCTCCCCAAGACCCTAGCACATAGTTGTATATTCTAGTTGTAAGTCCTTCTGGTTCTTCTGTGTGAGCCACTGCTACAGCATGGCTACTGACAGACAAGAGGTGTGGTTCCGCACCATTGGAACTGAACCCAGGCTGCTGAAGCCGAGCATGCCAAACTTGAACCACTAGGCCATCAGGGCTGGCTCGCGCTATCCTAACTCTTTATATGCAGTGCACCTTTAAAGCTTCAGAAAAACCTTCTGGAATTTGGTTTAGCCCCTTATGTATGTATGGAAATAGGTAAAGCTCACCTTTCAGTCAACAAAAACATATTGTGTCCTTTTACGTGCTAGAAACTGTTTGAAGTGCTGGAGATCTAGCAAAGAAGCAGGCAGGCAAAATCCTGGTCACTGTGGTGGCTACCTTCTGGCATGAAGAGGTAGGCAATAAAAATAAGCAAGTTAATATATGAGTGAGTATATGATGTGAGAGATGATGATAGCTGCTATGGATAAAAAGAAAGTATACGTTTTGCTATTTTGTATAAGATAGTGAGAGATGGTCTCTGACAAAGCTTTATATGAGAAAATTCCTGAAGAAAATATCAGGCTTTAAAAATCAGTTAGGGCTCAGAAAAGTTAAAAATTATGAAAATTTATAAAACTAATAAAATGCTTCATCAGTTTCTTCAATTACAAAGTCTAGGCTTTGTCCACTGGTCCACAGAGGTTGGAAGACTAGAGGTAAGAAATACTGAGAAAAAATTCAAGCTTTGAGGTAATTTTAGCCTTTTCCAGATTAATATTTTCTAAACCTATCACTCTTTGTTTCCCTATCTCATCTATTTTGCTTCTTTGCTTAATTGCAAGAACAATTCTTATTTCTCAAAATCAATATATATAAGATGTCCCAAAGCCTTAATGCAATTTTAAGCTCAATAGATAGATAGATGATAGATCTACCTACCTATTCATATAAATAATCTGTTGTTTCATGTTGTATATGAGGAAACAAGGATGTAGACATTTTAAATTTACTTGAAGTTACCCTTAAGAATCTCTCTCTGTTTCCTTGTAATCAGAGTCAATCAATATCAATTAAAAATGCAAACTTTACTTTCACGTAAGGAGGAAAAATAAATTGTGTTTTAAAACATCTCATATTGTTGGCATGTTTTTCCTCTCTCTCTCTCAAAACTTTGGTAAAAACTATTCTACATGAAAAGAATCTTATCGTGGTGAGAAGGGGAGAGAGGGAGGAACTAATGAAAAGGAGCTGAATTCCATCAAAGAGTAATCTAGTATGCAAAGATAGAGTTGTCAGATAAAATACAGAACACTCAGATAGATGTGTCAAATAAATAATGAAATAACAAATAAGTCTTTTTATAGGTATGTCTCAAATATTGCATGGGACAAACTTATACTAAAAAAAAGTATTTATGTTTACCTGAAATTCAAATTTAACTTAAAATTTTATGTTTCTATTTGTTAAATCTGGCAACACTAGCAGTAGGAACAGCTCAGAAGATGATGATGCAGAACCTGAACCAATTCAGCAGAGAGAGAACTTGGAGTCAGAAGGAAGATGGACTCCCATGAAGTAGGCTGTCTTACTACCTTCTGTGAGTTCAGGAGTTTTGGATGTTCAAAAGGAGTAGATGGGATATTGGGGGTGAAGGAGAGAAGTGGTTGAGACAATCTAATCTAGCTAGTCTAGATTATCTACCTATCTAATCTCTCCACCCCTTCACCCCACTGAAGGGTAAGAGCAGGAAATCCCACATGAAATTTGAATTGTTTTTACATGAGAAAACTTCCTAATAACCTTCCTTCGTCTCTGAAAACAGTATGCTGATTGGGTTTCCTAAGTTTGATTAATTGATTGAGCTTTAGTATCTCTCTTTTTTTTTTTTTTTTTTAACATCTGTGCCAATCTTCCTCTACTTTTTGTGTGTGGGACACTGCCACAGCATGTCTTGACAAGCGGTGTCAGTGGGTCCACACCTGGGATCCAAACCAGAGAACCCCAGGCTGCCAAAGTGGAGCGCACAAACTTAACCACCCCCCACCAGGCTGGCCCCAATATCTCTCTTGTCTTAATCTCTTTTCATACATACTTTGGAAGATACTTCTAGCTCTATTTTTCTATTTTGTAGAGCTAAATCCCCACATAACTGCTACTTGCAGATGCCAGACCACCCTGGAAGGCCACCGAATTACCTGATCCCCACAAGATTCTCAAGAGAACAGTTTTAATGCTGATTGTTAATAATTTTGTTGATTCTTTTATAAATGTAATTATCAGTTTCATAGTATATTTTAGAAAACATCCTATATATGCTTATCAATTGGTATTTTCAAATATAAATAAACATACGTGTATAAAACCATGCTGAAGTTATGCATGTAAAGCAAAAATGATTTTACTATTTTTGTAGGCAAACTCTTCAGTACTTGAAACCATACTGTACAATATATTATGTAGGTAGAGACTCCAAGTTAAAAAGTCTTTATTAGTGTTGCTAAAGATGTAATAATAAAACAAAGCAATAAAGAAACACAGACATAATTTTATAAAATTATAAATTTATATTGTTACCGTGTTGAAATGATTAAAACATTGGCACAAATTACTATGTCATGCAGTATTATTTGCTAGTTTAAGTATTACTTGGATATATTCATTGATTTTGTTTCTTTATCACTTAGTCAGTTTATCGAGAATAACTGAGTAGGGTGATCCAAATCTGTAATTAAGCTTAGATTATTCATTTTTATTTTGTAATGTCATAATAAATTTCTCATCCATATTAAATTTCATCACTCGAGTGAAGTGTTTAAAATTCTTCACAACAATAATAAAACTATACAACATGATGAAAACCAAAATTATATGGAGATAACTATAATTATTAGCAACTATTAAATAGAAATTAACAAACTTGCTTTTACACAGCAATAGAGGATTTGAGTGCACTAAGCTTGTCAAAAATGTTTAAAGGCAGTTTGCATTTATATTCTAGTGCACCACTCTAAAGGTCATTTTTCTAAAGCATGTACAAAAAGACAATAAAGATCCATTTATTCTCATGTTGCCCTCTCATCAAAACTAAGACTGAATTGCCATAGGGAAATAAGGTATGGGTGACATTTTCTAAGACAATGACATCTATTTTACCTGGAACTTTTAATATTTTAGACATAGGAAGTAGAAGAAAAAATAGTATCTAGCATTCAATATTTTGCCTACTCTGTGCTTGTACATTCAGGTCCTCCATAGGAAACAGATTTCACACTCAAACAGGATGTATTTGTAATATATCCGAGGAAATATTAATGAAAAGACTATTTACAAAGTGTGGGCAATTAAGGAAACCAGAAAGGTTGGATGAAGCACTTCAGGGCTAGCAAGAGCTGTTAATACTCTTAGGTCTGAAGAGGTGAGAAAATGGAGCAGTTACTAGACCCTGAAAAATGCAACTTTGGTTACAACTTTGGTTGTAAGAGGGGGCCCAATAAGAAGCTATGGAGTTTAAAAGACTCGGCAGGAGTCAGAGTCAAATGTACCCCAATCTCCTCCTTCTGTCATATCTTTGGCAGGTGCTTCCCACTAGTCAAACCCAACCCTATGGGAAAGGAGCTCATTGATGCAGTCTCTAAAGTGAGCTTCCCAGGAAACAGAATAAGGTAGGAAAGGATGAAGAGGAGACCTGGAGAAGCAAACAAAAATACCCAGCACAGTCTACCCCTTTTGCTTCTCATATCTACTCTTGTCCTTGTTCTTGATGAAAAGTTTGTGTATCCATACAAAATATCGTAAGGTCTTGTTTAATCATAAGACCATAGTGCTATAGATATATTCCCACCTAAAACGTAAAATTTTAGCCACTACTATTTCTTCAAATAAGGGGAAGGAAAGAAAGAATCAATGTAAAAACTTGGCTTTAACAGTCCCATTTCTGTAACTTTCATCTTTCAAGACCCGTTTAATGTTCCTCTTACCCTCTACAATTGCTTAAAATGGGTAAGATTCTTTGTCAAGTAGGGTGACCCAAACCTTTATTCCTAGGATCTGGATCCTTGGTGGTCCTGTCTTTATTGGACTGCTGCAGTGTTCTATGGACTACTCTTGGATAAGGGGGTACTAAAAGCCAACGAATCTTCTGGTTCCAGACATTGTCTTCCTTGTCCCACTGTGTAGCAGTCATCCACTTTCTCCTGGGTAATAAAGATCAATCGGCATAAGAAGCACAGAGAGCAATTTCACTTTCTTATTTAAAGGAGTGTAACTATGTTCTCTAGTAGAAGCATTACTACCTTGTATGTTAGGACTTCTAAAGCCACCAAAATCAAGGTCATGGAGACAGGAAGCAAAAATTCTTCCAGTGATTTGTCTTGTGTAATAGTAAGAATCAAATATTCCCATGCCCAACCTCTTAGTTTCTCTATTCCATGTATTCTAGCTATAGTAAAGATAGCACCATAAAATGGCTTCTGGTTCATGTCTTATACTACATGATGAATGGAGAGTGCCATGACCTTAAAGAGACTTGTCTCTCAGTCAGTGCTGTAACTGAACTTTTAGCAGGCTGTTCCACCATTCTATAAAGCCAGCTGCAATTGAATCATGAGCATATGCTAAGTAAGTGAATTCCACGGATGCCAGCTCATTGCTTTACTTCCTTTCCATACAAATGGATAACAGACACTTTGATTGGTGGTGATGTTATGCGACATATCACAGAAATGGATATCTGAAAGTTCCTGAATAGTGTCACTAGCAGAAATGTTACAAGCAGGAAGGCATATTTGCATCCCATGTGTGCATCTATCCCCGTGTGGGGATAGATATGATGAAAGGGACCAATGTAATCAGCCTGTTACCAGGAGGATGGCTATCCTTTTGGGAAATAATACTACATCACGTGCTCAGCATTAGCGTCTGGGGTCTGGCAATAACCAGATCAGCCTTGGTGAAGATAATTCTAAGCTAAAGAACTCATGCATGGCCTTTATGTGAGCCCCCATCGCTATTTCATATACAGTGAACACAATTATCTTCATCATTGGTGCATATACCCAGAAGTCCATTCAGTTACCTCTTGCCCAAGCTTACTACTGGTCTTGCAAATCTTGTTCTTTTCAAAGCCTTGACCAGGCATCCAACCCATTAGCTAGCATAGGCATTTTCCTTAGACAGTCTCCCATTCCACATGAAGAGAATGACCAGACGTACTGTCCGAAGTTCTGTCCACCAGGAAGACTTCCCTTTACTCCTACTTCCAGGCCTCCCCTGAATGAGGCTATAACAGTAGCTATCCACTGCCACGTGGTATCAACATACAGTGCAGGTGCATGCTGTTCCCTCCAACATAAGATGGGCATAGAGAACACCTCGTGAAGCCTGAGTTGTGATATAGAGGAGAGGCAGGAAAGCAGAAGGAACAATTACTGTGGATGTCTAAGGTACCTGTTCATGCAGTGTGCTTGTTTCTTCTGGTCTTTGTTTTGTTCTTACACGCTTCATCTCTAGTCTTCAGTGGAATGCTGAAATACACACCCAGTTTTATGATTTACTGAATTAGATAATGCCCAAATCATCATGAGTATTTTAGGTCACATTTTTATTTGGTGCTTTATTATAAAGAGTTTGGATTCTAGAAACACCCCAGGAGCAACTTTCCAAATGGCCTCTGAGGTTGGCAGGTAGGACGTTTAATAGTGGCAATATCTAGATTAACCTGTGTGAGGAGACTTCTATGATGTTTAACCCACAAAAGCATATGTCCCGGGAAAAAGAGAGCCTGTCCCTACTATAAAACTCTGAGTCTGAGCCATGGTTTCTTCTTAAGGCCTGCCAGAGGCTCCACTGCAAACTCCTGTTTCTTTCTACTGCAGAGAGCAGCGACTTTTTCTCTAAAGGGACAGATAGTAAATATTTCAGTCCTCAGGGGCCATACAGTCTCTATCACAACTATCCATATTTGTTGTTGTAGCATGAAAGCACCCATAGACAATAAGTAAAGGGATAAGTGTAGCCACAGTCCAACAAAAATTGCCTTATGGACATGGAAATTTGGATTTTGTGTAATTTTCATATATCATGAAATATTCGTCTTTTGATATTTTTTTTTAACTATTTAATACTATAAAAACTATTCTTCGCTCCCAGGTCATACAAAAAGAAGTGATGGCCCAGATTTGGCCCCCAGATTGTAGTTTGGCACCCCTGGTCTACTGGGACATGAGGCCCAAGTGGCAGGGCAGCTAGAACTGCAGGCTAGACCCACTGAATAAGTTGTTATTACTTCAGGTCCCCTCAAACTAAGTTTTATGGGTTACCCAGTAAAAGTACTGAAATAGCATAACAAAATGTAGTATAAGTTGCCTTCAAAATCTGAAGACACCATGAAGCATAGTGACTGTCTCTTGGTGTAGATGGTGGAGCAACTTATCTCTCACTTTAGAAAGGGTATTCTGATATGATGAAGAACCATAGACTCCTGGCAACTTTACCAATGTGACAGGCCCTAAACATCTACAGAGTTTATCTCCCATCCTCTGGCATACATGAATCCTATCGGGGCATCTAGAATGTTTACTACTCCCAGATCACCACACCTATCTGGGATAGTATCTTCAATATAAGTGAGTAGCATGATGTTCTGTGATATATCAAGATCAAAGTTCCTCTAGGCTGTATTACACCAGAGAGCTGAAGAGCTGACATAGGCCGGTAGCAGCACAGTAAATGTGTACTGCTATCTCTTACACATAAGAGACATGCTTCTTACTATATTTGCTTATAGGAATGAATAAAAAAAAAAAAACCCATTTGCTGTTTCATTAGATACACATCTGGTATCTAATGAACTTTAGTAAAGATATTCTATCTGGAACTCCAATTGGGATTAGCATCACCATGTGACTAAGTTTTTGGTATTCCGTATTCATTCTTTAAGACTCATCTACCTTTTGCACCAACCAAAGAGGTAAGATAAATTGAAATATGGTAAGAATCAGCACCTCTAGATCTTTCCTTTTTTGGTGATGGTATGACTCTTTGTTATTTCCCTAGATATGTAGTATTGTTTGTGGTTTACTATAATCAAAGGGAAGAAGGGCTGGTCCAGAGCTTTTATGTCCCTCTTTCTACCATAATGGTGCTTATTCTACAGGTTAGGGAACAAATGTGGGATTTCTTCCAGTTAAAAAGTACCGTACGTATGTTCTTACTATTTATTCTGGGACTACGAAAGTACTGTAGAATGAGTCTGAGGTCCTACTGGACTCATTTGGGCTGACTCCATCCATCTCATGACTTCTAGAAGCTCCCAATTGTCTGACAAGTCATAGCAGCATTTGGGTTTCCAGACATCAGCAGGAGTTCAGAATCACTATCCACTAACCAGTGACAAGTCTGGCTATCCTTCTCTCTTCAGTGTACCTTATGCTGGTACAAATGGCACTGGCGCCTCTGGAGAAGGCTTTGAGGGGATTCATAATGCACACCTGTTGCTGTGTATGCAGCGTTTCCTCACAGGCAGCTGGCCTCTTTCTCAGTCCAGGGACTCTAGTTCAGTAAGATGGCTTAGCGCTATGAACTGAAAAAGAGACTGGGAACCCACATTATGGGGATTTCTGCCTACCAGACCTAGAATATTTCAGCCTATTTGTGCCAAATAACACCTTAATACAAAGCCTATTTCATTCCTAGGAAACTTGTGATCAACTAGGTTCAACTAGGTGTGCCATCACCACACACCCATGCTGTGAATACATTCTGGTTACTACTCTTTCCCTCTAGTTCACATTTCTCATATTTGGCTGCACATTAGGACCACCTGGGGAGCATTGAAAAATTCTTTGCCTGGGCCTTACCCCAGAACAATTCGATCAGAATCACTGAAGGTGGGAGAGAGGAATTGGTATTTTTTAAAATTCCCAAGCTGAGTAAAATGTGCAGCCAAGTTTGACAACCACTGCTCTAGTTTGTTGCGATAATTACATTCACCTTATTGCTAAAGATTAATTACTACCACCTGGTCTCTATAACTGTGATTTTATTATCCCCACCAAGATCTGAGAATTCAGTTTTATAGCAAAATCTCTGCTCCAGAGAGTATAGTCACCATAGGGCTTTTCAAAGATTTTGGTGCCCAACTTGCCACTGCACCCCCTGCACTTGAGGAAGAGCATGTCCTCTCATGAGCAATGATAAGAAAGCAGTGGAGCAGGTCACACACGATGGATACTCGCCAACATCTTCATTTCCCTGCCTCTTCAAATTCCTTCCTTATGATATGTCAGGGAAGGTCTAACATGAAAATCTATCTCATTGACTGCAAAGCTGGAAGCCTATAATTGCTAATCCACCAAAGCACAGGTGCTCTAGACAACTCACGGAATCCTGAATCCTAGAAGAATGCATCTGTATCAGTAAATTCAGTCAAATAAAGTATCACTGTGTTATTCTTGACCTAACAACCTTAAGGCAGCTTCCATACATGCACTGCTTACTTCTGTGGATACAAATTGCACAGTTCTGGAACTTACTTATTTGTTGTTTTATTTGTTACTTATTGTTACTGTATTTGTTTGTTTTACTCTATCTCCTCCTGGACTTGTCTATCTAGGCTATGCTGGGATCTAAATCTTGTTACAGAACTAGAAGCAATAAGGACAACTAGAGAGGAAAATGAAGAGAATCAGAACCACCTTCTAAAGGCAACAGATGGAGTTACCATCGAAAGATTTCATTCAGGGAAGTCTGGTTTCCTTAGGGGTAGGGATATAAGAGTAGTGAAAGAGGCTGATTCTGGCAGCAAGGAAAGTTCAGGGGAATTTGTAGTTCAAAGTTCCAAGCTTCATTTTTGTCTGCTTTAATATTCCCATCCTGTACCTTAGCATTCACTCCTTCTCCCCAGTTCCTTACCTTAATATAAGGCAGTTAACAGGATTTAGTATTTAATTGGAGCTGCAGACTCCGTGATGCTTGCAATCAGAATCCAAGCTTGGTCCTCAGCCTGACCTTTCTTTTTACTTGAAAGCTGCCATAGAGATTTTCTGACTTTTTTCTCATTCTCTGAATTCATCTTAACAGGGCTTCAATTTGTTATTTTCTTTGTGTTTTCTTTTGGGGAACTTAAAAAGAAATCAGCTGACCCTGTAATCATTATAATCACTGTTGTTTCATAGCAACTACATACCACCATCACTTAACCTGTCAACGTCTTGCCCTTTACTGCCCTTTATTCCCTGCCTCTGTTGGGTTATTTGAATAAGTATGATGGCACACATACCACAGTTTTCCAGGAACACATTTCCACTGGCAAGGATGTGATCCATACACTCATCAAATATTTGAGTAACCAATCCAAGAACCCAATGAAAAGGATTTGTTTTCCAGGTCCACCTGGAAGGAAGGAAACCAAGGAATGATGAAACTCACTGAAGAGTGAGTAGGTATAGTTATAGGAAGAGGCTTCTCGATAGGAGATATGCTCTTTGATAGAGGAAATATTCAACCTATGACAACCTGGCAGAGAAGCAGCCACGATAACAACTCCAATATCAAACTACCTTTTCTCTTTAATTTCTTGCCAGTGCTTTCCACCAGAGAACATTTGGAACCTACAGGGCAAGGGATCCCATTGATGTAGTTCTTAATGGTGAGCCTTCTGTATACTAAGGTGGAGAAGTGTGGAGAGAAGGTTTAGTGTAGTAAATGCACAATGTGCAGGTCGAGATGCTTTATAGATACTCCTTCCAATTACAACTCTGTTGAGATTTGTTAGGCCCCAAATATTAGTTAGGATGTTGGTTTAGCTGATATAATGAAAAGCAAAGTAATAGTTCATTATGACAGAATTTATTTCTCCTTTTTTGTGCAATAGATTATATAAGCAGTCAAAGCACAATACAGTGGTTCAATAGGGTTGGGAACCCAGGCCTTCGCATGTTATTAACAAACTCTTTTTGGGTGTTGGGTGTTGCTCTTATCTGCATAATTCACCACTAAGTCTGTATCCCATCCAGCAGGAAGATGTAGGAAGAAAGTGAAGTGCATGTACATTCCTTTAATGGGATAACATGGGAAGTGAACACATTGCTTCTATTAATATTCCATTGGCCAAAACTTAGTCACCAGGCCAGAACTGGCCACAGCAAGGAAGGCTGAGTGACATACCTTTAGCTGGCTCCCTGTGTGCCCCAGACTTAGGGATTCTAATGTTACTGAAAGATAAGTGAATGAAGGCTGGGCTAATATCTAATTTATTTTTATACAGAAACAATTTTTTAAAAGAATTCTAAGTTCTTGTCCAAATATCCAGGACTTATTTATAGATATGATTAAATTTAACAAAAACAATTAAGTGTTCCGTTGGATAATAGAATATTAGAGAAATTTGATATGATTTAATCCTAAACCCTTATCACATAAGAATAAAGTGACTCTCAGAAAAAAAGACAGTTATTTAAGGTAGCAGAGATATTTCCTGGCAGACCTGGGACTACATCCCAGTGCTCCTACTTTAGTGTCTCTCTTCTTTCCACTAGCCCATGCTGCTTATCATGTTATATCTAGGTTTCCTGTGGGGAGGAAAAGATGGGTGTGGCATAGTGGCAGCTAGAGTGTAGCCCACAGGAACCAACAATCTAATTAGAAAACATGTATGCAAATAATTAAGGATAAAGCAAAATACAATAAAATAAATGATTTCATAGAATGTTGAAAAAAAAAAAGTAAATCATTTCCATGTGTGAAAGATAGGATGTTTTATGCATGAGGTGTCTTTTGAATTTAGTATATCTTTGTAATAAGACTATATTAATTATAATTTTAAAAATAATAAGTGAAAACCTACCTCTATTCTCTCAACTATTTCAACTTACTTTAAATTGGGGTACATTGGACTAGAAACATAAGCACCAAATTCAGTAAGATAAAATTTAATTTATAGTAATGTGTTGAAGACTTAGTTAGTAGCATATCTTTATATTTCTCAAAAAATGGTAATAGAATTTATAGTTTATTTATATGCTTAGATCTACTATGGTCAAGCACTATTCAAAGTACTAGGTTTAAACTGGTGAACTCCACAGAATTTTATCTCTAAGGAACTGAATGGGGTTTAGAGACCTCAATAAGTCAATACACGTAAAGTGCTTAGATTGTGTCTAGCATATTGGAAATGCCATATGAGGGTTTGATATCAGTATTGCTTTTTCCCATAATTGATATTCACTTCTGCAATTTTGTTGATATTTGACTGGAATGTACTAATCATCAAGACATTTGCAGTGTTCTACTGGGGGAAAGGTTGTTATCTCCACATGTAAACTTTCTTATATGAATAAATATATTCATTAATTAGCCAATTTTGAATAATTTTTGTGATGGCAACTGTACTATATCATGGGTGCTATATCATGTAGTTACAGCAGCCATGTGGGATAGGGAATTAATTATAAAATGTTCTAAATACAGTGTATGTCAGACCTATAGAGAAAGTTATGGCTAAAATTTTCTTTTGGAAATCAGAAAATTTATCATATATTTTTCTGGAGTGTAGTGCATGACCTGAAACGTAAAAGACCAATAGGTTCTTGCCAGACACATAGGTCAGGAAGGGGAGGAAATTAGTGGGATGAGAGGAGAGCTTGGACATTCCACAGAAGGAGGTAACGATGAGGAAAAGCATGGTGACTTTGGAGAGCTTTAACTAGTTATGGCTTGGGATGCAGTTCTGAACAGGGTGAGGAGTGAGAAGCCAAAGGGATGCAAAAGCCAGTTCTCTGGAAATACCTTTATATGCCAAGGTAGGGAGTTTGACTTTCTCCTCTAATCAAATGGAAGCCATCTAATGGAGAGTAAAACAACAAGGTTTACCTTTTAGGAAAATTCTTCTGTATCCATGTAAGATAAAGATCAGAAAGCAGCAAAACTGGGAACAAGAAAATTTATTATGTGACGTTATTGAAGTCTAAAAGATGAGAAGTGCACAAACCAAGATAGCAGGCAATGGAAACAGAGATTTTAAAGAAATATATGGCCGCTGAGTCTCAGGTTGAATTTAAGATGCATTTCCAGTCATTTTAGGAACAAAAGACAATATGTAGAATATCTTATATATAAACTTGAACTGTTAGTTTGGATAAAAAATAAACAAACAAAATATGTATATGCATGTATTTATGTGTAAGTTACAACATCTTAAGGAACGTTAATATATTTTCTTTGCAACTATTAAGGAAATAGAATGCCCTTCAGTTTTTATCAGCAGAATAATTTTTAGGATAGTGGGCAGGCAGTATTTGATCTGAAACATGTGTCAGCTGATTTTTTTCTAGATTTTCATGATTTAAAGCAAAGTTATTTAGGGTATACTGTTACTGACACTTATGTTTCACTACAATTTAACATATTGTTAACGAATTTACTGTGAACACTAAGACTTGAGTTTTGCCCATAGGATTGATAAGACATGGCAGGTCACACTTGCCATCATTGTCACTGATCTTTAATGATGACTGAAGGATTTTTCTCCTTGGAGAAGAGAGAGATCTTCAGCCTGAATGCTCATTTGATATTGGCCTTTGTATAGAGACCAAAAACCACTTTGTCAATTATAGTCAACAGAAATTCTGGTTCTTCATAAATAATAGAAAATTTAGTTTCCAAATTCCTAAGAAATGTTCCTACTATCCCTCCCCTGCCCCTAGTTACTTTTTGATTCAACCATAGAAAGAATTATATTGAACTCTCTGATGAAGAGTAATGTTCCTGAAATCTAACACAGAATTCAAGATCAACAGGCCAAATTTGTGTATAAGAATTTATTCAAAAATCATTGCAATTGGATATTAGAATAGAAAAATATTGTTTTCTTTTGAAATATTCAGGCAAGACTTTATTGGATCAGATGAGATTTGAAATAGATTTTGGAGTAAGGAAGGAATTTTGCTAGGAGACTGAAAGACATGTCATGTATAAATCACCCTATAAGCTGAATCAATATGTAATAAACACAAGATGAATATTTAATAAATTATAATTTGACTGGATTAGAGAGTTCAAAAGGGAAATTTTAGATAAACTTGGAAAGGCAGTGGAGACTAGATTAGAGAAGCTTTTGAATTGCTGACATAAGAATTTGAATGTTTTTTAGACAACAAGAAGTCTGAGTAATTTTGTGAACAAGGATGCAACATTATTAAAGAGGCTTTTAATAATATTACATTAGGGGCATTTATGCTGCATAATTTAATAGGAGGGGAAAACAGAGTATGGCATGGCTCTTCAGAACTTTTCAAATCTCCAGGTATGAAGAGATAGGGCCTAAAGATAATGTTTGTAAGAGAGAAATATGAAAAATAATTCAAAGAAAGTAGTCAAATAATATCATGATTAACTGTTCACTGTTTATTGAGAACAAAAGAAAGAGTAGAATTAAATATGATTTTAAGGTGTTAAACCTGCACAGCCATAGACTTAGTGTCTTGTGAATAGTAGTAGGATGTGAGAAAATCATTTAAACATATTATGGTTGAGTTATTCATAAGAAATGAAAGTTAAAATTTCCTTAAGAAATATATACTTAGAACTCAATTAAGTGATACTGAAGATATTAAGATAAGAATGTATTGTGACATATTTATTGGGGAAAAATGTACGAATATACTGGAAAGAAAGAAATAATCAGGAAAAGAAGTTCACCCCAACTCAGGTCATGTTTTTCTCCAGGCTACTAAAATACTCTGTGTATTCACAGTCCACGAAAGGTTTTATTTTTATTTTTTTCCCAGTCGTGTGTGTGAACTCATAATTCTCATAAGTCATGACCTCCTGAAGAATGAAGAAAGACAAGGATTCTTAGCAGTTCAGCAGGTAATATGAGGTGAAGAAACAATCTGAAAAAATAAGAAGATTAACTTGAAGTAAATAAATTACTAAGTCAAAAAGCATAATTATAAGTGACTTATGCAGGAAAATATAGTAAAGTCAAAGAATACTCCATTACGGTACATTTTCACATTCTAATGTATTCTTTGGTTGATTTATTTTAGAAAGAGGTACCTAAGTATGTTCACTCAATGGCAACTACTAAAAACTAATAAAATTGCAAATCCTTTTTATTTACCTTTAGGAGAAATGCAGAACAATTTCCCATCAATTTCATAAAGAACAAATGATACGATGTCAATTGAAAAGATGGTAATAAGAGAATCGGTCTTCTCACACAAAACACCAACTGACAAATGTTTGTGGAGTGTATTGGTTTTCTACCAAAACGTAGCAGCTTAAAACAACACCTCTTTATTATCCCCACTGTTCTGTAGGTCAAAAGTCCGGGCTGATTTGACTAGTTTCTCTGCTCAGGGTCTCAGAAGGCTGAAATCAAAGTGTCAGCCAGGGTAAGCGCTTATTTGGAAGCTCTGAGGAAGAATCCACTTTAAAACTCATTCAGGTTGTCAGCAGAATCCCTCTTTTCTTGTTGGCTACCTGCTGATGGCTTGTCTGAGCCCCTAGAGTCAGCTCTCTAGTCTATTCCAGAATGGCCTCCTATATATTCAAGCTATCAATGGTGCATTGAGTCCTCTTCATGCTTCAAATCCCTCTGACCTGCTCTTCTGCTTCCTGATGAAGAAAGAACTCTGCTTTTAAAGGGCTTGTGTGATTAGACTGCAACCATGTGGATAATGTCTCTTTTGATTAACTCAAAACTAACTGTTTAGAACCTTAACTGCATCTACGAAATTCTCTTTGCTATACAATATAACATATTCACAGTCCCTGAGATTAGAGAGAAACCATGGGCAAGAGGGTTATTTCTGGAATTCTACCTACCACATGGAACATTTGTTTTACTTCTATAATAGAATTTTTAAATTTTCAAGATCTTTTGAATGTAAGATTTTTCACATTTCTCTGATTTTGCTGTGTATAGTCATCCTATTGACTTTACAAACTCTATTTTCTCAGATGTTAATTCTTCCTTTTTAAGTTTGATATCTTACTTCCATAGTGTTTTGCTGTAACTCAAAGATTTACTGGCTGTTTATTTTTGTTTTTGAGAATGCCTGTTCAACAAGTGAGAGTCTAGAGGGGATAAAATCAGTGCTGGTCCTGCATGCTCACAGGCCCCCCTCAAGGCAGTTAGCAGTCCCTTGGAGCATCCCCTTCTGACTTAGTCCGAGCATCCGGCTCACTGCTTTAGTCTTTGGCCAAAAACCCTTGTCAGCTAAGCCCCAGGAAGGGCAGGCTGTGAGGATACCCAAGCTAAGCTGCTCCAAGCGGCTCACGTGGCTGTCCCTCTGGCCTTGGACCTCCCCCAAACTTTCCTTACTCAAGCACATTCTTCTCCTGCTTGTGACGTCCTCCAGGATTGTTTCTCAATATATCCAACATTATCTGCTTTCTAGCTTTCAAGAATTCCTCAGCATGGCATTCTTTCTTATTTTATTGTAATTAGTCTGTCATTTCATAGGATCTTAAAAGGGTGCGAGGATGATCACCTGGATCCTATCATAGAGGATTCACGTACTAAAAAAAATGCCTTGATGTACTGAGAGGTACAAAGATGTATAAGGCCTGATTTTTTGCTTTCAAGGTGAAGAAATATTAAATAAATAATGAATTGTGTCATTTAGTCATACATTCAATAAATACATATTCAATTTCTTCAAGTTACCAGATGGTACTTAGATAAAATGATATGCAGTATGGGCATATACTGAAGATGATAAATAAAAATAGACAAGCATTTACAATTAGGCATGATAAGTATCAGGATAGGTGGAGAATAGATGATCAAGAAAGAACTGCCCTCCTAGTCTGAGATCTGAAAAAACCAACCCACAAACAGAAAGGCTGATACACCTGGTATTCTACAGACAGGGGCTTCTCCTTGATTTGAAGTTCCATCCCTGTAGCTACATAGGTTTCTTTGGCTCTGGCGTTGATCATTTCCAAATTACTGTGGTCTTCAGGCAGATTTTCAGTGCCAAAGCCATACTGATATGCATAATATCTACTCCTTTATAATGGTAGTTCCTATCCAAAAAGTGGATCCATAAATTCTTTTAGTAAATTATTAAGTACATGGGAACAATTATAGGCTAATTTTTGTGTAATTATATGGCTATGTGTGCTTATATAAATATTTGGCACATTTGAACATAAGAAAAAATAGAAACAAAAAGGAAACTTTACCTCTGAAAATTTAGTCAGGTAATAAATTACAATACATTGACTAATTCTTTTGCTTCACCTTCACTTTCTAAGGAAAGTGAAATTTCTGAACATATTATAGAATTCCCAGAGAGGATCCCAATAGTTCCCAAAGGAATCAAATTACGTCCTAACTACATGGCTGAAAAATAAAATCACAATTCCTTAGTAATCTAAGAGAGGAAACACTATTATAGAAAAATTTCATCAAGTAAAGGTTTTCTTTCCTTATTGAATCTGAGCTGTACTTAATCAAAGCCTGAGAGGACTGTCAAGTTCCTTTTTTACGTCTTACAAGGAAAGAGGCCTCCAAAAATAGACTTCTGTTTCTTAGTATGCTCTAAGTCACTGATGTTTCAAATCTCAACTAAGACTGTACTTTCACAGATTAATTCAAGTGGAGGGCTGAAGGAATATTTTATATACAACTGAAGCAAGAAAAACATTAATTTAACATAAATGATCTGCTTGTGTTCTCTGTATATTAAAAAAGAAGAAGAAGATAATAAGTCTGTTCTTTTTTAACAGCTTTATTGATATATAACTGATATACAAAGAACTGCACATATTTGATGTGTGCAATTTGATGATGTGGAACATATGCAAACATCTGTGATACCATCACCACAATCGAGGTCATAGATATATCCAACACCTCCCAGTTTCCTTGTGTCTCTTTGGTTTTGTGCGTATGTGTGTGTGTGTTAAGAACACTTACCATTAGATCTTCCCCCTAAGAAATTTTGAAATAAAACAGGTCTGTTCTTCCATCTTTGTTTGTAGAGATAGAAGACCCCTCTAGACGATCCAAAATCCTGCCAAGAGTGTGACTAACAGTTGGACTACCCCTTGATTACCTTTCAGTGCCAAGTAAAACTTTGCTTCGTGTCACCCCACTAAAAGTATACTAGAATGAAATTACAAGAATGCTCCTAAGTGAATATATGGCTGACTGAGCTCTACAACAGAGATAGATTAGATATTGAGCTTTGCAGAACAATGAATTGCAGGTTTAATGGCCTAAAGCAGTAGTACATATGACCCTATTTTATAACAATTATATTTGTGGAACCAATTCAAATAGGAAATTATTCAAGATATTTTTTGAACGAAGAAATGGCAAGAATAAACTTCATGCATCTTCAAGATTTGGTTTAATCTTGCAAAAATGCACTGACTGTTCATAGATTGTTTTTTCCACATATGAGAAATATATGTAGTTAAGTAGGTGTCAAGTTCAATAAGCAAAAAGCCATGCCATGGCTCTTCACAAGAAGAATATTATCTCTCAAAAGGATCGAAAAAATTTCTATTCACAAGTAACACTGTAACAAACCATCACAAAGATAGTAACTTTTGAACCACAAAATGCTTTGGTTGGGTTTATTTCATTGTATTTCGTCTATCTTAAGCCATCAATTGTAAGACACACCATTATTTTACCATATACATGTACCCTCATTAAGGGAAAAAATGCTGTCAATTAAATGATGACTCAATGTTTCAACAACAGTGTTGATGCACGAAACAGTCACACTCACTTTTCATCTCTTGTGGGATTTTGGCCATGGCTCCTGCCCTCACCTGAACAGTGGTGAGCAATATTCTACTACCAATCTCAACAACAAAACTGAAACAGCTTCCCAAGGGCATCTTTCTCCCTAAGGTCCTATAAGCATTTGGTTGCTGCTTTGCAAGAAAATGAAGAATTATAGTCATTCCTTTAATAGTGAATATTTGCTTCACAAATATCAAATTTACCCCTCATTAATCACTTTTCATGCCTCCCTGACTACACAATAACTTCTCATTTAATGCCAAATCATGGTGTAATCCTTTAAAGGCATTTTAAATGGCAATTAAACTTAACATGTGTTGTAACAACAGTGCACTAACTCTATTGAAGGGAAGAAGAATATGCAGCTATGACTAACTCTGTCCACATACAGCAACGAAGCTACATCACAACTGCTACCTTGCCAAAAGTGATTGTGAGAGGGGATCAATTGTAATTCACATCTCAACTTCAGATCAACGCACATACACACACACAAAAAATATAGCTAAAAGGAAATAAAATATGATGAAAAAAAGTATCCTGAGTTTCTTATTTTGGTGTGTCTGAAGTTCTTTATAATTAATTTTGGTTCTCACTTCCTAGAATTTATGTGGTTACAGAACTTTTATCTCAAATCCTATCTTTTTCATAATCTAAGTAACTAAGCACTGAAGTGAGGAAGGAAACATTTCAAACATTTCCTAGGCAGTGAAAGCTATTGGTTAGAAGTTTTTGTTTTATTTTGGTTTTTGGGGGTCTTTTTTGTTGAGAATATAGGGAAAATAATAAAATATTAAGTAGACATCATGTTTGAAAAGATGCTACAAGATTCGACCAATCAAGTGAATCACCCTGAAGCCTCTGATAACCTCCACTGAGTTTTGTGGGTGAGAGATTAGCTGCCCCTCCCCTAGTGGCCAAAGGCTTTTGCATACTATATTAGTCTGCTTGGGCTCCCATAATAAAATACCATAGACTGAGTGGCTTAAACAAAAGAAACTTATTTTCTCACAGCTCTGGAGGCTAGAAGTCTCAAATCAAGGTCTGGCAAGATTGGTTTCTTGGTGAGGACTCTCTTCTTGGCTTGTACACGGTGACTTCTCTCTATGTCCTCACTTGACCTTTGTTTGGTGCATGTATCTGCATGGAGAAAGAGGAAGAAAGAGCCTTTTCTTATAAGGACACCAAGCCTATTAGATCATGACCTCACCCGATGATCTCATTTAACCTTACTTACTTCTTTAAAGGACCCATCTCCAGATATGGCCACATTAAGGGTTTAGGGTTTCAACATATGAATTTGGGGGAGGGGGTTACAAAATTCAGTTCATAACATCATTGCCAGTTTAAAATTTCTACGTCCCATGTAACTGCAATGTAACTTAATAGCAACAAATATTGATATGCCCCTAATGTTTAAGAGAACTAATTATAGGAAAACATTTCCCCAAATCCAAATATTTACCGCAGCCACTTCTGCTTAGGAAAAGTAGTGCTTGCATAGTTCAAGGTCAAATTGAAAGAGATTTTACTCTAAGACCTCACATGATTGACAGGGGCCACAAACTGACATTTGTTTCTTTTGGAACCTGCATGTGGCTAAGACCTGTGTCTGTGTTAAATGTGAGCAGCACAAGGACCCGGCTCTGAAAAATTTATGGTGAGAAGGAGAAGTGAAGAACGCTTTCTCCCTACAGGCAGCTCCCTCTATAGAGAAAAACGGAAGAAGAAATAACTGGTTTACACACGCCAATTTCTCCTTCCAGCCTCATATGTCAGATAAAAGGGTAGAGATACCAGAAGTAATATTGCTAGTGGAATTCTTTCCCCGTGAAAGGAAAAATGCATTCCTTCCAATAGACTTCAAACAGAAAATTCTAAATATTTTATTTGTAATATTTTGCTGCCAATAATTAAGACAAAAGACAAAAAACAAATTGCAATATCAATATTACCAGAAGAAGTAATCTCATAGAGAATAATTGAGCTAATATAAAATCTCTACACCAACTGACTGTCGTTTGATAGCCCTATAAAACATTTCTGTTGCAGAGGACATGAAAAGTTTTTGTGCATCCACCATCCATATCTTGTAGTTAGACTCCTAATTTCCCTTTGGGAAAATCCCCTTCCCTCATGGCCTGAAATCTTGGGGACTGTCCATTACAGTTGACCAAGGTATAGTCATATAAATCAAATACCAAAGAGACTCTCTTTAAGGGCTTTTGAAACTTGAGCAGAGTCCCACAAGCAGGAAGGCAGCACTTGCTGCTGGATTCCATTACCTATTCTAGATCCAGCTTTTTCTAAAGGCAGCTTGTTTAGGTTTTGCTTTGATTCTGTAATTATTATGCAAACTTTAATTAATTTTTCAATTAGTCTATGCTTAAACACCTCTGGTGACAGAAACCAATTACCTCACCTAATATTTATCTATATTTAAAATACTCTCCCTTTCCTTGACCTGAAACTTGAGTCCTGCAGCTTCCTTCACTAGGTCTACTTCTATCTCCTTAGGGATATAAAAAGAGGTCCAAATTTTATTCCATATTGCCATTTCTTCAAATTATTGAACTCATTGTCTTTTCCATATTAGTTCCCTATAAGTCCCTAGAATACTTCCTTATATGATCTGATTTACATTTTTACCATCCTTTTGTAATATTCACTAACTAATCTTACTACTCTAAAAGTGAAGTGTACAGAATTGACTATAATGTTTTATGTGTGCTCCATTGAATATAGAGAAAAATGAGACTATTAACTATTCCCTGCCTCAAATCTCTCCTTCAGTGGTCTTGTCCCCTACGAATAGAAGCCAAATCATGTTATATGTTTGTTTTGAATATAATAATTTTATTATTTCACATGTATGAAAGATAATAATTGTATAATTATTTCAAAGATGCTATTGATAAGTGAAATAGCTTCATATCTTCACTTGTACAGTTGATTTTTTCCAAGTGAAATAGCTTTACCTATTCATTTGTACAGTACATTTTTTTTATGTTGGAATTTAACTAGAATACAAAATAAAAGAACAAAAGAGGTAGATGGGAGCAAAGGTGTAATAGAGTAAGAACAAGAATAAATGAGGAGAGACAGAAATGATAAGAAGTTTAATGCAATAAGATCTATAAATATGTACTTTCTATTTATTCTCTCATATATACTTTTTTGTGTGTGTGAGGAAGATTAGCCCTGAGCTAACATCTCTTGCTAATCCTCCTCTTTTTGCTGAGGAAGATTGGCCCTGGGCTAGCATCCATGCCCATCTTCCTCTACTTTATGTGGGTCACTTGCCACACCATGGCTTGATAAGCGGTGCGTAGGTCTGCACCCAGGATCCAACCTGGGAAACCGGGCTGCCGAAGTGGAGAGTGCAAATTTAAGCACTATGCCACTGTGCCGGCCCTCATGTTCTTTAAAAGATATAAATTATATAAATTAATAATTATAACAACATATTATTGGGTTTGTACTATGTATGATTGTAATATGTATAGCAACATTAGCAGGAGTATCAAGTTAGTATAAATCTGAAGTAGATTCTGACATTAAGTTGTATATGGCAAGCCATAGGAAACCACTAAAAAGATAACCCAAAAATGCAGTAAAAAATAATTAAAGAAATTAAAATTTTACACTAGAAAATATTCACTAAATGCAAAAGAAAACAGTAAAGAAGAAACAGAAGAAAAAAATGAGACATAGAAAACACAAAGCAAAATGGTGTGACAATTAAGCAAGAAAAAGAAATAACAGATCTTCAGATTGGAATGGAAGAACGAAAACCAGTTATTTTTGTGGATGGCATAATCTTGTACATAAAAAAATGCTAAGGAATCCACTAAAAAACTATTAGAACTAAGAAATCAGTTTAGTAAAATTGTAGGTGAAAGGTAAATGTACAAAATTTGTATTCTTATATGCTAGTAATGAATAATTCAAAAATAAAATTAAGTAAATAATTCTATTTAGAATATCATCAAAAAGAATAAATTACTTAGGAATAAATGAGGCTACCTCCCCAATAATGAGCCTTGATGTGATTTTTTTGGATTTTTACCACTTGGGGTTTGTTAAGATTCTTGTATCTATACATTATTTTTTTCGTCAAATTTGTGAAACTTTCAACCGTTATTTTTTAAAATATTTTTTCTTTTCATTTCCTTCTTTATGGGACTACCATTACATGTATCTTATCATGTTTGATGTTGCTCTCTTCATTTTTCTTCAGATTAGATAATATCTATTGATCAAACTTTAAATTCACTGATTTTTTCTGCTTCTATTTATAGCTGCTATTCAGCACTTCTAATGGATTTTTGTTCGTATTTTTTGGTACTGCACTTTTAAACTCTACGATTTCTTTTTAATCTTTTAATTTTTATTTCTCTATTGTTAAATAACTCAAAAATACTTTAAAACAACAGAGAAACTATAATGGTGCTCAAAAATATTTGTTTAACACAAAAGAATTCAGCACAGGATAAACTGATAGAGGAACAAAAAAATAAAATATATAAAAATCAAATGTGTATATTGTAATCTATAGACGGCCATTAAGTAAACAACTCAAAAATTGTCATTTAAAAAAATCAAAAGAGGAATTAGCATGGTACATTTAGAAGTTCTTATTTAACAGCAAATGAGGTGGTAATATGGAAGAATAGAGAACTGAAAAAAAAATGGAGAAATATAGAAAATAAATATCAGAATAGGCAGATGTAAACTCAACCATATCAATAATTATATGAAATGTGAATGGACTAGTCACTTCAATCAAAAGGCAGAGATTGTCAGGCTGGGTAAAAAGCATGACTTTCCTAAAAGATACACTTTATATTCAAAGACACAAATAGGTCGAAAAGATAGAAAAATATATACTCTACAAATAATCTCCATAAAATAAGTGGAGTGGCTATATTAATATCATAGAAAATAGACTTGTATTTCTTGTAAGGAATATTCCTAGACATAAAGAGGGACATGTCATACAGATAAAAGAGTCAATATATCAAGAAGATACGACCATTATAAGTACATACATACCTACCACTCTCATAATATAAGAATTATAAATGTCTTCACACTTAAATACTCCTCTTCTGGAGAGAGAATGAGATAAATTTGCAATTTCTCTACTCATATGACTTTTGTGCCATGAGCTCTTTACAGTGAAGGAAAATATTTTTCTTTGCTGATGTCTGACAAGTGTGATTTTGCAAACAATTTGCTAAGGAAAAAGGAGACAGAAGTAACTAAGCATTGAAATCATGTCCCCAAGTCATAAGCATACAGGAAGAAACCATTCCCTGTTAGCTGTTTTGGATATGATTGGTTCACATGGGAACCAATTTACATGCTTTATGTGGGATTTTGAATCAACAGCTAAAGCACATACATTTTTTGAATCATGTATGATCTTAACTCACTCATTTTCAGATATTAGGAAGATTCACTCTGCTGAGGCTGAGTTGTAACCGGACCAAGAATATTGTACATGTTGGGTTTTCACAGTACACTTTTTAAGGTTTTTAAGGAGCTCGTCAATTTGTTGTCATGAAAAGACTCAGCTTTAGAGAGTTATAAGCCATGTCATTTTGAGTTCTGCCTCCCTAGATGAAAGAATATGTTTGGCTGATCTTTAACATCACATATTTTCATGAAAACTAATGTTATTAATTTCTTTTTCTAGCTAGTTTTGGCTAGTGTCATTTAAAAAAAATAAACCAACTTTTTTTTTTGGAGTGATGCAGAACACAACACATTGTCAAGAGTATGGTTTGAGACCCTGGAAAGTAATCTTGTGTTGTTTGTTCTGTTCTCTTGACACAGAGCTAATTTTCTCAGTAATAGCTGCAATGGAAATAACAAATATAAAAGCTTCATTTCCCCATCCTTCAAAAAGCCTTTTAGCCTATTTTGAAATCCCCAAAGAATATCTAGAAAAAACCTATCAACTGAAAAATATCAAACCTAATGCTCTGCTTCAAAATTAAAGTACAGAGAAAAAGCCTGCGATATAGTTGCTAACTTCTTTGGTGTCTCTGAAGCATTCCTGCCAGTGTTAATTCACCAGGGCTCATTCTGCTGCCGGGGGCACTAACACAGTTTGCTCCCACTTCTGCTCAGAGTATAGCCTTTCTTGTAAATAATGGAGTAAGTAAGAATATATGAATCGGGTGTATGAAATGGACAGGTACTCTTGAAGTAAATTAAGCAAGTTTGGAACTTGCATTGATAATTCAGACCAAGCACCATGGTTTATTTATGCATTGAAGGGGTCACATGTTGAATAGAATCTTAAGGTTCTGAAGAATAAATTCAAAGTAAATGGCCCAGCATTCCAGGAGAACTAATCATAAAATGCCAGATTTCAAAGCTAAGTGAAATAGCAATCATCTGGAATCTCTCAGCCTAACAACTTCTTTTACTTCAATTTCTAAAGCATTCCTCCCAGGAGTGCCTCATCTTCTCTTTGGTGTTTCTGGTCATGGAGGCCATATGTTCAGACTCTAAGAGTAGTCATGAGAGATGAACAAAGGTAAGCATCTAAGAATTCTGCATGCCCACAGCAGACTCTAAATGGCGACAATATCACAACTCTTACCTTAGCTGGTATTTTGGATAACGTTGGTGCTCTGCCCAGAGAGTTCTGGATGTCTTTTTTCCCTTTGTGTGTATGTGTAGGTAGGTGTAGGAGCAAGAGATGGTCGCATTTTGTGCTTTTGTTTCCAAAATTCAGAATGTGCAGTTCTTTGTCAGAGGACCACCCTTAGGCTCCCCAAGCCTCCTTTGCCTGTCTTGTTCAGACATCAGGAAGCACCTGGGAACTTATATCTGCCTCATCTACACTGAGGTCAGAACAACACTGAGGCATAACTTACATTCCAGAAAACCCTTGCAAGATCAGGCCAAATCCCCACTCTTTAAAGGACTTTGCCTGAGATGGTACCTCGCTTAGATTCTCCATTTCAAACCACTTCCCTGGCTGGCTTTCCTTACTACCTTGTCAGTTTCCCATGAAGCATTTTCTTAATAAATCTCTGACTTGCCAATCCATGTCTCAGCATCTGCTTCTGGGGATCTCAACCCATGACACAGCCTGATACCCTGGGATTAAGCCACCGTGACAAAAAGAGCAAGGACATTTTGGTGGGGGTTAGAGGCAGCAGAAGGAGCTAATGCTTCAACCAGTTAAAGAAAAACGAGGGTGCTGGTACCCTTTACTATCACAGCTCTTGTTCTTCACCATCCTTTCTCCTACACTTGTTTTGTCCTTCTTCAAGATCACTGTGTCTTTAAACTTCCCTTAGCGTCCCTTGTGGGAATACCATCATTCATTCCACTCTGCTCTCCTTCCATCAGGGCGTATTTGTTCACTCTTCTAGTTCCCAGAACTGACAGTGTCCCCTAATCTGATAAAGTAATTCCAGAAAGAGGCTATTCATAATTGTTATATATTACTCATCTCAGACATTTATATATAAAACCTATAGCACATATATTTAAAGCAAAGCATTAAGATAAAAACATGAAAAGGATTCAGTTGCTACCCTAAAGAAAGGGAAAATCTTTTTAGTATAATAAGACAAGTTCACAATCAAAGTAGAACCTTTCAAACATCATAAGAGATGTAGGAACAAAGCACTGTGAGTGTTCAAAGAAACAGAGGAAAGGAACTACGTGGCAGGCATTTTTGCATATTATTTCATTCAAAATGTTAAGTTAAATAATGTAAAAAGTGCCGGCTCCCACTTTCTACAGATAAGTAAATGAGCTCAAATAAGTTAAGTACTTGTCTGAGGCATATTGCAGGTGAATGCCAAAGCCAAGATTGAAATTACTACTTTTTGCAACCAAAGCCAGTGTTCTTTCCTCTATATTGCTCCAACTATGGGCAGCAAAGAATGCTTGGAATTTAAAATTTATTAAGGAAATTAGGTAATAGATATCATTTATATCAGGGATTGAGCTACCTACCTAATTTATATTAATCATTCTTGCACTAACCCTATACAGTAGATAGTGTGTCACCTACTTATAAATTAAAAAAAAAAAAAAATTCAGATGAAGTGGGACTTGCTCACGCTCACACAGCTATTAAGTGACAGACAGAGGTTTGATCCCAGGTTTTTCACTCCAAAGCCTGATATTTTATTCAATTTTCTCTTGGCTATATAGAGATTGAGAGGACAGTCTACCAGACCGAGTGGAGAGTAGGGGGAAAAAAAACAGAGCAGAGAAATTCCGAGCGTGTATGGGGAGAGGGAGCAGTGCGGTGTGGCTGGGGTGTCTGGTGAACGAAGAGCAGGCGGATGGCATAGATTGGCAGAATGCTCTGCTTGGGTCTAAAGAGGTTTGACTTCAACTGATGGGTAATGGAGGGTCATTGAAGGTTTTTAACCAAGAATATAATGTGGTCAGAGCTGAGTTTTAACGTGCTCACATCTCATATTTTTATGGTAACATAAGAATATAAATATGTGTTAATCACAGAAATAAGTAATATTTACTATTTTGGTCAATGTGTTTTTAAATAAGGTGGATTTGAGATCAAATTAATTTCCTATTGCATTCTTTAACTTTATTGATTATTATTTATTGTAATAAGCATTATTTATTGCTTATTACTAACTTACTTTATTGCTTATTTTATCTTTACCTAGGACAGACTCTTCTTAACCCTCAGATGCAATTTTACTAAGGACGTCACGGTTGATAAATAGCAAAATGCCAGCTGTGTCAACTGTTTTGCATTCCCAGAAGATCCAAGCCTGTCTATAGGGAGGAATGTCTGTCAAATACAAACCAGCATATGGGAATTTAGATCTAATCCAGTAAGATATCAATGACCAAAAAGCTTGAGGATGAGAGTTCTGAGTAGTGGTAACATTTAATGTCAGATGAAAGACCAGGTCATTAACAAGGGCATTTATTTACCATGAGGCAAAAATTAAGATAATCCTTGGGAGAGCAACAATTTCAGGGACCAAGAAAGAGCATCAGATGTCCCAAGATACTGGCTGGGATTAAAGGTAACTTCCAGGCTCTGTCTATTCTGGATGCACACCTACATGGTGTAGCTAGGAGGAGTGAGGGAAGCTGGCAGAGGCACGAAGGAGCATTAGGCAGCAGGAAACTGACTAGGGAAGTCAGAGAAGACGACTGGCCATGAGGAGTAAACAAAGGTTAAGATGGCTATTATGTGGTGCTTTCATCAGACCTAGGATGCTGTTCATAAGACACTTAGAAATTGCTCCCTGTGCAGACAGGACACTTTCTGACCCAGGAATCAGGCGGGAGAACATTTACTCTTATGCCAGGAAGGACTGACACAGTGAATGACCATGATTTTTGTAAGAGATACTGGGAGAAAACAAGGATCTAAATCCACTTATTTATTGAAACATTTATTCATTCTCTAAAAATATATTAGGTACCTACTATTTGTCAGGAGCTATCTTAGATACTGGGGGTACAACAATGCAAAAACAAACAAGCAAACAAGCAACGAAAGAGAAGATTTCTTCCCTCTTGAAGCTTACATTCTGCTAGGGAAGATGGACAACAAACAAATACAATGAACAAATAAATATATAATGCATTAGTTACTGGTAAGTGCTTTGGAATGTAGTAATTATGTTCTGGGTACAGTGACACTCCTCTTTGGTACAATCCTGGGCCAAAATGCACCTGTGAGGAAGGAAAGAGGACAGAAGAGAGTATACAATCTCCAACTGGTTGGCACCAAGGTTGAATGGAAGGAAAGGTCTTTAAAGATTCTGGAACACTCCACAATGTCACCAAGTCACTGCAAAGCAGGAAGGGAAGGTGTTATTTGCATATCAGCATGCCTGCCTCTCTGTCATTTCTGAAGCAATAAAATTACTGAGGCAAGGATGTGAGAATGAATCCACTTCCCTCTCCTTAGGGGCAGCACAGCACAGCTGCCTTGCTGCTTTGAACAGCAGTGTTGTTTTACTTTTTGAGTGAAACCAAAGATTATGGTATTATACATCTAGATGATTAAAGTTTTTTAAATTATCAATTACAGAGCCCAGGATTCTGAAGTTAATGGAGTGTTACTGAAGGTTCATTAAAGTAGGACTAATTTTCACTATGTTATAATCTATGTCTCTAATTTCAAAATAATGGAAACTCCTGGAAATTGCTATCAAACTTTTAAAGCATTATCTGCTATTGAAATATGTACTTCTAAAGCAGAGGCTCTGTGCCTGTTGAACCAGGCAGCCTCACCATGTTACCATTAACCTGCACACATTGATTAAATACTAATGTGACCCCAAGGCAATTTCAACAAGGTGTTTTTTTTTTCAATAGGTCTCATGCCTTCAAAGCTATTAAGCTACTTGATTCTTCTGCTAATTATCTGAAATGTTATTAATCTGAAGCCTAAAACTCATAGAACTTCTTCAAAGCTACTCTACAATGACAATAGAGTTGAAGTTAAAAATGTAATTAAGAGATTGAAGAAAGAGATTCTAATGGTTAATTTCCAAACTTTTAGACCGTAACACACATGCCATCCTCTCCTTTGGTCTGATTTTTTTCTAGTTCCCCTAAATCATTTTTGAAAGGTGAAATTGTAGTCTTTTGCAAAAAAGATTGGGAAACAGTCACCATTAAAAAACAAATAAATTGCTTTCATATTGAAACTTATTTTTTTAACTCTATGGTTCAAAAATCTGTGTAACCTCCAATCTATATTAGTACCTTCCCAGGGGAACCCTCACCTCCACTCCCTTTGACCACTGAAATTGAATGGTGCCCTCTGGAGAGAAGAAATTCTAGTGGCCATGTATCGAGTTATCACTCTTCTGCATAGGTCCCGAGCCTCAGTGAGTGTAAAAACAAATAAAACAGGCATGCATTGTGTCTATGTGTTTCGGGAAGAGACAAAAATTCAGGATAATCAGAGATTCTGTCTACTTAGCTGGAAAATTTGTTGTTTCTATAAGCTATAGGATAGGCATATCATTTAAAGACTAATTAATACTGACTTTGTCGACAGTACAACTTTTTAACATAATAAATGGTCTGTAATGAATGAAAACAAGTTTTATAGATCTAGTTTGGCTGACTTCTTGTGGGCATAAAACCTTTAAATATTTTGACAGCTATCCATATCAATAAATGTTTCCAGGCAAAATGAATGTTCTTACATTTGAAGGATATTTCACGTATATTATCCTGGCCTTATAATACACTGAGAAGGTGATCATTAAGTTCTAATCATGACCTAATCAGTTAGTAAGCACAATAGCCTTGACCTAAAGAAGAAAAAAAATAACTATGTCAAATCAGATGAATCTTTTCTCTCAAAGATATTTTTAGAACAGCAAAATTGTTGGGTTTGTTCAGCCTGAAACAGACCAAATCTTACTTTCAATTTGCTGGTTAGACCCTTGCTTCTCTGTTTATTTTTGCTTAAAAAAAAAGTTTGTTAATTCCCAAGAATACATGGTTTCCATACATTGACATGACATTTTTAGTCAAACATTTCTTTTTTCAAAGCTTCATTTAGCAAGCTTTAATTGATCAGTAAGGACTGAGAAAAAGGTGCTTGGATTCAGTCCTGGAGTCTGCCCCTTTTTATAAGGATGACACGGAGCAATAGATTTAATCATTATAAACTTATTTTTCTCATTCATAAAATGGAGAAAATAAGAGTACTTATTCATGGTGATGCTATCAGTACTAAATAAAAGAATGCTGCGAAAATGTCTTTGGTACAGTGTAACCTCTTGACAGTTCTCCTGTGCCCTCTATTCCAATTATATTCATTCTTTTCATTTTTCTGAACAGGCCATTCTTTTTATTCCTGGTTTGTTTTGCTTTTCTGTTTGCACTACCTAAAAAGCACTTCTTTCTTATTGTGACTTCTTATTTAACAATGAAGTTCTAAGTTACTCATCATCTCTTTTATAAAACCTTGATTGGCTCTGCCTCCTCTTCCCATCCTCCCAGCAGGTAGAATTGCCCTTCCTCACTTTCGTGCTTCCTTAGTGTGTTGTGGAGGTTTCTGTCACAGCAAGCATAAATTTGTGCTTCACTTTTTGTTTATATCTTTGTTTCCTTCACTAATATAATATAAATTATATAAAGATTTAAATATAAATTCTTGAAGCCTTAGAAATACTTCATATTTATATACTCTTCATAAGAAAGGTGCTTGAAATGTGATTAATATGCAATAAATGTTGAATGAATGACAGTGTGAATAAATGCATATTTCATGCCTTAGTATCATTATTATGGATATTATTAAGAATGTGCAAGATCCGATGGGTGCCCAGAGAGCTTATTACATGCGGTTATTGGGCTAGGAACCTCGTAAAAAGTGTGTTATATAACCCACTGAAACCTGTATTTACAGGCAAGAAACAAATATTTGAAAATTAGAAATAACTTTCCTAAAACCATGGAAAAATTGGGATTGGCAATGAAGGCTACCATGATTTAAAGCTTCCCTATCTCTCTCTCATTCTCTTATTCTCCTCGAGAAAGAAAGGAAGAGAGAGGTATACACACACACACACACACACACACACACACACACACACATATGTATATGTATACATATACCCACACATGCATATACATATAATATACGTAATTATGTAATAATAAATACATATTATTTATGGACTGAATTATGATCCCCCAAAAATTCATATGTTGAAGCCCTAACCTCCAGTACCTCAGGATGTGACTATCTTTGGAGATAAGGCCTTTAAAGAGATAATTAAGTTAAAATAAGGCCATTAGAGTGCACCCTAATACAATTTGACTGGTGTCATTGTAAGAAGAGGAGGTTAGGACATACAGAGAGACATCAGGGAAAAGGCCATGTGAGGACATAAGGAGAAGGCGCCATCTAAAAGCGAAGCAGACAGACTTCAGGAGAAATTAAATCTGCCAGCACTTTGATCGTGGACTATGAGTCTCCAGAAAATAAATTTCTTTTCTTTAAACCACCCAGTCTGTGGTATTTTGTTAGGGCAACCCTAGTAAACTAATATAATTATATCTATCTATCGATCTATTTTAAAACTTACATTAATATAACATATATACCTGATTTTTAAATAGTCAAATAGTAACACAATACTTACAACTAAAAATAATGGTCATTTGCCTCACCCCGGATTCCTGTTTCCCGGACACTACCAATTTCAACTCTTCAGCTGTTTCCTCCTGTATTTTCTTTTTATTTCTAAATAACATGCTTCTAATATTATTATTTTATTTTTTACATTTCATATTTAGATATTATTATTAAATTCCTACCAGAGAAGATGGAGATTTACTTTTCTTACATTCTTTCCCTCATCCTTCTAGAATATATATTTCATAATTTTCATTAAATAAATATGCAGTGCTAATGCAATTCTGACTACAGCAATGTTATTCTCAGCTCAGTTGTAGGATACTTGAAAAATAAGTAGTAATCCCACTGATACTTCTATCCCATGAGAGTCAGCAACATTTTCTTCAGCCTGAAGAAGCCGTTTCTGCCTTGCTTGGAGATTCCATACTGTATTCCCATGAGACAGATAGTTACCTTGTAGAAGGAAATAATTTCTCCTCATATGTCACTCCCTGTATAGCCCTCATTGGTTTCCAACTTATAATGTTAGTCAGATCCTAGTATGTTTCAGGATATCAATTACAAGAGAAGATAACACATCAAAATTATCACAAAATTTTACTAAATTGTCTCAACACAAAGCTGAGAAATAGGTGTGGGTATGTATTTTTCTGATGCTAAACAGAGAGGGAAAAAATAATTTCAGATACAATGTTGTGGGTCAAGCTACCTGCACATTCACCTCCTATCTCAGTCCTATGATGAAGTACATGAGAATGTCTCTTCACCACGACTTTCAGAAATATATTGATGGAGGTAGGAACAGAATCTTTGAAAACGTCTATAATGGCTAATTTCTATAGGTCACAGGTCAATGGGAGATACTGCTAATGAAATGGATATTTCTCTTCAGTAGCGTTGATAAAAGCAATCAAGAAGCAGCTCTAATCTACAGAGAGAGGATATATTTACTCTACTCGGCACCAGAATGGTCTGAACTAGATAAATCTTTGGTGGTTGCTTATCGATCGTGGTATCCTTAGCAATAAATTTTATGTCTACTCAGAAAGTTCCTACTTGATTCATGGAACTGGAAATATTTTATGTGTGCCAATCAGAGATCTGATTTGACCCACCACAATAGCCATGCCTAGTACCCAATTCCCAAAACTGTATTAGATCATAAAATCCAAGTCCTTTGAAGTACTCTGGGTACACTTGAGCAAGGAAACTCTGATGATATCATAAAAATGTGCTCTAAATTTCTTTCCTAGCCTTCCCTTATAGCTATTTTCCGTGTTTACTATGTGCTGAGTAAAGTAAAATACCCGTACTATTTCAGGATAATTGGATACTGATTCTGAGCTAATGTTAACTTTAGGGGATCCACAATATCACTGTGGACCACAAGTACAATGTGGCCTTATGGGTGCCTGGGGATAAATGGATATATTCAACAATGATCAGAATTCCTACATTAATTCTCTGACAGAGTTAGAAATACTCGGACAGGAAGTGTCAATTAGGAGGTCCTGGAATTTTTCTTTCCTTCCAAAAGATCAAATCAAAAATAATATTGCATACTTGGAGGACTGCAGAGTATAATGCCAGCATCAAAGATTAGAAAGATGCCAAAGGAATGATTCCTCTCACTTTTCCCCAGTTAAATCATCTATTTGGTTTGTGCAGAAGGTAGATGTATCCTGGACAATGACGGTTGGTTATTGTGAATGTAAACAAAAGATAATTGCAATAGTGTCTATTCTTCCTCTTGTCTCTTTGCTGTAGAAAATCAGCAAAGGCCTTTGTCTCTGTTTTATTTGTTTCTACTACAACAAGGTAAAGATCATCAGAAGCAGTTTGCAGTCAGTCAACAGAGATAGCATTGTATCTTTATTCTTATGCTTTAGAGCTGAATCAGTTATCTGGATCTGTGCCATCATTCAGTTTTACAGAGCCTTCATAATCCCAGAATCTCAAAGTAAATGAAGCTGGACTACTAAAGGGATTGGCAAACTATAGTCCATAGCCAAATTCAGCCCATAATCTATAATCTGGTTTGATAAGGCCTGTGAGCTAAGTATAGTTATTACATTTGTAAAGGGTTGTAAACACACACACACACACACACACACAAATATGTAACAGGAACTAAATATGGCTCACAAACTCTAAGATATTTATTTTCTGGTGCTTTAGAGAAAAAAATTTGCCAACCCATGGTCTACTACGTCACTAACAGTATACTAACAGAATCTGGTAAGCAGGGAGTGACAGTAGTTTGGATGACTTATAAATTTATGCCATAAGGTATAAGATAAATCCCATGAACAAATGAGTCTGTCAACTCTGTGAAATTTCAGTGTTTCTGGTGTCCTAGGACATTTGAAAAATACACTCTAAAGCGAAGCATACTCATTAGAACTAAGAAAGGTGCACAATGCTTTAGTGAACCCTTTCGGTTGGGAAGAAAACATTTGGGTGTAACCCGTGTGTTAAACGATCCCAATGGCTACCAGCTTTGAATGAAGTCCAAAGCAACAGAAGGCTCCCCATCTTCTCCTAGCTACAACGCTACCAGTTCTGCACTGGGCCCTATGAACCAGAAGATCCAAAGCTACTTAAGTTTTTGTGGATGATTGGAATGCTCTGTGGAATTAATGTCAAGCCACAATAAGAGCAGAGGTCAATAAACTATAGCCTGTAGGGCATCTGCCGGATTTCATAGAGTCTTATTGGAACATAGCCATGCCCATTCACTTACACCTTGTCTTTGACTACCTTGTGTGCGCTACAATGGCCAAATTGAGCTGTTGTGACTGAGACTAAATGCCTAAAGTACCTTCTATAAGACCCTTTAAGAAAAAAAAAATTGCTAACTTCAGGATAAGTGGATCACAGAGGATTCTCTTAAGATTTAGAGAAATTTACCTGTCAAATACCACCCTCCTTTCAAAAAACAGCCTTTGGCTTACTCTTGGTTTGTAGTAGAAACTAAGTGACTGAACACCAGGTGACCAAGTGACCTAAGTCAATAATTAATTGGGCGTTCTTGGAATTACTGGCCTTAATCACTTCAAGAATGACCGGCAGCCCACTATCATCAAGTGGCAGTGGGACACAGAGGATTTGCTTCCAGTAGGAACCTAAGGTGGAGTAAGCTGCATGAGCATGTGGCTTACACTCCTAATGTTCTACTCTTGCCTCACGGTCACTCCTCTCCCAATCCCCACCTTTGTTCTCCTGGAAATTTCCCTAGGACTAATTGGCTGAAGAGAAAAACAGCAAGCCTGGTTAACAGATAATATGCTGGAAGGAGACTGCTGTAGCATTACAGCCTCACTGACATGTGACCTAGAAGGAAAAATAGGGCAGAAACTTTTTCAAAGGGAGAGAATTTCAAGAGGTCTGTTTGTGGTTTATTTTTCCTGGAAGAAACACCTCTCTTCCCAGAAAGAAGATTTCTGGTGGAGATGCCTGGAAAGAGATATAATTTTATTCATGAGTAGTGACTAATTGTAGATGTTCAGGAACTTGAAAAGAACAATATAGGAGGAGGATTGGCAACAAGAAGTTCTCGTAAAGAGGTACATGGACAGATCTCTCAGAATGGGCCTAGAGTGTGATAAGCTTTTGTTCCATGTAATTTTTCAACACAGTATAAATTGCAAAGGAGGTTTTCAATAAGCAGATGAAAAAAGATTAACTGCCCTGTGGATATCAGTTAGTTTTTTCCTTAAGTCACATCATTTCTTGCTCAATTAGCTCATGACTGAAGTGTCCATATTTGCAGGGGTGGAGTATTTGCATGGGCTCCTCAGTTAGATTTTCCTTACCCCAGCTGAACTGACTACTGTCATCACTACTTAATATGCCAAAGAAGTGATTAACTCTGTAAAGTTATATTTATATAATCAGGTACCGATTTATTTCCTGGTTTTTTTTTTTTTTTGTAGATTTTGATTCGCTTTGCCTGCCTGCCATGTTCCTGTCTTATTCACACAAGAAACATATTTTAGAGAAGGAAACTAAGACAATGGCTGATGTTCATGATATCCACTGATCTTAGGAAGGACTCAATCACTTAGATGCAGCTAGCCTTATAGATAGTAAAATTCAGACACCAGCAACAGATGATAGCATTTTGTGAGGTTAGTATATTTTCAGAACGGTATAGTTTTTTGCGCTGAAAAAGCTACCAACATGTGCAGCTGCTACCATGATAACCAGTTTACTTGGGTTTGGAGGTATTAGAAATGGATAAATTTAGAGTGTCAATTACATCAACAAACTCATTAGTAAATTTGCTTCCTCTGTCTTTGTAAATCTAGGCTTTGCTGGTTTAGAGTCTTGGTATAACAGAGAAGGTCACTTCTGCCAGGAATCAAGAGCTGTGAAGGGTCTGAGATTTTATCCTACTTGTAAGCTAACAAGTTAGCTGGTCACAGTTTAACAGATGCAGATAGAAGACACGGGACTCTCGGGAAGAGAAAAGCACTGTATTACTCACGGCACAGCAAGGAGAATGAGCTTAATGGTTGTGTTGATTCCCCTTCCTCTCAACCCAAATCCAGGGGTTGACCAAAAGCAGCTGCTGCACATGCAGTGAGTTTGCATCACTGCCGTTATTGACGGAATGTTTGTGTTCCCCCCAAATTCATATGTTGAAGCCCTAACCCTCCATGTATCCTTATTTGGATATGGACCTCTAAGAAAACAATTAAGGTTAAATGAGGTACTAAAGGTGAAGCCCTGACCTAGTAGGACCAGTGTCCTTATAAGAAGAGACACCAGAGAGCTCTCTCTCTCTCTCTTTCTCTCTCTCTCTCTCTCTGAGAGAGAGGTCATGTGAGCACACAGTGAGACGCAGCCACCTACAAGCCAAGAGAAGAGGCCTCAGAATAAAACCTATTTTGCCAGCACCTTGATCTTGAACTTCCCAGCCTCCAGAACAGTAAGAAAATAAATTTCTGTTGTTTAAGCCACCCAGTCTGTGGTATTTTGTTATGGCAGCCTGAACAGGCTAAGACAACAGCTGAGGAACTTGAATCTTAGGAACCCTCAATTTTTTGTAATGGATTGCAAACAAACTCATCCAAAATTTGCCCCACATGGAGACATTGTCTTTATTATAATGGACAGCAAATAGATCTGCCCTCTGTTCAGTATCAGATGGATACTATTTCCATCTTCCAAAGCTTTTTGCTATATAAACATCCTGAAAGAAATAGTCCAGAACAAAAGTGCTTACACTAGTAAGATGTACAAAAATGCAGGAGATCCAGAATTGTCTCCCAAATCTAATGCACACCAAAAATCTTATATTAAATTAGAACATATGGCTGCATTCTGGCCATCTAAGGCTTTTCATTTTGATGATGGCTGCAGTGACCAGTGTAGATTATTAAGAAAAATGGCATTTCTACTGCAAAGTTGGGATGGTAAAGAGGATGTTTGAAACCCAGGCGAATACCTTGATGTGCCTTCTAATCCTACCACACCTAGTGATAGAAGATAATATAACACCTATGAACAAGGTTACCGTGAACTCAGGTCCCTCAGGAATGAAGGCATGAGTAAAGTAAAAAAAACAGATCTTACTCTCAGGTAAAAACCCTGACTAGTTGTATTCTGGTTAGGGGTAAAAGAAAGAGGAAACTGGTAGTGAAGCAGAGAAGTTGAAAAAACCAGCTATGGAATTGTGGCAAGTTGCATAAATTAAAACGAAAGCAACTACTCATGTTTTGTTCTTTGCTGTGTAATATTTTCCTTTATTTTTAATCCATAATTCCTCTACTAATTAAATAAGACATGCAGATGGTGGTTAAATCTAAAATGTAGCCTTATACTGATTTTACAATTAACCAATAGATTATACCAACCAATCTATACTTTACCTAAGGCTTATTCAAAGACCTGAATTTAAACCCAGATGAAGTAATTATGCATCTTAGTTTTCTCCCTTTTAGGAAGACGGTGTGCTTACTTTTATTGAATGAGAGATAGTTGCATTTTGTTAAAAGAAACACATAATTTGTGTTGTTTAGGGAAATATGTGTAGAAAAAAAGGTGTATTTTGATTTTGAGTAGGCAAATGTGGAATGTAGTGAAAATCTGTCATGTTTGTAGTCTGTGTTTGTATCCAATATACTTGGAAATCACTTCCTAAGTTTGGAATATTTTCTATTTAACTTGCATGTTCCAGAACAAATGGCACAACCCATTTTCCCAGCCTTCCTTGTTGCTAGTGCACAGACACATGGCCTTGGTTTCACCGATAACTCATGTGTACAATTATGTGGGCCTGTTATTTGAAATAATGGACACTGGTATACATAACACATGTCTCTAAGGGTATCAAGCTCTTTAGGGGGTCCAGTGTTGGAGCTTCTGGCATCCTGTTCTGCGAATCATAACTTCAAGCTGTGATATTCTGTAGAACATGATGTTAGTAACACGGGCCGGTGGTGGAGTTTTCACTAGAGTAACCTCCTTAGTGTGGACATGCTCCCACTGTGTTTTTGGAGCTCAGTTTTCTAGTCCACTTGGAGATTCTGAGAGCTACATAATGGGCTGTAATACTTCTAAAGGCATCATGAGTGGACGTCCGAGAACCAAGGACCACCGGATATGGAATCAGAGCTCCGGAATCAAGTTAAAAGGGTCTTGGACATTCTCCTTGCCCTGTTTGACCCAGAGAGACCTGACTTTATGAACATTATATTGCTTGCTTTGCTAGAGCACATAAATAGGGCAAAGGAAAGTACCTGACCACAAAAGGAGACTTAACACCTAGCTGACCACAGAAAAAGACTTCGCAGAAAAAGACTTCACACTGCTGCTTGGACCCCTCCCCTACCCCTCCCTCTCTCTCCATCCCTAAAAGCTTCTGTACTCAATAAAATCCCAAGCGCTCTGAAGCTCGGAGGTGGGTGGGCCAGACTCCTGGAGTTGACCTTGAGTGACGCACCTGCTCCTTGGAACCATCTAGCTGCTCCTTGGTCCTCCAGCTCTGCCTCCCTCTGCCGAAGCCGTTGACTGGGTTGCACCCCACTAGCTGCGTCCGGACTCTCATTTCCTGCTCTTCTCTGAATCTCCACCGGCAAGCTCCCGCTGGCTTGACAGGTAGATCCGCTCGTGGCCCACAAGGTGCCGATCGAGTCCCTGCTTCTGCTCCAGGTTCCTGAGGTCACCCAGGGTGCCCAGAGGAGGGAACCTATCAATATCTCTCTCTCTGTTTAAAGTAATGTAAGAGGATTTTGCTGTCTATTACAAATCTTGACTGATACTTCTGAAAATGTCCCTAATCCACATTCATACTGTGATTTTGTCTGGGTATAAAATTCTACTTTAGAAATAATTTGCTATGAATATTTTGATTTTGATTGAAAGCTTTTTATCACATGTAGGGCTAATTGAGCAGTGGCCATATAACCACCTCCACGGCCTCCCTCATCATCCAAGCTGCCATGGCGTCTCTCTGGGTTATTGCAAAGCCTCTCTGCTTTTACCCTTGCCCTTAAGTCTATTCTCAACAAAGCAGACATAATTATCATTAATAAGTCAGATCATGACATTCTCTGCTCAAAAGCCACACTGGGTTCTCTTCTCTATTAGACTAAGAGCCAAAATCATCACCGTGGCCTAGAAGACACTTGGTCTGGGTCCCGAATAACCCTATATGTTTCTCCTGTTACTCTGGACCTCTTTCACTCTGATATAGCCACACTGGTTCCTTGAACACACCAGGCTTGTTCCAGCCTTGGGGGTTTTGACCTATTCCCTCTGCCTCGGTAGTTTTTATACTACTGAACCAGCATGGCTGGCTCTCTTATTTCCTTCAGAACATTGTTGAGACATCCTCCTCTCAGTGTGCATGTAGTCTTCCCTGACAACCCTATTTAAAATCGCAATCCTGCCATTCTCCACAGCCTCGTTCCCCACCAGGCAAGGAATTTTCTATACTCAATCCCTAGCTTGCTCTTTCTTGGTGGCACTTCTCACCATATAAATTGTGGTAGTATAGCACAGTATTAACAGCACAGATTCTGGCACCAGATTATCTGGATTTAAATACAGTAGTCCTCCCTTATTTGTGGTTTAGCTTTCCGCAGTTTCAGTTACCCATGGTCAACCACAGCCTGAAACATTTAGATGGAAAATTCCAAAAATCAACAATTCATAAATTTTAAATTGCCACACCTTTCTGAGTAGCATGATGAAATCTCACGCCATCCCATTCCACCCTACCCAAGGAAGAATCACTATGTCCCACCCAGAACTTGAATCATCTCTTTGTCCATCGTATCCACACTGTATATACTACCTGCCCTTTAGTCACTTGGTAGCCTTCTTGGATCAGATCGACTGTCTTGGTATTGCAGTGCTTGTGTTCAAGCAACCCTTATTTTACTTAATAACGGCCCCAAAGTGCAAGAGTAATAATGCTGGCAATTTGGACATGCCAGAGAGACGCTGTAAAGTGCTTCCTTTAAGTGAAAATGTACAAAAGTTCTCGACTTAATAAGGAAAGAAAAAAAAATCATGTGCTGACGTTGCTAAGATCTACGGTGACTTTTATTACAGTGTATTGTTATAATTGTTGTATTTTATTATTAGTTATTGTTGTTAATCTCTTACTTGCCTAATTTATAAATTAAGCTTTATCATAGGTGTGTATGTATAGGAAAAACATAGTATATACAGGGTTCAGTACCATCTGCAGTTTCAGGCATCCACTGGGGGTCTTGGAACGTATTCCTCGTGGATCAGGGGGGACCACTGCACTAGTTTGCCACTTAGATTTCTCTGTGCTTCAGTTACTTCATCTATACAATATGGATAATAATAGTTCTGGCTTCATAAAATTGATGAAGATTAAATAAGTTAATGTACATAAAGTGTGGATGCACATAGTAAATACTATCTGAGTATTTGCTAATATTAGCTACTATTACATAACATTACTTATTTTTTTCTTGTCTTTCTCTTATGATGAAAATGTGAGTTCTATGTGGGCAGGGATTTTTGAATACACAGTACATCTATCTCTCTATCAGCTATCTATCATCTGTCTACAGCAATAAAAATATTTACTGCTATATTCCCAGCAACTAGAACAGTGCTATACACATGGAAGGAATTCAATAAATACGCGTGGAATGGACTTCAGCCGTATTTTGGAGTGGTTATCTAACTATGTGGGAGGATCCCCAGCATCCAGTCCTGTCATCAGTCTTTTTCAATAGCCTTCAAAATCTGCAGAGAGGAATCCTTCAAACTCTGCTCAGTGGTTATCAGCCTGGCTGTCTGTTCTCAGGCTGCAAGCTGTTGTTCCACCTTTTAATATGTGGATTTTATTTAATCCGTCTGTTTGTGCTGCAATGGCCAGTACTCTCATGTTTAAAGACCCTTTAGTTTAACCTCTCCAGACTTTAAACCCCCAGCCACCAGGAAGAGGGAGGTGGAGTTACCTGGCTGAGAGAGTTGGAGAGAGGTTCTAGGTGCCTAGTAACTTTCTAATACAGATTTTTAACCAGTGCTCTTGTTTCCTGCCCCTTGCTCACCTCTAATCAAATGTAAATGTCCTCACTGCTTCAAATCTTGAGCCACTCGGAGTTTCGTAGAAACCATAGGCATGCTCTGAGGCTCCTGTACCACTCTCCTGGAAAATCCTTAGGATTCAGCTTTGTCCAGTCTTCTAAGTCAGCCGTCACTCATCAGTCTGCATTTCAGCATTCAAAACTTTATTGTTTTCTCCCTATTGTTCACCTCTCTCACCTTTTCTTTGTTCCTGTGGATTTTGCCTATTAAAAATATCTTGCTAGTCCTTTCAGTGAGATTTTGGGAGCGAACAGATAGATGTTAATATGTGAGTTCAAAATGCTGTTTAATAAGCCTCTGATCTTTCCATTACAGTAAATACTTCACTTTGTCTGTTGATGGGGTGAGAGGGATGATAAGAAAAAAATTTGATTTTATAAAAAATAAGTAAGAAAGAACAAGCAGGGCCGGCCCCGTGGCTTAGTGGTTAAGTGGGTGCGCTCCACTGCTGGCGGCCCGGGTTCGGATCCCGGGCTCGCACCGACGCGCTGCTTCTCTGGCCATGCTGAGGCCGCGTCCCGCATACAGCAACTAGAAGGATGTGCAGCTATGACACACAACTATCTACTGGGGCTTTGGGGGGAAAAAATAAATAAAATAAAAAAAAAAATCTTAAAAAAAAAAAAAAAAAAAGAAAGAACAAGCATATCAGGGCTTTCTAGACAGAGAGAAACCAGTGTGCAGATATGTGCACATTTCATAATTTGTTTTAAGGAATATCTGATGCATTTTGGAACACTAATGTCATTTATTAGGTTGAGATCAGGTTATCTTACATCAACAAAGTTCTTAACAAATGGTTTATATATCAGAATCACCTGGGGGAGATTTTTAAAACATATGAGCATAGGTTCTACTCTAAAGTCTTAATTTAGGATACCCAGGGTCAGGTTAAAATATATGCTTTCACGAAATAAGCCAGAAAGAGGAAGACAAACACGGCATGATTTCACTCATATGTGGAAGATAAACCAACACACGGATAGATAGAACTGTTTGGTAGTTACCAGGGGCAAGGGGGGTGGGGGGGATGCATTTATATGGTGACTGACAAACAATAATGTACAACAAAAATTTCACAATTAAAAAAAAAAAAAAAAAGCTCAGAAGAGGAAGATACTCCTTTATCCATGGCAAAGACTGAGCAAGTGGCAAAGCCAGGACTGAAAGCAAATCTCCTGATTCCTTGACTATTGCCACTCCTGCTGTGGCAACAGAAAAATTGGGAGAAAAAAAATATATATACTCTTTTAAAAGCATCACAAGCTTGTCTAATGTATAAAGTTACCAAGAACTGTTCAACTAGAGCAATTGAGTGAAATGGAGTCAAGTTCAGTGACATAAGTTTAAAGTTATTTTTTGTGTGGTTACCTGAATGACAAAATGAGATATTTATATGTCACTTATTCATTCAATGGATATTATAAAACAATCTTATTATATTCCCAGTCATCAATGAACTCCTTCTTTAATATGGGAATATTGCACTCCTTAGTGTAAAATGACCGGGATTGTACTGTCTGTGACAAAGCGAAGGACACACATATTTCCTTGTGGGTCTAGGAAGTTTTCTTTTATCTGGATGCCCAAAATAATAGTAAAACAACAACTTGGCTGCGGATTGTAGTGAAGAACGAAGTGCAACCAAGATCTCAAGGAGGCCTGGATCCCTATGAAAAATCTCTCCCTGAAACCCAGCAGGGCACACTGTGTAGAGGACACAGTAATACCTTACCTTTTAGGGATAGAGTCACTGATACACCTGTCCAGCATTGACTGGATAGGCACACTCTTCACATCTAAAATTACCTTCTTGGATCAAGGACAGGTAGATGCGGAAATTAAAAAAAGAGAGGGCAATTGTTGAGAGAATCCTCCTTTCACCTCCATCTTCCCCGGCAGAGGGACATCTATTGTAGTGTAACAGTTTTGCCTATTCTGTGCCTTTCAAGGAGATAAATGGATTATCTGACTGATAATTTTAGGAGCACCATCGAGGTATGTATAGTTCATTTCATTTCCCAATCTTTATTTTTGTAATTTGCTTATCCGCAGAGACTATGTATTCTATTCTGCTCTTTGTCGTGCAGTAAAAGGAACCTGTCCCATGGGGAAGAAACCCTGCATTGGTTCAACACTAGCTAAATGGACGAGTAAGTCTGCTCAACTGTGGAGTACAATATTAGGCTATTTATTGTTGTGTATACCTAAACTATATTCTCAAATAGCTGTATCAATGGTAAAGTTCATATTTAGCACTCCATCTGCCTGATTCTTTGTCAGCAGTACAGTCTACTAGATTTCTCAAACCCCAGCATTTTCAAGTACTTAGATTCTATTCTACTAGCAAAGGCCTCAGGGCTTGCTAGAGAAGAGGTTTTCAAGTTGACTCTTCTTTCCACGATTCCTTGATAAGTAAATGATAGTATTATGCAGCAGTAGCAGTAATAACTGCTATTTATTGAGTGCTTACTACAATCCAGGTACTATGAAAAAAAATATCAAATAGGTAACTTTATTTAATAATCTTCACAACTCTAAGACATAATTGTAATTATATCCCAACTTTAGGGATGTGAAAACTGAGTCAAAAGGAGGCAAAACAACATCCTCAAGGCTACAAATCAATAATGAATGAGGCTAAAGTTGACAAAGGAAGTCGACTTCTCAATCTTTGTCCCTAATCTTTTCTTAGTCTTTGACATTTTCTTCTTAATCACTTTAGAGATGATTATTTCACATTTTATAATATTCTTGTTTTTAATGCCTACTCCTATATTATGATTAAACGTATTTATAATCTTGATCCTACTTTATGTAATTTAAATCTGGAAATAATTTTACCACAGCCTTTCATTTAGTAGTTATGACAATGCTACCTGCATGTCTCTTTTTGTAACACAGCTCAGAGAAGGCATCTAGCACAGTAGAAAAGGAAGTGGGCTGCGTTTAGAAGACATGAGTTAAAATTTCATCTCCATCACTTATTAACCAGAGTACACACTTGTTGGGCCTGGACAAAAGACTGGCTTGCAAAAAATGTCTTATTCATTCAGAATAGCTCCCAGTCACCACATCGGTATTCATGAATCAGCTTCCCACACTTCAGGAGTTTGATCCAGGAGATAGATATCTACACCCTTAATTAGCAATTTTAAAACCACAAGTACAAAAAATAGCAAAACTTGATATAGGCCTATTAAGAGTTTAGCGAAACTACTCCATAATATTGCTGCCACGGCATCCACTTTACCTGGCTAAGTGGCCAGTGGGCACCTTGAACTGACACTAGCCCCTTCTGTGAGTGCACACCCTAGATAACCCACAGAGTTACAAGCAAAAGTAAGTTCCTGATATTATGCCCTTGATATCCCTTGTGATAAACAGCCTCTCCTGTCTCCCAGCTCCTTCCCCTTGCATGTCCCTTAGATAAGACTCCAAAGAGCTTACCAAAACCCTACTCTTTTTGGTTTGAATTGACCAATCTGGCCTTAGCCTGGGAACCCCACAGCACTCCAGCTGTGGGCCCTAATACAAGGGATGCACCCATGTTCTTCTGCTAGCTCTGCGCCTGCACGCTACACCTCCTTACATGAGCCTTCAATGCATTCTGTGTACCTCCTCCAGGATCTGCAAGTAATAAACTTCTCTGTTTTACTTTCCTTGTGGTCTTTTGTTGAATCTCACCATCCAACATCCCGGGGGCTCTACATAACAAATGTTAATTTAACAAAGTAACAAGTCCTCAATGTAAAAGCAACTGTAAATTAAATAGGTAATTTGATTTATAATTTTTTAAGAGAAAGTAAATCACAGATCCTAATACTCTAGGAAATATTGTTTCAGCATATCTCTTTTGTTGCTTTCGTGAAAAACAAGTCTGTACAACACCAAATGAGGTAGAGGTTTAACCAGTGTCTGTTCCATCAACCAACTCAGAGGAACACGTAGAAACATGTGCAGAGCTGTTTCCTTGCAGCCTGTCAGTATGGCAGTGTAACAGAAGTGACTCAGAACCACATGTCTTTCCAGTTTCAACCATATTAAAAACCAATGGCTGGATTTCTTAATTATTTATTTATTTTTGCTGAGGAAGACTTGTCCTGAGCTAATATCCATTGCCAATCTTCCTCTTTGTTTTTGCTTGAGGAAGGTTAGCCCTGAGCCGTGCCAATCTTCCTCTGTTTTGTATGTGACGCTGCCACAGCATGACTGATGAGTGGAGTAGGTCCGTGCCTGGGATCCGAACCAGCAAACCCAGGCCACCGAAGCACAGTGTGTGGAACTTGAACTACTTGGCCATGGGGTTGGCCCCTGAATTTTTCTCTAAAATCTACAGCCAGACATATTTGAGAAGAATTCTGCTACTGCTACGTGTAGGACCAGCTAGAAACAATTAATATATGTGATTTATTCCTTAAAGTAGCCTTTCTGGTAATCCAGTAAGGTTGTCTATGTTAACTGAATAATTGTGAAATCTTCCCTCTGACTCACCTTATGCATACTGGGATGGATCAAAGTCCTCAACTAACTCTTGAAAATATATTTTTTTGAGTAAAACTCTGTGTACTTAATAAAAATAAACAGGGGGAAAAACAGTATACATTGTCTGCCTTTGGTCAACAATAGTATCCAACAATCACTAACACTTACATAGTACTTATTATGAGTCAGGCTTCTTCTTACGCAGATCAGTTTTATAAAATGACTTTGGAAGTAAAGGATCTAAATATTGATTTATTAATAATTACCTGTGCTTATATACTCCTTGGAAAGTCTTTCCATTTACTCAATTTGAAAAAATATGAATTTACAGTGTCCTTACTGATCATTCTCCCACTTCTCTTTCCAGCTTCATCCCTACATATGCTACTAACCACTGCCCTCCATCTAGGTTTCAAATACTTTCATGTCCATATGCATTCTATTTTCTCTCTCTTTCTTACTTTTCCTCTTTGTTGGAACACACTTTGTCCTCCTCTTCCCATGGATAATTTTTATTCATTTTTAATTCCATTCATGAGTAGTGTCATTTCCTTAGGGGACTCTTTAGGTGCTCCTAAAAGTATGCAATAGCCTTAGGAAATACTTGTTGAATGAATATACAAATGACTATAAATAGTGATAAATCATCTTCTACTTTCTGATATTTAAATTGGTTTTCTCTTATCTTTTTGCAGAGCCTAGAATTTTCACATTTTTAAGAGTACTAGTGATTTGTTCTTAACTGTGATTGGAACATCTCCAGTGTTTATTTCCTGAGTGTATTTACCACTGCTTTTAACTAGATACTTTCTCAAAATCTTCCTGCAGACTCTATTGCCTATCACCATTAATTGATAAATTAATATCCAATATATGATATTTCTAATATTTTAGTCTCAAAGTCTTCAAAATATTCTAATTGAATGATACCTCTACAATATTTCAAGCCTTCATTACTATTTTCTGAATTTCCCTCTGACCACAGATTTCCAGTTACCTCATGCAATAATTTCATACATACATCATAATACATTGTAATACATACATACATGTAATGTATGTATGTAATAACATACATACATTAATTTTATGTATCAACTTGACTGGGCCAAGAGATGCCCAGATAGCTGGTTAAACATTATTTCTGGATGTGTCTGTGAGAGTTTCTGGAAGAGATTAGCATTGGAATTAGTGGACTGAATAAAGCAGATGGCCCTCCCCAATGTAGGTGGGCATCATACAATCTATTGAGGGTGTGAATAGAACAAAAAGGTAGAGGAAAGTTGAATTCACTCTGGACCTGACTGGTTGAACTTGAACATCAATCTTCTCCTGCACTTGATGCTCCTGATTCTTAGGCCTTCACACTCGAACTGGGATCTATACCATTGGCTTTCTGGCTCTCAGGCCTTCAAACTACACTACAAGCTCTCCTGGATTGCCAGCTTGCAGACGGCAGATCATGGGACTTCTCAGCCTTCATAACTGTGTGAGCCAATACCTTATAATGAATCTTTTTATACATATAAATATATATCCCCTATTGGTTCTGTTTCTCTGGAGAATCCTGACTATTACATATGTGATGTCACTGCTACTAGAAATAATCATAATAATAACAAAAACTTCCATCCATTGGTTATTTTCTGTGAGGCAGGCATGCTAGTAAGTGCTTTACAGACACTATCTCCTTAGGTGCTAACCCTGTGGGGTAGAATATAGGCTTCATGGGAAAATGAAGTATATCCATTTCATTCCCTGTTGTGTATCCAATGGATAATGCAGTACCTTGATCACATAGTTTGCTCTATTAGATATTTATTGAATAAAGTATTGGTAATTATTATTAAGTCCATTTATAGATGAAGAAATAGAGGCCCAAATATGTTACACAATTTTCTCAAAGCCAGTTACTAACTGGCAAATCTGTAATTCAAAGCAAAGTACTTCTGATTTCATATTACACTCTTCAATACTATAATAAATTACTTTTCTCTCATCTTGCCACCATCCTGTTTCCCAAGTCAATAAACCCACTTTTGCCTACATTTCCTTCTCTTTCTAACCATGATCTCATTATTTTAATTGTTCTCTCATTGAAATCCTCAATTTTTCCTCATCTAATGAATATTTATAGAATAAATGAAGAAATGAATGGACAAAGACCCACATGTCACTCTAAGAATGCACAATAATCTAACTACATATTGAGAAAAATAGGATATAAACTACTTGGGGCCAGTCTCGTGGCATAGTGGTTAAGTTTGCACATTCCACTTCGGCGGCCTGGGGTGTGCAGGTTGGGATCCCAGGTGCGGACCTACGCACTACTCATCAAGCCATGCTGTGTCAGGCATCCCACATATAAATAGAGGAAGATGGGCACAGATGTTAGCTCAGGGCCAATCTTCCTCAGGAAAAAGAGGAGGATTGGCAACAGAGCTTAGCTCAGGCTAATTTTTGTCACCAAAACAAACAAACAAAAAAAGATATAAACTACTTAGTGTGCTAGTTAATAATTGATTATCATGTTTAATGCTTTTAACACATCAGAGTAGAGAGATATGCCAAGCATGATGGTGAAATGTGCAGACTAGGAAAGATAATGTGAAAAAACCTCACTGTATGAAATAACTTATTGGTTTATGAAGAGAACGTGCAAATAACATTGTAAATAACATTCAGGATGCTCATTGTACAGCAAGAAAATTCTCTGAGAAAATTCAAGAGTTTTGACTGCAATGCTTTTGATACAGAGAATGTGGTGTTCATTGGACACTCTAATAAATTTTTAAGTGGCCAGCATACTCACACATTTAGCGTTTCATGCCAACATAAGGACTGTATTTATGATGAGATTACCTTAAATATTTGAATTCATGACAGTGTCAAGGGCAGCAAGATGTACCCGTATCATTAAGCTATGCATGTGATGGTCAGTTTTATGTGCCAATACCCAGTTATTCAATCAAATACTAATCTAGAGATTCTATAAATATGATTAAATAATCCGTTGACTTTAAGTAAGGGAGATTTTCCTAAATAAGCTAGGTGGACATGATTCAATCAGTTGACAGACTGTAAGAGCAAAACTGAGGCTTTCTTTAAGAAGAAATACCACCAATGGATAGCAGCTTCCATTCCCCTGTTCCAAGAGTTCCAGCCTGCCCTTCCTGGAGGACTGCCCTATAGATTTCAGACTTGCTTCACCAGCCCCTATAATCCATAAGTCTATTCCTTGCAATAAATCTCTCTCTCTTTTTTTTTGAGAGGAAGATCAGCCCTGAGCTAACATCTTCCAATCCTCCTCTTTTTGCTGAGGAAGACTGGCCCTGGGCTAACATCCATGCCCATCTTCCTCCACTTTATATGGGATGCCGCCACAGCATGGCTTGACAAGTGGTGCATTGGTGCGCGCCCAGGATCCGAACCGGCCAAACCCCGGCCACGGCAGCGGAGCACACGCACTTAACCACTTGCACCGCCGGGTCGGCCCCTTTGCAATAAATCTCTTGATATAAATATTCTACAGCTTCTGTTTCTCTGGTAGAACCTTGACTGATACAATGCCATATTCTTTTGTGATAAACATGATGGAGAGGGGTGTGTGTGTGTGTGTGTACTTATTCACACACATAATGCTCATCATCCTGAAAAATTATTAACAAAGCTTTTCTGTTTTGTGAAGTTCAGGGCTGGGCTATGAGTTAGAGTAAATATAAATTTAGTCTTCTTATCTCCATAATACACATAAGTTGAGGGTTTGTCAATATTCCAGTAGAGTCTTTTGAGCATTTGTCAGTCAGCATTGGCAGTTTTGACAGGCTAACTACTTGCTGAATACTAAATGCAAAAGCTGTCATTTTTAGACAGGATATTACTTTGAAATGATTATTATTTAAGATAACTTCCTCCATATATTTAATTCAGACTTCCCACCATCTCAATTGTGAAGTGCTTTGATGTAAATTCTATCTGTATTCAGTGTATGTAATATTAAAGCTTTTAATAAATAGATTTTTGTATTCAAAGGATTTTTGATTATTCTTAATACATCAAGGTATGAGACACACTACAGTATGTTTATATTGATGTCGTATTAATACTTCCACATGCCAAATGGAAGTTATTACAGAATTTGATGATTACTTAGGCATAAAATATGTTTCTTACATTATTTCTCCAAAATTCACTTCTAGTGTCATTATAAATCAAAATTCAAACAACATCAAGCTTTTTCAATAATCAGGGGATATAGATTTTTTTTGTCTAAGAGTAGAAAAAGCTTACAGCAAATTTTATTGAAAAGAGGGTTGTAGAAAAAATAGGCAAGAGAACTGCAGACATACATACACACTTGATGGAATGGGATGGAACAATTTCTACATCATTACATATGCGTGGGCTTGATTCACCCTTGTTATGAGTTTGTATTCTTAAGCGAAAGATGAGAATAAACTCATCAGCTAGCGAAAAAGTGCATTTGCATGATATCAAATTCTATAACTCATTAGAGTTTTTCTAATCAACTCATCTAAATAAAATATGATGATGATGATGATGATGAAAATGAAGATAGAAAAGAGCAACAACTCTTTTTGCAGAGTAAGGCTAGTCTATAAGAGTATATAGTCCAATTAGATGGAACGGAAACATTTACCCCACATGATTCATTTATCTACACAGCTGCATGATGTTGATGGGAATCAGGAACGCCAATTTTATTGTTCATTCACAATTTTAGGGCTACCTCTGGCGATTGGAGCCCCAGTCTGATTTTCCCCCAAGCAAGCTCGGATGGAAAGTACTCAAGGATGAAGTGAAAAACAATGGAAGGCTTCTCAGTATAATTCTGAACTAATTCATTTATGAATAACCAGTAACTGAAATTATATTGGTAACTTTTATAAAGGAAGAAAGAAAAAAGTAAATAATAGAATGAAAAGGTGTACTCAAAATGATAACAGACATTCCTAATAAAAATCAATATGAATCACTGTACTATGTAATAAAAAAACTTCTAAGAAATATACAGCTGTGTGGGAAAGCGTATAGCGAAGTTTTTGGAAAAAGTATTTTTGTTTAAATCAATATCCGTTGCCATACTTTAAAACCAGAAATTCATAAGATGCTAAGTATTTGCAAAAGAGAATTATAATCTACATCACAATAATCACTCAGATTCTAAGTCTACATTCTGTCTTACTAAATTTTAAACTAAATTGAATAAACAGACAGAAACAGTTAAGTTTTTCTTTTTTAAAGGCATAGCCATGTTTCCATAATAATCTCCTGCCTCCCAACTCCTAGATGCAGAGATAGGGGATAAGTACGTGTTGTACTCAGAAGGGCAGTGAGGACTTTGCTAATAAATCTTTGCTCTGTTAGTAATAACTATCAGAGAATTAATACAGAAGAAAAAACCCTAGAAGATGCTTCAAGTGAAAGCCTAGAGCAACTTGAAGAAGCACACACATTTGAATTCCAGGCAAGGGCAGAGCTGGGAGTGTCCCTTGGGACGCCTCTATCAGCTGAGCAGCACTTCACGATAGGAGTTGGATCATGAAGGGTTTTCATGGACCTAGTGGGAAGTTTAGTTTCATCCCAAATATATAACTTATTTGTAAAAGGCTGTGGTGCTTTCGGAAAACTTTTCATAGTTTATTCGTGTGTGTTTGTAGCATCATTAGTTTGGACATCTAAACTAGATTTTAGGAAGGAGATGAGGTTGTGATGGTTCATTTTATATATCCATTTGGCTAGGCCACAGTACTCAGATATTTGGTCAAACATGTCTGGATCTTGCTGTGAAAGTATTTTTTTTTTTAGATGAAATTAATATTTAAATCAATAAACTTTGAGTAAAGCAGATTACCCTCCATAATGTGGGTGGGCCTCATCAATTTATTAGTTGAAGGCCTTAAGAAAAAGACTGATCTCCCCTGAGGAAGAGGCAATGCTGCCAGCCGACTACCTTTGAACTCAAGCTGCAACATCAACTCTTCCCTAGGTCTCCAGCCTGTGGACCTATCCCACAGATCTCGGACTTGCCAGTCTCCACAATCATGCGAGCTAATTCCTTAAAGTAAATCTCTCTCTCTGTCTTTGTCTCTCTCTCCCCTCTTCTTCCCTGCCCCCCACCTCTACTGGTTCTGTGCCTCAGGAAAACTCTGACTACTACCACTACTACTACTACTACTACTACCTACTAGAGGTCCATTACGTTTATGTATGAATAACTTCAACAAAGTTTTATAGTTTTATATTTAGTCTATGATTCATTTTGGGTTAGTTTTCTATTAGGTGTGAGGTTTAGATTGAGGTTCATGTTTTGGCCTTTGTATGTCCAATTGCTCCCACGCCATTTATTGAAAAGGTTATCCTTCCCTCATTTAATTACTTTTGCATCATAGTCAAAAATCAGTGGGACATACGTGTGTGGGTTTATTATTGGATTTCCTATCCTGTTTTATCGATCTTTATTTCCGTTCCTTCACGAAAGAGACAATCTGCTGATTTCTGTGGGTACATAGTAGGGCTTCACGTGAAGTAGAGTGATTCTTCCCCTTTATTCCTCTTTTTCAATGTTGTTTTGGCTATTCTAGGACCTGTACTTTTCCATCTAAATTTTAGAATAAACGTGTTTACACATACAAAAAAAAACCACTAGAATTTTTAAAGGAAATGCATAAAACCTATAGATCATTTTAGGGATAATCAATGTCTTTATTATGTTGAGTCTTCCACTCTGTGGACATTTTATGTTTCTCCACTTATTTAAGTCTTCTTTAATTTCTCTCATCAGCATCTCGTAGTTCTCAGCATAGAGATTCCACACGTTTTAAGTATCTTGTAAGTTTTTTATTTTCTCTGAAGTAAATGCAAGTGTTGTTGTGTTTTAACATTCCCTTTCTACATGTTCATTGCTAGTATATAGAAATAAAATTGGTTTTTGTGTGTGTTTTGTGTGTTGTAAATGTTCTTTTGTAATTGTGCATTTTATCTGATTTTCATATATATATGTAAATGTAATTTATTTTGGCTACTGATTTTTTTTTTATCTAACAAGCTTGCTAAGTTTTCTATTAATTCAAATAATGTTTGAATAAATTTGGGGGAATTTTCCATGTAAACAATCTGGTCATCTGCAAAGATTGACAGTTTTTTTCTCTTTTCTATTTTTATACTATTGTCTACTCTCTTTTCCTATTTCTAAACTACTTTCTATTTTTTTCCTATCTAATTAAAATGGGTAGGCTCCAATACACAAACTTTCTATAGGGAATTTCTTTACATTTCTAATTTGTTGATTTCCTTTATGTGTCTTGTTTGTTGAATTTTGTTAAGAAATTCTATTTTATTTCTAGTTTGTTAAAAATAGCTATAAAATTTTGAATTTTATGGAATGTTATGTCTGCAACTATGGAGATAGTCATATGTTTTTCCTTCTTAAAAATGTTATTATAGCTAATTGCTTTAGTCTTTTTCTGGTATTAGGCTAAGCTTGCATTCCTGGAATAAACACAACTTTATCATAGTATATTATCTTTTTTATAATTTGCTAACACTTTGTTTAGGGTATTATTTATGTTCTGAAGTGAGATAGGTATGTAATTTTCCTTTTTAGATTAGTCCTTCCTTGGTTTTGCAATTAAGATTTTATTAATCTCATAAAATACTTTGGAAATGTTTTCTGTTTTTCTCTAAAAGTGTTTGTATCAAACAGAATTTATCTGTTTATTAAATACTTAGTAGAACTACTCTCTAAAGCCATTTAGGGAACACTAAAATTTAGATGTAGTTTCTTTAATGGTTACGATACTTTGGGGTTTTCTATTTCTTTTAGAGTCAGTTCTGATATATTGTATATTTCTACAAATGTAATTCTCCAAGTAATTTTTAAAGTTTATTGGCATAAAAATATCCATAAATTCCTCTTATTGACTATAAAACTTCATATTATGATATAACACATATACATAAAAGTACATAAAACATATAGTTTAATAATTTCCCAACAAGCAAAACCCACATGAAGATAACAAACATTTCCAGCACCTCAGAAACCCAATGTATACTGCTTAACAACCCTAAATCCTCCCTGCTAGAAAAGTTTGTTACTCTGAATTTTGTAGTAATACCTTATTTTCTCCCCTACACTCTTACCACCTAATTAAGAATTATTAATCATTATAGTTTAGTGATGCCTATTTTTGAACTTTATATAAACAGGATCATACAGTATGTATTGTTTATCTCTGGCTTCTTTTGTTCAATATTAGTTTTGAGAGCTTCAACTATATTTTGGGGTGTTGTATTTCATTAACTCTCAATTCTGTGTAGGATATCATTTTATGATTTTGCATAATTTATTTATCCATCCAAATATTGATCACAATTTGAGGTGCTTTTTTCCCACAGTGATTGACTTTTTGTGTCAAGAAGAATTAAGTTGATTCCTAGTTTTGTCACTTACTAGTTGTTTGAGTTTAACTGGTCACTTAATTTTTCTGTCATTCCATAAAATATGGAAAGCAACACCTATTTCATAGTTCATATTAATTAAATAAGATACTCATAACGTAAAATTATCTTCCTTTTCATTATTATAGTATAGTGTCCTTCTTTACACACTTATTGATAAAATACATCACCTTTAGTGATGTATTTAGTATGTATTTTAGTTTTAAATGTTTCTAGAATATGAAAATTAAATGTTTTAAAATATTTCTTCTCCTTTGGAGTCTCCAGATATACAATTCTTCAAATCTGTTCTTGGTTTTTGAAATCTATTTTTCTATAATTAACTTTACTCAGAACAGTTTTCCTTTTTTTGGGAATCTGTGGGCACCTCCAAATTTCCATCACTCCACCTCTTCTCAGTCACACAAAACAAAAACGTAATCTCAGTAAAAATGCTGTATAGCCTGTGTAAATACAGCTTCAAGACTAGTCTCCCAGACCTACACTGACCTCATGGCTCAGTTTGCCTGGGACAATCCCCATTTATATGTGCTGTCTTGGCGTTATTAATAGTGCTTTTACTACCCAAATCTCCCAGTCTGACAATAAATTATAAGATTACCCTACCTTGCCCTCATTCTAACTAAACTGTTGGCAAACCTACTATTTCATGGCTAAAGTGAAATTGCTATTTTCTTTCTATGTCCTTGACACAGATTTAAACAATTCCTCCTGCTATATGAAATAAGTCTGGAGGAATAGTTTTTCTTATATATTCCAACACACTAAGATAATTAAGCTCCTCAAGAATCTTATGAAATAGTCAGCAGGTTCTACTAATTTGCATTATCCAGGTAAGAAAATGAGTCACAGAGGAGCTGAGAGACTGTTGCCCAAGTTGAACATAGAAGAAAAGACTAAAATCCTGATTCCTCATTTTTGGCCCATTGCTCTTTCTACTAAAGATCAAGCAGCAAATATTACATTTTGAAATAATTGGCTGAATGAGTAGGCATTGTACAGATTTGGGATGAAACTACTCAAAGAACAAAGAAAAAAGAATTCTTAGCCATTAAGGCCTAGTTGCATAAATTATATTTGGTAGGATAAGCAGAATTATCAGTACATTTTTCATTTCTAAAATATTTACAATTGGTAACATTGGAAGATTGAAAAAAATTTAACCAAATTAGCCACTCTAAAAGAGAGTTGCACTTACCTACACTAATGCTAATGAACACATTTTATGACTTAATAGAATATTTGATTAAGCAAAGGCAATTTTTCAACCAAATTCATTAATAATACCTATTTGCTCAAATACAGTGTCCTGTGTGCTATGGGATTGGTCTCAGCTACGTCTACAGCCACTTGCTCCGTGTTCTGCCTTCTTATATCCCAAGCCATATTTCTTTCATTTCCATCCAACTACTTTGTCATTATGATCTCTGTGAAGACACTCACCTGTTCATCTCCTCATGCTTCTTTTTCTCTTTATCCTTTCATTCCTTCAAGTTGGCTATTTGCCAAACAAGAAGGTTGAAGGTTCTGCTTCCACACAGCTGGTGATAGGAAGTTTGCACTTTTATGAAACTATTGGATTATATTTGTCGTGATAGTTACTCTTACGTGTTTTACTGGGGCCACATATTTGAAAGGTGAAAAATACAAGAAGAAAGGGTAGAGTTGCCAGATAAAATGGAGGCTATACAGTTAGATTGCATTTTAGATAAATAACAATTAATTTTTTTTAGTATATGTCTTAAATATTGCATGGGACACATGAATATGAAAAAATAATTTGTTGTTTACCTTAATTTCAAATTTAGCTTGGTGGCCCTGTGTTTTCCTTTGTGAAATCTGGCAACCTCAGAAAGGGAGAAGGCTGTTAGAGTGCTCATTCACTATCCTGGTTTCTGGAACCACAGACTCAAATCCCTTAGCATAAAAATTAGAGTAGTGGAGGTGGCCACTACATTTTTCTTCCTTTTTTTCTTTCTCTGTTTTCTTGTTCCTCCTCCTCCTCTTCCTTCCATCCTCCATTTCTCAGAAATAGTAGTAATAGTGGTAGTAGTAGTAATAGTAATAGCAGTAATGGTGGTAGTAATAGCAGTAGCAGTAACAGTAGTACTGATAACATTAGTAATACCCCCCTTGGTGTAATGTGCTCACGTGCATCATCTTACTTGATTTTAAGTGACTTATACATTTTTTCCATATAGATTTTGAGAATGGGGAAGAAGGAAAAATAATCATAGAGACATATTTAATATGTTTCTTTGTTTAGACATAGTCTTACTGTGAATGTAGTTTCCTATATAAGGAGAGCAGGTAAAATGAACCTGAGACATAATCCAGATTCTGAGCCCAAAACTTCCTACTATTGACCAAAGTTGCACTGGGGTTTCATTTTTTAGATGAATAGTTGTATTGACTATGTTCATTGAATATAAGGATTTTAATGAAAGGAATTCATCCTGGCAAAATATGAAGAAAATTAAATAGACCGTATTAAGACAAGTCCTTATTAATGAACTGAAGTGGAAAATTAAGGCAAATGTTAGATTAAGTTAAATTATTTTTTACTTCTTAGTCTCTATAATTTCAGTAATATAGGTCAAAGTACATGTAGACCTGGTATAGCCATGTAATCAAACTTATCTATACTCTCCTTTAGTAGTAGAGTAGTAGTTTGTTTTGTTTTTTTTTTATAATTTTATTTATTTTTCCCCCAAAGCCCCAGCAGATAGTTGTATGTCAAAGCTGCACATCCTCCTAGTCGCTGCATGTGGGACACTGCCTCAGCATGGCCAGAGAAGCGGTGTGTCAGTGCGCGCCCAGGATCCGAACCCGGGCCGCCAGCAGCGGAGCACGCGCACTCAACCGCTAAGCCATGGGGCCAGCCCTAGAGTAGTAGTTTTAAGCATTTGATCTTAAATAGTATTTCTAGAACATGGGGAATTTAGTGGATGATTGAGAACCATCGTGTGAAACACATGTTGGTGGATAGGGTGCTGTAGTTGGAGGGTGATTATTAAAAAGGAAGTACAACATGTTGCTTTTGACATGACACCTATTGTTTTAGTTCTATCATTCCAGAGTTAATATTTGTTGTACAAAATTTAAATATGTGTCTAACCCTGTAATAAATGTTTTACTAAGATTATTTCATTTTTATCCTTCAATATACCTATAAGGTAGATATCACCCTTAATTTATGAAGGAGAGTTGACCTTAGAATGTATTAGGAAGTGGCTCAAAGTTGCTCAACTGTGTAGTAGTACAGTTAGTGTTAAACATATTTGTGTTTAACTCTGAGGTCAGTTTTTTAAAGCTTTATTGAGATATAATGAACATACGATAAGCTCCGCATGTTTGAAGAGTACAATTTGATAAATTTTGACATACATACACACCCATGAAGAAAACCATCTTTGCAGTTAGGATAATGCACATATCCGTCACCCCCAAACATTTCCTCCTGCCCCTTTATAATCTGTCCCTCTCAACTCTTCCAGTCTTCCTTCTTGTCCCCAGGAAATTACTCGTCTGTTTCATGTTACTATAGATTATTTTGGATTTTCCGGAATTTTACATAAATGGAATCATATACTATGTAATATTTTTTGTCTGGCTTCTTTCATTCAGAATAATTATGTTGAGATATATCGATATAATTGTGTTTATCAATGGTTCTTTGCTTTATGTTGCTAAGCAGTATTGCACCATATGGATATTCTACAAAAGTTTACCCATAATCTGTTACTGAACATTTGTGTTGTTTCCAGTTTTTGGCTATTACAAATAAACTGTTGTGAACATTTCAATATAAGTCTTTTAATGGACATGGTTTTCAGTTTTCTTGGGTGAATATATGGGAGTGGAATGTCTGGACCATAGATTAGGTATGCTTTTAATTTTTAAAGAAACTGCCAAACCGTTTTTACAAAATGCTTGTACTGCTTTACATTTTCACTAATAGTGTTTTAGAGTCTAGTTGTTTCACATACTCATCAACACTTCGAGTAGTTAGGTTTTCTGTTTTTAGACATTCAAGCAGGTAAGTAGTTGAATCACTTAGATTTTAATTAGAAAACCCTTAATGACTAACAACGTTGGTTGAGCATCTTTTCATGTGCTCATATGCCATCGATATATCTTCTTTGGCTAAATGAAATATCTGTTTGAATGTCGCTCACTTTTATATGGTTATTTGTGTTTTTTTTAATTATTGAGTTTTGAGGATTCTTTATATATTCTGCGTAGAATATTTTATCAGACATGTTATTTGCAAATATTTTCTCCAAATCTGCAGCTTGTCTTTTCATTCTCTTAGGAGAGAGTTTTAGAGAGTAGAATTTTTCAATTTTGATGAAGTCAGATTTATTTATTTATTTATTTATTTTTGATGAGGAAGATTTGCCCTGAGCTAACATCTGTTGCCAGTCTTCCTCTATTTTTGTATGTGAGATGCCTCCACAACATCGCTGATGAGTGGAATATGTCTGCGCCGGGGATCCGAACTCATGAACCCAGGCAGCCAAAGCGGAGCACATGGAACTTGAACCACTTGGCCACAGGGCCGGCCTCCAAGTCAGATTTATTTTTATCTTTTATGCCTCATGCTTTTTGCATATCTAACAAATACGTGCTAATCAAAGCTCACAAAGATTTTGTTCTATGTTTTTGTCTATAATTTTTGTAGTTTTAGGTTTTACATTTAGGTGTGTGATGTATTTTGAGTTAGTTTTTATGCATGGTAGGAAGTATGGATCAACTTTCTTTTTATTCATAGGTATTTCCAATTGTTCCAGCATTGCTTGCTGCAAAGACTATCATTTGTCCACCGAATTTCCTTTGCACATTTGTTGAAGAATGATCATATGTATGTCTATTTCTAGATATATTCTGCTACATTGATCTATTTGCCTATCTTCGTGCCAATAACAGTCTTAATTACTGTAGTTTTTTTGTCCTTATTCAAAAGTATTTTAACTATTCTAAGTTCTTCACATTTCCATGTATATTTTAGAATCAGCTTGTCATTTCTCCGAATTGAGATTGTGTGGAATTTACAAATCAATTTTAAGAGATTGGCAACTCAACAATATTGCAGCTTCAAACCCCTAAACATGGGATATTTCACAATTTATTTCTGATTGTTAGAAATGCAATTGAAATTGTATAGAAATTGCATAGAAATGCAATTGATTTTTATACTGATTTCTTTTTATTCTGCATCCTTGCTAAATTAGTAGCTTTTTTGTACATTCCATAAGATTTTCTATATGGATGATTATGCCATCTGCAAATAAAACTGTTTTGTTTCTTCTTGTCCAATTTGAATGTCGTTGTTTCTTTTTCTTGTTTTCTTTGTTTCTGGCTTAACATATGGTCTAGAACCTTGAGTGTAACGTTGAGTAGAAGTGATGAGAATGGACAGTTTTGCATTGTTTCTTACCTTAAGGAAACATTCAACCTTCCGCCAGTATGACATTAGCTGTAGGTTTTTCACATATTCCCTTTATCAGGTTGAGGAACTTTCTCTCTAAGGTTTCTGAGGGGTTGTCTTGTTTGTTTTTTTAATCACAAATGGATGCTGGACTTTTTCCCATGCCATTTCTGCATCTATTGATATAAACATATGATTTTTCTTTTTCAGTCTATTGATGTGTTGAATTACATTGGATTTTGAACATTAATCCAGCTCTATATTCCTGGAATAAACATCACTTGCTCATGATGTTTACCTTTTTTATGTATTATTGGATTTGTTTTGCTAAAATTTTAATTAGAATTTTTGCATCTGTTTTCATGAGGGATATTGGCCTGTAGTTTCTTTTAATATCTTTGTCCACTTTTGGTATCAGAATAATGATTGCTGTATATAATGATTTGAGAAGAAGTCCCTTTTCTTAAATTTTCTGCAAGATGTTATGTATAATTGGTAATATTTCTTCCATAAATGTTTGGCAGAATTCACTAGTGAAGCTTTGTGGGCCTGGAATTTTCTTGTGGGAAGGTTTTTAACTACAAATTCAATTTCTGTAATAGACAGAAAAGTATTTAGGTTTTCTATTTTATTTTGAGTGAGCTTTATAGCTTTGTTTCTTTCAAGAAATTTGCTCATTTCATCTAAGTTTTCAGATTCATTGGAATGGTTGTCTGTAATATTACTTTTTTTTATCGTTTGTTCTCTTCTCCTTTTTTTCTGCTTTCTGTTGAATTAATTGTATAGTTATTATCTTATTTTATCTTCTTTCTTCATTTCTGAGCTACAGCTCTTTGCTGTGTTACATTAATGATTTCTTTAAGAATCATAATACACATCTTTAACATATCACAATATACCTTCACATTATATTGTACAGTTTTATATATAATAAAAGAAACATAATGGTATATTTATTTTTTACTTTTCTCAGACTTTGTGCTATTATTGTCTGACATTTTACTTCTATCTATACTATAAACTCCACACTATATTGCTATTACTTTTGCTTTACACAGTTGATTCTCTTTTTAAATATTTTAAAAAATAAAAGAAATTCATATTTACTATTTCCATTCTCTTTATCTCATTGTGTAGATCCAGATTTTCGGCTGCCACCATTTTCTTTTTAATTGAAACACTTTCTTAAGATCTTTTATAGTGTAGGTCCACTGACGTTCAATTATTTCACTTATGTATATCTGAAAAAGTTTTTATTTTTGAAAGATATTTTTGCTGGGTAAAGATATCTAGATTGAAAATTCCTTTCTTTCGCTACTTTAAGCATTTTTTTAATTTGTCTTCTAGCTTGTATTATTTCTGAAAAAAAATCAACTGTCATCCTTATCTTTGGTTCATCTGTATGTAATGCATCTCATTTCTCTAGGGATTTGAATATTTTCTCTTTATCTCTGGCAGTAAATAATTTTATTTTGATGTGCATTGGTGTGTTCTTTGTGCTTGGGTTTATTTAACTTCTTGAATCTGCAGCCTGATAGTTGTCATCAAGTTTGGGTAAAAAAAGTCAGTCATTACTTGTTCAAGTAATTTTTCCCCTTCTCCCTCAGGTCCTGCAATTTAACCCGTATTTAACTTCTTGGATTTGTCCCCTAGTTTGCTGAAACTCTGTTCTTTTTTGCCTGTTTCATTTTGAATATGCTGTGTTGCTATAGCATCAAGTTCACTAGACATTTTTCTGCAGGATCTGATTTACTACTAATTACATCCACTGTATTTTCATCTCAAATATTATATTTGCAGCTCTAAAAGTTCAATTTGGGTCTTTTTTCTATATCTTCCATCTTTCTACTTTACATCCTCAATTTTTTCTCTACCTTCTTAAAAGCATGGAAGACAGATATAATAACTATTTTTATGTCTTTTTGTGTTAATTCTATCATCTTTATCATTTATGATTCAGTTTAGATTGATTAATATTTCTCCTCATAATGGATAGTATTTTCCTATTTCTTTGCGTATTGGATAATTTTTGTTTGACTGCCCAACATGGTGAATGTTAGATACCGAATCTTTTGTATTAATAAAAATATTATTGAACTGTGTTTTAGGGCAAAGTTAAGTACATGAAATCAGTTTGCTCTCTTCAGGTTTTGCTATAAGCTTTGTTATGTGAAATCAAAACAATATTTGGACCCTTATTAGTACACTAAATGATGCTTCATAAATTATAAAGCTTCTACTCTGTTTGGAACAGGCAATATCCCCTGTACTTTTGATGTCCTGTGTTCTTTCATTTAATTCTATCTTTCTTGTCTTGACTATTTTTCTCATATGCATGAGTTGATCTGTACTCAACTGAATACTTCAGATGAATCCTCTGAAGTTCTCTCTGGGTTTTTCCCTCTCTCTGCAGGTCTCTCTTTGCAGTTACTCTGTGTTGCAAATTCTAGCCACCTTAATTTCCCTGCACTCTCAACCCAAGGAGACCCTGGACTCTGATTGGGTTCCTCTTTCAAGAACCACAGCCTGGAAAATTCCTCCAGCAGTAAGATGGGGCAATCACAGGGCTCACTTCGTTTCTCATATTTTAGAGATTACTATACTTTGTTGTATGATGTTGAATATCTTGAGAGTGATTTTCTCATAAGTAATAGCCCCAGTTTTTGGTTGTTTCCTGCAAAGGAGTAAATGTGTTCCCTTTTATTTCATCTTGGATAGAAGTGGAAGTCTTTGTGAGGCCAATGTTAAATCTTTATATTATAGCAATTTGAGCAATCCATTTGAGAAGGTGTACCTTGCCATATGAAAAGCAAACAATTTAAGGCAAAACATATACTTATCGTGTGCACATATTTTTTTGTGTTTTAACTTTAAGAAAAGATCTTGGAATTTACTTTTACATTTAAGAAAGTTTTTTGTTTCCTAACTTGTCACCCTTCAAGAAAGAACGAAACAAAATAAATCTCTTTTCCTTATATTGACCCTATATCGTATATGTATAGTAACTCTGTGCCGTGGGCAAATGATGACTTCTTTTCTAATTTGCCAATTTTTTATCAATTCTATTACAACAAAAATAACACTTTAATGGACATAAAATGCAGTCATCATGTTTATTAAAACATTTCAGAAAGTGTAGTTTTTTATCTTCATTTTTATATTAGCAGTTATAATTTGACATATTTATGACTTTTAGAGCCTGAGACTTCAGTTTTCACAATAAGCAGATACTTAATAAATGATTAATTATAATAAACCCTCTTGTGTTTTTTCAATAGGTAAGAAGAAAAATTGAAACAACTGTTTGCATAATTCAAGTTTAAAACAAATAAACAAAGACAATAAAACTGTTATTCGTAATCCTTCTAAATAACAACAAGGGCTTAAATCGTTGAGGAAATTCCCCATGCTAATCAATTCATAAACAAACTGTGGTTTCAAATATCTGGCACATTGTCCGTGTTCTGCTCTGCCTGCAACTCCACATGTTCAACAGGGCAAGGGAATTACAAGTATCGGGATAATTCAGAAAAGAATTATAGGCCATGTTAACAATTATTAGTCAAGAGTTATACATGGCGTTTATCAAGCAAAAGACCCACTGCAAACTAAAGTAGGAGTACAGAGTAATTACTTGATTTCTTATAATTAGGAAAGTAAGGTTTCTATTGTAAGCTTCTCCTTATAGAGAAACTGATGTATTTAAAGCTAAGAGAGGAAAACTTCTTTATGAAGCCAGTAACGCAGATATGCTGCCTTATTGACTTAGGTATAGCATATAATCACAATATTATTTTAGATGACTTTGATTATGAAATTTCTATTTGTTTTTTCTTAATACCTATATTAATTAGCAACTCCATACGGTTGTGATGGACATGGAGATATGCTGCCTAGAGCAGACCTCCGGGTGTTGTTGACCTGTCTGCAGCAAGTGCATTCAGCAAACAGCCTACAGCTGTCAGTCCCTTCAGGAATTGGCTTATCTGTAGAAAACTGTCTGCCACAAGGTCACACTTTTTTCAGGACAGTCCGTATCCAATGACTGATCGTTGCATAGGTATTAAGGCAAGCCTGGACATTTGGGCCTGATATGGGACAATTCTGATAGGTAATTTTAACACATAGCTCTCTATATGGCTAGTTAAGGTTGATCTTTGGCCTACATTACAGTTTTACTTATTCCTCTGCTCAAACCTTCTTCCTTCTCATTCCTTTCATGGGTATTGTTCTCAAATGTATTCCCTAATAAGTACTGCTCACTGACCTCTGTGTTGGAGTATGGTTGCCAAAGAAAGTACTCTTGGAAGTAGTCCAAGCAGCAGGTCATAAAGATGAAATTTTAGAGCTGGACCAATCCCCACCCAGGTCTTAAAGAGAACACCATCATTGGTGGTAATTGCGATAGAATTCTTAAAACTTTCTTTTCTTTTTTGTGAGGAAGATCAGCCCTGAGCTAACATTCGTGCTAATCCTCCTCTTTTTGCTGAGGAAGACCGGCTCTGAGTTAACATCTATTGCCAATCCTCCCCCTTTTTTTCCCCCAAAGCCCCAGTAGATAGTTGTATGCCACAGTTGCACATCCTTCTAGTTGCTGTACGTGGGACACGGCCTCAGCATGGCCGGAGAAGCAGTGCCTCGGTGTGTGCCCGGGATCCGAACCCAGGCCGCCAGTAGCGGAGCAAGCACACTTAACCGCTAAGCCATGGGGCCGGCCCTTAAAACTTTCATTGGTAGTGAATTGGCATCATATACTGGTGGAAGATTGCACTAGTGGCTGTGATATATCTGGCTTGAAAGGTATTAAGGAAATAGTAATTATAAAGACAATGGAATTGTATGGCTATTGGTTAACTCCACTGATATTCCAGATTAAAAAAAAAAATAGATAAGCAAAAGCTAACTGATTAGCAAGCAACAGAAAGCCAAATATGAAATCCAAAGGCCCTCCTTGGTAGCATAACCTTCAAGGGAAGAGCAGAGAAAGCTGATTATCAGCACCAGAACTTAAATGTAAGAATTACCGAGCTCTAAGGAATGTAGAGGCAGGTCTGCTATACCAAAACCATGGCCCTATTGAGAAAGAATGGAAAGTTAAAACATGAGACGGGGTCATCTTGATTAATCTCCCTCAAAATCTTGAATTCCCAGATTTCTCTGTACTCTCTGAGCCTATGGAATTGATCTACCTTTCTCCTCCTTATTAAAAGGTAGCTCTCCACACTGACCGAAAGTTAATTTAGAACTTCTCTCTCTCCTCCCTCCAATTGCTACCTCCACCATGACCACCAAAGAACAACATAATCCCCCCTCAGAATCTTCCCATTATCCCTCCCCTGTTTACTAGATATAGATCTAGTAATAACCAGGTTTCTGTTAGACCATGACTCAGTCCAATATGTGTTGGGTCTGATAAGATAGGAAAGGGACTACTCCAAAGGAGCTGCAAGACCAAGCCAACAGGTACTGGCAAGATATGAGGGAGAACAAGGGTGATTATATTCTGATTGATTAAAAAGGAGAAAAAAAAAAAAAAGAATTAGACAAAGGGAGACTATTGGGAGCATTCTCCTGATAGAAGGGCTTTAACTCCCTGGCAAGAACTCAAGGAGATGGTGTGAGGTCTCTATTACAATGACTCCTAGAAGCAAGAGAAAAGAAAATCCCCACATGAAGTAAGGTAGAAGTGCCGGAATTACCACGCAAACAGTGGAGGAAGAGATCTAAAGCATATGGAAGTTGTCTTCCCAATGGATTCACTGAGGATTCATTATGCAAGGCTAGAAAACCCACAAAATAATTACGCTCCACAAGAAGAAATGGAGGGTACACCAATTACCAAGGTCAAAGGGAATGTACTATATGGGGCACATCACTAAGAAGCTCAGTGTTGGCTGTCTTCTTTAGGCCAGAGCTGATGGGAGGAGAGGATGTTGTACAATTGGATTCCCAGATAGCAGGGGGAATGACAGGACCTTGAAACAATAGAAGCCATGAGATTGTGCTTAACTCTCAGAAGCCAATGGACACTATTATCATAATGAAATACAAGATTGGAGTGGCAGCCAAAGGACCTGAACCACAGAGAGCTATGCAGATGTTTATTAAAACACAGCATTCCTAGGAACAAAATATATGGCTAACCAACAAGGTTGCTACTTAGATTGGATCATTAGGAATAATTAACGTTGGATGATCAGGAGATTAAGCGTAGTTGTCCCAATAAAAAGTCACAATTTGCTTAGTTTCTAGTCCTGTGTCAGGACATGGAACCTGTTTTAGGACACAGAACCCAATGATTGAAGAAGACGATAGTTGCCAGGAGAAAAGACTATGCAACTCAATAGCAAATATACATGGTAACAATACCAGAAGTCTTACCCACAAGGGTCTTATTACACAGATTACTGAACATTAAGGAAAGGGGAGCAAAAGATACCTAGATTTGTACAACTCTTTGAATATAAACAAATATTTCCAAGGGAGAGATAAGTCTCTAAATCTCAAAAGTAAAATAGACTCTCTAATTCCCTGGACATGTTTGCCATTTAATCACAAAGCCCAGAAGGTGTAGAATCATGAAAACATTCATTGAGCATTGTCTCTAAACAAGTACGTGGCTATGAATTTGGTGATTGTCTTGTTTGGTATTTCTTTCATAAAAGAGGATCAGAAACTACTTGTACTTACAAAAAGCAGACAATATTATACATTTACTCTCTCTACCTCTGTCATAATATAGTCTGAATATAATGTAGTCTAGATGTCCCACAGAACATTACATGCATCCATTATAATGACAACACACTAACCAGGCCAATGAACAAGAAGGGTCTACTGTATTGGAGATCTTGGAAAGATACTGGCACTCTAGAAAGTGGAAAGTAATGGGTCTGCCACATCAGCAATTTTTTTAGTGGTTAAGGATGTGCCAGAATATCCCATTCAGAGTAAAAGACAAATTATTACATCTTGCATCTCACACCATGATGAAAGAAGTATAACCCTCTATGATGCCTCTTTGGATTCCAGAGCTAGGCTATGCCACATCTGGAAATACTGCACCTATCCATACACTGTGTGACATGAAAAGCTACCAGCTTTGAAGGAGTCCTAGAGCAGGAATGGGTTAGAAAACGTATCCAGGCCACTTAAGTGATACAATCCAGCAGACTCTAAGCTATTAGAAATATCAGCATTGAGAAAAAGTGTTGTGTGGACTTTACGGCCAGCTTCAATAGGAAAATCAAAACGTCAACCTCCGAGATTAGGATAAAAACTATGTCACCGTCAGTGGAGAATTTTATTCCTTATTGTAAAACAAGTCCTGGCATGTTACTGTGTCCTGGTAGAGATAGAGAATGTGACTATGGATGTAGAACTGCCTATCATGAAGTAGGTTCTAACAGATCCGCTAAGTTTTAAAGTTGGGCAAGCCCAAGAAAAATTCATTATAAGATGGAAGTGGAACAAAACACATGATGTGGAGCGGGACAGAGGGTATAAGCCAGTTGTATGAGCAAGTAGCACTGACTCCCATGCCCTTCATCTTTGCTGCAATTGTGCTTCAAACCCAGCTCAGCCTATGGCCATGTGAATGATCCTTCTCTAGCAGGTAATGAAGAAGGACAAAGCCCAAGCTTGGTTTACAGATGGGTTGGCTTGGTATGTGGATTCAAGCAAAAAATGGACACTAGCTTCACCGCAACCTCACATATGAGTGGCCTTAAAATAAAATTGTGAAGAAAAATTCCCCAAACAGTAGAACTTCAAGAGGTGCAACTGTTATCCATTTTGCATGGGAAGAAAAGTGGCCTGACATAAACTGTGGGGAAGGACCTGGTCAAAAGCCTGGAAGGAGACAAATTGGAAGAGCAGAGACAAGAAGGTCTGGGGTAGAGGAACATAGAGGGACATGTGGAAATGGGAGAAAAGTGTGAAGATCTTTGTGACACACATTAATGCCTACCAGAAACCATTGTCCATGGAAAAGGCACTAAACATGCACGTAGACAAAATGACTCACTCAGTTGAAACCTCCCAGCCTCTGTCATTGGTCACCCTGTTGTTGGAACAATAGCTGTATGGACAAACTGACCATGGTGGCAGAGATGGAGATTATACATGGACTCATGGGTATGAGATCTCACTTACCATGGCTGTAGTGGCTACTGTGGCTGGCAAAGGTCCAGCCTGCTAGCAACAGAGACCAATGATGAGCCCTACTAATGTGTCATTCCTCAATAACAATCAATCACTTGGAAGAAAGTTGCTTGTATTGGACCCCTTCCTTTCCTGCCTGCAGGGCCTTAGAAAACTCCATTATTTAAGGGCTTACCGAGTTTTTAGACCTCCTGTGTGGGATTTCACACATCATCATGTCAAACCAGGGCTTCATTTTATGGTAAAGGAAATATGTGCGTGGGCCCATGGCCAAGCATCCACTATCATATCATACACTATGCCACCCGGAATCTACTGGCCTGCTAGAATGTTGGAACAGCCCCTTAAACAAATAGTTAAAACTCTTACTCAGAGGTGATACTTTATGAGTTTAAGATGCCATCATCCAGAATGCAGTGTACACCTTAAATCAAAGACCTATAAACTTTGCTCTGTTTCCCACAGGAAGAATATATAGGTTATGGAAGCAAGCAGTAGAAGCAGGAGTACACCACTTACTTTAATTCCCAATGATACACTTGGGGAATTTGTGCTTCCCAATCTCATAACTCTGGGTTAGAGAGACATAACTAGGGTTACAGACACTAACATTCATTAGGAGAACTCACTTGCCACTCATGCCAGCTATGGCTGTCATCTGGGTATTTGAAGCTTCTTGTATCCATGGGCCAGTAAGGCCAGTAGAGTAGTCGCTATCTTGACAGAGGCAACGAACCCTTATCATCAGGATGCTTTTACACAATGAGGACAGGAAAGAATATATGTGGAACCAGGTGATCCACTTGAGTGTCTCTTGGTTCTTCCTCATTTAATTTTGATAGAAAGGTGTCTGAAAAGGGCAAGGATACCAAAGGCTCAGATTCCTCAGAGATAAGGTCCAAGTCATGCCACTAGGTAAAACATCAAGACGGGTAAAGGATGTGCATTCTGATCACATATAAAGAAATGGGCTGGGTAGGGCAATGGGTAGATTGCAGTGGACACAGAGATATTTCCTCCAGATCCTATTTCAAGAAAAGATTTGCCCCAGATGCGTGGAGTGCTGACAGAGATACTCATCAGCTGTCAATAACTCAGGAATCAACTCAGTTGCAGAGAACAGCTTTCTCCCCCACCCCACCACTACAAGTACCAACCCCTCCATCGCATCATACTCTTGCTGAGCGGCCCAGATCCAACAGATGTGGTTATAAATGCCCATCCATTTCTTCCCAATGTGGGACAATTCTGACAGTCCAGTTTAATTCCAGAGCTCCCCATGATCTTGGCCAAAATCATTGCTGGGTTTGCATTACAGGTTGACTTCTCTGTCTATCCAATACTGCTTCCTTCCCATTCCTTCCACAAATGTTGATTCCAAAGACACTCCTTAATAAACATCCTGCAAACTAAACTCCATCTGGGAATCTGCTTCCAGGAGATACCAACATGCTACAATAGTATAATGGAGAGACCATACAATTTGGAGTCATACAGAGCTGAGTTTACAATTCATCAGCTCCATAACTGTGGGCAAGTTAGTTAACCCTTGTAGATCTTGGTTTCCACATATACCCCTCTCTTTCATACAATTTTTCTTAAACAGTAGCTCTATTCTGTGCATTGTAGTATAAGAGGAATTATTTGGATTATCTCACATTTTGGATTAAATATCAAGCACTTCGCTTATGTTCAAATATATGAAAACACCATCTTGTTTAAATGTGTTTGCACATATACCGCTATGTGAGGATTTAACGAATTCCTTATCCTCCTCAGGAGATACCACCGTTGCAGTATTTTTAAAGCATTCATAAAAAGTGGCTATGCCTTGAGCCTTCCTCTCTCATGTCTGTGTGGTGAAAATCCAGTGCAGAAGAAACTTTTCTTTATCTTGTCAGTAAATTGATTTACATATAAACTAAAACAGGAAAGAAAAAAAATGAGTGGAAGTATTTACAATTCAAATACCATCACCCAAATGCATATTAAAATAAATGACTTTTGGGTAGTGATAATGAATCAGAAGCAATTGAGTTATACAAATTGAAAGACTGGAATATTCATACATCAATTATTGATGGGTTGTACATTTCAAACTAAGTTGTTTCATTACCAGGTACCAGACAAATGTTATTATTATCTTTTAGTTAGACTAAGTTGCCTTTCATTATCCTCAAAGTATCTAGCTATGCAAATAACTTTTAGTTTAAGACCATAATCATCCCTAAAGGATTTTGTTTTCAAGTGTTTCTTTTTTTTGAACTAATGCCAGTTTATGTCTATATCACTCCCTTGTCGACTGGTGATAAATGACATTAACTGCTGTGGACTGCTTTTTTTTTTTTTAATCTTTCTATTATTGTTTAACTTTTCATGTATTTAGCCTCTTATCTTCCAGGCAAAATTGTAAACTTATTGAAGGCAAAGGCAGAGTTTTGTATTTCCTTGATTTTAAGGCTGTATATAATAACATAATTAATATTTTAAAAAATTTTTATCTTGCTTTTACTTATAATTGGTCACAATTAGTTGAGATATCAGTCTTTAACTTCCTAAGAGAAACACGGCTTATACAGTTAACTAGATTTTAGATCACAGAGGCGATTAATGAGGTCATAAATTCCCAATTAGGAATAGTAAAATCAATTGACTCTCTCCTGAGTAAACTTATATTTCAAAAGTTCAAGTTAATATAGGATGGTTCTTATTGGTGTGATTTTTCAATAATACAATTGAGACTCCACATACATATTAAAAATAAATGTGGAAATTAGATGCTGAGGTAGTGTAATGAGCAAAAAAATAGCTTATTGACACTCTCATACAACAATGGAAGAGACATAATATCTCACAAATATTGGGAAAAAAAGAAATTCTGACTTAAAAACCCCCAATTAGAGAGGGTGTTTGCCAAACTTCAGATTTTCAGGCCATGAACAAAAACTTGGTAATCTTCAAAGGCAAATATAAATAGAATGGATCCTAAAATAAATTATAGTAATAAATTAATACACTTGTTTAAAAAATGATAATTTAGTCTTTCAATTACATTTAAGTTGAAAACTTTAATTCTGATTTTTCTTGAAAAAAGAATGTAGTCATGTGAAAAATATTAACTGTTTATTAAGCAAAACAAAACAGTGCAAAATGAAACTGATATTTGAAAAATAAAAATGATTCTGAATATATTACTGATAAATATGATCATTTTAAAGCATTGAACTGGGATTTTAACCATTCCATTAAACCTGTTAGCATAGTATGTTTATTGGTTAATGAGAATGTATCTTCAGATATATTCCATTTATATTTTGATTATTAAAAGTATAGGTTTCTGCTTATAGGTTTCCTTTTTTATTTTTCCCTGAAATGGCTCATGTTGAATACATTTTAGTGCTAACATGGTGTTGCAATTCATCACTGTATGTATCATAATTCATTAGGTTACAGGGAATAAACAAACCAATGAAATGAAGGCAATATGGCTACTGCCTAGAGGTCATGTTAGCATCTTGGCATAAAGAATTTATTCCCACTTTTTTAATGCATTATTACTTATTACAGACAGCAATGTCTAAAGTGGAAATTTTTGAAAAGAACTTCTATTGCATTGGAAGTTATTACATTATCTCAGGAACTATAAAGGAGCTGATAGAGGAGAAAAAGAAAATACATTCTTATCTGAAGTGTACACACAAACAGTGATATGATAGTACATTACACTATTCAGCAGATAAAGGCACAGTGAATTGTCTTCAAAAGCCGGCTGTATAACAAAGAACAGTCAGGTCATTAACGTGACCATTTCATATTCAGGTTTACACAGGTGGGATCTCTTGAAGTATGCATTGAAAATTACAAGAGAATAGAGTTGGAATATACCACCAGGAAGACGAGAGATCCTCCCAGCCAATGGCGCATATACACATCCCTTTGGGAGGTAGCTCCCCCATCAGCATTTAAAATGGGAGGGAGTAGTCAGATTTAAAGTGATCTGAGGAAGGCAGAAATTTTGATTAACTTTATTTTTTTTAAGCTTGCATTTTAAAAAAAGAATAAGCACTAAATATATAACTTCCAAACCAATAAGGGAAAAACATTTACCAATCAAAAAGAATGCAGCAAAAGAAAGTTAAAGGAAGGAGAGAAAAAAAAAATCAAGATAAACAGAAAACAGAAAATGAGATAGGGAAAAAAATTTGAATGAATAAGTAATTAAGTAAATGTAAAGTAACCTAAGTCTCCAGCTAAAAGACAGATATTCTAATATTGACTTTTAAAAAGTACAGCTATATAATTTTATAAAAAATAAATCTAAAACCACAAAAATGTTGAAAATAAAAGATTAGAAAAAAGACACCGGGAAAAAACAACTTAAAAATGTACTAAGGGTAATATCATAAAATACACTTTAAGGGAAAATAGTAACAGTATAGTAAAAAAAAAAACCAACAACTTAAATTTACCAGGCTGATATAAAACTCTATAGCTTGAGTGAATGTAATATTCTACTCTCAAATATATAAGGAAAAAAAATAGACAGAAATACATGTATAGATGGACAAATCCAGCATGATAAAATCTCTTTAACATCTGTATTTCAATAACTGATAGGTGAAGTGGACAAAATAATAAGATTTTGAAAGGTTTGATAAACTTAATTGACAAATTGGTTTAAAAGACATGTATCCATGTAATACCTAGTTCTAGCAATTACAGATCCATATCCTTCTCAAGCATACAAGAAACATTTATGAGAAAGTAAAACAATCTCTAGGTCTTAAAGCAAGTCTGAAAATATTTCAAAAAATCAATCATATAGGCCATGTTCTTGTATTCTATTGTAATTATTTTTAAAATGAAACAAGAAAGAGATTACCGAAATCGTAAACAGTGTGTATAAGGATAGGTTAACTTGTGCTTGGTCTCTGATATGGAACTATGCTTATCCCCAAGGACTCCTAGAAGCTCGCTACTGACCCTTGGCCAAAGCAGGAATAAAATGTACTAGCTAGTGATTTAAAATATGTTGTAGAAAATCCCAAACGTCCATGGAGTCACTCTGTACTAACTTGTCTATATTATTTACTGAAAATATATTGACTGTTTGCGCCTGGTTTAATCAGTTCCCTAGCCTGGTTTTATGACAAGTGAGGTACAAAATAACCTCAGTAAATTTGTACCTCGGCTTCTGTGAGATCAAGGTATCGTTGCACATGTCTTGTTGGCTAAGAAGATACTGGAAACAATCTGAAGATAAAGCATCCTGTGCGACCGAGAAAGGACTCGGAAAGGGAGCTGTGCCAGGAAGTTGTTGGACCTCTCTGTGTTTACTGCTATACGTTACCTTTATTAAAAGCCTATGTGTGAATGCTCAGTGAAGTCTTCCAGGTCCTTTCAAGGATCTCACTCTGTTTTTGCAGCACAATGGTGCTGTGAGCACAATGATATGACGGAGGCTTTGGGGAATCTACTATCTCAATTCTTGCAAGGTTGAGGTTCCCCTTTACTTAACTCATGAGCTTAAATAAAGGGGAAAAGATTAGGATTATTCAGAAAAAAGGAAACTTTAATAAAAATAACAGGGATGAAGAAAATCTTAGGACAATTAAACTGGGTAGAAATGTTCAGATGATTCATTACAAAGTGCCTGAAGAAGAAGGTGATAGATGGAGCAGCTCCTAACATTTTAATGGATCGCTGTAAGTGAAGAGATGATCTGGTCACCATCAACCCCTCACACCAGATAAAGGCCACATCAGATTCGTTCAAATTCTCTTAGATTTGATGAATATTAAAAATCTGATAATGACCCACAGAGAAATCTACAGTTTCTGGGACCCATGCTCATTAAAAAGGTGAGAGATGAAGGATAGAATTAAGATTCTGAGAACTAGGATGGCCATGGTATCTTGTGCAAACTCCAGCAGGGAAATCAAGGTCATCTGTACCGGTATGAGTAAAATAGGCTGGAGTAGTGAAGACACCTTGATGGGGATTGCTGGATGCTGGTGGACAATCTAAATGTACTGATGAAAAATTAAAGGACAATATAACTAAATTAGGGAGATACGGTTATGCAACTGTAGAAGGCTTACAAGTAAAAGTATATCCCAAAATAGAAATTTATTAAGAAAAGTTATGACTGGTTGTTGCTCCAGCCTACCAGTGTGCATTACTGAGACTATATTATACAAGAATAAGGACTCTTCCTTTATCCAAACTACTGAGAAAAAGAACCTCTTATAAACTTACACTTCAGCATGTTTTACATGCCCATATAAAATTAGAACCTTTAGAATTAAAGATTAATTAGAATTCATCTAAAGCAATGTAGAATTCATGAGGGAGTATTAAAAAATTTTAGGTTTAATTAAGTATATGTTAGACACAGATGTATTTGTACTCACAAATTCCTACTTTAACAGTACAATATGGCCTAGAGAAAAACTAACAAATACAGGAAATTGATTGAGGATTATAGAGATTTTAATAAAGTAATAGCCCTATTGCACCAATGATGCCAAATATAGTGTTAACACTTCAAGTTGTGCAACATGTTATAGGAGATTTGTATTCTGTGATCTATTTGGCAAATACTTTCTTAAATTTCTATTTCCACTATGGAAAATAGCATGGAGCTTCCCTCTCAAAAAATAAAAAATTGAACTACCACATGATCCAGCAATTCCACTTTGGGTGTATATTCCAAGGAAATGAAATCACCATCTCAAAAAGATATCTGTACACCCACGTTCACTGCAATATTATTCACAATAGCCAAGACACGGAAACAACTTAAGAGTCCACTGATGGACGAATGGTTAAGGAAATGGAAGATTGTTCAGCCATGAAAAAGAAGAAAATCCTGCCATTTGTGACAACATGGATGAACTTTGAGGGCATTATGCTAAGTGAAATAAGTCAGCAGAGAAAGACAACTACTATATGATCTCACTTATACGTGGAATCTGAAAAAACTAAACTCGTGGTAACAGCAAAAAGATTGGCAGTTGCCAGGGACAGAGGTTGAGGGGGTGGGGGAAATGGGTGAAAGTGGGCAAAAGATACAAACTTCCAGTTATAAGATGAATTAGTTCTGGGGATGTAATGTACAACATGGTGACTATAGTCAGCAATACCATGTTATATACTTGAAAATTACTAAGAGAATAGACCTTAAAAATTCTCACCAGACACACACAAAAATGATGACCATGAGGTGATGGATGTGTTAACTAACTTTATTGTAGTAATCATTTCGCAATATATACAGGTATCAAATCATCACTTTGTACACCTTGAACTTACACAATGTTATATCTCAATTATATCTCAATGAGCAGGGAAAAATGAATATTACAAATATAATAAAGAAAACTAGACTTTCTTTTTTTTTATTGTGGTAACATTGGTTTATAACATTGTATAAATTTCAGATGTACATCATTATACTTCCATTTCGTCCTTATACTTCTATTACACATGCATAATCATCCCTTTCACCCTCCTCCCTCCCCCTGAAGAGTACATTCTGTATGATCTCATTTAAATAACGTCAGCAAAGACTCTAAATAAATAAATAAATAAATAAAAAGCCTTTGTTACACAGCATATAAAAAGGCAGAAAAGCTGCTCTACGATGTTAGCAGAAAAGCATGGGCCAAGTAGCATTACAACTACCCCAAAATGCACTACACCTGGAAGGAGGAGGCCAGCACAAAATCCATGTGCATTTGACTGCCTTAAAAAATAAATAGAGAGCCAGCTCTGACGGTCTAGTTGTTCAAGTTACGTGTGGTTTCCGGACGTGGAACCACACCACTTGTCTATCAGTAACTATGCTGTGGCAGCAGTTCACATACAAGAACTAGAAGAAGCTACAACTAGGATATGCAACTATGTACTGGGACTTTGGGGAGGGAAAAAAGTGGACAGGAGGAGGGAGATTGGCAACAGATGCTAGTTCAGGGTGAAATTTTCCCAGCAAAAAAAAAGTAGGATCAGTTACCAAGAAATATTCTAATTAAAACTAGCATTTATTTTGTGCTGGTAGGAATATAATTTTTATATTATTTCTGAAGGCAAAATAACAATGTAGAGCAAAGGTCATAAAAATGTGCATTGCTTTTAACTACCCAATTTATATCAATCAATATTTGATTACATGGGTCAAGAAAACAAAAGCAAGTGTGTAAGAAATGTCACAGAATAAGAAACGATCAATTCAATGAGCAGTTTTTCTGTAGGTAGACTGTTTATTCAAGAGCAACACGAGAGACCATCATCTTCCAAAGATTTTGGTCAGAGACAGTTCTGAAATGAGGCAGTAAAACATAACCTTAAATACAAACAAAAGCAGGTCTTAAATCTCATTAGAATCTTATTTCTAGGAATAGACTTATAGGAATAGACCAGTGTATCTGATCTTTAAAGAAAAACATGTCATATTTAAAATAAAATACTGAAAAATTGTCTAGAAAATATATAGCATAGGGAGTAATCTTTTGTAGGAAGTAACCTAATTTAGGAATAGGAAAGTTTTTGTTTGTTTCCACAATGCAATTTTATAATTCATCTATTTTATAAGAACATTTAAACAACCTTTTAGTTTAGTTAGGGGTTTAGAGTAACACTATTAGCTTTATTTCCACTATTTCAGTATTCAAACAGAAAGAAATTTTTTTAAAAAAGAAGGAACATAACTGCAGATACAAAAGAATTGAGAGAAGAGGGGACACAGTGGCAGATAGAGATTTTTTTAAAGCATTGATTTATATAAAAATTGGCAATGGTTTCAAATCAGATAAAAATGTAATATTTTCAGAAAAACATAAATTACCAAAATCAAATTAAAAAGAAAGAGAAACTTGAACATTAGAGCAATCAAATCAGTAATAAAATGTTGCTATTCAAGAACATGTCTAGGCCAGATGGTTTACAGATTTACTAATCTTTAAATGACAGAGACTGTCCGCCTTGTAAAAAAGTTTTTCCAGGCGTTAAAAAACCAAGGCAAGTCATGCGAATTATTTTATATGGCTTTTATTGACTTCATAACAAAAGTGGGAAAAAAAGAGTACAAAAAAAGACAATTAGAGAGCAATGTTACGTTTGAATGCATAGGCTGAAATATTACATAAATTTTTAAAATTGAATGCACTTTTATCAAGTTAATATATTACTAGGTTTACTGAAGGAGGGCAAGGATATTCTAGCATCAGAAAATCCTATCAATATAAGTTCTTTCTTGGCAAATTAATTATGAAAAATATTATCTGAAAAGGTGCATCAAAATGTTTGGTAGAATTAATAATTAATTCATCTTTTAAATTCTCAACAAACTACAAATACAAGAGAATTCCCTTAACCTGAAGAAGATTATGCACCAAAACCTTACTAAACATCATATAGAAGAGTTACACTTTTAAAAATTTTAATAAAAGACTGAACAAAAATAAAGATGACCTCTAAATCCTAATTATTTTACATTACTGGAAACTCTAGTGGCTAGCCAATTAAATAAGATAGGAAAACAGAAATATGAGGCAAAAATACTCTAAAGGAAGACAAAACCATAGTTATTTGCAGACTCTGATTATCCACAGGAAAACCAAAGATAATCTATAAATCGTTAGAACTAACAAGAACATTCAGCAAAATTGTTGTATTCAAGATGAACAACAAGCAATAACTAGAAAAATATAGTAGTACAAAAGACTCCATTCACAATATCAACATAAACTAAAATATTTAGGGGGAAATTGCTGGCGGATATATGCAAGTTCTTCATGATATAAAAGATTACAAAGTATTGAAAAACATAAAAGAAGTTCTCAATAAATGAAATTATATAATAAATTCATGGATGGAAGACTTTATATCATAAGTAAGTCAGTTCTTTCCAAAGTATTTATCGGTGCAATGTAATTACAGTGAACATCTCAAAAAAATTTTCTTGTGGATCTTGGACAAACTGATCTTAAATTTCATGAGAATGACACAAAAATAGCCAAGATAATTCTGGGGGGAAATATAAAAAAGAATAAGGGAAGGTTCCTTCTTGCCAGATATCACAACTTATTATAAATGTGATTCAGCATCAGAAATAGATAATACACAAATGGAACAGAATAGAGAACCTACAAATAGACCCAGGCAAATATGAGATCTCTGTAGAGAGGATATTACAAATCAGTGGGCTAAAGTAACATTATTAAATAAATTGTGTTAGAATAATAGTCTTTCCACAAAGGAAGAAAAATTTGGTTCTTATCTTACATTATGTGAAGTATTTCCAGATGGAGTATATAAGTCAATAGAGAAAATAAAATTTAAAAATATCACAAGGAAGTGTAGGAGAATGTATCCGTATATGAAAATGAAAGATTTCTTAAATCCAATACATAAGAAAATCATATAAAATAAAGGTTGACAAATTTGATTATATCAAAGCTATGAACTTCTGCATGACTAACGTCACCATAAACAAAGTTAAAAAATAACATAGGGCTGACAAGGAAGCAATATATGTCACTTTGTAACAGATAAAATGGTTATTATCCATTAGCATTTCTAAATTCAACAAGAAAAAACACATACATTCCAGTAGGAAAAAATATTATAAGCTTTAGTGATAAGCAATTCACTGAAGAGGAACCCAAGAGCCTACTAAAAATATTAGAAGATGCCAAAAAATTTTTTAACAATCTGAGAAGTGCCAGTTTACAAAGAAAATAATATTTCTTACTTATATTAACCAAAGTTTTTTTAAAATTTGATAATGTCACATATTGGAAAGTGTCTTGTGGAAACTGTCGTATGTACTTATGGAAGTCTAAAATGGTACAACAATTTGAGATAAAATTTGGCAATAACCAATTATAATTATTTCCCTTTCAAAGAAACCATTCTGTTCTACATATAAATAATTTAAAAAATTGGTGCACAGGTGCACAAGAATATATGTACAAGGATTTCCATTTCAGCTCCTTTTTTAATAAGGAGCTGAAACAATTTTATATGTTCAACAGACAGATGAATAAAATGTGGTATCTACTTTATAGTGGAATACTGTATATAGGAGAAAAGAATTAACTATATTAGCATATGCTGATGTAATAGAGGGTAAAACAATGATGAAAAAAGGATATTTCAGTATTATGCTCAATATTTAAATGAAACTCACATAAAGTAATGTGTTGCACACACACACACACAATCAAGAGACATACTGGAAAGTTACACAATGTGTGTTAATCATTGCTTCTAGAATAGCAAAGGTACAAAGGGATAGGATTTGGAATGAGGGACACAGGTGACTTTAGTTTTATCTACAATGTTTTATTTCATTAAAATAGAACAAATATAATAAAACATGGCAAATACAGAGAAACAAAAAGAAGATATAAATATTATTCATCATTCCACCACCAAGAGAGCACTAAGTACCATCAAGAGAGCTGAAATTTAGTGAACATCTTTGCAGAGTTTTGTTACTTATTGCTGCTGTTGTTTTTACTTTTTTAATCAGTAAAGGAAAGACAAATAGTCTTAAAACTCTTGACCCTATAGTTTGGATGAGTGTATAAGTGAAGTAAGAGCTTACAGTGAAAAATATTTAAAATATACCCTATTATTGTGATTCTATATCTCTTTCCATCAAAACCACCTGATCACTTATCTTCTTATATGCAACTCATTTGCATGGGCCAACAAAGTTTTACAGATTAAGCGTAGTGATTATTGGTATACTGTGTGATACCATTTCTTTTTTTTTTTCCTCTACCACTGATCCAAAATACCACTATTTCTCACACATAGCTGAGGAGATTCTGCCTTAGATATTTTCAGAATTTATTTTTTATTTTAAGAATTGGAAAGAGAAATAGATTTTTAGCATCTTTGTTCAGAGTATTTGTTTAATTCAGTTTACCTTGCTGTTTTAATGATGAGTCGATATCTTTCGTGTTTGCTGAACACTGTTTCTAACACACCTATGTATTGACTGCTTCAACCATGTGGTCATGAAGGAGATCTAATTGCAACCTGCTGGCAGCAAATAAATTACATGATTGATTTTTTTTTTGCCGAAAGAATAAACCATTTTAAACTTTTGAATCTGTAAATCCACAGTTAAGAAAAAACAGCAGGTATTGTAGGGATCTAGGCAGAGTTTATGGAAGATAAGAGAGGCAAGTTTGTTCTATTTTCACTCAGAAATGTGCCTTACTATTACAGCCTATAAAAAGAAAAGGAGATCAATTTGCTTTGATGGCACATAATGGTTTTAATCTGCCACATTAAAAACAAAAACAAAAACAAAAAAAAACTCTTTAAGGCTGAACTGATGTGGGTGCACTACATTCTCTTCTTGTGCTCTAGGATATTTTCCAGATAGAAGTCCTATGTAATGAACTTTGTTGGTGAAGAAAATGCTATTATATATGATTCTAATGTTTCTTTGAAATTAGAGAATCATCTGAAAATGAAGGTACTTCAGCTGCTTAAGATCATCTTGACACATTTTTTGTTGTTGTCTTTTTGTTGCTGTTTTCTGAAACACCATATTCTTGCTTCTTAGAAGTCATTTGAATGATTTTTTAACTTTGAGGTATTTTTATTTTCAAGGAACTTTCAGTGAGTATTCCTAATTTCATAACTGGGTAATAGTTACTTTTTTCAATGACTTAATTTAAGATTAGATGCCATATTATCAGATATTCCTGTGTCTATGCAGCTATCAGTAAAAATATGGAGCAAAATATAAGCATGTACATAAGTAGGTGAAAATCAAGCACTACCATTTCACATCAGTGCATTGAAGGTCTACATTATAGACTTAAGATCTGTAGAGAGTAGTTCACAGAAACTGTTATACTAGCACTTATCCAGGGAACTTATCAAAGCATATTTATTTATGAAAAATAAAAATTAATATTATATGCACAGAATACATTCATCTATCATTTAGCAAGCATTTGAGAATCTATGATGTCACATTTGTTGTGCTTTGCCATATTAAAAAGTATAAAAGATGTGACTTCTGGCCTTGATGTCTAAATGATTGCTTGGGGGAAAAAAAAGTTTTCCACTACAGAGACAATCAAAAGGAATAAACTATAATGAAAAAAAAAATAGCAAAGCACAAGTAAACACAATATGAATTTAGTGACTGTCAAAATTGTTGGCAAAGAATCATGGAAAACTACATCTTAAACTTGTTTTTGTGGTAAAGATCAAGTTGGGATTAACCCAAGAGCAGGTGCTCAGAAAGACCAATATGTGGAAATGGTATGCAAAAACGCTCACCCCCTAAAAAATAAGTCCTAAATTAGAAAAATTTGGGGAAAATTGAAACACAAGTTAAAGAGGTTGACAAAACAACACAAAACAAACACCAAAAAAGAAAAAATTATGGAAGGGTTAAGTTGGATAGCTATAGGAAAGTTGTGTGTGTGTGTGTGTGTGTGTTTGTGTGTGTTAGGGGATATTTATGAAGAATTCTAAAAGCTTGTTATTGTGGTTTAAGTTAGACTATGTATGAAGAAGAAGGAGTGATGGGGGATGGAAGGGGAGAAGTGGAGGCAGCAATATTTAAATATGTGAAATATGTTATTATAAGGCAATAAAGAGAAGGTGTCTCTAGCAACTGGCAAGCTGAAGCCTTTCAATTAAAGGAAAAAGTTACTGCTGACCAAGCCAAAGAAAATACAGGTATAGGATTAGGAGGTCATCTGGTTACAACCTCTGACCTAGGTTCTTTAAGGAAGGTTGAACAAAGTTAATTCCATTAATGGTGATGTATTCCTTGGCAGATTAGTATGGCAATGTCTGAAAAGATGGATTCAAGGGGAGAGAAACTTCTTCATTTAAGGAAAATCTTTTGCTGTAATCCAGATATGAGGCACTCTTATATATAACAGGACAACAGCAAAGTTCAAATAAACTCAGACATTCTTATTTAATCCAGTTTATCAGGCCAACCTTCTGGCAAGTATTCAAGAATAATCTTTGGAAATAATCTGTCAGCACTATAAACTGGTAACCCGTTAAAATCATTAAATCCACTGCTTCTCCATTTTGCTTAATTTCTTTTACCTTCCTCTTTTATTCCTCATTGTGATTACTCAAGGTTTGTGTTGTTTTGGGGTCCTGCAGGTGACAATTCTGTTTAATTATTTTGCTTTCTGTTGTTGAAATTACCTCTGTTTCAGTAATGATGCTTTTCTGAGATGTCAGACACCCAGATGCTGCAATGATGAACATCATTTAAATACCTGAATAAACAAACTTATCCCAGGGCTATCAGTTTTTCTTTTTGAAGCTCCCAAAACATACCTTAATGTATCGCCGTTTGTTAACAACTTCATCATGTTTCTAATTAACAGTGTCCCTTTCTAGGCCAAGAAGTATGCTAGCTAGGTATTTTTGCGGTTACGGAAGGAAGTATAGAGAATTTTTCATCAACTTCCTTTCTTTGCTAGCGGCCAGGAAGCAGACCCTGAAGTAACCACCACATCCCGCATGCTTCTTGTGGTTGGCACTGATTCTCAATCATTTGCGGAGTTTACTCTCTAGCACTCAGCTCAATGCCTGGCATGCAGCAGGCCTTCAACAGTATTGTTTCTATTAGCCTGTTTCTTTGATTTATGAACCTTCTTGAATATTAAAAGTCGTCCTTTCCAGAAACTAGCCTCCCCGCTCCCCCCGTCCTTCATGCCTTCAGTCCTCGTCTTAACCATGTTTCTAGCTTCTGTAAACTTCATGCTTTAACACCTACCCTGTATTCATATGCTGAACACTCCTTGTTCCAGACAACCTGATAATATGCCTGAGGCTCTTTACCTTGGCTTCCTGCCTCCTCTGTGACCCTCTCTCTTTGGGAGAAGTCCTCCTGGGAGCATGCCTTTCACAAACAAACCAACCAATCCAGAGTCTACACCCCCAAGCGTCTCCCTTCTCGGGCTTTCACACTCTGGGCCACTATCTACCTGTCCTAATCACCCCAAGGCCAGGTTCCAGACAACAAAGTGGACAGCCTCTATGCCCCAGAGCCCACTGAAATTATTCAAACTATCCAATCCTAAACCTTACCCTGCCTTGCCTATTCCTTCCCATGGAAATCACAATAATTTCTCTTGCTGCCATTTCCCCCTCTCCTTCTCTCTCATGACAGACTCTTCTGGCCCCCCCATGGCAGCAGTACCCTCACCCCATCTCTTGGGAACTGTGACAAACTATCTTTTCAGTAGCAATCATCTCCTGATCTGTTGGCCTTACTATACCTCAAATTTTCCATTAATACAGTATAGTGTAAAAGGGTCCCAGGTTTGTAATTTTTTTTTTTTTAATTTGCTCCTTTATGTCTCCTCAGTTTCATTTAAACACTCCCATAATAGTGTATGTTTCTGTCTGCATGTTGGCTCTTGACCAAGTTTCCAAATTTATCCTGGGTTCATGGATTTGACACATTGGTAAGTTGGCCCACCCACTCCTGATCTTCTTACCATTGGATCTGATATCTAACTGCCTACTGAATATATCCTTTCGATGGTCTATAGGCAACTCAAAGTCAATATATCCTTAGACGAACTCAAAATCTCACTTGAACCTCTCTGTCAGTAATACCTACATCAGATCATGGTACTTACACAGCAGCCAGAATAATGAGAGGTATATGAATATGTTCATCCCACCAATTTACCATTATCTTAGTTCGAGCCCTATCATATTTTGTTTAGACTATGACAACAGACTGCTAACTAGTTGTTTCGCCATTATCATCACATTATTTTTCACACTACCTCCTAATTCTTGAAATTTGAATGCAAACATGACCTTCAAGATAAAGCTTACAGTCTGTAACTGGACATTTAAGGCCCCTCAAGTTCTGATTATTGCCTACTTCTCCGCTTCACCTGCCATAATTCCCTGTCTTTATTTTCTTTCACCAACAATACGGAATTGTTTATGATTTCCTACCAAGATGACAGAATTTTGTACTTCATGGTTTTATGATCTTCTTCCATCTGCCTGCTAGCTGCTCCTAATTATTCCCTTGGCTATATCTTGCCCATTCTTTTTTTTTTCTTGTGAGGAAGATTCTTCCTGAGCTAACATCTGTTGCCAATCTTCATCTTTTTTTGCTTGAGAAAGATTAGCCCTGAGCTAACGTCTGTGTCAATCTTCGTCTATTTTGTATGAGGGATGCCACCACAGCATGGCTGATGAGTGGTGCAGGTCCGTGCCTAGGATCTGAAACCACAAACTCCAGGCTGCCAAAGCGGAGCATGCTGAACTTAACCACCGTGCCACGGGGCCAGCCTCAACTCTACTCATCCTTTAAGACTCAGTTTAGATAGCATCTCCTCTAAAAAACCCTTCCCTGAACTTCCACAATCTAGTGCTGTTCTTTTGTGCTTTAATAGTAACACGTGCCTTTGAAATGCTCTGTGCAGCTTACACATTGTCTTGAATATATTTCTTATAGATCTCACCTGTATAACACATTTGTTACTGAAGAATACATCTTAACTTTGCATCTCTGTTGCCCGTCACAAAGCCTGGAATCGTGTAGCTGTATATTCAATATTGCTCAAGTGAACTACAATCAGCTAGCTGAATATGCCTGGTAGAGGGCCAGTAGACTCTGTTCTTCAATTTCTGGTCCCTTGGTACAAAGAAGATTAATCAGCATGAGGAGATTTAGTAGACTATCTCCAATAAAGGACACATCCTGATTGGCCTATCCGATTGGCAAAAGCAGAAGCTAATCAAATGTGCATTCAGAATTGAGGTATAAATAATTGGCAAAGGTAAATAGTGATAAAGAATAATTGCAACGGAAAATAGTTTCCAGGTTTTCTTTTACATTTATGCTCATCGTATAAGTGTCATTCACTTTTGCACCTTTTTAAAAAGAGGTCTTTGTTTTAGACTCTTCACCTTTTGCCTTTAGCATTTGTTTGTTTTCATGATTGGCTTACAAACTAATGATTGCTATCTGGTAAGTGGTTATTGCGTTTGGAATGAACCTTAAATCTCACATTTATTTCTTCCAATCTGTCTCTTTCTAGCTGTTGGAACCCCACATTTTACTCCTTGACCCAGTAACCATAAGGACCTGAGCCTTCCTCCAGATTCATAGATATCAATATCAAGCAATTGTGGTCTCAAACATCAATTGGCTTATAATAATACATACAAAGCTCCCCAAAGTTATAGCACTGGGTAGATAGTGAACTAAAATCAGGCTCTCTGTCCTTGTGTTGATTCCGTTTTGCCTTAGACCTATCCCTCATCAAAGAATTGAAACAGCCATATGAATTTCTTAAAGGAATGGTCTTTTGCACCTTCATCCACAAGGCAATAAAAACTTTGGTAGTGTTTTGGAAAGAGACGTAGGAGGTTGAGTAATGTTAGTTTCTAACACTATGCAGCTAAAAAATACCATGCCATTATTTCCAGCTTCTACTGAGTTTGAAAAGAGAGAGAGAGATAGTGGTGGGAAGAGAATATCATTGGCTACAAATGAACAGGCAACCACTTCTTCCTCTATTCTTACTTGTGCTGCAGAGTTCATTCTCTTTTATATGTAAATTATTCTTGATTATTTGATTATAAATTTTTAAAGTTTTAATTGTGATAAAATACACATAACATAAAATTTACCATCTCAACCATGATTAAGTATACAATTCAGTGGCATTAGATAAATTCACATTGTTTTGATACCATCTTTGCCAACCATCTTTTCATCTTGCAAAGCTCTCTACCTTTTAAACAATAATTCTCCATTTTCCCCTCCCCCCAGCTACAAGCAACCACTATTCTACTTTCTATCTTTATGAATTTGACTCCTCTAAATACCTCATATAAGTGGAATCATATAGGATTTGTCTTTTTGTGACTGGCTTATTTCACTTAGCATGATGTCCTCAAGATTCATCCATGTTGTAGCACATGACAGAGTTTCCTTCCTTTTTAAGACTGCATAATATTCCATTGTGTGGATATACTACATTTTGCTTATCCATTCATCTGTAGATGCACTTGCATTGCTTTCACTTTTTGGCTATTGCAAATAATGCAATCTTTATGTTATTTATAATATATATGTTATGTTATTAACATTTTATATATACATATTTATGTATTTATTATAAATTTCTTGCTTATATAAAAAGTTATTAGATTTGAAGCAATACTTTAATTTAGTGAAATCACCCCATCACAAATGAAAATGATTACAAGGTATTTTTTGCTTATTAATTTTGACACTTGGACAACTTGACATATCAAAATTAATGGAAATGGAATTAGAAGTGGAGTGAAGCAGTATGCTAGGTGGATACTTGGGAAGTGAGTATTCCGACAGAGGGAAAAGGAACGGCAAAATCCTTGAAGTATGTTAAGAACAGCGAGAAATCCAGTGAAAATGCAGCAGAGCGAGCAAGGCGAGAAGGATAAGACGTGGGTCAAAAAGGTGGCCGAAGGGGGGTTACGCCACATTTTGGATTTCATCTTGAGTGTGGTAGTGAGCCATTTCTGGAATTTTGAGCAGAGGAGTGACACAACCAGGTTTATATTTTTTTAACAGATCATCTGGCTGCTGTGTGGAAAATAGATTGGAAAAGGGTAGAGGGACAAGGATAGAAGAAGAAGATCAAATTATGGCAGACAGATCGATGTGGTAGTTTTGACTTGCTGACAAGGATGTAGCTGGTGAGGGCTACAGGAGTTAGAATATAGTATTTTGAAAGTATAGCTGACAGCTCTTGCTGATGGATTAGAAATAGGGTATGAGGGAAAAAGAAGAATCAAGGATGACTCCAAAGTTTCCTCCTAAGTTTTAGCCCTAAGCATCTGGGTGAATGGTATCAACTTTACAGAGATGTGAGAGACTATGAGAGGTGTGGATTTGTGGAGGTGAATCCACAAATTAGCACTGGATGTGTTAAGTTTGAGACGCCTGTTTTTGTTCCATGTGGACATGTCAGGTAGGATAAGTGAGCATGGATTCACAGGAGAAGCTCAGGCTGGAGTAATAAACCTGGGAGTCATGAGCATTATCATCATTTCTTAAAAGATAAAACTGAGTGTCATAAAGGAAATAAATGAAGATAGAAAATAAAGTCGATCTAAGTCCTGAGCCCTGGGTCACTCCAATATTTAGAGATGGGGAAAAAGAAGATCTTGGAAAAGAGCATGGGAAGTGGCCAGTGAGGTCGAAGGTACACCAGGAGAATGAAGGGCTCAGGAGGCATTGCAGAGAGGTTTCCATGACAGACAGAGTGAGCCAATGTACTAAAAACCATACTGAATTTTAGAAGGGAATTGGGAATGACTAGTAGATTTAAAAACATGGAAACACTGGATCCTTTGATGAGAGTAATTTTTGGTTAAATAAGACTAAGGAAGATGAATTCTAATTGAGGTTGGTTCAAGAAAATGAGAGTTCAAGTAGAAAACAACGTTTTCAAGGAGTTTTGCTAGAAAAGGGCACAGTAGCTGAAGGACCGGTGGTCACAGAGTTTTTTTGTTTTGTTTCATGGGATAGATGGCAGTACCTCTATATCCAGATGACGTTTGATCCAATAGAGAGAAAAATACTGATGATGCAAGAGAAGGAAGATATAGATGTGAGAGCGAAGTCCAGAAATGGGAGAGAGGAGATAGAATACAGTACAAAAATGGAGAAGATAACCTTAAATAAAAACAGGAATATTTTATCCATTGTTGCAGAGGGAAAGCAGTACCTATAGGTACACACTGGTGGATTTTTAGTGAGAAAATACATAAATTCTCCTTTCATTGCTTCTATTTGTTCAGTAAAATAAGAAGCAATTATATCAACTGAGATTGGGCAGAGTACAGGATTATGGAGATTTAGGGAGTGCACTAATAAGGGAAATATACAGAGTTGCCGGGCATGGCTGAGGGCCCCACTAGAAGTTTGTGATCAATAACCTAAAGTGAGACCACTCCATAGATTGTGTATGTTGCTCTATCAGATATCACATTATAACCACTCCATTGCAGATAATAAGTAGAAATGAGGCAACGTGAGCAAGAGAAGATTAAAAGGCAATAAAAATGTATTAGACTCAATAGATTTAATTTTCAAATTTTTTAATATTTATTCAGTTCCCATAATCACAATTTCATCTTTTGATGCCAATTAGCTGGGTTGGTAGATGCTAAAGCATAGAGGAAATAATGATTGTCTTGTTTTGTTTTAGCAACTGTGATAGCATGGCTGGCACGCCTAAACCGATTATGCAATAGTATCTTTAATATTAGAGTAAATAAAGCATTAGTATTTTAAAGATAGACATCCCCTGAAAAATGCAGTGTTTTTGTTTGAAGAAACGGTACACTACTGCCCGTACACATTTTCCCAACTGTATAGATGAAGTATTTAAAGTGGAGATATATCACTTTGCTGTTGGCAATGGTAAAATAGAACCACAAAAAAAGATTGAAATGGAAACATGGCCAAAGTGTTTAACGTCTCTCTCTATATATATGTGTAAATATATATATAAATTTATATAGATAGGTACATTATTATATGGATACAGTATATACAATATAAATATATATGTGTACATAGATATACATACACACACATATATTTAATATTCTAATTAAATTTTAAAGGTTAAATTTTACATAATTGAACATAAAATTCATGGCAAGTAATTTTAAAGATGAGTGAGCTTTGGAACCTCTTTTTAAATAAAAAGAATAGACATTTGGAAAGTAGGTGATGACTTCTTTACTACAGATATACTATTTTTGTCTATTGCCAAAATAAACTCACCAATACAGTTCCCTGGGACTTCCCCTAAAGGAGTTAAATTTGCAAACAAATAGTCTTCCGGCACAGTGTTTCTTTAAATGATTGGTTGCACATGGCCAACTGTTTCTCAGTTTCACCCTAGAGTTCCTTAAAACCCTCAGGTAGATGCCATCTGGTCCTGGTGATTAATCTACATTTACTTTGTCAATTTTGTGAAAACATCCTGAGTATTGACCACTATTTGATCTTATATATCCAACCTGCTCATTTCCTGGAACAATCTGGAATCAGAAAGCTCCCTAATATCTTCCTAATGAAAGTCGAAGGCAAAGATTTAACTCAGTCTATCAGGCCTCACAGTTTTATCTTCGAGGATATTATTTGCCCCAAAGTCACCCAGAGATCCCAGTGATGATACACCAGCAGGTCTGCTGCATTAGACAACACTGTGACACTTTGTATTGGCTTTTGATTCTCTCATGAGGTATCCTTTGCCCAACTTGCTCCTCGTTTACATCAATGAACTTCTCTTTTCTCCTCATTCTGTCTGTCTTTGCACCTGTAGCACATTTGCCAAGCCGTCTGTTTTTCGCAAGTACCTGATATTTTTGATAATTGGCATATAATTTTGGTGTTCAAAATAAGATGTATATCAATATTCTCCATACATTTTGTATGTATTGATTCTGAAAAAGATCCTCACCTTTTTTTTTCTTGACATGTGAACATCTTTTTCTTCCTTTTCCCACTCAGGTGTTGAATTAAATTTTCATAATAAAATTACTTAGATTAGGAACTATTACTATTAATGAATATTTTTTATTCCTTTGTCCAATTACCTGAAATTCCTGATGTTGTCAATTATTTGCTTAGATGCACACCCTGTGAAGAGAACATGATAGCGACAATTTGGGCTTCCTTGCATAATACCATAAGGACTACACAAGCCTCTATATAGAGAGAATTCCATATCTTTTCTGAAATTCCACTGATAAATGAATGTCTAGAAATACTAAATTGAAGGTTAATTAAAATAAAAATTAATTAGCAACATATAGGACTAATATAAATAAATTATACTTATCTTTCTTTGAAGAACTCAAAACATTTAACAGCTTCATGACTTTGAATCTCACAGCCAGAGCTGTGAGCTGGGTAGGAGCAGGGAGAGAGGTAGGTCTGGTCAGCATGACCATTGCATGATTGTTATTTTCTGTTGCCATCCTTATTCTACTTGCAGACAGACATGCTGATATTTTCCACATGATACCATAAAATATTTCAATACAGCAATAACCCACTAAAGCTCTTCACCTGTGCAAAATCTAAAAGTCATTTTATTTTTATTCATAGCCAAACATTTATAAATATCACAAAAATAAAACTTTAGTAATTGAGTAATTTTAATTCAGTATTGATCCATTTAGAAATTATTGCTTGCAGTGAGTCAACAACCAAATCTAAAAAGTAAATGAAATTGGGAGACGTAAATGAACACAAAGGAAGTTTTAGCTATAGAGGAAATAGTGAAATGATTTGCCACAGTATTCATTTCAGCCAGGTAAATAACTGCTTATCATACTCTCCCTAAGGGATCAATTAAAAATGAGTCTCAGGTGATGAAATGTATTTTCAGCAGTGGAGGCAGACTCATTTTACCATTGCTCCCATTTTGTTTGCATATACTCACCATGAATTAGCATAATCATATTTTTCAACATTATACACATTAAGTAAAATACATAAAACCAAATGCCAAAGAAACACATACAAATTACATGTACATAGAAACACCAACATACATGTATATTTTTTGACTTTGTATAGTAGAACTATACAAGGTGACTTTTCACCTTGGATCTGTTGCTGACGTGATGTGTAGCTTTAGGCAAATTATTTTAAGGCATGAATTTGAGAATTTTTTGGAAGCAGTTAGATAATTTACCTGAGAGCACCACTATTGATTCAGTTACTAAATTGAATTTGCACATTGAGAATTATGCTTGAAATGGATGTCCCTCTCCACATGCCACTGAAGTAATAAGAAAAATACTTTTTAAAGAATTAATATATAACAGCTCTGGAAAATTAGAAAGACTTTCTTCAGCTGATTAGAAATTTGGGGAAATTTCTATTTTTAAAAAGTGGTTTTTATTATTTTAAATTTATTTATTTATTTATTTATTTATTTTAGTTGTCTTTTTGTAATTGTGGTAACATTGGTTTATAACATTGTATAAATTTCAGGTGTACATCATTATAGTTCTATTTCTGTATAGATTACATCATGTTCACCACTCAAACACCAATTGCAATCCATCACCACGTACTTTTTAAATGGTACTAGAAACAGATCAGAGAAACCACAACCCAAAAACAGGTGTAGACAAGAACTCTACATATCTGAATGTCCTTCCTCCTTGCTGAGCCCTGGAGAAACTCTAATCTCAAAGTCATCAGGTACAGAGTACTAGTGGCCCATGGGGCAATCAAAAAAGCAAAGAGCAAAAAACATATATAAAATATGATTATAGTTACAATACATGTATAATTTTAATATATAGATGAAAACTGTTTATTTTTAAGTTAAATTAAGAAAACCATAAGGATTTGATCTGAATTTGAATTGAAGGAAAAGAGCAAAAACTTTCCATCTTTAATGTAGAGTTTTTATTTTCCTTGTTTTCTTTTTTTTTTTTTTTTTTTTACAATGAGTATGTATTTGGCAGATGCAGTCTCCTAACACCTTTTCTGACTTCTTCCCTGTTAATAAAATCCAACAATGAACTGTGTTAGCCTTAACCAATAAAATCTCTCCCAATTTCCAACGCTCGTTAGAAGCTAACAGTTGGCCATACGGCTCACTCCTGACCAGTGGAGCACACTCAGAAGTTTGCTGGTAAATTCTGATAAATGTTCCAGCACAGCCCTGCTTGCCCTGCATCCTACCTTGAATGTGGACATGATGTCTGGAGTTATGGCGACAGTTTGCATACACAAGGAACCAAGCATGAATACAAAAGAATACAACTGTCAGTGAAGGGGAAATTTAGAAAGAACCAGGGTTGCTGATGACATTGTTGTGTAGTTGTATGGCTGGTTTTGCAACCTCTACCTCAAGACTACTTGTGAGGTCAGAAAATTCGATTTCATTTGTTTAAATGAACATTTTTTCTGGTTATCTGCTGGGTGTATTATTAGTTATTAACTTCAATGTTTTTTAAAAAAAATATATAAGGTGTTGCAGTTTCTCAGTTTTTTTGTGTGTGTGTGTGAGGAAGATCAGCCCTGAGCTAACATCCATGCCTATCCTCCTCTCTTTTTGCTGAGGAAGACTGGCCCTGGGCTAACATCCGTGCCCGTCTTCCGTTGCTTTATATGGGACGCCGCCACAGCATGGCCTGACAAGTGGTGCGTCGGTGCGTGCCCGGGGTCCAAACCGGGCCGCCAGCAGCGGAGCACGCTCACTTAACTGCTACGCCACGGGGCCTGCCCCTAGTTTCTCAGTTTTAAAAGTCTAATTAGACATATAAGATAAACATAAATTGTGAAAGTAACTACAGATATACACGAACATATATATGAATATGAAACAATATGGGATAAACTAGACCTAACTTACAAACCAAGATGGGTTGATAATTTTCACGTTAGTTTACTATGAGCTTTTTATTATTCAAAATCTCAAATCTAACATTACTTCAATAAAGTTTTGTCAGATTCCTGTCAAACTCATTCAACCAAAATCATTTTATAGCACTGCACCAAGTTACTAAAATATTCCAAAATTTAAAAGAATGTCAGCTTTTCATCTTAGAAGATTCTGTGCTATTGAGATCCTGGGCCCTCCAAACGGGCAGAGGTGCCTGAGTAAATTGGCACTGTTATAATGCACAACATACCATGTTTCGTGACTCAGGGTCTGCTCTCTGTTTCTGACAAGTGCAGGCACTATCAAAAAAGCTGTCAATTCTCTTAGATGCATAATTGTATAAGGGGCTAATTTTTTCACACTGTCTAATGAGATTTTGCTAGCAAATAAGTGCCCTAAAACATATGAGGATAATGTTCATTAAATCCAAGGGAACTGTTATCTTTAGAACTGTCAGAGCTGAAATTTTAGAGATAAAACTGAATTTTCTTTCAAAATAATTGCTTTTGTCTACTGTTCAACACATATGTTAGGGCTAAAGAGAGAATTTGTGCTAACATCTACAACTATTTGACAATTCATTAGACAGCATCATGTTTATGCTTTTTTGGGAAACTGCAATTCTGCTTGCTCTATTCAGGTCACCTAAGTTTATTATTGGCCATGTTTAATATTAGGAAAGTATAATACATCCCTAAATTCCTATTTTTCTTTATGCCTATAACATATGTTAGCCTGACAGGTATTATTTTTAGAGTATGTATGCATTTTATGCCTATACTCCGTCTCTCCAAGTTGACTGTAGTTCCCCAAAAGAGAGATTGTATGTTAATTTTATTTTTAAGAACATGTAATTGCTCTGCATATCCAGAAAGAGAGTTCAATATATATCTGTGGTTGATGATGATAATTATGGTCACTTAATGACAGTAAGAATAATATGCCTGCATTTTAAAACTATTTATGAATTGCACACAACGTTCGCATTTTGGTTGAGAGTTTGCTTCAATCAATATATTCTATGTCATCACAGAATGGGAAATCTCAGGAAGAAATTGGCTTATGCCTAAGTGCCTAAGTAAATTAATTAACACTTGTGTGGTCTCACAGAAGCATGCCTAAGTGAGAAGTAGCCTAAGTGGGAAGAGCCTTGGTGTTGGTGTTTTAGCAATTATCACAAGACAGTCTCCGATTACTGGAAAGACATCATCAAAGCAAAGGAAACAACTTCTCTAAATGCAAGTAAAGACTACAGTGCCTTTTTTTTTTTTTGTAAAGACCAGGATGTGTACAGCATACAGGCAGATATGTAAGCTTTTTTGGTCTTGAATCATAAGGCATTTATCACAGCCTTCAACTGACTACAATGAAGATCTTGTCAGGTTCTTTAAGAAGCTCAACTCTTCTCAAGTCCTTTATAGCTCTGTATCCCCATCCAACTGGTCCTAACGGTAATGGCAATACTGACAGGTGCCAGTGGGCTAACCTGCAGCCAAAGGTGAACCATAGACAACACTGGACGCTATAATTTATGGGCATAAGAGTATCTTACCCTTGGAATATTCATTCCTATAATCTATGTAAATAAGATCTTCCAGTCCTGGCTGGGTTTAATATGAGATAATTCCCAAGTGTCCCTGGGATGTAAACTCAGCAGGTCTAAACTTCAGACTAAGCTTTAGGGTAGAATTTGTGCTGGCATCTCCTGACTCCTCTGTTTACTATGTCATCTTGGACAGATGATTTCACCTCTTGAGTCAGGCTCCTCATTTGTAACAGGGAACCAAAAAGGCAGTGTAATTAAATGAGGTAGTGTACACAAGACACTTAGCATAGTGCCTTGCATTCTTTCGTGTCTCAAGATGTGGAGGAAGAGATGCTAATTCTTTTCCCATATTTACTTAAAATAACGAAGTGTTGGATGGTATCTCCTGTCAGAGTTCTAGATCAGATGTGGTCCTAGAACCAACACAATATCAAAAGTTGGTATCAGAGTGGGTGGCAATACTTACAAATTTAAAATCCAATGAAATTTCAGCAAAGGTGCAACAATATAGTCACAATTCCTTTCTTTTCTATATCTCCCTGGTCATGAGTCTACCCCTTGGTTAATTTATTACCTTACCCATAACCTCTGGAATCAAGAATACAAAGGCATTTATGTAATTATACATCTATTTACAAGAATGAATTATTAACTATTTCCTTCTATCTATACTGAACCAAATAATCAGAATTTTATATTTTATACCATATAAGCCTTCTTAAAATTTTTAAAAATAAAATCTTTCAAGACTTAAAATGAATTCTGTCATTAAGGCTGTTCTGCTTTCATTATACATGTGGTTGTAAAGTAAACAAAAATATTTTAATCAAGTATTTAGAGTTATATACCTATTATATTCTATTCAGAATATAAAAGTTCGACTTTTCTTATTTGAGTATGGCTAATACATCTAAGTATGTGATTGTGCCTTGCACCTGTAAATAATGAGTGGGGAAATTCACTTAACCTGGTAACATGTCAAATCAATGATGACTTTCTCATAAACCCAGAACCCAGTAATCAAACTCAATATTGGCTGATCTACAATTCATTTGTTTCCTTTAATGGGAGGTGAGAAATTTACTCAGTTAAAATTTTTTGTGACAGATAAGTATGAATTTGGTTTACAGCTTTGCGTTGTATCTGTTCTTCACCTGATGTATTTATAGGGAAATAAAGCCAACATTGATGGCATTGTTGGCCAAAGTGATGTCAAGAAAATCTGACAAGAATATTGGGAAAATAGAGGACATAATAGAGAATAGTGAGTAAAAAAAAAATCGCCTGAAAACATTATGCAGTAAGAGAAAGAGCACAGTAGCCAGAAGCAAGAGCACTGGGGGGATAATATCACTTTAATCCCTTGCTAATTCTCACAGATCTGAGCTCTCTGCGGAAACTGAGATGTGAAGCCCACTGGCCTTAGGCATATAAAAAACATCAAAAGTGAAAAAGGTCACACTAAGTTTCAAGAAAGCCTGATCTTTACGTTAAAAAAAAATGGGATAGCTTAATCTTTTGTTAGCTCAATATAAGATAAGAGATTTCCAGATAAATCATGAATGTTAAAAATATACTTTCAAAAACAGAAATAGCATTTTTGAAAGCATGAAACTAAATTTAACAGAACAAAATTATTCAGAATATCAAGGAACACACAAAACTACACTTCTAAAATGGTTACTGTTTTTAACAATAACATATAATAGCGACTGAAAATAAAAAGAATTTAAAGACTATGTTTGAAGATTTAGGTTATGAAAAAATGGTCTAATGAATGAAATATAATTATGTAAAATGTTGTATCATTTAGACTTTTATTTAAAAGGTTTTTTTTCTATAAAGTTGAATTGTTAAAAATATTTAATAGAGATTTAAATTAAAGTAATGAAGTAAATTTTGATCCTTGAAAAATATATGAAAATAGAGAAAAATCAAAAATCCCTTTAATAGTAGCCTATTTAGGTCTTAAGCATAATTTGCTAGTTATTATATTCATTTTATTTACAATGTTATAGTTGCGGATTGGGATGGACACAGAAAGTAAGATACCAAATGATAAAGTCTTTACTAAAAATAATTCATCAATGCCTGTCTTTGATCTGAAGGATAGCAATGTCATTTAGAAGATAAAAAGATGCATCATGGAAAGAGAAACACCATGAGTTTTTGTTTTAAATTTTTACTATTATGTTAAAGAACAAATAGTAGCAGTCTTTGAAGAACTGAAATTCACAGTCAACTGTGACTTTAAAATGAAATGTCACCTTAGATATTTTGACAGTAGTTCTCAAATTGAATGCATGTGAGAATCACCTGCCTTACTTCATAAAAGTTAAATCCCAGTTCATGCCCTGGAGCTATTGGTTCAGTGGGTCAGCTAAAGGCCTGGAATCTACAATTTTAACAAGTTTTTCAGGAAGTTGGGTTAGAGTTGCCTATTGGCTCTCATTTTAAGAAACAGTAATTTAGAGACTCATGTAAAAACCCAATTCCCATATTTTCACTTCTTGGTGATAAAGAGAATCCTTATACCTTTTTGAAATATGGAGAAAAGGACTATTGCATTGATGACTTCAGGAAAGTCATGGCAGGGAGGCTATCTATCAACCAAAATCTAATCTCTCCTTTGCCCATAGTTACTGTAGCTGTGACATGATTGCCCAGTCAGCCACATTTGCAGATGGGTGAGCTGCATAATCAAGCTCTCACCAATAGAATATGAGTGGAAGCAATATGTCCCATTTCTGCTCAGTGCATTTAGAAATGGTATCACCCTTCTTCTATATTCCTTCCCCTTTCATGAGGCTTGAATGTTGATAATCACAGAGAACTTAAAAGCTATGTTTTAAAGTTGGAAGAGCCACCATCAGCCTATCCCCAAATGACTGCCATTTGTTGACGTAGATCACCATCCCTGGACTGTTAGGTGAGAGGGAAATCAACTTCCGTGTTTTAAAACCTCTAAAATATTGTTGGATCACTTATTAATCATACTAACTACCATACAAAGTATAAAGAATAACGTTACCATTATAATACTTTCATTGTAATTAATATTATTGAACTCTTACTATAGAGCAAGCACTAAGCTATTGCTTTAAATATCTCATTTCATCATCCAAACAATCTCATGACATGACACTTATTTTCCTCATTTTACCAATAAGGCAACGGAAGGCATAAAGAAGTCACATACCTTGTTTCAGGTGCTCATCCAGCAAATATTAAAGCCAGAATCTGCTAGAACCAGGATTCTAATCCAGATGTGTCTATTGAGATTTTTGCTCTAACCAATATAAATTCAGGAAAAATTTAATATTTCCACAGAAAACTCAGTAAGTGATTATATCTATAGACCTAATGATGATATTTGTCAACATCGTATCCCAAGAAGAATGTCTCTTTCAGTGACAGGGAGATTAATATTTCAGTGACAGACAAGGGACTTCAACAGCAAAATAGCCTAAAGTAAAGTTTCCCTAAGAGGACTGGTCAACAGTAGTGTTAAATTAGGGATGGCATGGGGGTGAGGCTTCCTAGAACTATACCAATTGGATCACCTAAGTCTTGTGATGAGATCAAGCTATAGCTGGGAAAATTAGTGTTTCTTGCTCAGGACAAGGAAATAAACTGGAGTCTAGTCTCTGGATAAAATAGCATACTTTTAAAATACATGTATTTATTTCCTCTGGTTTCTTAATTCTTTTAATGATTCTATTTGTACTTGGCTATAATTTGTTTTTAGGAATAAATGTTGAAAATTGTAACAACGAAATAAATATCCACTCATCAAACAAAGCTGTAAAAGACAAGAAATTCAATGGCCAATCCTGTTGTTTCCAGCAGAGCCCTACAGGGAAGGCGTGAGAAGCCTGCAGGAGCCACAAGAACCTCATGCTCTAGACAGCATGAATTCAGAGTGGCAACAATTGCTATTTCTTCCTCACAGAATCAACTCGCCTAAAACCCTTTCTGAACTTGAAATTCTGGGGTCCTGGGTATATACTGAGCAATTCCCGTCACTCCTTTTTTCCTCAGGCAATATAGAGAACAAACCAGAGCCAAAAACAGTTCAGTATTCTGACAGGACAATGAATTGATGCCCCTTCAAATATGTTTAAAATAACTATTCATGGGGCCAGCCCGGCGGCCTAGTGGTGAAGTTCACGTGCTCTGCTTCGGTGGCCTGAGATTCGTGGGTTCAGATCCCGGGCGTGGACCTACACACTGCTCATCAAGCCATGCTGCAGCAGCCACCCACATATAAAAGATAGAGGAAGACGGGCACAGATGTTAGCATGGGGCCAATCTTCCTCAAGAAAAAAGAGGAGGATTGGCAGCATCTGTTAACTCAGGGCCAATTTTTCTCAAAGAAAAAAAAAGAGAGAGAAAATAATTAAAAAAAAAATAAAACAACTATTCCTCATTATTTTAGGAAAGCAGCTAAGTAGTGTGGGTTAGAGTGGAGAAGGAAACGCTGTGGCAGCTCACATACTCTCTTTAACACAGGAAAAGTTGCAGAGTTCACAGGACTCTTGCCCCAGAAGGCATTTCCTGGGGCATTTTGGAAATAGGTGAGGGTCCTTTTGACTATTACAATGGCTGAGGGGCATTGCGGGAATTGGTTGAAGGAGTCGTGAATGGTAGATACTTTGCAATGATAGGGATAGTTTTCCCACACAAAGAGGAACCACCCCTTGTCACACTGACTTTTAATTGTCTTACTGGACCTTCATGGGTCAAAAATGTATTTATGACATTTTGAACTTATTTTTGCATGATTTTAAAAGACACTAAATTTTTTACATACAACTAGAAATTTAGAGAAGACTTTAACATTGTTCTGTTTAGAACATTACGAAGATTTGTTTAACATTTAGAAAAATTATATCACCAATGGTGGTGTTTGAGTCATCCTTTAAACATATCTATCAATGTGAATTTGTGACTGTTGTATTCACGGTGATATATAAATTACATACGCAAGGTAATAATACCCACACATGTGTATATATGTGTATGCATTTAAGTAGTCCTCATTTCAAAATGTCAAATAAAGGAAAAATGTTGACAATATTCAGTTGAATATTTGAAGTTGAGTTTTATAGCTTTGCCCACAAATCCATAGTTACCAATTACTTATTCTGCCAACACTTTTTTCTTTTTCTAATTAAGCTATGGAATGGTCAAAATTAAGCGTACATTTTTTAAAGAAATACACCACTGTATTTGATGAAACTATACTTCCAGGATTTAAAGTAATGTCTGAGAACTATAATACTGTCCCTGGAATGCTTATAAATATTCTAATCAGCATTATAAAGCACTCATTTCCTAAAGAATAGCAAAACTTCAAAAGCTACAAAATATTGGAGAAAAATGAATTTATCAGCTGTAGCAGGTTATTAGTTCAAAGAAGGAGAAAAATCCAAATCAAATTATTTTCTTCTACTGAATTAAGCAGTGAACCTGACTGAAGACAAATCAATAAGATAGAGAAAGTTAAAAAGAAAAAATCCATCTATGCAATGAACAGCAGATAAGCATCTTTTCTTCAGAAGTGAATGAAAGCACCCTGCGTGAAAATAAAGTTCCACTGCTTGGAGATGTACGGTTTATCACTAATTAAAAAGTCACCGAGGAAATGTGATTTTCAGCATTACTAGCGTGGTAGCTATGGAAATGTGCTGCTCAGATGTGCTGCAGGGGATTTTGCTGCACCTACCCTCTGGATCTACCATTGTGTGCAAGCCGAGGCCATGCTTCCTGTGGGCTGTTCCAGTGCTGAGCACGGTGCGGGTACCAGCACAAGTCCATTCCAACAGGGCACAGGGCTCTTCAATGGGTGACTTTAGCTTGAGCATCTCATACATGGCTGTTCAAATTTTTCTTAAAACTGCTCTATAGTCCAAGGTTCTTTTTTCCCAGTCCTCCTGCTTTCCCCCTCTCCTTTCACAGGTGTCACATCTGCGTTGCATTCTGGATACTTCTGTCTTCTTCTGTCTTTTTCCCCATTATTCTTCACATGCACTTCCTCCAATAAATTTTTGAATGTCTAATCCTGCCTTGGTGTCTACTTCTTGGAGAACCTGAACTGACACACTAATAATAAATCTAAAGGAAATGACAGTTTTTACAACCTTTGTATATTAGTTTACATGAAGAATTTCCTCTCTCCAATATCATTGCATATGAAACAGATGGAGCCCTAGATATGGTTAGCCAGTAGCACGGGTTTAAAGTCTCATTTTAAAAATTGAATTAAGTATATTAGCATTTATTTCAATATTCAACAATCACATAGCTACCAAGAATTTTAGTTAAGACTTCTTAAACCAAAGGATGCTGTTATCAGCAATACTGATATAAATAATGTAATCCATTGAATGATAAATTTCATAAAGTGCGAAAAGACAAGAAAAAGGAAATAAACAACCAACCCTAAAATTACTCTAAAAGGATTTTGTTCACTAATTTATTCTGTTGTAGAATTGTTTTAGTTAATCAAATAAAAATTGAATACCAAAGTTAAAATACTATGAAATGACATGACATACCTTTAATATGTGTTGGAAAAGACAGATGAGGTCCTTTTATGTGATAAAGTAAAGGGAGCATTAGTAAATTTATCAACAATTGTGTACTATTTAAAAAATCCTTGCTTGCCAAAAATTTTGTTTCTATCTTTGTAGCAGTTAAATAAGGATAAGCTTAGGCATGCAGAAATGGAACCATACTCCTCCCATTTGTGTTCTATTTAAAAAGATGTAATGCTTAAACTTGAAAATCTGTATGAACATGTAATACTAGATTGGATGATTAATTTGTTTGAAATGGATACAAAATATGTTAGCTAATCATTCAGGAAGAATTAATTAAAAAATGATTTTTAAGCCAACGTATGATTTAATATATCTAATTATGATAAGTTTTGGACCCAATTAAAACTTACATACTCACTGCTTGGAAAGAAACTAAATTTATTATTAGAGCATTTCCAGCTACATATTTCCATTAAAACGGCTGTCTTTATGCAGTAGTACTGTTACTGAACAGTAACAAAACCAATTGCAAATATATAGGAAAGAAATTTGAGGGGTCTTTTTTAATAGCGGAAAAACCAAATTCTATTAAATTAGCAGAGACTCATGAAATGGAGGAATCCCATTGAACTTCTTTATTAAAGGTGATTTAAACAACATTTCATATTCACTTACTAATTTTTGAAGAGTATGTATGAAAATTATTTGTTTGTTAGATGCATTTTGTTGATTTTCAGTCCTATAATGACAGTCCCAGGAGGTCTAGTCTATATAATTGTCTCTTTTTAAATTTCCAACTTCTTTTCTAATTCTATATAATCTCTAAGTCTTTTTAAACTACAGAAACTGAATATTTCCCTCAATAGACGGTAGAATTTTGTGTCAAAGATTGCTTCTTCTTTCTTTGAGAAATAGATCCCCCTGCATTTTGGCTGGTCACATGGTCACATTCCCACTCTCTACTGTATCTAGGTATGATCATGTGACCAAGTCTGGGTCAATGGCATAAAGAAGAGATAATGTTTGCAATTCAGAATCATCTCCTTAATGATGGAGCCCTGTATTCTGGATGTCCTTCCCCACCTGCTGGTGGTTGGGAAACAGTGACAATGCTGCCACCTTGGAAGCCACATGTTGGCATTGCCCAAGCCATCTGATCTGTCCTGGACTGTTCACCTCTAGTGGTGTGATAAGTAAAATTTATTGTGCTTAAGCCACCTAATTTGAATCTCTTTGTTAGCCTATTTCTTAACAATACAAATTTTAAGACATGATTTGTTGTCTGTGATACTTGTTACTACCCCATTCTATGTCATAACACGGAGAATTATTTTGACATTAACTTACATCTAAGAGCCAGCTTATTTGTGATAATACCTTGTTCCTCATTGTCTCCAACCTCCACAGTCTGTAATTTGTCTTGGCATATTATTTCTATTTCCTTTGTTGTCATTTCCTTATTTCTGTCCTCAATTACAAAAACAAAAGAAAACCAAACCTGTCCTATTTTTACTTATCCTAACCTCAATTTTTATTCTGTATTTTTCTGTACTTTTTTATGGATGGCCTCTGATTTTCTACTTTTCTTAAGCCAATATTTATTAATTTTAAGTGGGTTCCAGCATCAGGCTACTTCATTATCTCCTCTTGTTTACTCACATCCATGCAATTTACATGGAAATGCAAAATTTTGTTTTCAATTACTTTTTTATTTGCCTTTATATTGCAGGTAAGAAGTACATGTAATTTTTTGGAAATTTTGTGTTTAGTTAGGTTATGTTATCCGTGAACTTTATTTCAGGATAGTAAATGGGGCGTGTCTTATAAAACTAACATTTTATAACAATATGTGCTATAAAAAGTGAGTATTGGGTCTGAAAGTCTTGGAATCATTGTTCTGGCAAGTGGCTTTGGAGATTTCACCCCCTAGCTCAAGTGGCTTATCCAAGACTGTCTTACAAATACATATATTACTTTTCCTGAGAAGAAATAGGGTAAGTACAATCTGCCTGGGCCAGCAGGTTGGTGCCTAATTGGGACTCTTTACTGGGGCTCCCTAGGCCTTCAATTATTCAGCTCTAAAGCATCTACAGTAATGAGAAATGTTTCAAGGAATGTGCATCATGGGAAAAGCCAGATTTTACTTAAGGTGAAGTAGTGAAAGCAATATTAGATGATGTTACGGGTGATGTTCAGGCAACTGTTCTAGAAGAACAGATACCACAGGAACATGGGGACATGGTTGGACAGAAGAGTGTAGATTGGGATCTGGAGTTTTATAAATAGTTACAAGGATCAGAAACTGGGGAAAACAAAGGAAGAGGAAAATTTTCAGCTGGAGAATAGGAGCATACGAGGGATTTTCATTTATTCATCCATTAACACAATTGCGTTGCATCTCTTCCACAGATTGCAATAAGAATTAGAGGGAGAATGTGAAGCAAAAATGATTTATAATTCTTATGAATCTTGCAGTGTAGTAGTTAGAAATATCAAGTGTGTTGACTTGGAGATGATTAGTAGCTACTATTTACTGAAAGACTATTGTAGGATATGCAATAGACTAGGTATTTTCTATGTATTATCTCATTTATTGCCAATATTCATTGAATTATATGCTTTAAATTATAAATTTTATTGTATGTAAATTATACCTCAGCACACTTGATTATATGTATTAAAAAAAACCCTGCATATGTACTTACTTGGAACTTTATTACCAAAATAAACTAGACTATATTCATCTTTCAATTTGATTAAACCTTATTGTGGTAAAAACACGTGAGTTCACCCATTTCAGGGAGGAGTTACAACATCCATGAACCTTTATCCAGTTGCAAAAGATGGTAAAAGCAATAAACTACATTGCACCTTTAGGAAGAAGCACAGGTACCAAAAATAGTACGATGTAGGTTAATTCTCTACACTTTTCAATTTGCCTGAAGCTGTCCCTAAGCAGGCTATTCTGAATCAGGAAGACTAATTTTGATTCTATTCCCTCTAGACTTTATTTGCATATGTTTGTTATCTTCACTGCATTTAAGTAAATCAGACTAATTACTGTAAACAAACATACATGAGAAGCAATATTTGGACAGTGATGATCATCTTAAAATGTGACTACAGAATGTGACTGGAATTTCATTAAAATTAAAAATAGAAGTCCCTGAGGAAGAAAACTTATATATGAATAAAGTTGATTCTTTAATATTACATTAGCTGGGCATATTATTATAGCAGGGAAGGGATACAATTCTGCCACACAACTATTCGGACCATTTAATATTCTTTTTGTGGAGTAAAAAGAGCGAGAATATTTGGTGCATAAATGGTTTGAAAAGTGTTTACTTGTACATTGTCTTGGCATCAAAGAATTATCATTAAAATATCATTATCATTATCTGAAAGACAGTATTACAAAAGTAAATAATTTCTCTCAACACACAAGACTGAAATATCTTATTTTAAGCAAAGTTATATTTAACAAATTCCAGGAATGTAGACTTAAATGCAGTGATGGGGTCATTAAATATGCATTTACTGAATTCATTTTATGTTTCAAGGACTGTTATTACTGGCTATTTCACCCCTTCTGCTTTTCAAAAAAAAAAAAAGCTGAAAGTTAAATATTTCAGACAAATTACTTTAACCATTGTATATATAAATAAGCATTAGTTTTAAGAGCTTTCAAAGTTTAAATGAAAGGAGAGAATTTTGAGTATAAAGAAAACAGTACCTTAAAGATTTTTTTCTCTAAATGATGGTGAAGGGGAGCAGAATTTGCCACTCCAAAATGTGCCTCTTTGGCATACGGATTACCTTCAGTTGGTTATTTTTAAGAAACTGCAGACACTCTGAAAACCAGTAGAAGTTACCCTTTTTTAAGAGAAATTTACATTTATAAGGGAAATCTCCATTTGTAAGAGTGTCTCTGTTCCCCGTACCAGAAAGAAGAGGATGCCTAATATCTAGAAACATATCAATGGAAAAGGCATGGATTTAAATCTGCGTAACAACCATACCCTTGTTTACTGTGCTTTGCCTGATAACCTCCCATAACTGGCTCCTCTCAACCTCAACCTCTTTTGTCTCTGGCTGGAGATGATATTTAAGGTGGCAGCTAAGGCCATTTTTGGGAGTAACTCAGTTTTCCTGGGTATCTCCCTTGTGTAAAGGAGGTATAAATGTTATTAAACTCCTGTTTGTTTTTCTCCTGTTAATCTCTATTTTATTACAAAGGGGGGGTCGCAGTCAAGAACTTAGTAATTACCTAGTAATTATTCATTAAGTATTTTTAAATAAATGGATGAAGAAATGAATGAACATTTATTTTAAAAGCTTAACAGTATTGCTAAAGTTGATGAATAATAACCTGAAAACTCAGAAACAAACCATTCTATAATTTTTTAATTCATTTTTCCATTCAACTGCTCAGAGATAAAACAGACAAATAAAATATATGGTACCTATATTCAATGAACTTAGAAGTTCTAAGGTAGAGACAGACTTATAAGCAAATAATTGCTTCAAAGCATCATAAGTCTCTGAAGAAAAAGATTGAAGGTGATGGCTGACCTGACCCTTAGTAAAGGAACATCAGGCAAAACAAGGACAGGAAGAAGATTTTTTTTCATTTTTCTGCTAATAAGAGGCCCATAAATGATCTCCAAGCCATCACTAACTTCCTTTCCCCTCTATTATAATATGGGATCATGTCAGTTTTATTCTCCACTATGATTGGTATATGGTACTGGGTATTCCATAAATTGGTTAATTTTGAATGAATGTTGGTAGGAGAAATACTCCAAATTATGATCAATACCACAAGTTGTTCACCAGAGCAATTAGTACTCATTTTAGTCACAGGCTCTTTGATTAAGCAAGGACCAAATTTCTGTAAGATGTCTGCAGTGATATATTTATCTGCTGTTTATTGGATATGTGGGATGGCATTGAGCACCATAAATATTCAAAGTCACCTATTTGCAAAACTCTAAATACATATTCCTGCCTGAGCGACAACAGTAGTAGAATACTGGGGAAAATAGGAAGGAGAAAATAATATTGAAAAATGTTGCAGTCTCAAAATGCTTATATTATTTGGTCAGATAAGCAAAAGTACATACAACAATATATGACACCTGTTTTTAGTACTTATACAGAAGAGCAATTGTAACAATATACCATAAAGTCAAGAATCAGAAACGTGTCATTGTTTGTCTTCCCATGATAATTATTCTATAAGACAGAAGTAATAAGTGTATATGACTAGGAACATCATTGATTTGATTTGATCCAGTATTTACATGTTCTATGACCTTGGGAGAGTTATATAATCCCCTGGAACCTCAATTTCTGCCTGCTCTTCATCTTTCATAGAATTCTTTAGATTATGCAAATTGTTAGCAGCAAGGAAAGTTGTTTCTGGCATATGGAGTTATTAAAAAAATGTAAAAAGTGATAAAACCCAAAGAAGTTTAAAATATTACGTGCTTAATGTTGGGGACCAATGTCAAATGAATAAACAGAAACCTCGTTAAATTGGAGTGGGGAGGCCAAAAAGGGGAGCTTTTACACTCTACGTCCACAGCAAAGCCCAACAGGAAGAAGAAAGACTTGCTCTTCTTGACTGGCAGGAAGCTCAGCCAATGAGAGACGGTCACAACTCAGCCAATGAAAAGCCACTACAAATCAAACTCTCAATTCCTCTAATGGACTGTCTGTTTACAAAAGCCCTCCCAACTTCCTCTTCCTCTCTATAGAAGAGTTTAATCCTCCCTGGTTGCCGGGGGACTTGCACACGGCTTGCCATGGTTGCAGCCTCCTAACTGCAATTCTTTGCGCATCCCAAATAAATCCATTTTTGTGGAGAAACAACTGGCTGTCTATTTGTTTAAGGTCAATACCGATATAGAGTAACTTAGTTAAAAAAAAGCAACAACAACAAAACAAAATACCCAACATGTCCAAATACGGGAATGTCTTATCAGAAACATTTTTGAGAAGCTAAAATAATATAGGTGACAATGTTGGACTTCACCTGAGCCCACAATGCAGTTGTGGTTAAGAAATCCCCCACTTTTTGTGTTTTAGAATGACTTTCCACAAAGAACCTCCTTTCCCATATAATTTATTTATTTATTTTTCTGTGAGGGAGATCAGCCCTGAGCTAACATCCACGCTAATCCTCCTCTTTTCTTTTTTTTTTTTGCTGAGGAAGACCAGCTCTGAGCTATTGCCAATCCTCCTCCTTTTTTTTTTCCCCAAAGCCCCCCAGTAGATAGTTGTGTGTCATAGTTGCACATCCTTCTAGTTGCTGTATGTGGGACGCGGCCTCAGCATGGCCGGAGAAGCGGTGCGTCGGTGCGTGCCCGGGATCTGAACCCGGGCCGCCAGCAGCAGAGCATGCACACTCAACCACTAAGCCATGGGGCCGGCCCCTACACTTCTTAATTCTTCTGGCTGGTCTAAGAATTAAATTGACAGGAGACAGCTTAACAGGAGAAAAACTAACAGAAGTTTAATAACATATATACCTCCTGAATACATGGAGAGATCCAGGAAAACTGAGTAGCTCACCCAAATGGCTGAAGCCACCATCTTAAATACCATCTTCAGCTAAAGACAAAAGAAGATGTTGGGGGTGGGGGAGTCAGTTATGGGAAGTCACCAGGAAAAGCATAGTAAACAAAGGTAAGGTTGCTATGCAGATTTAAGTCATTGCCTTCTCTATTGATAAATTTCTAGAGATTGAGTCATCCTCCTCTTCCTGGTACAGCAAGAGAGATACCCCTTACAAATGGAGAGTTCTCTTACAAATGTAAAATGTCTTTTATAAATGGTAACTTCTTTATATATATATATATATTTTTATATTTTATATTTATATACATAAGCAGTATATTTTTAAGAAAAAATAATAAATGAAAAATTTAAATTACATTTTTAAGTAATGACTTCAAGGTTCCTCAGAGAATGCCAGACAGTAAAGGACAGATCTCAAAATTCTTACAGCAGATTTCTAGTTTCCAAATTTCTGGGATATAGTACTTAACACAGTATTTGAGATTCTAGAATTGTTATGGGAGAGACATTGTGGAGAGCTATTTATCAAAAAAAAAAAAATCAAGATTTTTAAATAAGAAACCCCCCCAAAAATAGAAAATAAAAACAATGGCAAGCATCTACATAGTCTGCTGGTGTAGAACTTGATAGAAATTGACTGTTTTCATTTAGTGGGCTGATCTCCATATCTGTGTCAGATAAAATCATAGCACTTATCATCTGTTGCCACGGGTACCATGAAGACATTGCCATCCACTAAATAGTACTAGAGGAAGATGACATAATTTTCTGGGACTATTCCTGTTTTCGCGTTCATAAATTGCCTTCATCCCTCCTGGTTCCACTGCTGGGTACACGTTAGGAAATATCGCCCCCTGCAGGAAGGAGAGCTCGCGGCTGCGCTCTGCTTTATTGGAGTACATGGCTTGGGCTTGGTGTTGCCACAGAAGAAACTGGCTTAAGTGAACCAACATTTCAAACTGTTGCGCTTTTGTTGCCACAACGGAGCCAGGTCACTGGTAGCCATTGCTTGAGGCAATGTCTAGCCTTAGCCTCCTGCGCATTTTTGGAGACAGATCTGCGTGTGGTGGGGCTTTGGGTGTCTCTTTGGAACCTATGCATGTTAAACTTTAAATGGATCCACCGTAGCTCTTGTTTCCTTCAGCAGAAGAGAGAGATCTGAGAGACTAAGCTGAGGCTCTTTTCAGTCCTGAAAGCCCATAAGGCCCTTTCTTGGTCGGGTGGATGGGTGAGGAAACATCCCCTGGGCTAGTGACCAAGGCAACACTCTGGCAGTCTGATTCTGCATCGGTTTAGGTTACATCTTCTCTAGAACTTGATTCAGGACTAGCTGTCCAGAGACCAAGACTTTTCTGTCCATTGGAAGGTGATGGGGATGCAATCTAAGGAATCCCTCCAGATTTCTCCCTAGGCTGGCAGGAAGCTGGCTTTGTAGCGCTGTTTTGTTCAGAGGGGGGAGAGGAGAGCAACTCGGTGCTCTCCATGGGTGTACTGTCTGGGCTGCTGCTATATGAGTTGCTGTAGGGTTCTGCCGAGCACGGAGCATACCTACTTCTGGGCTTCTGGGTGCTTGTGGAGAGGTAGATTGCTCTTGTCCTTCGGGATCCAGATCAAGACTGAGGCTGAGGAAGAGCAATGCTTGGGTCTGCGGCAGTATGAAAAATCTTTTCACAGTGTTCTATCACAATTTCAACCACAATGTTCTGAAATTTAACATTCATCATGGCAGCCACAGCTTCTTCCTGTGCTCTCATTAGAGTTGGGCCAAATATGACACTAAGTTTTGAGACAGTCGTGAGATTTTATTGGCTGTGTAGTGATGTTTTGACCAGGTGCTGTATTAAGATTTCCAGCATGTCTGTTTTTCTGTAGCAATTTGTGCACCAATGCATGTACAGCCTCCACCTGGTAGTTTCGGTCATCAGATTTAACAGCAACGATAAAATCTTTGTGTAACTTGTCAGTCATCAGTGGTTCTGCAAGACACCTGAGACAGTTTTTCAGCCCACTTGTTATTGTCTTATCATCTCATAGTTCAACATCAATGTTAATATCAGGAGGGGATTTTGCTGAAAATGTGGTGTTCGTGAGTCTCTGAACTTTGGAATTCATGCCTCCTGTTTGGTAGAGGCCGAAAATGGTGATGCTTCTTGTTTCCACAGCTTGAATTCATTTTCTTACAAAGTCGAACCCTGCTTCATTTAAGTACATTTCTTCTTTCTTGCTGATAATGGCAGGCAGGGTGTAAATCAGTTCTTTCCCATCCGTGACTTCAAGCCAGGTTTTCTGATTAGCTTCTGAGAAAGCCTGCAACGTGATGATCCCATGCCTTTCGACTACTTCTATGTCAAAGCACAATCTTTTGTCAATTGAATCTGTCTTTCGTCGGATACAAGATTTTAATTTAGACGTGTCTGGGGAGCTAGTAACAAGGACATTCATTTCCCTACTGGATTTCATCTCTGAAATGCACATTGTAAATGTTTTACTTCTCTTATCATATGTACGATAATGTTTAATCCATGTAAAAACAAGTGGTTGTCTCTCCTGGACGTAAAGATAGCCTTCCATCATTCACTGGCTGGGTGGCTGTAATCTTGGTTGGTAGATTTCATCCTTTGCATCAACCGCTCTACCTCATGTCAAGTACTTTCAAAATTACTCTTGTAGTCTGCAAGTTGAACAGCAGCTGTTGCTTATATGGTGCAAATTCCTGGGTGAGTTCATATCCCTGACTATAGAAAGTAAATAAACCCTGAAGGAATGACAAGAGAGGTTCAACCAATTGAAATTTCTTTTTTTTTGCTCAAAACTCTTGATTTTTAAAGATATATTCTAGTGCTGCTTCATGGAAGTTTTGATGTTCTCGGTCAATCTGAGTATCTGCCTCTTGCGAATGAGACTCCTTTTTCTTTGCAGACAAATTTAAACGTTTGTCAAGAACAGAATAGTATTTTTCACTCTCCTTGTCAAACTTCCTCTTTCCACCTTTTGCTGCACCTATCAGTTCTTTTTGAAGTTTCTCAAGTAGCGCAAAAAATGATACATCATTAGCATTTTGAATCAGGCTTTTCCTACAAAGGTTTTCAGAACTTGTCCTATGTCTGCTGTTTCTTAAAAATAATGAGCCAAAATAATCCTTATGCCAGAGACATATTTTGCGGTGACCATTTCTGCTCCCCTACACTTGTCTTCTCCTCTCTAGGCAAAACCACACTGCTCAGGCACCGATTTTCAGATCTCTCTATTGCAATAGCCTGAATCAAATCAATTCTCTTCCCTGTTTGGTTTTTGCCAAAAAGATATTCATTTGTGTATTAACCAAATATTTACTGAGTACCTACTCTGTGCTAAGCACTGTTTGAAGTTCTGAGAATTTAGTAGTAAACAAAACACAAAAAGTTCCCGGTCTCAAGGATCTTACATTCCAGTATGAGGTGAAAGAAGATAGTAAGAATAGTAACAAATAAATATTTATGTGTTAGGTGGTGATGAGTGTTATGAAGGAATAACATAGCAGGGTAAGGGATGGGGGCAGAATGGAAAATGCTATGCTAATGTATAGGGAGGTCAAGGTGACCTGAATGCCTGGGGAGACTCACGTCTTATGGCTAGCTTGGGAAATTGCATTCTAGGCAGAAGGAAAGGTAAGTGCAAAGATAGGACTGTGATCAGTACAGAAACACAGGAGGGCAGTGTGACTGGAACTGTAGGGGTGAGGAAGAGAGGTAAGAAATAAGACAAAAGAGATGGGGGCCTATATCTGCTAGGACTTTTAGGTAGAGAGGAAGACATTGGTGGGTTTGAAGACAGAAATAATAAAATTTCACTTAAATTGTAAAGATTTTTGTTCCTACTTTCTAGAGACTATTATGAGCAAGAGTAAAAGCAGGGAGACTAGTTCAGATTCATTTGCTATGATCAAGAGGGGGAGAAATGGGAAAGGGGAGCAAAACGATTGTGACTGTCTTAGATTTTAGAGATGAAATGGTGAGAAATGGTCAGATTTCAAGTATATTTCCAAAGTAGAGCCGGCGGGCCAGGCTATTGGATTGGATGTGTAATTTCACAGAAAGAGAAAAAGAGACTGGTCTATGAAAACTCCAAGTTATTTTTTTCTTTATTTTTTTTAAGTAGCGATTGCAGAGATAGGAAATAATGGAGAGGAAATTATTAGGGTGGGTTGGGAGTAAAAGTCAAGAGTTATTTTTGGGATACGTTCAGTTTTGAGATGCATGTTTGACATCTAAGTAGATATATCAAATGTAAGGTTGAGTATATAAGTCTGGGGGATGGAGAGTGGAGGTACAAATTTGGTGGTAGTAAGTGAAGTGATATTATTTAATGCTGTGGGACTCAAAAATATCCTCCCCTAGGAGGATCTTAGAGAAGGAAACAGCTTAGAAGACTCGGTAGTCGTAGGCTTAGAGGTAGAACAGGACAGTGGCCTTCCAACTGTGTTTTCCTGTGTCTCATGAAAGGATTTGAAACAAATAGATATCCCTTTACATATTTTTAAATTGACACTAAAATTTTTCATCGTGAGTTTAAGTTGTTATAAGGAATATAATTTTATTGTTATAAATATTGATATTTTTAAAGTTTAAAGTAACACTGTTCTAGGGGCCAGCCTGCTGGCGTAGTGGTTAAGTTTGCACACTCTGCTTTGGCGGCCCAAGGTTCACGAGTTTGGACCCTGGGTAGACCTACATACCACTCGTCAAGCCGTGTTGTGCCGGCATCCCATATACAAAATAGAGGAAGATTAGCACAGATGTTAGCTCAGGGACAGTCTTCCTCAAGCAAAAAGAAGAAGATTGGCAACAGATGTTACTCAGGGCCAATCTTCCTCACCAAATAAAATAAAATAATAAAGTAACACTGTTCTATCACCTTTTAAATATCCTTAGTGATTCTAACATCATACACTTTGATGGTTACTCTTGTTCATCTGAAAATACCTGAGCAAGGCTTCCTTAACAGTCAGGAATTTTACATGTTTTCTTTTGAATAAATATTGCTATAATACTTCTTTTGCAAAATATTTCCAATATTGTATACTATTACACCTGAAAAAGTTTTAAAGCTTACCCTCTAAAATATTTCTCTGAGAAAAAAAGTCTGCGTATATTTTTAAATGTAAGTTTGTAATGTCCTAAAACCATTGAGACATAAGCCTTCTCTGTAAAAATTTCCATAAGTTTCCAAGTGTGAAAATTATTTTTGGATTGAATTGTTGTTACAATTATTAGTAGTACATTACATATAAATAGAGAAATATAAATTTTGATTATAAAGTTAATCATGAGACAGAGTTTAGCATCAATTCTATTAACGTTTCTCATTACATGTGTGTGTGTATGTATGTGTGTGTGTTCCAAAAAGGCTTGCTCACATAAGTAGATGGGAATTGACAGTGTCACTTGATTTTAAAACTCCTAAGTTTAATGACAAAAACATATAGTGATCTATAGTCAAAGATTTTTTTCACTGTAAAATGCCAGATCCCCAAATATCACCAACATAACTTATTGATAAGACAAAGCTGAGATTATTCCTTAGCATAGTAAGAGAGAAGACTACCCAGTCAGAACTTGAGGAGTGTTCCACGATTGGGGCAGAAAAGTACAATCAGATTTTATTGAGAATGTGACAGGAGTTTTAATACCCTGCAGGAGGAGGGTAAAGGGGCTTGATTAAAATTGGGTAAAGATCATAATATAACAGTTTATAAATACTGGAACCAGAATGCAAGGATTTTGTGGAGCAGGATAAATTGAAGAGTTTACGAGTCCTTCTGGAAGTTCCTTTAATGAACAATTAAGTTATTTGCCTCTGTAATAGTCTCTCTTGGAATAATAAAGTTATATGTTCTTACAACTTTAATTCTTATAACATTGAAATAGTCATGTTAATGTAGACTGTAAGATGTGTGTATGTTGGGGTGGGGGAGGGGATGGAGGAGGTAATTTTGATCCTCAATGTCCAAGCTGTATGTGGTGGTACATGGTCTCTGATTCTCATAAGATTCTACCAAACAACTCAGTAGGTTTTCCGTCAATTTGTTAAAAATAGAGATTGGAAAGATCTGACAAGCCCTGATTTGCACAACTCTTCGTCACTCAGTCATTATAGCCTTTCATTTTCTCAGCATCTAGGTTGTTATCTATATGGCGCCCTGATGTTTTTAGGGCAATGCACCAGAGTGGATTTCAGGAAAGGTGCCCGTATCTTTCTTTTGTAAAGTGAGAGAATGATGACTATGAAAGGAAATAAAATAGAACCAGCATGAATAGTCTCAGGCAAAAATAGGATGGATACAGTGATTCCCTTAAAACTATTTGCCACTGTAGCCCTTGAAAGATCTTTGTATCCCCCAGTGTATATGCACTCCTAAATTTGAAAATCACTGCTCTAGAGAAGAAAGTCCCAGAAAGGAACTAACTGAAAATAGTGTCCAGAAGTGAAGCGAAAAGAGAGTTTTAAGAAGACGAAGGTGATCCACTGTATCAAATGACGCAGCTTGGTGGAGTAAGATGAGAATTAAGTATTGACTATAGAATTTAATAATTTATAGGTTGTGGATGAGCTTGACAGTGGAGACTTGATGTTGTGGTTTAAGAAAGAACAGGATAAAAGTTATTGGAGCTAGTGAAACTGTGTAAGATTTCAAGGGGAGCAGAGATATAAGGCAAGAAATTACAAGCAAACCAGGGGCAAAAGTTTGTTTTTGTTATTTTTCAATTGCAGCAGATATATATACATGGTATATTTGTGGTTTAAAATTACAACATATAATTACAGCATATATATACACTCAGAGCATATATACATATATGTGTGTGTGTGTGTATATATATGTATATACACACACATACATATACATTCTTGTGTTAGTGCCATCAAGTCAATTCCGACTCCTGGAAACCCTGAGTATGACACAGTGGAACACCGCCTGGTCTTTTTGTGCCATCCTTTCACCTTCTGGCGCTATATCAGGCAATGCTTCGCTGCTATTCACAGGGTTTTCATGGGCAATTTTTTTGGAAGTGGGTGCCCAGGGCCTTCTTCCTAGTTTGTCTTAGTCTGGAAGCTCTCCTGAAACCTGTCCACCATGAGTGACCCTGCTGGTATTTGAAATACCTAAGGCATAGCTTTCAGCATCACAGCAACATGCTGCCACTACAGTATGACAACCTACAGATGGGTGATATGGTTCCCTGACCATGAAATGAACCCAGGCAATGAGAGGGAGCACTGAACCTTAACCACTAGACCACCAAAGCTGGCTATATATGTACATACCCCTAGTCAATATTCATTATTTACAGATTCCATATTTGTGAATTCACCTACTTGCTAAAATTTATTTTTAACTCAAAATCAACACCCATAGTGCTTTCCCAGTCATATGCAGACTTGCAGAGTGGTGAAAAATTTGAGTCACTTGATGTGCACATTCCCAGTGGAGGTCAAACAAGGTAGCCCTCTGTCTTCTATCTCAGCTCTCATACTGTAAACAAGTGCTCTTTTCACAGTCTACTTAGCATCAAATTCTTTTGCATTTTTATGCTTTTGGTTGATGATTTCACTGTTTAAAATGCCCTCCAAGTGCAATACTGAAGTGCTGCTAAGCATAAGGGGGTTATGATATGCCTTATGGAGAAATATGTGTTAGATAAGCTTCATTTGGGCATGAGTTATAATGCTATTGGCTCTGAGTTCAATGTTGATGAATGAACAACAGGGTACAATCAGGAAAAGGAAGAGGAAAGTCAACAAACTGTATGTGAAGCTACTCCGGAAAGTGCTCAAGTCACATCTATAGTGCATAATAACGCTATGGTGAAGATGGGAAAGTGGCTAAATTTGTAGATTCATGAGGTGATGACTGATAAAAAAGGCAAAGTGGACTGTACTGTTGTGAAGCTGAAAGCCAAAGAAATTTATGATCGCATGATCCAGGTCAAGAAAATGTTAAACACATCTCAGCCAGTGCTGGCTGGCTCACACATTTCAAATGGAGATCTGGCATGAAAATGTTAAACTTGAAGGCAAGGCAGATTCCACAGATCAAGAGGCTGTGGGAGAACTTAAAAAAATACCTGCTAAGTGTTATACAGGAAAAGGGTTTACAGAAGAGCTGGTTTTCAACAGTGATAAGACTAGCATATTTCACAAGGATGTTGGCAAACAAATCTATGTAATGCAAAATAAAAATTGCAAAGTTCCTGGCTTTCAATTATTCAAAGACCATGAAATTAATCATATGTAAGAAATATATATTAAATACGATGTCTTTAAACAGAAACACATGTAAAACAAAATATTGTGACTTGAGACTCTCAGGAAACTAACCCTGTATTTCTGCTAGGAGTAACAGTTTCATATTCGTTAATTCAGTGTTTCCAGTGAGTTTATAGAACAGAATTAGTGGGAATAATGAGAACTGATGTTTATATACATATATAAATACACACACACACACATACACACGTGTGTGTGTGTATGTATGCATGTGTATGTGTAAGCATGTATACACATACACACACTCTGAAATGTTCTAGTAGATATGAAAAAACTGATAATGATTGAGAGAAGGGAACTATTTTAGGAGGAAAGTCTATAAATTAATGAGGTGTTGGAATCCAATGCACAAATTGAGGTTCTTTTATTAGATTGCAGCAGTCAGCCCATCCGTTGTAATATGAGGAAAGACAAAATATATATGTACAGATACAATTGAATCTGTAGACATGTAAATGGAAGCATCTGGAAGTTTTCCAATTCCTCTACTAATGAAAAGCATGGTTAGTAACTGAGAGTTAGGAGAGAGAAAAGGTTGCAGGGGTTTGAGGAACAAGGAGCAGAGAAAGAAGAGTTGAGTGATGGAGTGAATCTACCAGGGACCTAGAGAGTAGGATTGCCTGGCAGGACCGAAGTCCCTTTGAGGTTTGTAATCATGAATTTAAAGTGAGTCCGATCAGCATTTTTATGGCTTTTCTCAATCCACTTTCACTTGTTCAGGTGCAGGTAAGAAATATGTGAAGTGTTGCATTTAACCATGTTGAAATCTTGCTGGAAGGAAGATTGTTAAAGCTACAATTTAAACATATTTTTAGAATTTTAGAATTGGAAGAAACTTTAGAAGTTTTTTTTACCTTTGGAAGAAAAAGTATTTCAGATCACAGATTTTGAAGCTGGGTGAACTTGCTTCCAAATGCCAGAAACATCTATTATTAGACTTGGCAAATTACTTTTTTTAGCAGTAAATTGGAAACAATAACATTTTTCTTTCAGAGTAGTTTAAAGATTAACATAAAACAAAGAAGAAAAATATAAAGAAAGCAGCTATTACAGAGTCAGGCACATAACTGGTGTTCAAAACACGTTCATTTGCTTCTACCTTAGTCTGCATTTAAAAATGATCGACTGGGGATGTTTAGAAACAATTTGAGAATCTCAAAAATATTTACAGCTTTTTTCTCTGCTTCTGCTGACTGTTTTTAAATTCTTCAATGGCCTTGGCAAACGAGAAACTTTAGCAGGAAAAGTTCAGTTCACTGACTCTTCTTAATCAGCCAAAATTTGCCTTTCCATAAGGCCAGAGAGTGAGAATAACGACTATTTCATGATTTGTCCATTTGCCTTTTGCTCATTACATTCTTCTTCACCACTCTTGGGTATAAGGCAAAAAGCTTTCTCTGCAGGCAGTTTACCATCAACAGAGAAAATGACAACTCTTAAGCTTCTTCCAGAAAAGAGTAAAACTCTTCAGAGAATGTTCCATGGCTCCTGAGTTAACTTTAGAATCGATGCTTTAGCATAGGGCTTCAGCATATTTAAGCAATCCCCTTTCGGTGACCATCCTTTTCTACAGAAAAGTCCATGTGGCTCCCAGTGCAGGTTCGGGTCTGGGGACAGTCTCTTGGGTCGGACATTCAGAGCTCAGGCTTGAGGTTTTAAAATTGTTCCACTTTGATAATCTGGATACATAAATAAGACAATCATCCATCCTGTTAGTTCTTTTCTGATGCTGTACCTCAATTCTAGGCACGGACTCCTACTTTGTTCTAAAATTAAGCTCACTTCAGTTCTGGCAAGGCAGCTCTGGCCTTTCTGCTCTAGACTACATCTCCATAAGGCATTACTAGTCAGTCAATGACTGGGTACTGTCGTCTCATTCATGCAGATCCTTCTCCCTCCCCCACCTTCGGCACCCAACACAACAGCTTTAGGAACATTATTTCAGTGAGAGCACCCTATGTACAAGCCACCATACTAAGCACTTTTCCTGTATCATCTGTTTATTCCCATAGTAGAGGCTACTATTACAACAACTTTACAAGCACAGATACTGAAAAAAAAAAAAGAAGTGAAAAGAAAGATACTGTCCTGGCCCTCTTGAAGCTAAACTCTAGCAGCAGAGATAATTATTAAACAACTAATTGCAAAATTAATTATGAAATTACAATAGTGATAAGTTCTCTGACAAGGCCAGATACACTAGGAATGCATTGCATACTATAGACCTGACTGGTTTTGGGGAGTCTGGGAAGTCAGGGAGAGCTTCCTTGAGGAAATGCTATCTAAGCTAAATTCCAAAGGAAGAGCTGAAATTAACTCTGATGATGGGGAAGGAGGAGAAGGGTGGTCACTTCAGAAGAAGAAACGTCTCTTCTGGAGACATTGCAGAAGGGACTGAGAATAAATGCAGAGGGACTGGAGCAACAGGAAGGAAGAGGAGTCTGAGACGAGGCTAGAGGGCAGAAGGCAGATCATGCAGGACATTCAGGCCTCCCTAGAACTTTGTTCTTTATCCTGAGAGCGAGGGGAACCTCTCTGAGTGATTTGGGGAGAGTGAGGGGAGGTGGCTACAGTGAAAGCAGGGAGACTGTTAGGAGGCCATGGCAATATTCCAAGATGATAAGAGATGATGGCAGCCTGGACTACTATGGTGGCAGACAGGAAGGAAAAAGTGAATGGGTTTAAGAGAAATTTGGTAGCGGAATTAGCTGGATATCATGGCATAGGAAGCTATGGGGGTGAGAGTGATGAATGAATGTCAGTCAGCTGGATGGAATGCTCTAAGGGCACACCTTTAATAAACCAGAAAAGCTATGTTTCTTTACCCTATAGGGATATAGGGGACACATTCTAGAATGATTACCATTTACAGTGTTTAAAAAATATTCTTACCTCAGGATATGTTTCAGGGGTTTGAAATGTTTCCTTCCACGGTACACCTCTGTCATCTGGGATTGGGAAACAAAGGGCAGGCCTACATTGACAGGTTCAGGATAGAAATTCAGCCATTGGGAGAACCCAGCTCAAGGGTCAAAGATCAACACCCAGGGGTTAATTATTTGACAATGTGCCTTTAGGTACTGAGTAGTTTATTTAGAACTCTGTATTATTGACACTTTTGGGTAATATATATCATTTATGGACACTATAATAACATGATAATTGCTATATTGTCTACCTTCTACCAGGTATACATATTACCTGATTTTATCAATCCTTATGCTAGCTTTCTAGGTTAATGTTCTGAGTGATCGAGTTACCGTTTCAAAGTTAGAAAGGTGGTAAGAGGCAGAGGCCAGGCATGACTAGGTGTGTGTCGCCCCTCCGCCTGGCTCTAGATTGTTCTGCAGCACAGCAAAGCCTGAAGGGAGACCCCGTGAACAACGTGCCTCAATTCCTTCCCACTGCTGCCTGTTGTAACTCAGAGCTAAAGTCTCCATCGTGACCCAAGTCTAACTAAACACGGGGATGAGGTATTCAACGGATTAGAAATCTTCTTCTTTCCCTTTTGATTAGAGTTTCACATTCTGATTGGTCTCACAGAAAATGGGTTAGGTGAGTCCATTTCTGTCTATTATCAAAAGCTCTATACAGTGAGGAGCGGGTGTCAGTAGAAGATGTATTTGAGATAACTATGGTTGAAAAAGCTGAGTGCATTTTGGGCAGATACATAGGGCCTGTAGAAAGCATGAGGTGTCATATAAAACGTACCTGAAAAAATAAAACTATAGGCAAAATGGTAAAATACTTTGAAATGGACTAAAACATTATAAAAAAAAAAAAAAAAAAAGGTACCTGATACTAGTTTAACACTTTCAAAAGTTCCAAATGAAAGCACAAGTTATAATTTGTTTTATAGTTACTATCTAAAAATGAATCTATTGTTGGCCTTAAAAGAAAAATCTTTAGCTTCTTTTTAGATATGGAACACTGAGATTCTTTCTCCATATTGTACCAGTGTTCAGATGTCCATATCTTCCAAATCCCCTTAGTGTTTCATAATGAAAATTTTCCTCCTCCTAGAAGATTGGCCAGATAATTCTTGTTTTAAAGGTTCCTTTAGCTGAGGAGATTCTAAGCAGCCAGGAATATTTGTGAATCCACAATTTATGGAGTGATTGTTCAATGTGTTTTTATAGTTTGCTTTTTTTGATGTAAAAACTGCAGTCCAATCCTGTCTTTAGGTTCAAGTATGCTGAACCCACTTTTGCACACACCACCACCCCTAAGCCATCTGGATGTCTAGATGATGGGTGCAAAAAGACAATGGTAAAATTACACCACTTTTCCTGCTCCTCATTAAATTTTCTCTTGAGCTGTGTGTGGCACCGCAGGTAATGAGTTCCATCTGTGTGTCACCATCTTCACCTACAGAGAAATAGCATGCAAATGTTCTGAGTCGAGAACTACCTTCAGGGAAGCTGTAAAAATGTGTAGCCAAAAAAAAATTAAGAAGCTTATTTTTGAAGCCCAGCAGCACTCTCCATATACAGTCACCTTACCTCATTCTCCACTAAATGAAGCCTTCAGAGGAGCTAATAGAGAAAGCCATCCAACTAAATAGCTTATCATCAAAACCCAAAATAAAGGTTCTTCATATGATTTTCTCTAACCTACCTTTATTTAGGGTGTAGTTGGGTCAGAGATCTTTATAATGAGGAAGCTGAATCCATTTAGAATTTTCACGTGCACCATTAGAATCACGGAATTTCAGAGTTGGAAGAGCAAAGGCTGAGAAAACTCTTAAAATTAGGTCACTCTTAACGCGGGTAAATCAGCGGTAGAGGGCTGTGTTTGCCCTGGAGGAATACCCTAGGCTTTCTTAGGCAACTCGTGACTTGAGTTTAAATGCGGAGAGAGATTAATATGATAAGACTACACAGACAAAGATGATTGGCATTAGAAAGAAAAACGTGGAACCAAAACATTGGGGAGGATCTTATTGCAAATAAGCTGTGGCAAACTAGTTTGCTAATTCCCCCCAACACTGTCCAGGAGGAAATTTGCTTAAATTACAAAAGATATTTGGATCAAATAGAAGCACAACAACAACTTGGGCTGCGGTGTGGTGGAGGGGACTCTTTCACTATAGTGTCTGAAGTGTTTTCTTATAGGGTGCCTCATGTGTCCGTTCAGCATTCTAATGAAGAAGCAATTGTCTCTGTTTCCCAGGTCGAGAAACCAAAGCACACGGGAGTGTTCTGACTTTCCTGGTATCAAAAAGGCTTTCACAGAGTCTCAGAACTAGAATCTAAGTATCTAGGTTTTTAGTTTAATACTTTTAGTTGTTAGATTTCAATGTTTCCTGACCTTGGGCCTTACACAATACCTGAAAGTATTATTAAAGTGCTCTGTAAAATTTTCCCTGAGGATGTCTAAGAACAACCCACACTGTTGTTTTGTTTTTGGTGCAAAGAGTGGAGGAACAGCATTTTCCTGCTTTTTAAGAGCTGAATCTTTCTATCTCAAAGTAGGTCAACAAGGAATGTATTTCGCCAATATGGGAAGCATTTCAAATCACCCACAGTGAACTTGAACTTTGAATTCCGGAATAACAGTTTTACATTGGCCTACTTCAATTTTATTTTCTCAAATGGCTACAAGGCCCATTGTCTAAAATTGGGTTTATATGGTGCCAAGATAAAAGGGTCTATAACAAACATAAAGCAAAGTCTCTTTAATCTGGCTGTTCAGGCACCAGATAACTTTTAGAGCTGTGGTTATTTTGCATGTATCACATCGTATTAGGAATGAAGCACAGCCTGATCCAGACAGATCCTATCAATGAAAATCAGAGATTTGCCGAGTCTCAGGACCAAAAGATCTTAGAGGTCACCTATACCAATGCTACCTTCAATGCTGACTCTATAACATAATCATCCAGGAGATTTTAAAAAACATATTACCAGGGTCTCATCCTACGCAAACTGAATTTGGTCTGGCGTAGAGAGATCATATTAGTAGTACTTTTTTTTTTTTAAGTTTTCCAGTTGATTTAACATTCAAGACATATGAAAGACACATATTTATAGAAACTCTACCAAATTAAGAGAAAAAAAGGAAGAATTTCTAGGAGAAAAATCAGTATCCTGTGGGCTGGAAAGTATAAACTGGTTCTCCAACAATCTGCTACTCCTGGAGGGAGAGACCACAAAGGTTTCAGACCATCAGAATTTGGAAATTATACCCTCAATCCAAGAATCCTAGCATATAAAAGCTGGAAATTTTACTTAAAATAAGAGTAGCTATAGTTCTATGAGAAAATATTTTTGTTTTCGCTTTTAACAAAATTACAGTCCAATACAACATTACATAAAATAAATTTATTGAAGAGTGTCTAAAAGGACATATAGAATACGCATTTTTTGAACATCACCATACAGTCCTGAATGCTGAAAAAAAATGTTCCTATTTCAATATGAACTGATGTTTAACTTAAAAAAAGATGCATATGGTTGCACACAGAAATATTTGTAGGTAAGTGAACATACATGCATATGATATCTTCTTGTTCTGTCATCTGAGAGGTCCTGGGACTAGTGATATCCCAGGTGCGAGGAGTGGACTTAGAACCAAAATCTTGTAGTACCCAAAAGTAAGTACTAAAAACAAACAAAATCCAAAACAAAACAATGGTGGGGATATGTCAAAGAGATACAAAAGCCAACTGACAGAGCTCCCTATGGCCAAAGCTAGAATGATTTGAGCAACAAAATCAGTAAAATGGTATTTAATTATAACCCAAAATACAAAATAGATATTCACAAGTCCATTAGTTATAAATAAATGGTGGACTAAATAAATAAATGGAGGAAAAGAGACAAATCTCCAATGTAGAAGAATTACAAATAATTGATGTAGATGCTCTGCTTTTAAGGAGGTAAGGGATGATCCCCACTCCTTAAGTGTGGGATGTGCAGAGTGACTTTTTTTCAAAGAATACAGTATAGAAAGGGAAAAAAAGGTAAATTTATAGCGGAGGAAACTGGCAAACACTACCTAAAGTCGAGTGATGAAGGTTAACGTCAATAATGATGAGTCATATTGATAGTAATGTCTTTGATATGATGTGAGGAAAATGACAATTTGCCTCTGTGGCCCTCCTTCCAAAATACATCCCCCTAGCCCAATCATGATAAAATATCAAATTGAAAGAGATGCTACAAAATACCTGACCAGCACTCTGCAAAATGGTCAGGGTCATTAAAAACGATGAAAGACTGAGAAACTGTTACAAAGAGCAACCTGAGGGGACATGACAAATAAGTGTAATTAGATATCCTGGATGGGTCTTGGGACAGAAAAAGGACATTAGGTAATGAATACTGAATCAAGTATGAATGTTAGCTAAGAATGATGTAACAGTTCATTCTTCATTAATGGTGACAAACAGTTCGGTGTTCATTAATGGTTCATTAATGGTGACATTGTTCATTAATAGGGCCGTACTAATGTAGTATGGTCATAGTAGGAGAAACTGAGTGTGGGGTATATGGAAACTCTTGTTCTGTTTTCAACAATTCTGTAAATCTAAAACTGCCCTAAAATTAAAAGTTTATTAAAAAAAAAATCAGTTCCTTGTCCCTTAGGAAAGAATGCATCACTAACCTGTCCTTTGTTCTTGCACACAATTACGCATGATTCCTGTCTATCATAGAAAGTAAAGGTCATCATGGTCTCTATTTGGAATTGTCTTGGTATGATCAATAATTTCAAAAACCGATCATGGAAAATTTGTCTACATTAAATCTAGAGCCAGCCATTACAAATATTATATACACCATAATAGTTTCATATTACCAGGGACTAGTACCACATTCTGTGGAGCATAATTCAGGTTTTCAAGATAAAAAATCTCCAAATACTTTCTCCCACTGGTAATGAAGCCTATATTTTTTCATGGTCACTAGCCCTGCCAAGCTATTTTTCTCTTGGATATTCTCGTGGGTTTTTTTCCAACAGTGGCTGCTGTTCAAACGTACATAATAGAATTGCCACACTTTATAAACTGTGTTGAATATTCTGATCCCTTTCATTTGAAGAGGTCCTCTATTTCATGCCCAACTAGCTTTGAGGTCCTTTCGAGATAATGAAGCAGTCATTGGCACCTTGCATGTAATAGCCACCGCTGTGTGAAGAGTCTATAAATCCAATTCTCTGTGCAAAAGCCATGGAAAACAGAGGCTTCCAGCTTAAATCACTGGCAAGCTACTCTATTAGATTTCTGAGGCCGACTCTGATAGACAAAATTTTGGAGGAAATCTATTATTGATTGCACAATATCAGGTGGTTTAGATGTAAATTTCAACAACTGCTTTCTCCACAGAGTAATGTTATACACTGGTTTTTCAGGGTACTTTTTACTACATTGATGCTATTTTAGTGGTTCAGCTACCTCAATGATTTGTGACCACAATCTCTACAGCCTTAGATAGACCATTGTCCTGATTCAGTGTGATAATATGGACTACTCTGAGAATTCAGTCCATGCTATTATTCCTCCTATATATCAGATGGTGAGTTGCTGTTGCACATCCTAAACTAGTTCCAAGTTAGAAGTCCATCTAACTAGTATAGATTGCCATGTATTTACAGCTGAACTGAGGCAGTTTCAGACACAGGTGACTCTTTAACTTTCTCTAATTGAAGTCTTCCCATGTTCTCCTGAAAGGAAGTATTGCAGACTCAACTTTGCCATTATCACGAACATTTATCTATAAATCTCACCCTAATGCCTGTGGTGTTCCTCCAAAATTTCTCAGTTAGAAATATCTTTTTAAATATATGTTTCTACTTTATCAGAGCCATACATTTTCTCTTACCAGTATCAAAGCATAACAACAGGGGAAATAAAAGGTCCTCATTCTCATCTTTTCCATTTTATAACGGGGAAAGATAACATGGCATCACTAAGCTAGTTAAGCAAACAACAAACAAAAAGCAAAAAAAAAACCTTCAAATTGTCTGAGGAATAAATAAAAATAAGTGTAGCTAATATACATATATGTATGTATATATGTACATATACATATGTGTGTTCATAGCTAATACAGACAGACATATGTATGTAAATTCTTGAGGCACAGAAAATTCACATAAAGCAAGAACTTAATTTTTTTACTTTTTTATTTTGAACAGATCAATTTAAACTTAATGATGAGGATGCATTTTAAATTAAAGGATAAAGAAATGAAATATTTCAATGGCAAAAAAAAAGAGTATTTATATATTGGTGCATTCTTTCTCATCAAAAATTGCTAGTTTTACTCTGATAGCACAGAATTCCTAATCAGTATTTTTCAATATTTTCTATTCCTTTATCAACCTCAAACATAGTCCTTATCCCCATCACTACCACAAATAGTGTAAATAAAAAGCAACTTTCCTTTAAACTTAATCGGAGCTCCATTTTTATGGATTAACTATTTCTATTCTCTTAATTAACAATATATCAAATCTATACAAAGCATAGTAACAGTCTCAAATCACTCTAAATTTTCAATAAATTCTATGGATTATTTATGTACCAAAGATAATCTCATTAACACCAATAAAAGTGAAAACATTTAGGTTTGTCAATTATCTAAAGGGTGATCAGTCCACAGTTCATCTGAATATAGGACAATTATTTCTGTCTTTCAACATCAATTTAGCATTAAGTTGAAACATGCAATTTTTAGTTAAAAGTATTCCCCAGGTCCATTTCTATTTGGTGTGTATATCTCACGATAAAAGAAAAATAGCACAGGTTTTAATATAAAACAGCACAGTTTATATATCAGGCCTACCCCATACTGGCTGGGAGTCCCAGAACAACTTATTGGTCTTGCTGAACTCAGTGGTTTGTTTTTTGTATTTGTCAGGAAGATTAGCCCTGAGCTAACATCTGTTGCCAATCTTCCCCTTTTTAATATGTGGGACAACTGCCACAGCATGGCTTGATGAGTGTTGTGTAGGTCCACGCCCGGGATCTGAACCTGTGAACCCTGGGCTGCCGAAGTAGAGTGTGCGAACTTAACCACTACGCCACCGGCCCGGCCCCCTGAACTCAGTTTTTTATTTGTAATGTAAATGTAAAAGGAGTTATCCTTTAAATAAAGACTTTATTTAAAGTGTTAAGTAAGAAAATACATGCTAAATAAGAAAATAAATGCCTGGCTTCTAGGAAAAAAATTTATATCAGGTACTAAGTATTTCCCTTCCTCATCATTTTGTACCAGAAAAAGCTTTGGATTTATTAGCCTTTCTTCATCCAACAAATACACATCCATCACCTTGACCATGCCAGGCACTGTTTCAGGCACCACTTCAGTGGAAGACAAAAATAGATACAGATTCTACTTTAATGGATCGTGCTTTAGAGAGAAGAATATATCTTATCTGAGTGACCTTAAGCAAGTGTCTAAATGTTCTTTTGCTATTATTTCTTCATTTGTAAATAATGGATAATGACTTAAATATCAAAACGTTGAAATTAAATGAGAAACCAAACATAAAAGTGAATTGTAAACTATAAAAACCATAGAAAACTGACTTATTATTATATGTATTCAAAAGAAAGAAATATTTACAGATACTGTGATACTGAAGTGAGAGGAAGTACTTGGTATTTTTCCAAAAATTTCAGGTAAGATAAGGAAATAATTTATCATACTTATAAAATAAAAATATTTTTCAAGTAGTTAGGTTTCTGTGCTGAATATTTTATTCATGACAATACCCACTAGTCTGTAATCATCAAAAATTTCAGGGGTGGGTCTATTCTGTTCTCTCTTATATCTGAATATCAGAGAAAAATCCTCTCATACTTCCAGCAGAGTGATGGGAAAATTAAATGTTTTGAAATATTCCAGGGCGTTCTGTCTTCTTAACGAAGTTTGTCTTCAGAAGAAACTATTTTACCAGAGCCTATAACTGCTGTGGTTTTATCAGGGCCCAACCTACCTAGGGTAAGGAAAATACTCAATTCCAGCCCACTCTGGCCATCCTATCTCATCTAAGAAGAGAAAGCAGTAAACTGAGAAGCATTGGTGAAGTTCACGGTCCAGGGGCACAGCCTCACAAAAAGTCTGAGACTTAATCATAGGACTAAAGAATGCCTCTCCTTCACAGACAGACAGCTGGAAAATCCCCAAATACTTGGAGATTAAACATTACACTTCTAAATAGCACATGGGTCAAAAAAGAAACTCAAGAGATATTTTAAAATATTTTGAACTGTATGAAAATGAAAATACAACTTATCAAAACTTGTGGGAAGTAGCAAAAGCAGTGCATAGAAGGCAATTTATAGCATTGAATGCATATATATCTAAAATCAATAATTTAAGCTTCAACCTTAGGAAACTAAAAAAAGAAGGGCAAATTAAATCTAAAATAAGCAAATTCAATAAACTTGAAAACAAAAAATCAATAGAGAAAACCAACATTGTCAGAGTTTGTTCTTTGAAAACATCAATAAATTTGATAAGGCTCTAGCCAGACTAAGTGAGAAAAAAAGAGAGAAGACACAAATTACTAATGTCAGAAATTAAAGTAGGGACATCATTACAGATTCCATGGACATTAAAAGAATAATAAAGGAATATTATGAACAACTCTATGTCCACAAACTTGATAACCAAGAACAAATGAATGAACAGATGAACCAATTCCTTGAAAGACACAATCTGCCAAAACTCACACATTAGAAAATAGACAATCTGAATAGGCTTACATCTATCAAAGAAATTGAATTAATAGCTAATAACCTTCAAAAACAAAAATTACTAGGCCCAGGTTAATTCTCTGGTAAATTCTATCAAATATTTAGGGAAGAAACTACACCAGTTCTCTGCAATTTCTTCCAAATAATAGAAGCAGAGGGACTACTTCTGAACTCATTCTATGAGGCCAGCATTACCCTGGTACCAACACCAAAGACATTATACGGAAAGAAAACTACAGATCAGTGTTGCTCGTGAACATGGATGAAAAATCCTCAACAAAATATTAGCAAATTGAATCCAACAATGTATAAAAGAACTATATACCATTACCAAATGGGATTTATCCCAGGTATGTAAGGCTGGTTCAACATTCAAAAATCGCATCAACAAGCTAAAGAAAAAAAAATCACATGATCATGTCAATAGTTGCAGAAAAGCATTTGACAGAATCCAACACCCATGCATGATAAAAACTCAGTAAACTAGGAATAGAAGGGAGCTTCCTCAATTTGATAAAAAACATCTATAAAAAACTTACAGCTAGCATCATACTTAATGGTGAGAAACTTGAAGCTTTCCCACTAAGATCAAGTATAAGGCAAGGTTATGCCCTCTCACCAGTCCTTTTCAACATCATACTAGAAGTTCTAGCTAATGCAATAAGACAGGGAAAGGAAATAAAAGGTATACAGATTAGGAAGGAAGAAATAAAATTGTTTTTGTTCACAGATGACATGATCATCTATGTACAAAATCTGAAAGAATCAACAAAAAACTCCCAGAACAAATAAATAATTGTAGCAAGGTTGCAGGATACAAAGTTCATGTAAAAAAGTCAATTACTTTCCAATATACCGGCAATAAATAAGTGGAATTTGAAATTAAAAACACATTATCATTTACATTAGCATCTCCAAAACTGAAATACTTAGATATAACTCTAAAAAAATATGTACAGGATTTATATGAGGAAAACTACAAAACTGATGAAAGATGTCAAAGAAGAACTAAATAAATGAAGAGATATTCCATGTTTATGGATAGGAATATTCAATATTGGCAAGATGTCAGTTCTTCCCAACTTGATCTATAGATTCAATGCAATCACAATCAAAACGCATGCAAGTTATCTAGTGGATACTGACAAAATGATTCTAACTTTTATATGGAGAGACAAAAGACTCAGCGTAGACAACTCAGTATTTAAGTAGAGAAAAAAAGTCAGAGGATTGGGTGAATTATCTGATTTCAAGACATATCAAAATACAATAGTAATTAAGACATTGAGATATTGCTGAAAGAATAGACAAACAGACCAATAGGACAGAATAGAGAGCCTGAAGATAGACCCACAAAAGTATTGTCAATTGATCTTTGACAAAGAAGGAAAAACAATATAATTGTATTAAATATATATTTATAGTAATAAACTTTATTAATTAAAAAACATGATAATAGGCATAAGTCCTTTTTCAAGTAATAACTACAAATGTAAGTAAATTAAACACACTGAGAAAAGTGACACATAAACTGGATATGAAAGAAGATTCAGCAATATGTGACCCCAAGATGACTATTTAAAAGAAAAAATAGAGAATATTTGAGAAGAAAAGCTGAAAAACTATAAAGATAAATACTAACCTAATAATCATTAAGGTAGCAATTTCAATATTAGGCAAAATAGAATATAAGGCAAAGAAATCATAAGGTATTAGAGAAATAATGTACACTGAAAAAAGAACAAATGATCAAGAGGATTTTTCATACAAGCAAATATATACATTTACAATATAGCTTTACATATTAAAACAATAACTTATAAATATTTGGAAGAAATGGAAAACTCAACGACTATAATTAGACATTTTAATATGCTATTTAAGAAGTGGGTAGATCATGCAATCAAAACTAAGAAAATTATCGGAAAGGTAAAAAATCACAATTTATAAGTTCGAATTTATATATATATATACGTATATATACATATACGTATATATATATATATAACAATTTATCACACAAAAAACATAGAGTGCACATACTTTTTGAGCCTACATGGAACATTCACAAAAATGGACTATGTACTAGGCCAAGATAGAAAGTTTCAACGAGGTCACAGAGTGCAGACGACTTATGGTCTCTAGCAAAAGTGCAATACAATTAGAAATCAATGGTAAAAATTAATTTTGTAAAGTGTTGTATCTGAAAATAAGAAATAACCCTACATAACCTTTAGCTAAAGAGCATTTCCTAAGGAAATTACAGAGAATTTAGCACTTAATGACAATGAAAACACTAAATGTTAAAGTTTGGGGAATATAGTTAAGGTAATACATGGAGGGGATTTGTATGTTTATCTATAAGGAAATAAGAAAGATTGAAAATAAATGAGCAAGAATGGTGAAAAGTAAGAAAGTAAATCTAAGAAAGGCAGAAAGAAATGATTAAAAATGGGCAGGAATGAATAGAAAAGACAAAAAAACTAGATTATCAAAAAAAAAAGCTAATTCTTTGCGAAGATACATAATCTAGACAAAAGAATGAAAAAATTGATCACTAAAAAGCAAACAACCAATAAAACAAACAAACAAAAAACCAGAGGGAGTAGGGCCAGAAATTAAAGATATAACAAAGAGACCAGAGTTATGAAATATTATGAGCATCTCTGTGTCAAGAAATTTTAAAACTATACAGTATGGATGAAATTTGGAAAGGAATAGACTTGCTTTGTCCCAATAGAAATAATAAATCAAATTTTCTGTAATAATGCAAATATTAAGTTCTGACACAGAAGCATTACTCTTTAAGGTCATATCAATTCTAAAATGAAGTTTCTGAATTTATTCATGTATTCTTGTTTAGAAAATATGTTTTGATTGTTATAAGAGAATTTATGAGGAAAATTCAAATGACCTTAATAAAAATCAAGATCCAGCCACTTGAACTCATTTTACCATATATTTTCTGAGGACATGGACCCTAATTTGTGCATTTTGTGTCCCTAATGTCTAGCTTAGTACTATCTGGCACATAGTGGGTGCTCAATAGATGGTTATTGAATGGATTAACACGATAAAGTTGACAGATGGATGGATACCATTTATAAACATAGCATAATGTAATTAGCAAAAATGTCTAGTTATAACTCAAAGATATTGATTAAAATGAGATGTTAATACTCTTATGAAATGAAGGCTTCGTACGTTTAAATGAATGAATAGATTCTCTTATGTTTATAGGAAATTCCCAAGTGTCTGTTGTCATTTTAGGGTATCAGGTCTTATATTCAGCCAAGAAATACTGGTCAGGTATATCCTAACCCCTTTTCTCAGCTTCTTTTCCAACTAATAGAGGTACTATACTGGTTATTAGATATTCTGGGTATTATTACTCTTGTAGAAAGTTAATAAATATCATCCTTATTCTCTTTCCAGGTTCAGAATTGAGAGAGAGAGAGAGAGAGACAGGGAGAGAGAGAGGCAGGGAGAGAGAGACAGGGAAAGAGAGATGAGAGAAAGAGAGAGAGAGGAGACACATTGAGTCAAAGTTGAAGATCATGATATCATTTATACTACTATTAAATTTGATTGGAGACACAGCTTTGAATCTTTGGTCAGAAGGCTTGTTATACATTTGCATGAATTACACAGATTTACCCAACAGAATATGGTACAGGAACATATCCTGCCCCACTAAGCCTCCCACAAAATGGGGAGTAGGCCAGGACACACCTTCTCTGCAGGTAATTATTCCCAAAAGGAAGGAGGAAAGAGCTAAAAGAAACATATGCAGACATTTTATCCAAATATACCACAGAAAGGTGTGAGAAGTGAGGAAAAAAGACAGAGGTACCCAATGGCTAAGGGAAGTCACTCCAAAAAGAAACGGAATCAAGGAGAAAGGTGGTTCACCCTTATCAGTGAACACAGTGTTCAGGGCATTTTGGTTTCTTATAATAAATACTAATTAAAGATTCTTATCTTTTCTACATATACAACGAGGCATTATTCCATGTTTCCACATTAAATTCTATTCAACAAATAAGAATAAAGGTCAGATGAAAAGATATTTTTAGCTATCCAGATCCATTAAATTCCAAAAACCAATGATCTGAAACAGAACTTATGTAAACATAGAGGAAACTAATCAGTAAAGTTGGGGATGGCTAGAGAGCAAAAGTGTAGTGCATGAATTCAGCAGTTAAATTAATTGGGTCCTGGGTATGTCAGATTGTTTGCATGGCCAAAAGCAAGTCTCTGCATTAATCGGAAACAATTTGATCAGGTGGCTGGGTGAGCATGGTTACTGATTTCATGCTAAGTAACTAGAAGTTCAGCAGAGTTGACTCAGGCTCAGATAGAAGATCCCCCCACCCAAATCCCGTCCGTAGTTCAGTCTCTTCTCTTAAAACAGTTAAAATAATAAAATCTCACAAGGATATTCTCCATCTTTCAAAGACTTTTATCACATATTCTATCTTCAGATTCTTACATAACATAAATAGGGTGGTTGTTATTTTTAGCATCTTAAAGTTTTTGAAATAATAAAAATCTGGCTGGTATGCCCAGCATCGCTGTTTTGTGCTTCAGTAAACCTCACTTAGCTTCAGCCTCCTAAACTCTTAAATTGAATTACATGTACCCACCATTATGTAATTGATACGAGGATTCAAAGAAACCTAAAAATATTGCAACTATTGCTATTATTAAAATCGTTCAGCAAAAGAGCAATATACCACGGCATGGTACAAAAAACAGTTTGGGCAAGGATCCGAAGTTCCAAGTTCACATACTAGTTCTTCCCCTCCCTAATACATTACTTTAGGGAATTCATTCAATTTCATATCCCTGGGCATCATGTATAAAATCAGAGAATGCCTTTAGCTCCTGCATTCTATGGTTGTAAGCTAAAACCATATTCACTAAAATATAAGATATCTCGTTGCCAATTCTTTGTCATTTCCTTAAAATCATACTGCTACTTTTATTATTATTTGTTGGTCTCAAACTATTTTTTCTATTGTTTACTATATTTGTTTATAATAGTATTTCTAGAATTTTATGAAGGAAAATCTTACCTTCCAAAGAGTGAGAATTATGGTGGGGACTTGCAAACTTTGAAAAGGGTAAAAGTAAGAATTAGATAAGTAGGCTTCCTTGGAAGTTCACACCAGGATGTGTTTAAATAAAAGAGAGTTTATTTATTCATATGGCCTAGAGTAGATTCTGACTGGAAAACCCTTCAGCCATGAAAATTGAGGAAGGAGAGCGTGGCAGTCCTGGAAACTAGATTAAGAAGTTTCTTTAATAAGATTACATGTCAGATTTTGGATCTAGAGGTACTGAGATTCACCTTCTGCAATATACCGACTTGAACAGAATTCATGCAAGTTTTCTGTCTGGACACTATGTTGAAGTAGAGCTGGGTCTTAAGAATCAATCTGAGTTCGCCCTTGCATGACCACCTCACTTCCATGGCAACCTCAGCAATAGTAAATAAAACCAGGACCCCAGGAGGAAGCCACCAAATTCTCTAATAACACAAACACCTTTGAACCAAGCTTCATGGATGGTTGTCTTTATTCTTTGGAAAGCACTTTTTGGAAACTTTTTACTTAAAGCCTACATCTCTATTTTAAACCAAAATTTACTAGACGTTGTTATCTCAAATCCAAGGTTAGAAATAAGTTAGCTAAAATATAGCAGCAAAGTGACTGCAAAAATCAGGTATACTGATTAGGTTCCATAAAATTACAAAGAAAGAAAGAGAAAAACAGATTTTTGGTAGACGTGAGTTAAAAAGTCTTAACTATCTGGGGCCATTTGTGTAAAACTAAGCAGCCATGTACAGCTAAATATCTTCCAAGTTCATCTTGGTAATAAAAATAGACTCAAGTAATCATCAAATGTCAAATTATGCTTATTGTACTCTGTTCCAAAGTCCACAATAATAATGATATCATTTAAAACTTTACCTCAAAAATTTCAAATTGTAGAACATAGAAACAAATAATGACATTTACAGAGAGAAGTTTCACATATATGAAATTCTTTATTTCTACATAATGCCAGAAAAGTAAGCCACTGTTTCCCTCTAGCGATGACTAAATCTCAAGCTCTTCAATTCTATAAAATTAACCATGAGGATTTTAAATGCATTCAATTCCATGTTGCCTTAAGACAAGTAAACTTTTGCCTTACTTATCTTATTGTCTGTCTTCTCCACTAGAAGGATGAGAATTTTTGCCTCTGTTGTTTATTGTTATATCCACAGCACCTAAATTAATCCTGGCACATACTAGTTGGGTGATAATTTTTACTTTTGATTTATAAATCATGAGGAACAAAGGAACATTAAAAGCAGATTTTGTGATACCAACCTGCAAAACTGGTATTAATCACACAACATCTTTGCTATTTAAGCTTCTATCTTTAACTCCCTGGGAGAAAACTTCCTCAATTGAAAATCCATTCCTGGGGGCCAGCCCCATGGCATAGTGGTTAAGTTTGGTGCACTCAGCTTTGACTGTCCAGATTCACAGCTTCAGATCCTGGGCACAGACCTACACCACTTGTCAGTCATGCTGTGGCGGCAACCCACATACAAAATAGAGGAAGATTGGCACAGATGTTAGCTCAGGGAGAATCTTCTTCAGCAAAAAACAAACAAACAAACAAAAAAAAACAACTCAATTCCTAGCAAAATTAATGAAATATGAATAAATAAAATGGCAAATAATGCTAATAGAACAAACAGTAATAGAACTACTCCTAGTGGGATTTCTAGAATGTTAAATAAAAACAGTTGTTTCTCTGCATATCCCTGGTAATACTGTTTACTTTACTTTGTGTTTTCATTTTGTTTTATTTTGTCTTTCTTCCCTTTAATATTTAAAAAATTAACTAGGTTTTCCTAATGTACAGTTACATAAAACAAAAAAGGAATAGATGGACAGATTTGCTTTCAAACCTATGAACTTTGTACATGTCTCCTTGTACAAAATACATGTGCATACAAACAAAAACTCTATGTGAGTTTATATATAACAGTTTGGGGCTACTTTATGAGACACACAAAATCAGGTGCAGGATACCACCCAAAATACAACTGATTAAAAACATTTTAGTAGCCAAAGAAAATAAAATATGGTTAAAATGATAATTATTATGTTTTAAATCCCTACTATATGCCAGGTTGTCTATTTTTGTACCTATTTATCTATCTAATCTCATTTAACATCCACAATATTCTTGTATTAGTTTCTTACTGCTGTTGTAACAAATTACCACAAAATTAGCGCTTAAACAACATACATTTATTATCTACGGTTCTATAGAAGTCTGACTTGAGTCTCACTGGGCTAAAATCAAGACATTGTCAGAGCTGTGTTCCTTCTGGAAGCTCTAGGAGAGAATCCATGTCCCTGCCCTTTCTAGCTTCTAGAGACTACCCACAAGTCTTGGCTTGTGGTGCCTTCCTCCATCTTCAAAGCCATCATCTCTCAGATCATTCTTCTGTAGTCTATTTCCCTTTGAGTCTCTTCTTCTGCAGCCATCTTCCATTTTTTAAGCACCTGATGACTACATTGGGCTCATGTGGATAATCTGAGATAATCTCTCTATTTTAAGGTCAGCTAATTAGCAAATTTTATTCCATCTTCTGCCTTAATTCACCTTTGCCATGCATCCTAACATTCATGGGTCCTGGGGATTAGAACATGGACATCTTTGGGGGCCATGATTCATAATTCTACAACTCTTCTGAGGCAAGTACAATTACTCTAACTTGTAATGAAGCTATATTTAAGTATTTTGATTCAGGATAAGGTGCTAGGTGTTAAAGTTCTTGGTGCTCTTATAATTCAGAGTTGTATACAGAGAAAGATCCCAGTGAACAGTAAATCACAAAGGGTTGTTGTACATATGTCATCTAAAACATCAAAAACAAAAGTACATATATCTATTCACATTTTGGCTGCAACAACAGCCCATACTCTGCTGTCGTATAATAATAGTATTTATCATAGTTCACCTACTATTCTTTGCAGAAAACTAAAAGACCAAACTATTAATTCCATCAGCCTTGGCAGGTACCATATCCTTACTAGGTAAGTCTGAAGTCCATTTTAACTTGTTATTTTTGTTTTTTATTGTAGGAAGAGCATGAAAGTTGGAGTTAACCAGACGTAGGCTTGAAACATGTCTACCCCTCACTAGAAGGACAGCTTTGGACAAGTTATGCATAGTAACCTCATATGTGCAATGGAGATGATAATTCCTTCTGTGTAGCAATTTTGTGACAAATAAGACATTAGGTATATAAAGCATCTTCCACAAAGATGGAAACATAATAATTACCCACCCACATCCTGAACTTCACTTATTATGCACATCTTGGTCAGTACACTTAATTTGTGGATTTGCTGTTTGTTAGCTGAGTGTCCTAGAATAAAGCACTTTACCTCTTTGATCCTCAATTTCTCTACCTATAAAAGAGGACTTAAAATAATTGATTTGCCCCAAGGATTAAATGAGATCCTAAATATGAAAGCACTTGTAAACTGTTGAGAGACTTCATTAACATTATTCTGGGGCTACTAGTTTCAAGTTCAGGAATTCTTAAATCTTCAAGACTTATCAGTGTTCCACATCTCAGAATATCAAGGGTGAATAAACCGTCTCATTTTCAATCCCAACACTGCATAACTATTAAAGCAAAATCCAGGAAACATTTCTGAACCAAAATTCAGAAGTTTTTCCCTAGGCTTCTAACACCATTGTCCTCCTATGTAATACACTTTAACAAAAAAATTCTAGGAACTGTTCTCCAAGTGCATGTCTGCAATTTCAAACAGACTCACGCTGCCATCTGCTCCTTCTGATAAGAGAATCATCTGTCTGCTGAGAAGGTAGGGAAAAAGCTTACTAAGAAGGAATAATAGGACTCTGCAACCCCTACAGCCTTGCTGGGTGGCTTATGGACATGCACCAACTAATTAGGGTCAAACCAACATTTTTAGGATGTATTTGGATGGGATTTGAATTCATTGTGACTGCACTCTAAACAGCACCACATATAGCTACTGGTGTAATTTGGACAACAACCCCAGCTACTGCTACCTTTCAGCAACAAGGCATAACAAGAGAGAAGAGTGATTAAGGGAATTCACCTACCTCAATGGTTTTTATGATTTTAAGAAGCCGAAATGAGAAGTGTTCCTACATAGACAAGGGACTATGTATATGTGTGCTTGTATGTATGATATAATAATAACTATAATAATGTAGCTTTCTTATAGTAGTGAAAATTCTAAAATTAAACTTTTTGAAATAATCCAAATAAAAGGTCTTCTTCAATTCAAAATAACTAGCAGGATTTTAGTCATTAAAATGACATACTAAATGATATAACCTATACAATTCATATTATGTGTACACTGAGTTTATAGTTAGAAAGCTAATTGAGGATATTTACCACATATATATGCCGCATACACACAGAAAATTCCTGGAGGTATACACAAAAAAATTGTTAATAACATATACCTCTGGGGAATAGAATAAAATTTTGGTTGGTAGGGAAATTTGGACAAGAGAAATTTTAACTTTTTACCAATTACCTTCCTGTACTCTGACTGTTTTAAAATCCTGAACCTATATTACTTTATATAATTAAAAAACACTCACCTAATTAACAAAAGAGAATTGGAAGTTAAATCTAATTTGATCTAATCAGTCTAATTTTAAAGTAATTTTGCACTTGGAATCAGGAAACCTAGTTAGTTATCTCTTTCAACAGTACTATAAGTGATATTGAAGGACTTCATTTAAATGATCTTCATTTCTCATCAATGAATTTGGAACAATATAATCAGATCTAGTCCACCTCTCAGAGTTGTGTTATAGTTAAAACCAGATTTACTGTAACATACTGTATTATTAGTGTTATTATGGTAATAAACTGTGGTCAAGTGTCTAGCTCCCAAGTGATGGAGGCAATATTGTATATATTCAGGAGAAAATTTCCATTTGCTTGAATAATTCAGGTAATGTTACCAATAAAACCTGCTATTCACTCAAAATACAAAAATTATATATTTAAATGAATGCTATATGCTGACAATGTTGCATAATATTTGTACCTTAAAATAGCTACTCCCTAAGTTTTCAGGACAAAAAGTACTAGATGATCGATGATATTCAAAATCCCACATTTGACATTTCTCCCACTTTAGCACTCATTTTAACTCATTAGAAAAGATTAACAAGGAGGGACGATAAGAATATACTTTAAGCCTTTTGACTTTTACCTATATTTTATTCTGTTTTTTTTTCCATAAGATACAACAATTGCAATTTTTGATTTGTATTCTTGAGTTCTGAGAACGACCTCTCAACTTAAATGGGAAAGTGGGCTGTAAACTGGACAGATAAAAGAAACGTGCAGTTTTCCCATTGTGTCCTTTTCTTTCCCCTTAATTCTTTCTCTGGCTAATTCTGAGTCTTTCTGTGAGGTTGGGGGGGTGGGTGGTAAAAATCAGTATAAACGAATGAATGAATGAATAAATCAAAGAATCAACCACTCTTGACAAGCTTATGTTCACGGTTTCAGCTACAGAGAGTAGATGAAAAGGGATATTTATTTGTTCCAAGGTACAGCAAGACAAAGAACAAATGTAGCTAACAGGGAAAATCTTCACAAAGTTTGCAGGATCTGTGATCTTCCGGGGTTTTGTGAATACTTAAATCCCATTGCTCACATAACACCTGTGCTGCTATAGCAAGTGGTGGATGTGGGTGTGCGCCTGTATGTACATATATATACGCATACACATATACATATATATACACGATATACATATATATATATTTAATTTTTAAGTTCCATTCTACTAGTAGAAGTGTTATGAAGCCAAAAGAGTCATCACATTTCTAGCTGATTGTATGTCTACTATGGTCGGATTGCTGCATGCCTCGGTAGAAAATGTCAAAATGGAATAATGGAAACAGTAATGGCAAAAATGGTCCATGCAAGGGAAAGGGTTCCTCTTCTTTGCACAGGTTTTTAGAGACTTAGGGAACATGCAACCCTTTTTCCCCAATAGGACATTCTTTCCTTCCAGCCAATGACAAGCTAATAACAATGTAATACCTAGTAGATTTCTAATACCTCTTCCCCAAGGAGGTCACAGCATTTTGCAGATATTATCTCATAAATCTCCAAATTTCTGAAGCTTTCGAGGAACTATGTATTATTAAAGTCACTTTACTTAGCAGAATCAGTGCACAGAGAGGGAATACATATTCCAAGAAAAACAATAAGATGGCTATAGGTCTTAAACTTCATCTCATTGAGTCTGTTGTTTTCGTTTGTTAATTTGCGATTTGTTTTCACATAATGACCAGGTTGACTGTTGTTTTGCTCCTGACATCTGTGTACCAGCAGCATCAGCATCACCTGGAAATCTATTAGAAATCAGACTCTCAGGCCCCTCTTCAGACCCACTAAACCGTAATCTGCATTTATCAGGATATCCAAAAGATTTGTATGTCCGCTGAAGTTTGAGAAGTAAGAGATTACTGCATTAAAAATGCCTAACAACTTTTGTTTTTGCTTTTTAAAATTCTTCCCATACACGTGTGGCAGATACTGGGTAGCTATTTACCAAACTCATTTCTCTTTCCTTGTGAGCACACTGCTAGATTACATTTCCTACTTTCTCTTGCAGTTAGGTGTGATGGTGTGATTGAGCTTTGGCCAATTAAATATGGGTGGAAGTGATAAATACTCCTTTTAGTCTTAGCCCAGATGACCCTACGCTCTTTCTCTCTCTTATTCTTACAGCAGTTTACAGAGTGACTGGGGAGGTAGTGAATACACTGAAGTTAACCGAGCCTTCATCAGCTTGGATCCCTAAATGACTGTGCGGAGCAGAGGCCTTCGCCATACCCCGCACCCCAGCAGCCTTGGACTGCCTGTGAGGGAGTGAAAATGCTCTTGTGTTAAGTCATTGAGTTTCAGGGCTTATCTGTTAGAGGAGGTAGTATTACTGTAACCTTTTAAACATTTTGAGAGGTAATTATTAAGTTTTAAAAAATAGGGTTTAAATTGTGATACAGTTAAAAGAATGCTAAATAAATAATATTGGGCTAGTTTGGGCCCTGTTAGATGAATGAGTGCAGCCTCAATTCCTTTGGACTCATTTTATGCTATGTTTCCCTTTCTTTGTAACTTTCTTATTCATCTGTCCTTAAAATCTATTATTCATAGCCTCTTAGATTCTAGAATTCTTTGGATTGCTTAATTATTTTCATTTTCAGAGTCTTGGAAAATTCACAGAAAAATTACTAGTTATGATTCCAATTTTGTAGATGCACAATGCCCCCTGATCTATGTTATTACTTATGTATGGTACCAGGGGGACTATGGTGATTTATAAGCATATTAGCATCCCTTATTCATTTTTCTTTTTGAAAATGTATTTAATAATTCATGTATCTATTCAGAATGTTTGTTTATTTAGTCTTTATTATAAGTGAGCCACTTGTGGAAAAATTAGAAATCCCCACTGGCGGAAAAATTACCTCTTCTGATTGATGGAATTTTCATAAATGATTTATAACCAGCTCTCTGATTTCTTGTTATGGCTGGCCTCCTCAACATACCACACTTACAGACATAGATACAAACACAGTTTCTATTTCGAATAGAACTCTGCATTCATATGGAGAAAATGATCTAAAATGGAGAATCATTATATACCTTCTTATAAATATTTCTCTGTAGAATAAAACCATAAAATGGGCAATGTCTTATTATATACTACACAGCTCAAGCCATTTGCCAGCCATTCACTAGTACCAACAATTTATTTACAGATTTGAGGACTTATTTGAGGAAATAAGAACTTAATGAGAAAAACTAACTTTTCAAAGAAAAATTGGATTTTTGAAGAAAAGAGTAAAAATGAATGCTATATTCTTTCTCTCTTATTGTTTACTTAAGAAATATCATAGGTGCCAGCCCAGTGGCATAGTGGTTAAGTTCACAAGCTCTGCCTCTGCAGCCCAGGGTTCACCAGTTCGGATCCTGGGAGCAGGCATACTCACTGGTCATCAAGCCATGCTGAGGTGGCAACTCACATAGAAGAGCTACAACTCTACAACAATGATATGTAACTGTGTACTGGGCTTTGGGGAGAAAAAAGTAAAAGAGGAAGATTGGCAACAGATGTTAGTGCAGGGCCAATCTTCCTCAAAAAAGAAATTCATAAATTAAAACACACAAAAATCAGTGTATTATTAGCCATAATTAATGTAAAGTCATTTGCTTATGCTATTTAAATTAATTAGGCACTAATAAGAAAACAAGAATATTTTTTCTTTCTTTTTTTTTATTGAGGTAATATTGGTTTATAACAGTATATAAATTTCAGGAGTACATCCTTATATTTCAATCCTATGTAGATTACATCATGTTCATCACCCAAAGATTAATTACCATCCGTCACCATAAGCATGTGCTTAATTACTCCTTTCTTCCTCTTCCCTCCCTCCTTCCCCTCTGGTAACCAGCAATCTAATCTCTGTATCTGTGTGTTGTTTGTTGTTGTTGTTGTTGTTGTTTTTGTCTTCTCTTTATGAGTGAGATCATACAGTATTTGACTCTCTCCCTCTGACTTATTTTGCTTAGCATAATACTCTCAAAGTACATTCATGTTGTCACAAATGGCAAGATGTCATCTTTTTTATGGCTGAGTAGTATTCCATTGTGTATATATACCACATCTTCTTTATCCATTCATCCCTTGATGGGCACTTAGCTTGTTTCCAAGTTTTGGCTATTGTGAATAACGCCACCGTGAACATAGGGGTGCATATATCTTTACACATTCATGTTTTCATGTTATTTGGATAAATACCCAGCAGTGGAATAGCTGAATCGTATGGTAGTTCTATTCTTAATTTTTTGAGGAATCTCCATACTGTTTTCCATAGTGGCTACACCAGATTTCATTCCCATCAGCAGTGTATGAGAGTTCTTTTTTCTCCACATCCCTCTCCAACACTTGTTATTTCTTATCTTATTAATTATAGCCATTCTGACGGGCATGAGGTGGTATCTCCTTGTAGTTTTGATTTGCATTTCCCTAATAATTAGTAATGTTGAACATCTTTTCATGTGTCTGTTGGCTATCTGCATATCTTCTTTGTAAAAATGTCTGTGCAGATCTTTTACCCATTTTTTAATTGGGTTGGTAGTTTTTTTGTTGTTGAGATGTATGAGTTCTTTATATATTTTGGATATTAATCCCTTATCAGATATATGGTTTGCAAATATCTTCTCCCAATTATTAGGTTGTCTTTTCATTTTGTTAATGGTTTCCTTTGCTGTGCAGAAGCTTTCTAGTTTGATGTAGTCCCATTTGTTTATTTTTTCTATTGCTTCCCTTGCCTGGTCAGACATGTATTCGAAAATCTGCTGCTAAGACTAATGTCGAAGAGTGCACTGTCTATGTTTTCTTCCAGAAGTTCTATGGTTTTAGGTCTTACCTTCAAGCCTTTAATCCATTTTAAGTTAATTTTTGTATGTGGTGTAAAATTATGGTCTACTTTCATTCTTTTCCATGTGGCTGTCCAGTTTTCCCAATACCATTTATTGAAGAGACTTTCATTTCTCTATTGTATGTTTTTGGCTCTCTTGTCAAAAATTAGCTGTCCATAGATGTGTGGGTTTATTTCTATAATCTAGATTTTGTTCCATTCATCTGTGTGTCTGTTTTTGTGCCAATACCATGCTGTTCTGATCACTATAGCTTTGATTATTTTTTGAAATCAGGGAGGGTGATACCTCCAGCTTTGTTCTTTTTTCTCAGGATTCCTTTGGCTATTCGGGGTCTTTTGTTGTTCCATATAAATTTTAGGATTCTTTGTTCTATTTCTGTGAAAAATGTCATTGGAATATTGACAATGATTGCATTGAATTTGTAGATTGCTTTAGGAAGTATGGACATTTTAACGAAGTTAATTCTTCCTATCCAAGAGCACAGAATATCTTTCCATTTCTTTCTGTCTTCTATTTCTTTCAACAATGTTTTATAATTTTCAGTGTACAGGTCTTTCATCTCTTTGGTTAAGTTTATTCCTAGGTATTTTATTCTTTTTGTTGCAATTGTAAATGTGATTGTATTCTTAATTTCTCTTTCTGCTACTTCATTGTTAGTATACAGAAATGCAACTGATTTTTTTGTGTTGATTTTGTATCTTGCAACTTTACTGTATTCATTTATTATTTCTAAACGTTTTTTGGTGGATTCTTTAGGGTTTTCTATATATAAAATCAGGTCATCTGCAAATAGTGACAGTTTCACTTTTTCCTTTCCAATTTGGATCCCTTTTACTTCTTTTTCTTGCCTGATTGCTCTGGCTAGGACTCCAGTACTACGTAAATAAGAGTGGTGAACGTAGGCATCCTTGTATGGTTCTTATTCTTAGAAGGATAGCTTTCAGTTTTTTTCTGTTGAGTATGATTTTAGCTGTGGGTTTGTCATATATTGCCTTTATTATGTTGAGGTACTTTCCTTCTGTACCCATTTTATTCAGGATTTTTATCATAAATGGATGCTGTATCTTTTCAAATGCTTTCTCTGCATCTATTGACATGATCACGTGATTTTATTCTTCATTTTGTTGATGTGGTGTATGACGTTGATTGATTTACAGATGTTGAACCATCCCTGGATCCTTGGTATAAGTCTCACTTGATCATGGTGTATGATCTTTTAAATGTATTGTTGTGTTTGATTTGCTAGTATTTTGTTGAGGATCTTGGCATCTATGTTCATCAGTGATATTGGCCTGTAATTTTCTTTTTTTGTGTTGTCCTTATCTGGTTTTGGTATCAGAGTAATATTGGCCTCATAGAATGAGTTAGGAAGCTTCCACTCCTCCTCAATTTTTTGGAAGAGTTTGAGAAGCATAGGTATTAAGTCTTCTTCGAATGTTTGGTAAAATTCATGAGGGAAGCCATCTGGTCCTGGACTTTCATTTTTTGGAAGGTTTTTGATTACTGTTTTGATCTCCATACTGGTAATTGGTCTATTCAAAATCTCTATTTCTTCTTGATTCAGTTTTGGAAGGTTGTATGATTCTAAGAATTTATCCATTTCTTCTAGATTACCCAGTTTGTTGGCATATGGCTTTTCATAGTATTCTCTTATAATCTTCTGTATTTCTGAGGTGTCTGTTGTAATGTTTCCTCTTTCATTTCTAATTGTATTTATTTGATCCTTCTTTCTTTTTTTCTCAGTGAGTGTAGCTAAAGGTTTGTCAATTTTGATTATCTTTTCAAAGAACCAGCTCTTAGTTGATTTGATTGACCAGCTCTAATTGATTTTTTCTTTGACTTTGTCTCTTTTTCATTTATTTCTGCTCTGATTTTTATTATGTCCTTCCTTCTGCTGATTTGGGGCTTTGTTTGCTCTTCTTTTTTCAGTTCCTTTAGGTGCACTATTAGATTGTTTTTTTTTTTAATTTATTTTTCTTGTTTGTTTAAGTAGGCCTGTATTTCTATAAACTTCCCTCTTAGAACTGCTTTTGCTGTATCCCATAAATTTTGGCATGTCGTATTTTCATTTTCATTTGTCTCCAGGTATTTTTATTCTTTGATTTCTTTGTTGACCAGTAGTTGTTCAGTAACATTTTGTTTAATCTCCACATATCTGTGGCTCTTCCAATTTTTGTCCTGTAGTTGATTTCCAGTTTCTTACCATTATGGTCATAAAAGATGCTTGGTATTATTTCAATCCTCTTAAATTTATTGAGCCTTGTTTTGTGGCCTAATATGTGATCTATCCTGGAGAATGTTCCATGTGCATTGAAAAGAATGTGTATTCTGCAGTTTTGGGATGGAATGTGCTGTATGTATCTATTAGGTCCATCTGGTCTGATGTGTCATTTAAGGCCAATGTTTCCTTATGGATCTTCTTTTTGGATGATCTATCCATTGTGTAAGTGGAGTGTTAAAGTCCCCTACTATTATTGTGTTACGGTCTATTATTTCTCCTCTTATGTGTCTGTTAACAATTGCTTTATATACGTAGGTGCTCCTATGTTGGGTGCATAGAGATTTACAAGTGTTATATCCTCTTGTGGGATTGTTCCCTTTATCATTATGTAGTGCCGTTCTTAAAACAAGAGAATTTAGAAGATTTTGAGGTGAATGTTTTTAATACTATGTGGGTTACCCAATGTTTTTTCCTTTGAATTTTTAAGGTAATGTTCAACCTTGTGCCACAGTTTAAAACCTAAGTTTGCCTTGATTTTCCTCATTAAACAGCCAGAAAAATACTTACAACAATAAATTAAGTCTTGCTGTTGTCTCACAGGGAGATTAAAGATAATATTGTTGGTCAGTTATTACAGAACATTTCTCATGAAGCTTCATTCCAGGTCAGTTTACTGGTGTGCTAAAGGGCTAAGTCCAGAGTTCAGGTCTCTCCTGTAAAAAACTAAATTTTTAATTGTGATCGTTCATTTTAGCCAATTATTATAAAAATATATTTATTGAACATATTCTGCTTTGGAGTTCTGGAGTAAGAATTATTTTGAATTAAGTTTGAGGCTTTTTGTATTTTTCTATTACTTAGAGGTTTAATTCCACCTAAAGATACAGCAGAAAATGTACTGGGCTTTATTTTAAAAAATAATTCTCAAAGAGTAATAAAGGCTGTTATTTTTTATAATGTACAATTATTCACTTGCACATTTTCTTTGTTTATCCTGCTTCCTCTTATACTTGAGAATACTTAAACACATTATACTATGCAGCTTCTTTCCCTTTTTTCTTTCTGCACACCTTCCAAAGTATTTAAAAAACTCAGACACGGTTCAAATCATCCTCTTTGGATAAGACACCCAGAATCTGCTTCTTCTTCTGAGCCATTACTATTTCTCCCTGGTGATCCACTGTTACTGGTTCAGTTCTCGATGATTTCGGGAGCCTCCTGCTCAGAGTCATGGATGATCTGGCTACACAATGATTTTTCTCTACCATCCCCTACATCTCATCCTCCCCCCACCCTACTCCATTCAGCAGTCATTCTTAAAGTTTTGATTTGTGGAAACTTGGTGATTCTCCAACCAGAACACTGAATGTTTTGTACAAACATACATTTCTGCTTATAATTTTAGTAGGCCCACAGACTACTCAACGTATTTTCATTGACCTCTAGTTAAAAACTTTTGTTTTAAATGGTTTGACATGACTGCTTAATTAAGTCTTGCCTTTTAGCTTTTTTCCTGGATTGGATTGAACACTTGTTGCATTGCCTGCCCTTCTCCAACATATACACTCAACGATTAGGTAGGACTTGGAGCATGCCACTCAAAGACAGACAAGTTTGAGAATCATTTCCACTTCTGAATTCCATGAGCAATAACCACATTCTCTACTCTCTAAGACTGCCACTCCACAAAGCTGATTGGATTTACCCACTCTTCCATTGGAACCTTTTTCCTTCCCTAATATTATGCTAACCAAAGTTATGGAAAGTGTTCTAAGATGCCTTCCCTCTTCCTCTATCTTTGTTCTCTGGTAAATGATAAGGGAGAGGGAAGCAGGAAATAATAAACAAACACAAACACCTTTAAAAGGGCAAGGCATTTTTGCCTATGCTGTATTTATTACTCAGTGGTCTTGGAACAAAATATTCTGCTTGAGAGGAAACTTAAGAAACTTTAATCAGGATTTTTGAACTTAAACCCAATACTGTCACAGTTATTGATGGTGCTGCGTTGAAGACTTGACTTTGTTGTTGTTCTCCTTCAGCAAGACATTACAAGTAAATAACTCCCTTTGTTCATTCTTAAAATATGAGACACATCAGGGAAAAATGAAAGGAGAGGGTACCATTTCTCTCTCCTCAGAGAAACCGAATAGGCATTTGTGTTTGTAATGTCTGGGATTTGACAGAGCTATATTCAAGGAAGAAAAATAAGTACTTGTGAGTTTCCAAGGGAGAACCGTTTGTAGCGGGTAATCAAACCCAGATGTCTGAGAAAAAAATCATTAAAAAATAGTATAAATCTTTTCGGAACTGAGAGCCAAAAAGAGGAGGACTGGGGTCCCAGACGAAGAATTTTGGAAGAAAGATGGAAGGGATTTGAGTCCAGATGTGGCCAGATTTCTGAGCTCTATCCCAATAAATGTTCCGGGATTGGTTCCTAATCCAGAGGGAGCTAGAGGCAGTAGACTGGGGAAACACCCATTTTGGGGAGTACCATTTGATTGTTAGAGGACCCATCCCAGATTGCCCCACCATGTAAGGAGGCTTATCAATATCCTCATTTTATTGTCACCATTCAGTCTTTTCATCACCATGTTAAGATAATTCCAGAAAATTATTCCAATATATTTGAAGACCTAGAGGACTATTGGACATGTAATTATTTAGGAGAGAAGCCTAAGTATCTAAAACTTGCAAACAAAATTTAGTAAATTAATAAATCTTAATCTGGCAACTAAGAGAAATGGATACACCTATTACATGTAATATGTTATAAGCAATATCTTAGTGTTATTTGTACTATTACTTCTAATTCAAACAAATGTATTGAATAAGTAATAAGTGTGTTAGGCATGTTGTACGTGATAGATATGTACTATTTCTAATTCAGACAACAGCTTTGAGGTAAATATTATTGTCTTCATTCAACAATTGAAGAACTTGGGCTCCCTAGGGTTAATTAACTGGTCCAAAGTTAAGCAGCTATAAGGATGCAGAGCTGTGATTTAAACCCAGGTACATATCAAAAGCAAATTTAAACAGAGAGTTAGATGCTTATTCATTATATTAATTTTCACCTTTAGATGAAGCACCTACTCAAGTTGTTTTAAGATGAAGTTATCGCTTATGATGGTTTGAACACGTTAAACCTCATCAAATATTATTCTTAGTTCTGACCAGATTGAGTAACTTGCTCATTATCTGGCTAAAGTTCTCTTGCTCACACCAGGAGACTGGGTACATAAATATAATTCAGACTCATCTCATGTTTAAAAATCAAACTCTGCCTTCCCTATTCCCTGTAAGGACTCTTTAAAAAGAGATAAAGATATTCTCAGAACGGTATTATCATATGACTGAAATTGAGACAATCTCCTTGAGCAGAATTATAGTAGGATGTCTTATGGTCATCTCCCATGAAAAAACAGCTTCCAAACATCATCATAACCCTAAATTTCAAAGCCTGGATCTTTTTAACTTAATGAATCATCTTCAGTCTTTAGCCACCCACCTCTCGCTACTATTACTCATAACTATGCCTTTCATCTTGTCAAAGACCAGAACTAATGCACTGCAGAAATCTTTAACTCCAATATCTCATTCTTTCACTACACTTCCAGCTGCACAATGATATTATACCCAATAAGCCTGTTCATCAAACTCGAGGCTCTAGATTGTCCGGTTTTTGTCCAAGTCCAATATACCCACATGGCTCTTCTATCTTTCTTCTCTGTATTAGAATCTGTGATTGAGCATCCTAACTAAACTCTCAACAATACCTTGCATTTTCTTGCAGGTTTATTCCTTATTTGCACCTATGCAGCAAGACTCTACTCTTGAGGCCTTTGGGTCAACAGTACAATCCCATTTGTTCTCACTAATTATCCCCAGATTACTGATTGCTAGTATAAGGATTAGGACTAAACCGATGTATAGATTAGCACCAGGAAAATTGTAGTGTTTCAATTACAATTTTAGCTGGTCCCATCAATCATTTTACTTGTTCTTATTTATCTTGCTCTTTGATTTCTTTCAACTAATCCAGAAATTCACCTCTCTTCTAACGTCAGCTCAATCTCCACCAACTTCGCTTTCTGCAGGCAACCTTAAACCATAATCTCTCTAATTTTCTTTCCTTTCCAATTAAAAAAAAAATCTACATTAACACCATCCTTACTCTTGCTTCTAGTTGAAAATGTAAGAGAATAATGCAATCTGCCTCATAATAACATGGTTCATTCACCAGTGCCTTTGACATTAAGACCTCCCATCTTTTGTTTTTTTCAGAGCTTTGTTCCATCAATCCTGTTCGCTCTCCAGCTGTTCCTTTTGCAACCTATAAAAATATACAAATCTCTATTTCGTCTTCAAAAAATCTTTCTCTTAATCACATGCCTTCTTTATACTCCCGGACAATCTCTTTTTACCTCCTCATACAAATGTTTAAAGGAAGCAAGAGTATTTGCTATTTTCATTTCTCATTGCACTTTCATTCAGTGAATTCCAGTAATTCAGCTTTGATCACTACCATACTCCCAAAGCAGCACGTTTGGAGGTCATCTGAGATGTCCTAATTCCCACACCCCATAAACATAATGTATTTTTCCTAAATCTACTAGACCTTGCTAACTGCATTTGCTACTTGGTCACTACCTTCTAAACATTTTTCATATCCTTGGCTTTTGTGATTCTCAATTCTTCTGGTTTTCCTTGTACTCATCCAATAATTCCCACTCTGTTTTTTTTTTTTAAAAGATACTCTGCCACCTTTATAAATGGCTTTTTCCCCCTAATGTTCCTTTATCACTTACTCTCTTTATTCTATTCATACTTCCTCCTCTTCTTTCAAGGTTTTAACACCAACCTGTACAGGCTACTGCCAAATTTATATATCCAGATCATATTTCTACCCTATCTTTAGACTTCATAGTAAAAGTAGTTGAACCATGATTAAGAGAGAATGTTCTTCAGCCAGATTTCCTGGGTTTAAATTCTGGCTCCACTAATTCGTAACTGTGTGATTCTGAGCAGTTTACTGTACATCTCTGAGTCTCTGTTTCCTCATGTGTAAAACGCACTTAATAGTAGTATCTGTTCGGATATTTAATGCATTACTATAAACAAATACTTTGAATATTACCTGGCATGTTGCAAGTGTTATATACCTGAAAGCTAATCTTAGTAACAGCAATTTTTAGGTATGTGTACTTAAATGCCTCACAGCCACCTCAAATTCCAAATATTTACAACTCACCCTATCCTCTTTCCAGTTCAGCTGTCATCCATCCACTCAAGCAAACCAGGAAGTAGGGAATCATTCTTCTTTTATCTCTTGAGCTTACCCACAATTCTAATCAATTTCCAGATTTACTGTTTCTATCTCAAAAAATTATTTGGATCTGTGTCTCTACCCACTCTTTTTCTGCCCGTCTCTTTTTGATTTATTTTGAAAACTTATCCTTCTCTATCTAGTCATCAATATCAGCATTTCTCAAGGATTGTCCTAGCCCTTCTTCTGTTCTCATTCTGTACCATCTCTTCAGTCAACTTCAGCTCCAAACACAGCTTTAATTACTTTTTTATGCAGGTAGCTCCCAAATTTCTCTTTCCAGCCAATTCTATTCTTCTGAGCACCAGATTTATATGTGTACCAGCCTAGTTGACATAGTGATTTACATGTCTTAAAAGTATCTCAAGCTTCTATATTAAATCTGGTTTTTCCTGTAGTCTCCTTGTCAATGACTGGCACCAACATTCATCAATTTCCACAAGATGGATGCCTTCTTTGACAGCCTCTTTCTTTAACTACTACAAGCTACTATAGCTTGTCCCAAATCTAATCTATTAGCAAGTGCTAGACTTTTTCCTACTAAACACTACATAGTTTCTGAATATGTCTATTTCTCTCCATCTTCATCCTTGCACTGTAGACGAAGCTACCATGCTCTCTCAACCAGACCACTTTGATAGCTTCTGAAAAGGTTCTCTTTTGTCACTCTTTCACTTTTCCAATCCATTCCCCATTGTGGGCTGCCTACAGCCAGGGTTACCTACAGCCAGAGGTCTTTGAAGTTAGTGGTGACTCTCCAAGATCCAACTCTAGTCAGTTTCTTCTCTTAGTTATAATCTTTCAATGGCTTGATATTGGTGTTAGATAAAGAACAAAGTTCTTAACATGATGAACAAAAAACTATGTTGCCTGGCATCTACCTAACACTTTTGACCTCATTTTGCCTCTAGCCATATTTGATGCTGCTCTCCACCTTACTTTCTATAATATAGCCTTACCAACCCTTTTCACCATACCTTAGTTGTACCACGTTCCCTGCAACTGTAGATCTCTAGATACTTCCCATTGGACACATTGTGGCAGGCACCACTTGTGCACCACTTCACTCCTCACAGCATTCACTGCAACGACCAAGTCAGCACAGGCCTTGATCAGCTTCCCACTGGTATGTCTGACAGCATCTAGCCTTGGCCAGGTATGTCTCACTTTCTGGCCCGAGCCTTCTCTGATGCCAATGTTTGGATACTCATAGTGATAATTCTGAGATGCATTTCAGAAGATCATGGCAGTATTTCATACTAGTTGCCTCCAATGGGACCAATAAGATAAGACGTTTGTATTGGATTTTCTTCCTTCTTTGTTGTACTCCCCCAGTCCCTCACTTTTGCTCCTAGGGTCACTTCCTAAATCAAATCTCTCCATGCAAACATTTGCCTCAAAGGCTCTCCTTTAGGGTAATTCTGGCTAGGACACATATGTTGTTCCCTATGCTTAGAATCTTTCTTCCACCACCTTCACCTGGTTAATACTCAATAATGCTTTGCATGTTTCCAAAAAGATCTCCTCTCTCTTAATATTCCCATTCTCCCTTCCCTTGTTGCACATTCTTATAGGCATATTTCTCTCCCTAGTGTTTCAGTTGTAACTTTACATCCATTTGTGCCAGCAATCAGGCCTTTCTGTAAAGGGCCAGACAGCAAATATTTTAGGCTGTCTTGGCCATACAATCACTGTTGCAATTACTTAACTTTGCTGTTGAGTAAATAAACAAAAAAATGAATGTGGCTGTGTTCTAACAAAATTATATTTACAAAAACAGGTGTGTATTAGTTTCCTAAGGCTATCATAACAAAGTACCAAAAATTGAGTGTCTAAAAAACAATAGAAATTTATTGTCTTACGTTTCTGGAGGCTAGAAATTTGAAGTCAAAGTGTCAGGAGGGCCATGCTCTTCTCTGACACCTCTAGGGAAGAATCCTTCCTTGCTTCTTCTCATTTCTGGTCTCTGCTGGAAATCCTCACTGTTCTTTTGCTTGTAGATATACAACCCCATGCATCATATCTATTCTCACCTGTGTGTCTTCACATCATTTTCCTTATTTGCATGACCCTCTCTGTCCAAATTTCCCCTTTTTATAAGGACATCAGTTACATTGGATTCGGGCCCACCCTAATGACTTCATTTTAACTTGATTACCTCTGTAAAGACCCTATTTCCAAATAAGGTCACATTCTGAGGTACTGGGGGTTAGGATTTAATATATCTTTTTCAGGGGACTTAGTTCAACCAATAACAAAGCCAATTTGATCTGAGAGCTATTGATTGTCAATTCCTGATCTATGTGATTACTTTGCTAAAAATCTGTTTCCCTCACTATACCATAAAAGTCATGAGAATAGGGAATATATTTGGTTTCACTTAACTGTGTATTCCCAAGATTTAGAATATTGTTTGATAGAAAGGAAGTGCTCAATAAATTTAGCTTAAATAAAGATAAAAATGGCCCAATTCAGTCTCAAAAAACTCATGCTAGATTATTAGAGAGGCGCCCTAAATGTTCTCTTTTCCTACACTCTATTTTCCCTAAAATTCATCCTCAACATGACAAAGTTGACTATCTTGAGTGCCAAATTGACAAATTCTCTTCCTTACATAAAAAATTTGAGTGATTTTTGTCTTTATGGATACATTCTAAAATTCTTAAGGTGGCATACAAAGCTCTCCATTTCATGACTGTTGGCTACCTGTTTAGCCTCATCACTATCGGTCTACCTCCATCACTCTCTGGCTGACATTTTGGGATGCAACAGCATTATAAGACTTGATGTTTCTGAAATATACCAAACTGTTTATACTTTAGGTCCTTGGTTTATATTGCTTTCCAGGTTTGAAATTTCTGGCCTACTCTCTTTGTCTAACCACCAGTTAACATGAAAAGGTCAGCTCAGGCATTATCTCCCCCAAGAAATTACCCCTAGTTTTCCAATGATGGGTTAAGTACTTATCTTTATTGTCTCCATAAGTGCTTTATACATACTTGTCACTGCATTTGACACAATATTTTTCAATTATTTGTTTTTACTTTCATCCCTACTAACAGACCACAAATTCCTTAAGAGTGAAGATAGATTTTATTTATCTGTCTTTCCAGTACTTTATATAATTCCTGACACAAGGTAGGTATGTTCAAAAAATGTTTTCTAGATAAATAAAGTAATTAATGAAGAAAGAGTATTGATTTTTAGTGTTTTAAACACTTTCAGAATCTACCATAATGTGCCCCTGATAACTCAAAGTGAGATGAGATAGAAAGCACTAAAGTAAAAACTCTTTTTTGACTTTCCTACTCATTACATGTTTAAAATCACTCTTTCCAACAAATCCCTTCTTATATGGCTGGTCAATAGGGGCAAGTAGAATGAAGCAACTTATCAAACATAGAAAGACTAGGGCAAAGGTAATATAGCAAAGAAGAGGAAAATAATGTGTGTTAAACTAGGCCTTCAGCATTCTGAGTTAGACACGTAGTGTCTCTCACCTCTTTGTGGTTCTTGTGCATTAACTTCTGTTGTTTTTTTTTTTCTTGTTTTATTGCGGTCACATTGGTTTATAACATTGTATAAATTTCATGTGTACATCATTATATTTCTATTTCTGCATAGATTATGTCATGTTCACCACCCAAATACTAATTACAATCCATCACCACACACATGTGCCTAATCATCCCTTTTGCCCTGCTCCCTCCCTCCTTCCCCTCTGTTAACCACCCATCCAATCTTGCGTTAACTTGTAAGTTACTTCTTTTGGTCTCTTATCTCTAGTAATATAAATAAACATCATTGACAAAAGATATTTAAGACGTTGCTAATCTCTAAAGAATTGATTCTCCTCTTACCTATATAAACTGGAGACATAGTCTAAGAGTTAAATGCAAAATGATAGTGTAGACAATCAAGAAAAAGTAAAAACAATAAGAAGGAAAAAACAATGGGTTTGGGTAACTCTGGGATATTTTCCCACCAGTTTGCATTTTAATTTGCATATAAGAATATTTTTTGAAAATTTCAAAGTTATAGAAAGGCCACTTACCAAATATTATCCATATGTGAAGGAGCAATCATAAGATGGCATTCTTTTGAACAGAGCCAGGATAAACTAAGGAACCAAGGATGCAGTTCAGTGTTATCCAGAGCAGAAAGGTGTAAGCTGAAAAGGCCATATTTTGAAGTTCACCTATAGTTTTGAAAGGAAGAATATAAAAGCAGAGATCCTCTGAGACAAATACATCTATTAAGGGGAAAAAAAGCATCACCTAAGATATAGATACATTTCATTCAACTAATAAAATACTTCAGGTAAATAAAGGGAAAAAAATGTCAACCTCACCTTTTCTATTTAGAAATTCTGTTTTTTCAACAATGGAAGGGCCAAAGACCAAGTCTAAATGTCCATTTCTGTCCAAGTATATAATTTTATAAGCCCCAAATAAAGCTATTATAGAACACTTTCTTTGTAGTTATTTGACCATATCTCCAAAGAAAACTCATATTTGGTTCTTTATCTTTTTTTTTTTAATAATAATCTGGGAAAATGACAAAAGATGATGAAAACTACTAATGCTTTGGAAACATTTTTAAATAGTTTTGCCCTTAAACTTCCACATGGCCATGCAAATGGCCTTTTACCAACATAATCTATTACCTAATGCATAGACTTGCTACAAGAAGCTTCACAATCACTCCTTTAAATTAAGAACTCATTTATATATGTGTGTATACAGATATTATGCACAGTTCTTATAAATTAAGAACTCATTTATATATATGTGTGCATACACAATACAGCCATGTGTCGCTTAACGATGGGGAAACATTCTGAGAAATGCATCATTAGGCAATTTTGTCATTGTGCAAATGTCATAGAGTGTACTTGCACAAACAGATGGTATAGCGTACTACATACCTATGCTATATGGTGCTAATCTTATGAGATTACCATTGTATATGCGGTCCATTGTTGACTGAAATGTCTGTTATGTGGTACATGACTGTGCATGTGTGTGTGTGTGTGTATATATATATTCTTGGATACACTGGATTTTTAAAAAACGTCTAAAGAGTTTGATTAGAATGGCATTTCATTTTACTCACATTAGTAAAATTAAATAAAGTGCCAGTTCAATTTTCCGTGGCTATGCTTATTATTTATTTTGGTATGTTTTTAGTTACACTTCAACCAGCTCCTAAATTGCTAAGACTTGAATGAAGTCAAGATATCAGTGACAGCACGAGTGTGTATCTGAGCTTCTGTCTCTGTCTATATTCTTCAAAGAAAATATAAATTGACTTTTTATATTCTTTAAAATTTTATGTAGCACTCATCATTTCTACAAATTTACATAAATGGTAATTAACTATATATAAATTTGAGATACAGATATTCTAAATACATATCCACACATGTTTTCACTAATAATTTTCAGCAGAGCATGAGATGAAGGAGAACAACATGGATAACACAACTCTTAATAGGTATGTGGTACAGTGGCCGAAAGAGCTGACCTGCCATTAAATCAAAGAGTAGAGCTAAATCCAACACAAGGGAGGTGATGATAATCCTTGGTTATTGTATGCAGGAGTGTTATGTTCAGTTCCAATTAGCATCTATAAGAGGAAAATAGAGAAACTGGAGGATACTTAGAGGGTAATTACCAAAATAGAAAGGAGAATCACCATCTCATCATTTCAGAAACAATAAAAATATGAATCTGGAAAATTATACATAAAATTGTCCTCAACTATTTAAAATATTTTTATATGGAATAAGGATTAGATATATTCTTTATAGATCAACGAGGTGGAACCATAACTGCTACATTGGATTATTTTCAAGAGGAAGTTTCTCATATGGTTGGAAGGATTAGATGAAATTATGAAGGTAAAGTTGTCTAACACAGTAGTTAACACATAGTAATAACTCAATAAATATTTTCCAGTGATACTACTGCTGTGATTAGTAGTAGTAGTAGTAGCAGCAGCAGCAGCAGCAGTAGAAATAAATTAACTTTAACCTAGAAATTCCATGATTTACAAATGGATAAAATGGAGTGAATTTATTTTAATATTGTGATACTATTTGCACATTGTAAACAGACATGATTTTTCATTTACTGCCATGTCAAGTTTTAAAGAAACCTTTCAGGGTTTTTTCTGCCTTGATACATCCGCTTAGAATTTGCACTATCTATGGCCCTGGGATATACACAATGAACACTTGAGTACTTAGACTAGGAAGCTACATACTGTCATAAATCATGAAATTAGCGGAAAGGACTTTGTCATTTATTCAAACATAGTTGAAAGTGAGTATGGTTCTATAGTAATTCACATTCCTGACATATGGTTTCATAAAGTCTTAATAAGGATTGGGTTTCACAGGCCTGAAACAGTGAATTCTTGACAAGAGATGTTGATATATCAGAATCTCGGAGGCTAAGAATGTAGTGTAGAGAATAAAGGTTGAAAATATTCCCCAGCTGATTCTGACACATACTTATTCTCTCTATTACCTGGTGAAAACAACTGATTCAAATAATAAAAATTTGGGACAATATCGCCCACTCCCCAGGATAAAGATGGAATAAAGAACTGAATTCATTACACACTGAATTATGTGAATTTATGATTCAGGTCAGTTAGCCTTTTTGTTTTTAAAGTTCTTATTGTTAGGACCTTCGTGTACGTATCTTTTATGTATTTTTTGACTGCGGAAGAAAACCAACATTGGTTGACTACCTGCAGCATGCCTGGCTCTGGGCTCTGTGCTTCACATGCACAGCTTCACCAGTCTTATGGGTAGATTTCATTTGTTAGGTGGTAGATGGCAGTGCCCCTGTTTTACAGATGAATATATAGAGTGTCAGAGTGATTGAGTCTCCCAAGGTCATAACAGCTAATACATGGTAGGTGTTCAAGCCTGGACTGTCTGATTGCAATACTAACTTCCCAACACCTAGCTGTTCAGTGGACATGGAATTCAGAAGAGATAGGTCTTGGAGCATGCATTGCTAATAAGTGCGTAGAACTCACAGCAGATAGCACTGCAGAACAAAATTCACTGGCACCAATGTTACTTCACTGAACTCTTCCAAAAGAATTGTGTTTCTTAAGATATTTCTTCATAGTAAGTTTTGACTGAGAAGGTTATTCCCTTTATCTTTGATATTATAATGGATGCTCTTCACAGTTTCAGAAAACAGAGTCCATGTCAGATCACTCAAAAAATTCAACAAATGACACATAATCATAAACAAAAGTCCAACATTATCACAAGCTTTTCAAAGAAAGTGTAATCGTTGTAATCCAGGGAAGAGTAGTAATTAACAGATAAGAAGTTCATTAAATGAATATGCAGTGTCATGATGTTGGAATCGGGCATTGATCGCTGTTAGCGTTATAGGTTCTCCCCTTTCCTGGAAATTCTGACACCACATTTATCACTCGCTCTATTTTTAGAACTTTAATGAGCAGATCAACAAGACTTACCTCATTAACTTAGGTTCTAAGAAAACATTATTTACAGAGATAATAGTAGGTTAGAATAGTCACTGCTCCCAAATTTGTTAGGAAATAATACATGCAAACCAAAATAGCATATTTATTTCATAATGGGGAAATTTGACCTTGTTTAACAGGTAAGCTTTTTCTACATTTGTTTTCCTAGAATTAATCCATCTTAGAAATACACATATTGTCAAGGACACATGAAATATTTACCTAATTTTACAGCTCCTATGACTTATAAAAACACATCATTAAAGTAATAGTTAATACTTTTCAGTACTTTATTATTGCTATTCCTAAGGTCTGTGCTATTTTCAAGACATATTTAAAAGCATTTTCAGTCTGACTTCATTTAGCTACAGTAATAGGGGTTACAAAATAATTACATGAATTTCAATGTCTATTTTGAAGTTTAAAGCCATGAACTCAGGTTGTTAATAAATTACAACATATAGAAAATGTGTCCCTTCCACAAATTGTACAAAAATGATACTAAAAAATTAAAAATAATGCTATAGACCCAGAAAAATAAAGAAAGGGGAGAAGGTAATGGGAGATGTGGGATGCCTCCAATACTTTGGAAGTTGAAAAGCAGATGGACAGAGTGGCAACTGACAGGTCAGAGGAACTGGAGGAGGCAGGAGACCAGTTGAGACAGTTTATTCCCTGCAGGGAGCCAGAGAAAGTCTGAGGGACAGAGGCATGGGGGAATTTTTGAAGAGTGGGACAAAAGAAATCAGAATACTTGATCGTGTATCATCATAAGGAGCAGTTACAACCAATATTCTCTTCTTGCGTCCCCTGGACCACAAAATGACTCCTTTCCCATCTGGCAAAAGGCAAAAATTTTCCTCTGTGGAAATGTCGTATGAGAGAAAATATGGATTCTGTGTCAGGAACCAGAGCTGGGAGTGGTGGTGAGGAAGCCTGCGGAGAAGGTGGAGCCCTACCAAATACAAAGGGATGGGCTGAAAGTATGGGTACTAAATCCTGAGACCCCAACCCCGCTATCTTGCTCAGCAACAAAGCAGATTTATGATTTCCAGTCACATAATTTAAAGAGTTTTCTCTGTGGAAAATAACCAACCCGAGAGACAAGGCACACAGATACGAAGAGCTGTGGGCCTGGGCGTGGCCTGATCACCTTCAGGGAAGCCTCAAATCAACAACATCTGCTCAAGTATTCAGCTTTCTGTCAGCTTTTAGTATGTTGATCTAAATATAAATTAACACTCAAAGATTATCACACAGTTGAGCAGTGCCTCCAACACAAAACACAGAAGCCAAAGAAAATACACGGAAATAAAAGGACTCAGGAGAAAAAAGACAGTGGAAAGAGGAGGACAAGAAACATTTAAAAACTAATATTTTCAGAGAGATGAGAGAAGATATACATCCATTAAGAGCACAGTGCTTTTTAAAAGAAATATTCAGAGAACAAAAAAGAGCTTTTAAAAATTAAATATAATATGACAGAAATATTTTCAAATCCATTGGCGAGATTGAAAAATAATGTTGAAAATTCTCCCAGAAAATAGAATAGAAAAAAAAGATGGAAAAGTGGAAAAAAATAAAAGATCAATTCAGAAGGTCTAACATAATAAAACTAGGGGTTCCAGTGGGAGAAAATAAAGAAAGGAAAATTATTAAAGGAGTAATATGAAAAAAAATTACTGGATCTGAAAATCATTATTTTCCAGATAGTAACAACCCATCAAGTGCTTTATACAATAAATAAAATAAAACTCATACCAAAGCATCATGAAATTTCTGAATTTTGGAATGAAAATAGGAGCTGAAAAACTTTCAAAAAGGTAAAAAACATTTCTTAATAACAGCATTAGAAGTTAGGAGAAAAGTATATTCAAAATTCTGAAGAATGATGATTTTTCACCTCTAATTTTTTGTTTGACTAAACTGTGAATTGATTCTAAAGGACAGAAAACAATATTTTCAGATTTGGTAGGTCTTAACAAGTTTATATCCAGCCATTATCCTTTCTTAAAATGCTAGTGGAGGGGCCAGCCCGGTGGCACAAGCAGTTAAGTGCACATGCTCCACTGCGGCGGCCCAGGGTTCGCCGGTTCCGATCCCGGGTGCGCACCGACGCACTGCTTGTCAAGTCATGCTGTGGTGGCGTCCCAAGATGAGCGCGGATGTTAGCTCAGGGCTGATCTTCCTCACCAAAAAAAAAAAAAAACACTCTAGTGGAGGATGTGCTCTGCTGAAATGAGGGAGGAAATAAAAACACAAAATGTATGGAGTCCAGGAAATGGTCTCCACAGTAGGAGATAGGCAAAGGGAATTCCCAAGATGGTAAGGGGACATCACAGGACTAAACTGTGTAGCAGGCTGAAAGGGTCACTGATGGAGACTGGAGCAAAACCAAAGGCGTTAGGAAGAATATCTCTGTATTGATTACATATTGTGAGTAAAAGTCACTCCAAAACTTAGTTGCTTAAAAAAAAAAAGAAATCTTGAGGCCAGCCCAGTGGCTGGTGGTTGGGTTTGCGCTCCGCTTGGGCGGCCTGGGGTTCACAGGTTTGGATCCCAGATGTGGACCCAGATGCACACTGCTCATTGGGCCGTGCTGTGGTGGCGTCCCACATACAGAGTTGAGGAGGATTAGCATGGATGTTAGCTCAGAGACAATCTTCCTAAAGCAAAAAGAGGAAAACTGGCAACAGATGTTACCTTGGGGCCAATCTTCCTCACCAAAAAAAAAAAACATTTATTGTTCCTGACATATTTATAGATCAGCTGGGCAGTTCTGCGTATCTGGGCAAGGCCAGATTGATCTTGGCTAGATTTGTTCATGCATGTGGTCAGCTAGTAGGTTGGCTGGGGGCTGACTGTGTTGTAATGGTCTTGGTGGGACAACTCAACTCTCTTTCATATTCCTCTCATATCTTAACAGCAAACTAACAGAAATAATCTCACGAGAGGAAGCAGAAATGCACAAGTATGTTTTCAAGCTGCTCCCTGTGTAAGTTTGCTATCCTGCTAGAGGCCAATGCAAATCATACGGCCAATCCCAGAGCCCGTGTGGGAGAAGGCTATCAAAGGATGTGGCTACAGGGAGATTAATGCAACTTCTCTACCATAATCTCTAAGAAAAATATAAAATGCCACCCTTTTGTACTTCCTGATATTTTGAGAGGAGTTTTATGGTTCTATGTGAAAGTTTAGGGATAAATTAGTAATAGGTACATAGAAAAACAAATACACAAACACTGCAACAATGATTAATTCTAGGAAAAATAGAACATTTTAGAAAAGAAAATGTAATCATTACATTTTATGTGGCTTAATTGTGAACAATAGTTACAAAGTCAGAATAATGTAATAATTAAATATTGATCTAAACTAAATCTAGATAACCATATTGGGAGATTGGGGGAAAGGAATTGTGTGTATGTGGAGGAAGTGGCCTAAGGAAAAAAAAAAAGATCAATTTTGATGATAGAATGTGCATAATAATGTTGAGACTTGAAAAAATCAAGAACAAATATAAGCATGTAATTAAAATCACAAGAAATGTCTGGTGGATGGGCAGATGTGAGAAGGAGATTGCTGAGTTTGTTATAAGCCTTACAATAACATTTGAGTTTTTGAACTATGTGCATATATTTATTTGTTAAAAATTCTTATATATAAAACAAAAAGAAATAAAAAACACAGTAATATATTTGTTCATAAAGAATACTTTACAAAAATATCAAGAGCTGAATGAGCTTGAATTTCATCATCCTCATTCTCTTTGTATGAAAAAACAAATGGCCTAGTCAATCTCTATCATTTCTTTTTATTTAAAAATTGCAAGGTCCACAGTTCTAATAAATCTTGCCAAAGACTTATTCTTTAAAATCATACGTCTTTAATTTTATTTTTTAAATAATTTAATGTTTTTATTCTTTTATTTGTTCTATATGTTTTTTCTATATCAATTTAACCCAAAATTCTGCTGTTGAGATCATCACTACTTATTTAATAGTAGGACCTCTGTTCTTGTTCCCCAACTGCCTAAACCAATATTATTGCATTTGTTTCTGGGACTAAAAACGGTTTTCAAAAAGGCTAGAGAATGATGTAAGTACATCAGGAGGGGAGGTAATTAGGAGTTCCTTCAAACTGATGTCTTTTTTTTTTTTTTTGTGAGGCAGATTAGCCCTGAGGTAACATCTGTTGCCAATCCTCCTCTTTTTGCTGAGGAAGATTGGCCCTGGGCTAACTTCAGTGCCCATCTTCCTCTACTTTATATGGGACGCTGCCACAGCATGGCTTGACAAGCATTGTGTTGGTCCACGCCCGGGATCCAAACCTACGAACCCTGGGCCACCGAAGTGGAGTGCGAGAACTTACCTGCTACCCCACCAGGCTGGCCCTAAACTGATGTCTTTTAAGTATTAGTTCAACAACTATATAGTAAGATATGGACAGTCAGAAAAACAAATTTTATTTGTTTTTTAAAGTTCTTAAGGGCATTATCTACTGCAGGAAGAAAAGAATACATTGCAGTAGTGATGTAAGGAGTTACATATGAATATAGAACCTAGTATATCTGATTTATTTCAGTGATATTTTGTGCTTCTTATAAATTGGTGCACCAAGCAGCTCCCTTGCTGGCCCTCCCTGTTATTGGGGTCTGGTCTCAAAGAACACAACCACCAGCATATCCACAGTGGTCAGCAAATTTCAATGGGGGTTCTTCTTTCTTGTCCTGGCTACATTTTTCCATGTTCACAGTTTACAAAGCTTTCTGGATGTTTCACCATTATCCTTGCTTTTCCCAAAGTGATGGTATAAAACATACTAACATAATCATAGACTACTTCCTATCTTAACTAGCCAAAGAGAAATTTTTCCAGCTTAATGATCCACTCCTTCCTCCCCACCATCATCTCCCTCTTAAGAGAGACATTTGGTGTGTGTCTAAATGTTATGGAAATTTTTTTCAGGCGGAATTAGTAAGTGGACAAAAAGGATGGTAACAGATCTGGAGAAGAGGAAGAAAGTGTCAGCCAACAGTGGTTTAAATCAATCTACACTCTTGTTGAAGATCAGTTGACTGTATATGAATGGATTTGATTCTGGGCTGTCTATTCTGTTCTATTGGTTTAATATCTGTCTTTATGCCGGTACCGTAATGGTTTAATTACTGTAGCTTTGTAATATATTTTGAAATCAGAAATTGTGATGTCTCCAACATTGTTCTTTCTTCTCAAGATCACTTTGGCTATTTTAGATCATTTATGGTTCCATATGAATTTTAGGAGCGTTGGTCCTATTTCTGTAAAAAATGCCATTGGGATTTTGATGGGGATTGCATTGAATATGTAGATTTTTTTGGGTAGTATGGACATTTTAACAATATTAAGTCTTCCAATCCATGAGTATGGGATGTGTTTCCATTTATTTGTGTCTTCTTTATCTCTTTCATCAATGTATTATAGTTTTCAGTGTATTAGTCTTTCACCTCCTTGGTTAAGTTTATTCTTAGGTATTTTATTCTGGTTTAAATGAGATTGTTTTCTTAATTTCCTTTTCAGATCATTTGTTGTTAGTGTATAGAAACATAACTGATTTTTGTATGTTGATTTTGTATCCTGCATCTTTACTGAATTTTTTTATTAGTTCTAACAGTTTTTTTGTGGAGTCTTTAGGTTTTTCTATATATAAGATCATGTTATTTGCAAAGAGAGATAATTTTACTTCTTCCTTTCTTATTTGGATGCCTTTTATTTCTTTTTCTTGACTAATTGCACTCGCTAAGACTTCCAGTACTAGAAGTACTGGAATACTTGTTGAATGTTGAATAGAAGCACCTCATACCTCTTAGGATGGCTATTATTAAAAAACAAAAGATAGCAGGTGTTAGTGAGGTTATAGAGGAATTGGAACCCTTGTACATTGTTGATAAGAATGTAAAATGGTACAGCCACTCTGGAAACCAATATGGACATTCTTCAAAAAGTTAAAAATAGAACTACCATATAATCCAGCAATCCTACTTCTGGGCATATATCTAAAAAAAATAAAATCAGGATCTCAAAGAGATATCTGCATTCTCATGTTCATTGCAGCATTATTCACAATAGCCAAGATATGAAAACAACTCAAATGTCCATCCACAGATGAATGAATAAAGAAAATGTGGCATATACATATAATAGAATATTATTCAGCCTTCAAAAAAGAAAGGGAAATCCTCCTTTTTGTGACAACATAAATGAACCTTGAGGACATTATGCTAAGTGAAATAAGAAGAAAAACTACTGCATGATTCTATTCATGTGAGATATCTAAAATAGCCAAACTTGTAGAAGCAGAAAATGGAATGGTGGTTGCCAAGGCCTGGGAGGAGGGGGAATTGGAGAATTGCTGTTCAAAGGATATAAAATTATAGTTATACAAAATGAATACATCACAGACATCTACTCCACAACTTCATGCCTATAATTAACAACATGGTATTGTGCACTCAAAAATTTGTTAGTAGGATAGATTTCAGGTTAAGTGTTCTTACCACAAAAACAGCAACAAAGGGACACAAGGAAACTTTTGGAGGTGATGGATATGTTTACTGCCTTGTATTGTAGGTCCAAACTCATATGTCCAAATTCATCAAATTGTATCCATTAAATATGTGCAGTTTTTTGTATATCAATTATACCTCAATAAAGCTGTAAAAAAATCAATCTATCTAAAAAGAGCAAAGCATGAGTGTCTGGGGTTGGGCATAGAGTTGAAGCACAGGAGAAGAGTGCTAGAGAGAGTTTTGTGAAGCTGCTGGGTAAACAAGATGCTCTGCAGTGTGTGGGTATGCTGGAAAATTGGAAATGAAAAAGAAGGGAGGGTTTATGAATTGCATGTTCTTTAATTTCTTCCAGGAGATCTGAGGGGAGAATGGAATTCCTATTTAATTATTTTTGCCCTCTCAAACTGTGCTTCTTTAAATGCTGTTCTGCTGCAGAACCAAACACTATAGATCACACTGAATACAGTCACAGTGGGAAAAGTACTATCCTTGCCAGGCTATGCCTCCTGATGCCTCCAAAGTAGCCAACCTCAGAGAGGAAGAGTGGATGGAGAAAGGGTCAACTTTTCAGCTCTGGCCACACTTTGTCACCAGGAACCTAAGCTGCTTTGCTTGTCTCCAAGATCTCACGAGTTCTCTCTTGGACTACTCTGCTTTTGGTCCCTACTCCACTAAGAGGCCCAACAAGAACAACAAGCCTAACTGGGAACATGCTGGGTAACACCTTATCCATCTTCCAAAAATCCTCTAACTCCTCCCTAGTTACCCAAAAATAAAAAATAAAATATCAAGAAGCAAAGGAAAAAAAAGTATATAGGATGGGAATGAGAGCTGCCACTCCTAGGGCAGTAGGAACAATGTCTCCTACCATATCTGTAGTGTCTCTATATTATCTATCCTAGAGGGGTATAATTAAACCAGGTTGGGATATCCAAGTGGGCAGTGGGATAGTGTATTTGTTGCTCAACAAATGTCAGGGCTGAGATCAGATATCAGAGAGACAGGAAGAAATCCAAATAACGATTTAAAATGGCTATAGATGGAGGGGGAAAATCTAAATTTGAAATCTGGCATGGTCACTTACTAGCTGTTTGATCTTAAGCAAATTACATAACTGTTCTGCATCTCAGTTTCCCCATTTGTAGGAGAAGGAGTTATGTACAGAAAATTATATAAATTGCCTAGAGATACAGCATTTGACAGAACAAGACAAGAAAAGCAAATGCCCAGGTTTTCACGCATGTAACAAATATTTACTTAGTAGATATCATGTGCTAGTCTATTGAGATTAAAAGGATAAATTAAATATAGCACTAATCCTAAAGGAACCAACAATCTAGTAGAGGAGATAAGACATATTTACATGTTTAAATACCTGGAGAAATGTCACTGCTGTTATCAGAGAGGAGAACACAAAGCGCTACAGAAACTCAGGAAAAGGAGAGATAATATACAGCTAGAGAGATGGAGAGAAGGTTGCGTTTCTGAAGAATTAAAAAGTCTAGGAAATGGGATTTGAAGTATCTCATAGATGCTAACATTGGGAAAGGGAAACATCTCTTCATCCCAGACCAATAAGATTAGAGAAAGATTAAGTAAAAATTTTAAAAAAATATGTTGAGACGGAGAGAAAAAAAATTGTAGATATTTGTCGATTGATGGAAAGACTTCAGAATCTTTTTAATAAAGTCAGAGGTAAGTCATCATTAAAGCATAAAAAAAGGTGAAGAGAAAAGTGAGAGTACTAGAAAAAAACCAATAGAATTCGGTGAAATAATGGATGTATTTACCTGACTGGATTGCTGTCTGCCAGCCTCCTCTCTAACCAATTAAAGCCTAAATAGCCTTCAGCGATAAATTTGTCTTGTCTCCTTGAAGAAATCTTTGTTCCTGTCTTTTCTCTCTCTTCTGTGATTTCTCTTCTTAAATATTCTTCCCTCGTATAGTCTATTCTGACAATATAAAATTATATAGTATACACGCATTATTTTTTTTACAAATATTTCATGGATATGGCTTGTCTATAAAAGACTGAAGCTCCTCAAGGCTAAAGGTGCCATCTTATGCATATCTTTCACTGTTCTTGGTTCAGGGGCTATTCAAAACTAACTCCTTGTACAACTTGTACAAAGACTTATGGAAGGAGAGTTGTGAAGAAGCAAAGAGAGATCATGTTCCCTTTACTATTCCAGAAACTTCTATTTTTCTGGGACTGGAATGAATAAAAATTTTTAAATTAGTCATATTTGTATTTTGATGTACATAAACAAGATCACAACTGTATAGACCACAGGATATTATATAATGACTCTGCACATATATATATATATATATATATATATATATACACATATATATATTTCCTCATCAAAATAGTGAAAATAATTTTGTAAACAGTCTCAGTGAGGTAGCAAATGAACCAAGTCTGGTTAGCTTGTCAATGTCAAGAGAGGCCAAGTGGTCTATTACATAATAATGCCACATTCTGTATCCACCCTTAAAGGAGCTAATCACAGAGACTACAGAAAAGACCAGTGTAAAGCTAAATAAAACAATCAATCTAATACTTATTAAGGACAGAGACTAAGTTGATTTATCCCCTTGTAAAACAACTGGCGCAATCATGATGATCATTTATTTAAAAATTAATATAAATTATCTTTTATAATTTCAAAATTAATTGATAATAATTTTGGGAAATGTAGAGAAAGTATACAACAAACAATTAAAACTATTCATGAGGGGTCGGCCCCGTGGCTTAGCGGTTGGGTGCACGCGCTCTGCTGCTGGTGGCCCGAGTTCGGATCCCAGGCGCGCACCGACGCACCGCTTCTCCGGTCATGCTGAGGCCACATCCCACATTCAGCAACTAGAAGGGTGTGCAACTATGACATACAACTATCTACTGGGGTTTTGGGGGGAAAAAAACAAAAAAACTTTAAAAAAAAACTATTCATGAACACTCCAGCCAGAAATAGCCGGTGTTAACAGTTTGGTATATAATATTCCAGTGTTTCAATGCGCATAACAATCTCAGGGCACTTGTTGTCTTGTGGGAAATTAAAGAAGCTGAAGAGAAGATGAAATCAGGACTAGAGTCTTAAAGGCACCCAGGGAGATATAACATTTTATGCCACATCATGATTCAATCTAATAGTGTGGAAGCAATATACACTGTATAAGAGACTCATTGGTACATTTTTATTGAGTTCTTATCCCATTCCAAAGAATTGGGCCAGGCAGTACAAGGACACAAAAAAATAAAAATAAAAAAATACTGTCCCTGTTCTTAGAGAATGATAATCTGGTTAGAAAGATAAGGCAGAGAAACAGGTGAAAAATTAAACGTCAATAAAATATTTAAGTGACAATTCAAGAGAACAACGAAACAGAAAACAGAAGATTATATATGATTAATTACCAAATGAAGTCCACAGACAATAATTGTCATTTGAATTCACAAGCACGTGAATGTGATTTATGACAAGGCCCATTTAGACAGCAACTCAATTAGAACCCCTAAACTTCCTAGAACTCCCTGTGTAAATAACAAGTGCAGATATACCATCAAGTGTGCACTGACAAACTGAAGCTATTCTATTTCCACTGGTTTGTCTACTTTTTCCCAGTTTTATGCATATTAAAAGATATCTGAACTAGGAAACCCCGTCTATACATCATATTAATAACAATAGGTAGTACCACTTAGCCAAGGGAGCAGAATCATGACCACCAAAATTCACATCCTTGTCCAACCGTCTACAATGGTTTTAATCATCTTCTACAAGAAAAATCTATGTGCAGAGAACCAGTCCTGATAAAGGCAGTCTTTATTGTCCCATGGCTTCCCCGCATACACACCCAAAGCCGTATGGAAGTCTCTATTTTCCTAAGCTAGCAGAAAACCTAAGTGACCTCTCTTTCTTGTAAGACCACTGTATGTTACTAATATAATATCAAGGAAAAAAGTGGGTGCTGGGAAAACATCCTGAAGATCATAAATCCAGAAAGGAAGCAGTGTTTCTTTCTAAGTGTTACTGCAGTCCTCGTCTAGTCCAACTATCCAAGCCTAACAAGCCGAGGGGCCACTCACAAGCACAAGCAGCCCCAGCGCCATTTTACTAGCAGATTTGAGGAAGGAATGAACGAATCTCCTAAGTGCCTGAGTTCCAAGAGACAGTTTCTCCCTGAATTTCACAGAAGAGCTGAAATTGCTCTTTTTGGGCATGGGAAGGTGCTGAGAGTGAATCATACTCCTCTAGCAAGAATTCCTAAAGCTTTGGAACTCTAAAAAAGATGATGCCCATTTGGGGTCCAGTTGCATTCCTGGATTCCTCTTGTCTACATCAACACCTCCTAATCTTATAGATGGAATAATAGTAGATAAAGGATTGAGAATGGGATAAAGATGGAGTTTTCAGGTTCCCGTAGAAGCCAACAATAGGGGCTAGCAGAAAACTTTGTAAAAAAGTTATACCATGATTTTTAGAATTCTGTCATTGTTCTTTCTAGCACCCAAGGTTTCGGAGAAAACAAGTGTGGGCTGTTGATAGATTGATTTCTATTGGCTCAGAAAAAATGCTAATTCTTTCAGTTATATACTTTGAGGGTGCAGCAGATATCATAAGGAAGCTCATTCAACATCTTCAGTTATCTAACTTGTATTCATGTAATGTGAAGGCTAGAAAGGTAATATGACATTTCTCAGACTCTCCTGAGCTCGAGATCATCCATGTCACTTAGTGTTCCATCAATAACATAACCATGAGCAGTGTGAGATGGGGAGAGCAGATCTTTTGGGAACCACGTGGCAGAGGCATCTGGCTCTTCTACCATAGAGTTCAGGCCTCTGGAAATCAGGAACACTGGTGCTTCGGTGAGAGCAACCACATGGTGTGTCTGGGCATTTGTCCCGGCCAAGTTATCTCTGACTTCATTATTCTTAAGAAAGTGGTATCCAGAGTGGACTTTTCTGACTACAATTAAGATTGCTGACAAATTTGGAAAAGTTTATAATTAATTAAGAGCAGTGTATCTGGTCAACCTGAAAAGAGATTTTAACCAAAAGGCACAGATCAAAAAATTATTCTACAACTGAAATGCTTTCAAGAATCCATGAGTATTTAATGAGCACCTAGTATGTGTCAGGGGCTGTGCTAAGTACTGGCGCTATAAAGATGAATAAGATATAGTCCTCGTTTTAAGAAACTCACTGGTGAGGGAAATAAACTCAAGTAAGGGCAACTATAGAGGAAAACAACAGATACATGAAAACATAGGAAAAGTAAACAGTTCAGTGAAGGGCAAGTGTCTCAGGATGACTGCCTTATAGAGAGGAGGTGTACCTAAGGCTTAAAGTAGGGATGTGGGGCATTTTCAGCAGATTGGAGAATACGAAAGAAGCATGAAGTCAAGCAAGAGGCTGGCATATGTTCAAGTGCTAAGTGAAGTGCTTGGTAGGGAGAGCTATAGGGTGAAGGTAGGAGGTAGAGGCAGATGGGAGTCGATGACGGAGGTCATCATGAGCCATGCTTGGGAGCTTAGATTACGCCTCTAGGCTCTATATGGGAAATAGTTATGGAATGTCACAATGGTGCTAAAATGCAGGTGTATATTTTAGGTAGGTAATTTAATGGCAGTATGAAGAAGCTGGGTAAGAAGCATGAAGGCTAGTGGTATAGCCTATGTGTGAAACAACATGGCTTTGAAGGAAAACAAAAAAATGCAAGACATGTTTGAAAAATATTTCCTAGATAAATGCTTCAGGAGTGGGTATTGAAAACACAGAGAGACTCTCCCATGACTCCCCAGTTTCTCTCTTGAGTGCGTAGGTAGCAGGTAAGCAACAGAGCACATCACACCTGGATGTTAGACACTCAATAGAAGGAAGATTTTCCAGTTGTCCTAGGTGGAGTTTAAGGATATGGCAGCCCCACTTAGGAGAAGATTCCATGAGACAGTTTACCGTTCCAGAAACAGTGCCTAACATAGTGCCATACAGTCATTACACTGTAACAGCGTGATGTGCAGGTTATAGAGGCACTTTTTGCCCACCATATTGCTTTTTTTTCCCCTTTACATTCTTGAAACAATGTTCCTTAGTAATCTATTGACTGGTACATGCTGTTAATTATACAACTGGGCATGCACAAAAGAAGTAAAAATACCACACCCCTTCTCATGAGAGACAAGAAAACAAAGTAGAAAATGATTAATAAACATTCCATGTCAACTTCAGAATAAATATTTGCTTCAAAACAAATTACCCATATTACCGATATGAGTATGAGGTGAGCTTCACACCTCATTGGTAGATGGAAATAGATGCTCTATTGCATTGTTAAGGAATTGTGAAATTATCCTTCTAATGTATCAGTTTCATGCTTCCTACATACTGCTCAAATTTAAAAAGATTGCCTCTCACAAAATTCATGCTTAAACAACTTGAATGTAATTTAGTGGTTCTGTCAAGTGAATTCAACAATGAAAATATTAGGACAATTCCAATTCATATGACAGAATGGCAAGAGAACCAGCTAGCTGAACAGTATTTTCACCTCTGGATGTTGTCTTCAATTAAATTTTCTATCAAATGAAAGAATTGATTAGTCTCTTCAAGCAAGAAGTCTTGCTTCCTGCAAGTAAACAGGATCGTTTCCATTAAAGCTTTCAGTGCCTTTAAGAGGTTGGCATCTCTGGCTGGTGAAACAGTTTATGGTGTCCCAGCTGCTGCTTCCATTACATGCACTTATTTGACAATCAGTGGCAAGCTGCAAGTTCAGGAGCATAATTTACAAAGGCCATAGTTGGACTGCTGAAACAGAGATGAAAAGGTCAGCTAGTTATTGTTGAGTTTTATGATGTGTATTTCTATGCTTTGATATGTAGTTGTGTATACACAATCTAATTAGTGTCGATGCCAGCTTTATAATGAAAACAATCCATTTTCTTGCTCCATATCTAATTTTCTCTTTTGCGACATCTTTGATTAAAAAGAGCACACCACACTGTCTTGTTGATTGCAGCAAGAATGGTGCTCATTATTACATTATTAAGGCAATACACTGGGTGATAAAATGAATTTGGCCAGGAAAAAAAATCACATTTAAAATAATTATGTTGAAGTGGTTTTAATGGAGATAATCACACATTTATTTAAAAACACACATGAGATTCTAAAGCTTGGGGTAAACTTGGAGCTGAGATATCTTGGATATTCAATATGTAAAAAGGTGTGAAAACTAATAAAGATGAATTTGGTAGTTCTCCTTCAACATTAGATCTAAATATGACTCAATTTATGCCTTGGCTCTTCATGTATCTTAGTCACCAATTATATTTTAGCAATTTGAAAAAAATTGTGCTCAATGATTACTTATGTTAACTTTCTGATTCATGGTGTAGTACTTGAGGCATACATTCTCATATTTACAGAGGTAATGTAATTTTATTTCATTTATGATGAAGACATATTATTATGTCTTCCTTATAATGAACCTCTATGATAAAGAATATTATGCTCCCAAGATTTTTCCCATATTGTTTATGTAGTATTTCTAAGAAATACATTTTTATATAGTCTACTATCAAAGATATTGTGGCAATCAAAAGACTTTATAAATATATTGGTTACTAATATTGAGTCTCATTTACAACTATTATTCTCATAATGCAGATGTGTAAGCAGTCAAGATAAGGAATATGAACATGTATTTTAAAATAAACCATATTATACACTTAAGATTGTAGATACGTATAATGTTAAGATATAAAGAAAGGTGATGTTTTTGCTTCAGAAAGTCATAGTGACTATCATTCAATATAGGACACAGGGTGAGTTCACAGACACTTTCTGTATAGGTATAATTCATGTTATGAGGAGTACTCACAAATAGAATTCTATGTAAGTCTGAAATGGTCTACCACAAAAACTGAAAATTAAAGTATGAGGTAGCTATTATACACAGGCATTAGCTGGAAATATAACTGCTTTGATTTGATTTTTTCTTTGATTTTTATTTTGATGACTTTGGCAGTATTGTGTGTTTCTTTAAATAAGTCTTATCAAAGGAACGCTACCAGGTCTCTATTCCATACATCTTGCATCTAGAAAAAACGCACCTCTTAGTTCTTTGATCTGTGAAACATCTTCTTGCTTTTCTTTTCTTTTTATTATAAAGTCAATACATATCATTAAAGAAAATTGGCAAACAGACAAATATAGGGGAGAAATTATCCTAGTCACACCACATAAACACGGCTATTATAAAAATTTTGTTGTGTTTCTATGTTTTTTTCCTAATACATGTTTTTATTTTTAGACTTTTGTTATCATACTGGACATATAATTGCAAGTCCTGCTTTTTTTTTTCCTGTTGTGACACAGATATTTTCATGGATCATTTATTTTTTAATAATACATTTTGTATTTTAGAATAGTTTTAGATTTTCAAAAAAGTTATAAAAATAGTGTAGAGACATATAGCCAACATACAATTTCCCCAGTTATGAATGCCTTACAATAGTGTGATACAATTGTCCCAATTAATGAAATAATATCGATACATTATTATTATTAACTAAAGCCAATACTGTATTCAAATTTCCCTATTTTTCTGTAATGTCCTTTTTCTGTTCCAGGATCCCATCCAGGATACCACATTACAATTTGATGGTGGTGTCTTCATAAGCGTCTCTTGGAAGGGACAGTTTCTCAAACTTTCCCTGTTTTTGATGACCTTGACAGTTTTGGAGACTACATACATGCATTTTGTAGGATGCTCCTCTATTGGAATTTGCTTGATGTTTTTCTCATGATTAGACTAGAATTATGTGAGAAAGACCTCAGAAGTGAAGTGCCATTCATTGTCACTACGTCATATGGAGGGTTCATACCATCAACATGATGTATCGCTGTTGATGTTGACCTTGCTCACCTGGATAAGGTAGTGTTTGTCGGATTTTTTCACTGTCAAATTAGTCCTTTATCCCTTTTGATACTGTACTCTTTGGAAGGAAGTCATTAGGTGCAGCCTGCCCTTGAAGAATAGGAAGCTCTGCTCCACTTTCTTGAGATCACAGTATCTACATATATCATCTGAAATACTTCTCACGGGAGGTTTTTCTATTCTTCCTCATTTATTTGTGTGGTCAGTGACTCATTTATATGAGTATGGACTCATGGATATTTACTGTATACTTTGGGTTATGATCCAATACTGCTTTCCTTATTTTGTTTCTCAAATAGTTCTAGGTTTGACTATTGGGAGCTCTTACACTTGGCTCGTGTGCCCCTTTGACGTACCCCATCAGTGTGGTGGTTGTTTTCGAACACTTTCTTACTTGCCAGTACAACAAGGAATCACCTTTTCATCTGCTTCTTCTCTGTATCATCAATTATCTCATGTAAAACTTTCTTCCTCAGACTGCAACAGCTGGGGGTTCAATAGAGTCATAATAACTGTTAATAAAATATTAACTCTCAGACACATCATCGTCCTGTAGCAGAATGACCAGCATGCTGCTTCAAATTCCTTCCTTAAGTTTCAAGCAGACGGTAGAGATTTCCTTCAAGTAATTGTGAGTAGCCGTTGACTGACCGCATCTTCCACCTTATAGTTTCAATCGCTTATCTAAGGGCTAGCTCCTTATTCACTCCTAGTGACAAGTGCCATTCAAGTCATAATTCTCGATGTGATGCATGCTGATAAACCCGGGACAAGTTGCTTCTTTCTCTGATTGTTTCTTCTTCTGCCCACTGTGAGAAAAATATCCTCGTCTAGCAGAGCTAAAAGGAAACTAAATATTGTATGTATCATATATATATAGTATAATCACATAATACATAATCACATATATGTGATATATATGTAATCACCCAATTTATTTATATAATACCCAGAAATCAAAAAATAAACAGTAATTTTTACACATACACACACCTAGATGCAGGTGCACAATAGATATTTAATACACGTGAGTTCCCCTATATTTCGCTCTCACATTTAATGCATCTCTGCAATGATATAATAGCTTTATTGGATGGCTTCTTTACTTAGCTCTTCTAATCTAATGTGCTAGCCCACATTCTTGACGTCTAGGACAGAAAAAAATTAAATATCACCTAGCCATAACCTTTTCCTGAACCCAATTATTGTCCCTGAACCAAGTTTGTGTAGGCTTCTCATCCTTGCTTGCCCCCTCCTCCTTAATTTGAGCTCCTGATTAGGGAGACCAGATTGTTTCATGAATGCTTATAGGCGATATCCCTGGGCCGGTGGGATGCTCTTGATGTTTCTTGTGATTATGCCTCTCAAGGGTCACCTTAGGCTTCCTCACGAATACACTGCCTGACCTACACATGCTCTCTGTATAACCAGACTAGTCTGGATCCACAGTGGCACACAGGTCCCTTGCTCTGGGTCCTTTGCTGTACTTAATCTCTGATCACTTTCTTTCTCCTTATCTGAAATACCACCCCCATGCTCCTCTTGAAATAATATTAAACACTTTGCTCCTCTGTGAACACTTTCTTGTCAAAGTGGGGCAAGGTGAGAAAATGCCTACGTGTCCTACTCAATCTGCCGGCTCCCAGCTGAAGCTGCAAGGGTGGAAGACCCGAGATGAGGAGAAAAATAACTGAGAAATGTAGAGCAAAGAGGAGGAAACTCATCTGAATTTATCGTCTTCTTCCTTTGCTCTCCTATATCATTTTATTTTGTTACGAGTATAGTAAAACTGTTTATTTTGATTTTTGAGTATATGTTAAATCAAACTTTCTAAGGTTTACTATTACTAAATGAAAAAAATATTTAAGCTTTCTATACGGAAATTTTTTAACATATACAGAACTAGGGAGAATTGAATGCCTGTGAACCCATCAGCCTCTCCTATTACATTTTAAGGTTCACTGATATTATGTGGCAAATATGGTTAATTGCCTAACCTAGAGTCTTTCCTTCCCACCCTACCCTCTTATTTATTAAGAGAATGCTAATTTGCAGATGGCAATATGCCCGTTGTGATAAGTTCAGTGCAACTTGTTCCCTTTTGAAAGACACTTTCCAGTCATCCCTGCAGGAATGAATGGACATATGATTCAGTTGTGGCCAATGACATGTAAGAAGAGTCTTCTTTCCCCTAGACAAGAGAAAGCCTTATTTTGCCCATAAGTGTCCTCCCTATTTTATATCATCATATGTGGATGCAATACCTGGAACTCTGGCAGCTCTCTTGTGATCCTGAGGTAAGGGAATGGCTGAGATGCCAATCTAGGGCACCTAGAATATTATTCCATCAGTTTGCCAATTCTAGAACTGCCTACCTCCTCCAGATTATTTGTTGTCTGAGATGATAAAATGGATGAATTGCAGCCTTACTGTTGCAGGCAGCCAGAAGCATTCTACGTGGCCTAAAATCTTTTGGTCTTCATTTATAACGGATTAACATATTTGATTTCATATCATAAGAAGTTATATAGAATCTTCAAATGTATCATGTCCTATGTTTTGAGTTGAGATACACCTCACAATGTGACTGGTAAATCAGTGAAGCTACTTAATCAAAATTCCCCTGTGGGAGCTGGAGGGAAGAGAAACTACAGTGAGTTCCAGAAAGAATGGTCAGAGGAAAGTATCTGGGGAGTTATTGAACCTGGCTTTAGACATATGACAGCAGCTCATCCAATGTGAGAGATTTACATTTTCCGTTGAGTCCTAGTGGTATAATGATGTTCGCTGCTACTCATCTTGGAAACAGTATTGACCCAGCTGATATGAATATTGTCTGTGGCAGCATCTTCTTGCCAACTACTCCTTATATATATACATTGATTATGTTGCCCTAACTACACAAAGCAGTTAAGGCATTTTGAAAGGCTAAATTCAATTTAACTCATTTTTAAAACTAATTAACTGTTAACCAGTTACAATCAGGTTTTGATTTTTTTTCCCGTGAATTTTCTTTTGAGGATGGAGTTGTAGGGGTGGTCCTGGCTTGAGTCTAGGTTCTTCACTGTCTGGTCCCTCTTGCTAGGAAGCCCAGTCTAGCAGTCTTTGTCATTTGCCCATTTTCTCACACCTGGCACCAGGCATTACTTACACTTAAATGTGTGAGCACAGAGCCTGATCTAATTGCTTCAAGATCTTCCTATTGTGATGAGACATCTCTAACATGTGCCAGAACTGCTCTTTCCAAAATTCCAGGGAAGAAGTTTATCTCCTACATGTGCACCTCATTTTTGAGGTGTGCATGGTCATTTCCAGGCCCTGAACAGCTCTCACACACTTGGGCTTTCCCGGGTCTCACCAATCTATTTACTACCATCGTGTCTGAGTCACTCAGGACTTTGATGGTCAAGGTTTAAGCAAAAGACCCATTTAAAAGGTGGTTCCAAGATATGCCTTAAACCAAAGTAGTAGGTGAGAGTGGAGAGAGAGGCAAGCAGGGACTTAAATTTATTGGGTGTTTACTACGTGTCGGGATCTGGGCTAAGTTCTGCATCTAGGACATTCCCGCAGACTGAGAGCACAGAACCAGGAATCAGGAAATACGGTCTAACGGACTGACGGTGCAGCACTCAGATGCCACCCCCAGCCAAATTAACACAAATTCACAAATTAACTCATCCTCCTCCGGAGATTGCATTTGGCTGAAGAGAACTGCCTCATCCAAGATCATGTCCTTTAGGCCCCTTTCTCAAGGACCCCTGTATCCAACGACTGATAGACACAGGTGTGTACAGGTTCCCTTGCCCAGCTCTGCAAGGCCATCCCAGACCCAGAGTTCTGGAGCTGAAGCCTTTGTTGTGACTTTATTGCAGCTCAACTTCCCTCTCTGTCTATTTCTATTTCTTTCATTCCTCCACGAATGTTGATTTGAAGAGCACTCCCTAATAAATTTCCTGCACGCTAATTGCTAATTTCCTTCTCAGTGTCTGCTTCCCAGCGTCACTCACCTACAATACCTGAGTTCTACTTGCGCTGCTCACCACATTGGGCCTCATGTTTCTAATTGAAAAGTTAAGGAAGCTGGTTTAGCTCCCTAAAGCCTATTTCCAGCTCCGTGATTGTAACAGGAAAGAGGGAGTCGGAGTGGGGAGAGACTTTGGCAGCCTTAAATCACAACACATATCCTCCTTTTCCTGAATCAAAGCCTTGGTCCCGGAGCTGCGCAAGGACCCATATGGGTCAGAAACCCCGACAGTAATTCTTCACTGTCATTGATCAGTGTGACCTGTTATATATTTTATTCTTTTCTAGGCTTTTTTGCTTTTCAACATGTAGTTATGTATGCCATATGTGAGATCATTTTTTCCCCTTCAAATAAATCATGCAACTTCTGTGTTTGTCAAGAAACCAGAAGTAGAGAAATGTGAAATGCGACTTGAGAAAAGTTCAGCTGACTGAGTTCCATTAATTCTCAGGAATGACAAGTCAAGGTCAGTCAAAGGAAGAAGAATGAAAAATATCACAAAGTGATATTCTTTTAAATGGGGGAAAAATAAGCCGTAGGAGGGTGTTCACCTTAGTTCTTTTGAAAGTATTTTATAGCCTATAAATAAGATATAGGAGTTTATAAAATAAAGCCCACAAGATCAACACTTTAGGGAAGTAAAACACTTGACCATTTGATATATTTTGACTATATTTAATATCATTTAAAGTGAAATCATTGTATTGTCTCTCCACGATATCAAAACTTCCTGAAAAATAGTAAAAAGTCATTCACTTAGTAGTTTATTTTATATTAAACTTTTATATTGCATTAAATGGATATTAATATATGTTTAATGTATATTTTATATTTATATATTTAAAACTTAAGGGTTATGTTTGACATAATTTAAGAAAACATTGAGTTGATAATACAATTTTTTTTAATCCAAATATTTAACATCACATGAATAAATCAGTGCTGGGAAAAAGGCCAGAGGTAATGAATGGATAAAATTTCCCCAGATAAATTTTATAAGGCATTTTCACTGCACTTTTTAATCTTTCTTCCTTCTTTTTTTCAGGGCCTCAGACATTTAAATAAATAAAGCAAAAAGTTACACTTATTGGCTCTGCTCCAATAACAGTTCTTTAGAAATTGACATTTCTGAAAAACTTCAATACATTGACTCCAGTGTTGAAACCAACCAGTTATCCTGAGCTTTGTCCTGAGCTCTACGAACAGACCACTGTGTCAATTTTCCCAGATGACTGCCGTAGTCTCCACGCTAATTGCGCTGCTTCTTCTCTAGTCTTTCTATAATCTATTATTCAAACAGCAGCTAGTGATGTTTTACAACATAAATATGATTATATGATTATAACACTCCTCTGCTTAAAATCCTCTAAAGAATTTTCATTATATGAGAATTTTTTTTTTTTTACCGTGGCCTAGAAGCCTCCACATGGCCAGTCTCCTGTCTCTCTCTCTCAAGCCTCATCTTCTTGCATCTCTCTCTCTCTCTCTCTCTCGTTCTGTCTCTCTCTCTCTCTCTCTCTCTGTGTGTTTCTCTCTCTCTCTCTTTCATCCTCCCTGTGTTTATGGACACTATCATGAACTTTTTGTTCCTTTAACATACCAAGCTTATTGCCACCCCAGGGTCTTTGCACTAGCTGTTCCATCAGCATAAACATCACTTTTATTTTTGCTATGCTAAGGAGATGAATTATAAATGATTCATCTTAACATTTTCCTTGGATTTATATGCCCCAGATTTTACATGGCTGGCTTCCTTTCATAATTCTAAGTGTCAGCTTCAATTTCACATCTCAGAAAATCTTTTCCTGACCATTGAGTCTAAAATGGCATCTCTCCTCCCCAGCATACAGTATCACATTAACCTGTTTGTTTTCTTCTTTATTGCCATCTGAAATTGTCTTATCTAATAATTTGTTTAATGTTTCATGTTTGTTTTCCCTCACTAAACAAAGGACCATGAAGTCAGGGAACTTGGCTATATTCTTAATCTGTAAAACAATTCCCAGAACATAGCAGACACTGTCATCTGTGTTCTAGTAGATGTTGAATCAAAAAGAAAAAAATAGGTCTTTGCCTCAAAAGCTTTCATCAACAGATTTATCATCAAGGGAGATAATAGCAATATATTAATTGAATAATTATAAACTAGCTTTTAATCAATTCCCAAATGAAGTATATTATTTCCAACACTCATCTATGACATGTGTTTTAGAGTCCCTTATAAGCCACAGGGTTTGTTTACTCCATTGAATGACCAGTATAGAGATAGTCCTATATAAAAACCAATTAAGGCACAAGGCTGTTTTATTAATTTTATTATGCAAGCAATACAAGATAATTGTATAAGGTGTAGAAAATTCTGAAACTAACAAAAATGGAAAAATAATCCGTGTTTCTATTATTTAACTTTAGTTAAAAATTTGTGTACATTTTTTCCAGCTTTTTGTGTCTTTGTTTTGAATAATTACAGGATTGTAATTTTGACCTGCACTCTTGGGAAATTACTTGTGATGCTTTGGGTGGAAGTTACAAGGGAAGACAAAAATGGAAATAAGTGGTAGTAGAAGATTTTGCAGTATCAAAAGACAAATTTAATAAGGGTCTAGGGTTTGACTGAGGTAGTGCGAATACAAATGATAATTTTGAGAGATCATTCACAAAATGTAAAACAATTAGATTTGAGGGTCAAGAAAGAAGAGCACTCAAAATTAACATAGAAATTCATGAATTCATTTCTTTATTGAACATTTCTTTACAATAAACTTCCCACATATCAGATATTGGGCTGGGTGCTGTGGTTAAGCAGAAAACAAATTAGGAAAGAAACATGTTTTCACAGGAGTTTACACTTAGGCCTGGGTGGTATTCTTAACAGAAATAGGGACACAGAGAAAGGATGTAGAATTAAGTTATGAAAAAGGTAGTTGGTAGGGGATGAGAGGGGTGGCTCGTGCAGGGAGTTGAAGGAGTCTAGTACCTTCATCAAAGTGAGTAGATGGGATTCTCTGAAGACAAGGTCACAATAGAGGAGCAGAAGACTTCCTGGAGCCCTAGAGACTCAGGGCCACTTACACTAAACAGTAGGATTGGTATATGACATTTGTGAAGGAGGCACATTAAGCCCCAATGCCTAGAAAGCAATGCTAAATGTCTCAAGTGAGTCAGGGAGTGGACTGCTTTGAGGGCCATTTCTGAGTCCTCCTGGATCAGAGGATTTAATTACATGTAACCAAACATGCAATAGCAAAGTTGGTCACCTTCTACAAACCAAGATCTGGCTTGTCCCTCTCCTCCAATTTTCTAAAAACACAATAACTCTTGATTATAGTATGGTCCAGGAGAGGCAGAGGAGAAAAATGCAGAGGAGATTTTGCTTTGGGGATGAAATATAATATTCCTTAGATTCTAGCATTGTAGCTAAACAATGACAATTGCTACTCAAAGAAATAGAATAAAAAGTATTGTTCATAACCATCAGCAAAGCTTACATTACAGGGAATGGAAGAGGAAGGAAATAAGAGGACGAGCCAGTGAAATATTGAGTAAGAGGCTATCAAAGACATTTTGATCAAAAGGTAATCAGTAGCATCAAGAGAATGGAAAGATCAATCAATACCAAATACTATGAAAAGTCAGGATGTATAGACTCAAACAAGTCCCTTAAATGTGTCATTTTAAGCCTTGGAAATCTTCAAGAAAGCAATTTCTTATTGCAGTAAGAACAAAGATGAAGCTAGTGGGCTAATGTTTTAAGGAATTTGGACACCAACGAGAAAAATGTCTCATTTTATGAAGAGTGCAAATAAAATTTCCAGAAGAATATCACTCCAGATTACACAGCACAAAACTGTTTTCATTCAAAAATTATTTCATAGGTCATCCCCAGAAAGAGTTAAAATATCAAAATAAAGAGAGAATCTTTGCAGTTGGAAACGTGAAAATGGCACTGAACTGCGCTGATAGACCACCATGCCTCGCCCATACACCATATCTATCTTCTTTCTCCTCCTTTCTCCCCAGGGCATTCAGTGGGAAGCGTCAGGAGGAGATCCGCGGGTAGACAGGGAAAGAGGCTGTGCTAGTTCTTCCCTGCTGCCTCTGTTTGGGCAGTAGTTATAACATCTTTCCTCCCCATCCATGACTGTACCTCCTGTCAGCTTACCCTGCTCCTTGGCTCTTGGCTCCATCTTGCACTGAGCCCAAGGAACACTATGCCCAGCCTTGTCCCTTCAGACTTAAAGCTGTTAATAGCTTGCCACAGCTGTTGGTGGTCTCTGGTGTTTAACGTTCTTTCTCTGTTCCTTAACCTTGTCCACACTTCTGTAAGAAGCTCCTTCAGTTAAAGTCTCTTGAACTATCCAAGAGACTTACAGCAGCTCCGAAAAGTTTTGCACAAAGTAAACAAATTGTTTCTAATAGGAGACAGCAGGAACCTGATGGAATTAGCAGGTTCCAATTCCAACTTGTACCTTGTGTTAAAAATATTCCTAACATACAGTGCTAATTCTATGGCTAGTTCTGAATTGCTGTCCTAAACACTGAGCCCAAATTCTTTTTTGTTCCATATTATGAATGTGTTATTGTCACAGAGTGCAATAAAAATTACTCGCAGGGTGCACACAAAGCCTGAATAGTAAATTTCTCCCCAAACAGGTTTATCTTCAACTTATGATTTTGCAGGCTTTACCTCTCACAGTGATTAATATCATACCACCACATAAGGCTCAGGTCATTCAGCAATGTAGCCACCATATTTCAGAAGTCAGACAGTGGAAAAGCACTTACCGTGCTACGAAAATAGCATCCTTTGACATCCTGATTAATGAATATTTTTGTTATATAGAATAAAGATGCAGATAGTAAGTGTCAGGAGTTAGTCTGCAAACACACACACACACACACACACACACATACACATGAAAAAACCTTCTTTTTAAAAGAAAGGCAATTGCAAAAGACATTTTGGCAATAAAAAAGCAATAACTTACAAAGTGGATCCATTTAAATTAATGAAAATCCCAGGAGATTAGAGGGACCATTTCCATTAGCGAACAGGTCAGAGAGTGAAGTAAGAGTAAGTAAAAATATGGGCTTGGGGGCTTAGGTCCAGACCCATTTGGGTAAAAAGGTTCCTAGCATTGGATGGAGCACATTGTAGATTCAATAAAAGAACATTTCCAAGTAAAGACCTTTAAAAAGACCTAGAAAACATTCAAAACTGAGCTTAAAAATAAACTCCAGGAAGCCAACACCTCATCTAGATCACATAATTAAAGTTTGTCAAAAGAAAGTTTTTGTAGTTGTTTTTCATTTGTTTATAATTTTTTAATTTTTTTCTTTTTCTTTTTTCTATATATTCTAATAAATACTTCACAAAAAAATTTAATCAGTTGTCTAGGACCCTATTAAATTTAATCTCAAAGCCCCTCTCCCCTTGTCCACCATGGTTTTGAGCCAATATTGCATCTTGTTTGTGGTACCTAGACTTTAATGTAATTGCATTTTATATACTACGAACTATGTGCTAACACTCTGCCTGGTACTAAAAATACAAAAACAAAGACTTTGTCCCTGAACTCAAGAGAGGTACATTCTAGGAGAAGAGAAACAACATTTAAACAAATAAGTCCACTAAAATGTTGTAATAGTACTCAGGAAAAGAAGACAATGGAGGAGGAAAAGGGGATAATTTATGGAGGAGGCGATACTTCAGAGACGAAGTGACCTTTGAACTACTTGAAATATTGGAATGTCTAAAAAAACAGACATTGGGTCCAATATATTTCAAACTACGGAAGCACTGTGAAAGAAGGCGTAGAGATTATGATGTAGCCTTGACATTCGGGCTGTAGAGTGATGAGTTATTATTTCATTTTCATTCACATATTCATTTATTTTGGAAGGGAGAGTGGAGGTGCAGAGACAAGAGTTGCAGAAGCAAAGTCAGAAAAATCTGCAGGAACTTGACTGTCTATGGTGTATGTCCTTAACAATGATTTTGGACTTGACTCAATAAGCATTTGAGGATTCCTGAAGAGTTTAGAGCTATCCGAATATCTGTTTCTTATCTCCTTTGAAAAATGGAAACAATAAAAAATAATACCAACTTCACAATAAGAATTAAGTGAGAAAAATTATATGAATCTATTAGTTCTTTGTGACTCTCAGTTGCTATTATTATGTATTTGGCCTGAAAGATTAATATTGGTCTTGTAAATGACCTAATAGTGGTGTAGAAAACATCTTTGCAGTGAGACAGAAAAATTCTCTAAGATTAACATATATAATTACCTTTATAATATAAATTATATATATTACATTATATTTTATATTATATTATATATTATGTATTATATAAATTACCTTTGAATATCAATTTTTAAACTTTAGCAGTTCCTAAACACTCAAAAAGCTGGATTGGGCCAAATGATCATTCATTCACAGTAAGTAATTTTAACTTTACAATGCACATGACAATAAGTCCTAAATTATTACAATTAAATTTCCAATACTTTCTTGGCTATTTGAAAATCACAAAACAGTAATATACATTTATAAGTTAAAGTCCAATTCCTATGAAAACTCTAAATTTAATAATGGAATAATTCAATAAGTTTTTTACAATTGCAACTACTAATCCTTGTGCAAGTGATGATGTGATGATTAGTTTGTAAGAATATGGCCATAATGGTAGTTCAATAACTATTTATTCAACTGAATAAAATTTTTATATGTTAAGAATGGTGTGAAATACATATCGCCTTATGCAGAGCTAGAGGTCTGAATCTTATAATAGTGAAAAGATTAATTTTTATCAAGTTGATAACCAATAAAACTGCACAATTGTTGTGAATCTACTGCTACCTGTCAATATAATGTGAAATAAATGGTTTTGAGTGAGATCCACAAAATGAGGATATCAGCACGGACTGGAATAGCCACCTTCTTGTCCAATTTATTCAATCCATTTGGCCTTGACAATACAAGACACTCAGGCTGGCAGCTGGCAACGTTTTGAGCACGTTCCAGGTTCACAGCCCAATCAGGTACTATTTAGAATCCCGTTGTTCTGGATCTATGCGGGATAAGGGTGCTGTAGCTTGCAATGTTTGTGTAAAAAGGGGCATGAGGAATTGACTTCTTGTAAAACTCATTTTATGACTTTGTCAAGAAAGGCTTTCCACAGTTCGTTGGTCTTCTGTCACTCATTAGCAAAATTACTTCTCAAGGTCAGTGCGACATGGCTCGATATCAGAGTGCATTGTTCATACAGCAGATGTCCTATAGTGCGTGGGATGGGAAACAGTGAAAAATTAGCTGTTATTCAGGGATGCATGCTTGCTGTTATTTGCCAAGAGTTCAGATTAAATAGGTACATTAGCTGTTGTCCAAATGGATTAAAGAAAATTCCATTTGTGATTTATAACAGAAGGAAAGAAGAGAGTGTTACAGAGTTTTATTTGCACATTTTGTTCTAAGAGATTTATGGATAAAATTTTGTTCTCAGATTTACATAAAACGTTTATGGACTCCATATTAGAGCAGAAAACTGCTTTTATTTAGTGATGATGTTTTCCTAAAATAATATTTCCATTCCAAATTCATTTATCATAACTTTAAAAATTCATATGGGCCTTAGTTACTCCAAAATTAATCCAGAATGCATTTTTAACCAAATAATAAATAAATGATATTTCTCAATGTAAGTGTACTGCCTCTTCCTGCAAACCTTGTCACAGTGTAGATGGGAAAAAAATAACATTTCCTAGATATCCAAATTATGAAAATTTTCTTGAGGTTCAACTATGAGTACTGTTGCTGTCTTTATTAGGAAACAGTTGCCCCAAACCTCACTTTTCTCATCTGAAAACTGAAGATGAGAATGGGTCCTACTTCATAGTGGCCCAACACACATATAGTTAAGCACTCACTAAATATTTGTGAGCATTATTAGCTCAAAGAATTGAACAGTCTCTTTTTGGTAATTCTATTTGCCTTGTATTTTTACATTTTGCCTCATTTGAATTCCTAGCCAATAAAAATACGTAATAGCTGCATATGCTACTTATGGAAATGAAAATGTTTCTGCATTTTCTGCCTGTACTGAAATAGTTGATGTCAATAACAAGTTTTTTTAAGCAAAATGAAGCACACAATCAAAGGACAAACATAAAGAAAAGCTGAAATTTAACCAGGCATTATACTTTGTTCCCTAGCCCGATAATTCAGTAACAGCATGAATTTCAAAATTTTATTTTTTATATTTATTTACAGTATGTGTTAAATTTGTCCATCTTATTTCAACTTTCATGCTATGTGTCTGGTCTAAGCCACCATTATCTCCCACCTGCAAGATTGCAGTGGTTTCCTAACTCATCTTTCTGCATTCACTATTGGGTCCCTCCAATTAACTGTCCACATAGAAGCCAGAGAAATGCTTTCACAACACAAAAATGTTTGTGCCAGTCATTTGCATAAGACCTCAGTGCTTGACCATGGTATTCACAATAAAAGACAAAGATCTTAATTAGGCTGTCAGGCCCTGCAGACCTTCACCCCTCATGTCTTGCCATGTTCCTTCTGGTCTCGCATTGGCCTTCTTCCAGTTCCTTGAACTGACCAAACTCAGCTCTTTCAGAACTGTTTGCAAAGATATATGTGCCTGATTATTTGTTTAATGTGTGTCTGTCTCTTCCACTAATCTAACAGTTCTAGGAGGGGAATGTTGCATCTGTATTGCCAGCTCTTGTACCCTCAGCACCTTGCACAGTGCCTGGCACAACTAAATGATGTTCAATAATGATTTGTTCAAGAAACGAATCAATATTGGTTAAGCATTTACTAAGTGTCAGGCACTGTGCTAGGCACTGAGATATAAATGAGTGTGAAAGAGTGCTTGTCTTCAGTGAGCCCTCAGTCTAGTGGAGGGGATAACAGGTGAGTAAACAATTAGACCACTTAATAGTCTTCTATCAGGACAAAGCACAGGGTGCTATGAGAGCAGAAGGAGGTCAGGAAATTTAAATGACTCTTGAGCTAAATCTTGAAGGATGATAGGAGTTAGACAAAGAAAGGGAGGGAAAGGTAGAGTCAGTAAAAGAATCCATGGACCAAGGTGTGGAGTCATGCCAATGCAAGGGTGGTTTGGGAAGTTGGACAAGGAGGATAAAGTGATACATATATCAATGTTAACTTAGATCCCTTCATCAATAAGAAAACATTTCATGAAGGCCTTATTATAACTACAATTTTATACTTAGTATTTACAATTATTCCCAGAAGTGTTAAACATTTACCCAACGACTACAGCTAAACAACATATCCAAGATAAGAACTTATATCTACAGTTCTTCCTTGACTTATGATGGGGTTACATCCCGATGAAGTCATCCTGAGTCGAAAATATCATTAAGTCAAAAATGCATTTAATAACCTGATCTACCAAACATCATAGTTTAGCCTCACCTACCTTACACATGCTCAGAACACTCACATTAGCCTGAAGTTGGGCAAAATCATGTAACACAAAGCCTATTTTACAATAAAGTGTTGAATATCTCCTGTAATTTATTGAATACTGTACTGAAAGTGAAAAACAGAATGGTTGTAGGGTACAGAATGATTGTAATTCTATTGCTTATTTACCCACTCGGCTAACTGGGAGCTGCAGCTCACTGCCATTGCCCAGTATCACTAGAGAATATCATACCACATATCACTAGCCCAGGAAAAGATGAAAATTCAATGTACAGTTTCTAATGAATGTGTATTGCTTCTGCACCATTGTAAAGTCAAAAAAGCATAAGTAGAACCATCATAAGTAGGGGACCATCCGTATATGTATTTTGTTGTTGTTGTTTACTCCAAAGCCCATTTTTCTTTCTTTTATAGCAAGGTAGATTTTGTATTAAAACATTAATATTAGCAGTATAATTATATAAACCTTTACTATTGCTCATTGCCCTAAAATTACAAATCAGTCTGCCTCTTCATCCAATTAACTCCTAAGAATGCATCAAAGTAGGAACACACATCCATCTGCAGTGTGTGACCTAACTACATCTTTGCCTTACAAGACCATGCAGTTTGCTCCAAGATTTTTCCCAGAAAATATTCTGTTAATTTGGTCAATCCTTGTTTACTCTCACTCTCATAAGCCATAAATCATAATTTGTGATTTTGACCATTTTTAAGTCTTCCCTAAAAGAATAATCTGGAAAGCTTTTAAATCTTCTATAACAAGAAAATTTTCCAATGATGCATTTCAGCCCAGAAAATCCACAGATTTGGGTGGTATTAATAATGCAGTTATTGCAGAAACACGTGATTCCCAAACTGAAAAGACAAATAAGTATATCTTCTCTTACTCTGATGGTCTTCACTAACGCATTTCATAAAAATTAAATACCCTATCCTTAAATGTAGCAGAGTAACAAAGAAAAACAAAAATCAAAATCTTCTAATCTTGCCGACTGACGTTAACATCATCTATTCGAAAATGACTCCAGATTTTAGAAACCCATCCCACTCACCAAATCATTCAGGATCCTGCCTTCAAAAACCTGCCAAGTTGCCTTTGGTAGATTCCAGTGAAAGTTGGTCTTTCTGATTTTAGTTAAAATTATAGTGAGCCAACTCAACATTAATACATCAGACTAATATGGAATGAATTACACACATGCACATCCACATGTGCGTACATACACACAGCCACACAAAATCTACAAAATTCTCACACCCGTGTCTCGGATATGCAGATCTAACTTTATGGATTTTGTTTTGTTTCATTTTGTTTTTCATGTAAGCATAAAGACAGTGCTGAAAGCTCAAATACAAATCCTTTGTCTTTGGGCAAATTCAAGTAAATTCCATCATGGTCTCGTAACAATGAGATTTTATAGATAAAGCCTCTAGCAGTATACCAGTCACTTAGTAACACTTCTTGAGTATCCATCAGATGGGACCATAATCTAGGATGAGTTAAAAATCAAGGTAAACTCCTGTACAGAAAATCTGGAAGATAATAGTTATTTTTCAAAAGGTCATTGCTTCAGGATCATTTCAATTGGAAAAAATAAACTACCAGATCAAAGCAGTGAACACAACATTATAACATTAACTGAAGTCTCTGCAAAGTGGAACTGCCCTTAATTGACTATCGGTATTGGTTATTTTCAGTCTATCATTGTTATCGTTGTTTATCTTCTTCCTAAAAGTAAGCTCCAAAGTTGTATAAAAAGTTAAAATTTCCCTTGAAATATAAACTAGTTTTTTATATCAATCACCCCCAATCTGACTTAATGCAATTTAAAATGTAAAAGAAAGAGAATAAAGTTAGTACAGAATTTAAAAAAAAAATTTGTTGCCAAAGAACCTAAAATATGTTACTCATGCTGTTTTCAGTGTTATACATCCATTTGGACCATACTGTGGTTGGTTCAGTCAAGTCTTGATTACTTATCATCTCTGAAAAGAGAAAATCAGAAATTTTATAACTTGATTGAGAGCATCTGGAACAATTATTTGTATGATACCATGATGAAATGCTCTTTGAATTCACTGAAAAATTTCACATGCTTGCAGGTACATGTGAACCTTTACGATCTATAGACCTCTAATTTTTCATGGGTAAGGGCCTTGGTAGGGATGTACCACACTCAATTTATGATTCGAAGGGATAACTAACATTGTGTATTTGTTATAGTAGAGGGAGAATTCATTATGCAAACCAGAACTCCCAATGTAAACAAGTTTGTCTCACCTAATGAAGAAGGGTCACTCTAGAACAAGAAATAGCAATTTAATTAATCTTTGATTTAGAAAGTATACATATAAATAAATACGTGTATATACACATAAATATATGTTTTATATTTGTGTGATATATACGGGTGTGTGCATATGTGTATATTTCTATGTTTTATAAAAATACGAATGTAAAGAAAGGACTTAAAATGCATAGAGTATAGAAACTTTTTGTACTTCTTTTTTCCTTTACCTAAATTATAATCCACTATTCCAGATATATAGTCTCATAATGTATATTCTAATCGATTAGGCACCCCTCAGAATACTGTTATTCTCTAATGTTGAGAGTGTGGTAGCAAGTGAGGTCAAGATCCATGACCTCTTTAGGTCACTGGGCTGCCGCTTAGAATGTATGATGCCAGGGAGTGAGAGTGAATTTAATTAAACCCTAGCTGACTAAAGTTAATAAATCGCCTCCCCAACCAATAGGCTAGGTCTTCATGATGTAATAAAAAAGATAATTTAGCCTAATCTATCAATCAGTCCACTTATTTTTGATCTTTATTTTTATTCAAAATTTTGTTTCACCTGCATTGACTGATACAATTAATACATTGAAAATCTTGGGATACCACTTTAGTGATGGGACAGAAAAACAATTCATTAGAGAACACTTAGTGTATATTGCTTGATTTTTGACATTTTATCATCCTCATCTGTTTATTGATCCAGAACTTCACAATAACATGTTGGGAACTTTGGATATTAACTCTTTCCTCTTAGGTGATCACTATTGTAATGGCTTAAAAGACAAATATGCTTCTCAAACTTTTTAATTAATTAGGTACCCAAATCATAAATTATATTAAATTGCAGAGTCATGGAATCCTAGATCCTGTGAGAACTTTAGAAGTCATCTATTCAAACCTTCCACCAGATGAAGCAAATGGAAGCAATGGTTTGTTCTCAGAATGATTAACTAGCACATTGGTACTATAATTACCCTACATACCTCATCTTGGTTATAGGCTGTATTAATCCACCCTCTTTAACCATGCCTTTGTCATTTCCTTTAACGATATAGTTTAAACATCTGAGTTTTAAATCGATTTGTCTATAAATATTTTCATGTAATAAAAAATCAAAATATTAAGATTGCAATTCACATTATTATTTTGATGGCAAAGTGCTGCTTAGTAATTGATTTTTTATTAGCAGCTGTTAGTGGTTAGTATTAGTATCTGCTTAGAAGTCGACTTTTGAGTCTAGTACTGTAAAATGCTAGAAACATGGAAATAGAGGTACATTACAATTCCAGCACACACAGATGATTCATTCTGCTCTCAGGAAAAAAGTACAATTGGCACTTTGCACCATTATTGGAATGTTTTTGTTTCTCCTCTTCTCTCAATATTGATTTACTTTAACTTTTTAATTACTATAGACTGAATCATGTTGAACCAAAGGCAATTTTCCCCTAGGAATTTCATACCAACTTGTATATCAAAGCATGAAATATTATCTACAAAGACATTGTGAATTAATAACATAAATATAATCACTGTTGTAATAATTATTTTAAATCAATTATAATATTCACAATAATGTATGTAATAAATGCATCTTATATTTGAAAAATTATTTGTAATAATTTAAGAGATAGTTCATTGTTATCCTTGATCACAGTAGCATCATTTTTCAAAATGAAAATACAACTATAATTCATAATCATAAAATAGCTTGTTGTCATAACTTGTATGGAATACGATACTCACCAAACACTTCAAATCAATGATATAATTATTCTTGATAAAAACCAAGGATATTTATTAAATTGCTATTAAATTACTATATATATATATATATATATATATATATACATACACACACACACATATCTTTACAATTGAACAATGGAAAGAAACTTGTAAATAACCTGTAGATTAAAAAAGATGGCTGCCTGATCACTTACACCCTCTTCCTGGGAATTTGACAAGCCTCTTTCTAGAAAATTGATCTGGAACTGGAAAACAAAACATAAGGACCTTCATATGAACCCGTCAACTCATCTATGAGGCCTAGATACTGATTTGATTACTATCAAGACAATGATCAGCAACATGTGATACAAAATAAATGAGAAATTTTAGTTGACCAAATGATCAGCATTTAAATAATAGATAAACTTTACAAAGTAAGATGGTTCAGATGAAAAACACTACACAAGAAGTCTGCATTTAGCCCAACCACACTAATAAAATCCTTTTAACACCCTGTGAACTATAGCAATAAAAAGAACCAGGTCACAGACTGTGCCAAAGCACTAAATATTTTATTTCTCTTCTCTTTGAATAATATCTTTCTAGTGCCATAGGTGAAACTTCCTATTATTTCATGACTTTAAGCCTGAGGAGTGAGAAAGCCAAGAGAGGGAGGAAAATATAAAGGGGAAAGAAGGTCAGGAGAGGGGAAGAAAGGATGCAATATCAAAATATTGACTTCTTTTCTTACCTTTTGTCTTACTTTCCTCTTTTTCTTCCAGATATCACATTTGCAGCTGAATGCTAATTTATTAGTAGAAAAACAAAATCCAAAGGCGTTTGTGGAGTTTTTTTTAGTAACATGAGAGAGAGGAAGAGAAAAAGAGAAAGAGGCAGAGACAGAGAGACACAGAGAAATGGGAAATTAGTTGAACCAAAGTCAAAGGAGATCAGGGACAAGACAGGGATACCCACTCTCATTACTTGTTTTTCTTTTTGTGAGGAAGATTGGCCCCCTGAGCTAACATCTGTGCCCATCGTCCTCTATTTTGTATGTGAGACGCCACCACAGCATGGCTTGATGAGCGGCGTGTAGGGCCATGCCTGGGATCTGAACCTGAGAACCTCATGCCACTGAAGCAGAGCATGTGAATTTAACCACTACACCACTGGGCCAGCCCCATACTCTCATCACTTTTGTTCAGCATAGTCCTGCAAATCCTAGCCAGAACAGTTAGGCAAGAAAAAGAAACAACAGGCGTCTGAATCTGAAAGGAAGAAGCAAAATAGTCTCTGTTTGCAGATGATATGATTTTATATATAGAAGACCCTAAAGACTCCACGAAAATATTGTTAGAAAAAACAATTTCAGTAAAGTTGCAGTATAGAAAACAATATACAAAAATGTGTTGCATTTCTACACACCAACAACAAACTATCAGAAAGAGAAATTAAGGCAAAAAATCCCCTATACAACAGTATGGACAACATTAAAATAGTTAGGAATAAATTTAACCAAGGAAGTAAAAGACCTGTACACTGAAAACTCTAACACCTTGATGAAAAAAATTGAAGAAGACAAAAATGAATGTAAAGATACTGTGTGTTCATGGACTGAAAGGACTAATGTTGTTAAAATGTCCTTACTACCGAAAGTAATCTACAGATTCAATATAATTCTTCTCAAAATTCCAATGACATTTTTTCACAGAAATAGAAAAAACAATCCTAAAACTTATATGGAGCCACAAAACAACCTGAATAGCCAAAGCAATCATGAGAAACAAGAACAAAGCTAGAGGCATCACACTTCTGGATTTCAAACTATATTGCAAAGGTATAATAATCAAAACAGTATGATATTTGCATTAAAACAGACACACAGATCAATGGAACATAGTAGAGAGCCCAGAAATAAATTCATGCATATATGGCCAATTAATTTTTGACAAAGATGCCAAAAATATAAAATGGGAAAAGGATAGTTTCTTCAATAAATGGTGTTGGAAAATCTGGGTAACCACAATGCAAAAACAAAAAATGAAACTGCCCCCAATCTTACACTATACACAAAAATCAACTCAAAATGGATTAAAGCCTTGAACATAAGACCTGAAACTGCAAAACTCCTCCAAAAAATATACAAAGAAAGTTCCTTGACATGGCTCTTGGCAAAGATTTTTTGACTATGATATCAAAGGCAAAGGCACAAAAGCAACAATAGACAAGTGGGACTGCATCAAACTAGAAAGCTTCTGCACAGCAAAGGAAACCATCACAAAATGAAAAGGCAACCTGTGAAATAGGAGAAAATATTTGCAAATCTCATATCCAATAATGGGTTAATATCCAAAATATACAGGAACTCATACAACTCAATAGCACAAAGAAAAAAAAACACAGAAACAAAAAACTCAATTAAAAAATGGGCAAAGGATCAAAGTAGACCTTTTTCCAAAGAAGACATACAAATGGCCAGCAGGTACATGAAAATGTGCTCAACATCACTAATTATCAGAGAAATGCCAATCAAAACTACAATGAAATATCACCTCGGGCCGGCCCCGTGGCTTAGCGGTTAAGTGCACGCGCTCCGCTGCTGGCAGCCCGGGTTCGGATCCCAGGCGCGCACCGACGCACTGCTTCTCTGGCCATGCTGAGGCCGTGTCCCACATACAGCAACTAGAAGGATGTGCAGCTATGACATACAACTATCTACTGGGGCTTTGGGAGGAAAAAAAGTAAATAAAATTATAAAAAAAAAAAAAGAAAGAAATATCACCTCAAAACTGTTGGAATGGCTATTATGAAAAAGACAAGAGATCAATGCTGGAAGGATGTGGAGAAAAGGGAACCCTTGTGCTCTGTTGATGGAAATGTAAACTGGTACAGCGTCTATGGAAAATAGTATGGAAGTTTCTCAAGAAATTAAAAACAGAACTACCATGGGCCAGCCCTGGTGGCCTAGTGGTTAAGTTCAGCACCCTCTGCTTCCGTGGCCCAGGTTCAGTTCCCAGCCACAGACCTACACCACTCGTCTGTCAGTGGCCAAGCTGTGGTGGCAGCTCACATACAAAAAGAGGAAGATTGGCAGTGGCTGTTAGCTCAGGGCAAAGCTTCCTCAGCAAAAAAAATAAGTAAATAATAGAACTATCATATGATTCAGCAATCCCACTTCTAGAAATATATGCAATGGAAACAAAAACACTATGTCAAAGAGATACCTGCACCCCCATGTTCTTAGCATTATTTACAATAGTCAAGGTATAGAAACACCTATGTGTCCTTCGACAGGTGAATGGATCAGGAAGTTGTGGTGTATATATATATAATATATATATATATATTGGAATATTTTTCAGTCTTAATAAAAGAAGGAAATTCTGCCATTTGCACAACATGGAGGGCATTATGGAAAGTGAAATAAGCCAGACAGAGAAAGACAAACACCGCACTATCATTTGCATGTAGAATCTAAAAAAAAAAGAAGTCAAACTCAGCAACAGAGAGTAGAAAAGTGGCTGCCAGGGATTAGGGGGTGGGGAAAATAAGGAGAAGTTAATAAAAGGGTACAAACTTTCAGTTATAAGATAAATAAGGACTGAGGATCTAAAGCATAACATAGTGACTATAGTTGATAACACTGTATTGTGTAACTGAAATTTGCTAAGAGAATGGAAAACTGTTCTTATCAAAAAAAAGGTAAATATGTGAGGTGATAAATGTGTATTTGACTCAACAGGGGGAATCCTTTCACAATGTATATGCCTACCAAATCATCACATTGTATGCTTGAAATATTTTACAATTTTATTTGTCAGTTATACCTCAATGAAGCTGGAAAAAAAAGTCAAAGAAGGAATTGCTAGTATGTCATTGTATAGATCATCTTACAATCAACACCACTTGACTGATCTTTAATGGCACTTCTAAAGTTAAAAAAAGAAAGGTTCTGTGTGCTGTGAATTCTCAGAGCTACTTGCAAGGCATTTAACTTTGTTCATAACATAATTTTATTATAGGTTAAGGGCCAATTATGTATTGTATACTTTGTAAAACTGAAACATGGACTTGTCACATATTTCCTATTTAATCTTTTAGCATCTGTTTTTCATCTGTGAAATGAGTTATTAATATCTTCTCAGATTATTGTAAAGTGTAACATGAGGTAGCAAATGAGAAGCTATTTTCAAATTTAAAAGTCTTAATGACTGTTTATTGATTCACCCATCCTTTGAAAGCAAAAATATGAACTTAGAATAGAATACTGCTTTAAGACTCTTGGCTATGTATTGAAATTGAGCCAAATACAGTAATCTGTCCTTATCCACGGTTTCACTTTCTGTGGTTTCAGAAACCTGTGTTCAACCATTGTCTAAAAATATTAAATGGAAAATTCCAGAAATAAGCAATCCATAAGTTTTAAATTGCAGCTATTCTGAGTAGTGTGATGAAATCTTGTGCCGTCCCTCTCTGTCCCACCCGGGACACTATGTAATGATGCCTATGTCACTCACCTCACTTAATCTCATCACGTAGGCATTGAATCAACTCATATTATCACAAGAAGGGTGAGCACAGTACAATAAGATATTTTGAGAGAGAGAGAAACCACATTCACATAACTTTTGTTACAGTATATTGTTATAATCGTTCTATTTCATCATTAGTTATTGTTTTTAATTTTATATTGTGCCTAATTTATAAATTAAACTTTATCATATCGTATAATTGTGCCTAATTTATAAATTAAACTTTATCATATCCTATACATACATACATGTATGTATAGGAAAAAAACAGTATATAGGGTTTGGTACTATCTATGGTTTCAGACATCCACTGGGGATCTTGGAACATATCCCCTGTGGATAAGGTGGGACTACAGTATTACTTATCTAGAATATATTTGATAAGATTTGTTTTCATTTTTGTTTGTTAAAATGCCCAAACACCAGAATAACTACTTGTATACCTAAATGACAAATGGGCTAACAGAATTTTATTTGGGTATCTGAAAACTACCGCAAGGAATTTTTAGGAATTTTGACTTGGAAGAATTCTACATATGTATCTTAACATCACAACATGTCAGTAGAAACATAATTTGAAATAATATTTGAAAGCCTAATTGTGCTTATTATTTAAATGATTCACATATAAAAAGCTAGTAACCCAAACTTTAAAGTAAAAATGTTCAGTCAAAGGGAATTACAAATCTTTCTTGACTTAACGATAGGGTTAGGCCCCAATAAACCCATTGTAAGTTGAAAATATCATAAGTCAAAAATTCGTTTAATACACCTAACATACCGAACATCATAGCTTAGCCTGGCCTACCTTAAACGTGCTCAGAACACCTACATTAGCTTACAGTTAGGCAAAATCATGTAACGTAAAGCCTATTTCATAATAAAATGTTGACTATCTCATGTAATTATTGAACACTGTACTGAACTGAAGTGAAAAACAGAATGGTTGTCTGGGTACAGAATGGTTGTAAGTGTATCAGTTGTTCACCCTCGTGATCATGAGGCTGACTGGGAACTGCCGCTCACTGTTGCTGCCCAGCATCACGAAAGAGTATTGTACTGCATGTTGCTAGCCCAGGAAAAGATCAGAATTCAAAATTCAAAGTACGGTTTCTACCAAATGCATATCACTTCCACACCACCGAAAGGCAAAAAATTGTAAACCAAACCATCATAAATTGGGGACCGTCTGTATTTAGAAAATAAACATAGTTATAGAAAATTTTCACTAAGCTATTTTTTAAAGATGAATCTAATTCTTCAACTTTGGAGAAAGAAGATGTGCCTACGCTATGCACACATTCAGGATACACTGTCCTTGAAGAAAGAATCTGCCTTCAAACAGAAACTGATGCCAAGCCCCCACAAAGTTGTGCGCTTGGAGGCAATAGAAGAGCAGAGAAAATAGTCACATACAACTAGTGTCTGTTGTTTATAGTGACCATCAGTATTTTCTCTGGCACGAAGAATTCACTGCTGCAAGTTTTGAGTCAGCAAGATAATTTTTTACTTCATTTTTATGTTAACAGCATTATTTTATCTACATCTACTGGACATCTCAACCTGGCTGTACCATGTACCATAGGATCCTGAAACTCAACATTGTCATAACAGTTCTCTTTTTTTTTCTCAAACTTGCTCATTCTTCTGTTTTTCCTGTCCACCCTATTACAAATTTAGTAATCATTGAATTATTCTAAACTGTTCCCCATCCTCCCCAGTATATTATTAAATTGAATTGATTCCATCTCTGAATTTTCTCTTGCATTTCTTCTCTCTTCTCCTTCCACATGACTGCTGCTTTAATTAAGGTCTGTTTATGTCCTGCCAACATTTCTAATAACTTTAACTTGTCTCCCTATCCAGTCTCTTCCTACTCCAAATCTATTCTTCACAGGTGCCAGATCATGCTAAAGCAGAGCTGATTTTGGCATTTCCCTGTTGAGAAATCATTTGGAGATTTGATAGACTCATAAAGAAAAGTCTAAGTCTTTAATGTGGTTTAAATAGATTATTTTTGACCCAATGCCTAAACATCTATTCAGGCTGATCCCTTTTCCCTCCACTCCACAACCTGGGGTTAGAAGCCTAGTCCCCTTAGACTGCCCACCTTTCTCGGATGCTAGCATTCACTCAATATCTTTGTTAATTCTATTTCCTCTGCCTGTAATCATCTTCTTTCACTTGTCCTAGTGAATAACTCTTCACCCTTCAAGGCCCAATAGACTGCCTGTTTCTCTATGAAGGTTTTCCATGGCTTTTCCCTTTCCTAACTTGGTATAATATTAATCACTTTATCCATGATACCTTAACCTCTTCTAACTGCTTCTATGACAACATTTGTTCCATTGTAATAACATAACCGTTATGAGCTTTGGCTTTGGAGTCAGAGAGCCTAGGTTTGAGTATTTGTTCTGCCATGTTCTTGCTAGGAGATTTGGATCATGTTAGATTTCTAAGGCTCAGTTTCCTAATCTGACAAAGGGCATTATAATACCTACCTCATGGGATTATGGTAATAGGTAAATGAGGTTGTTTATGTAAAGTAGGAAGTACAGTTCCTGGTGCATAGTAATCACTCCAAAGGTGGAAATTATTACTATTTTTTAATGCTCTGGTCTCCTCTGCTGGACAATAAGCTATTTGAAGGAAAAATAATTACATTTTCATCATTGTGTCTCCAGTCCCTAATCACACAGTGCTTGGTAGATACAAAGCAATTTATAAATATTTATCGAATTAGAAAAGAACATGGAATAAAAACATCAAAGGAAAAGTAATATTTTATACATGTTTGAATTTATCCTTATCATATCCTGATTTGTAACATGACCTATTGAACTGAGTATTTTACAACAGTTAAGAAACCAATGATAGTCCTGATTCCAAAAGACAAGATAAGAGACTATATACATAAGCAACAATAACACATCCTTTCTTCTTGATATCTCTTCCAATTCAGATTGAGTAACTTTTTGATATATAAATTTAGGCAAGTGAGACATGGAAAGGCAAGGCATTTTCGTTACAAGTTAAAGGATCAACTAGATTGGAAGAGATGGAAATGAATAGTATGATACTTTGCAAAATCATGTTCTTTAGAAGGACAGTGTTTTAACTCTCGTCCTCAGTTGCATTATCAATCTTCAAAACCCAATTGCAAGATAAATTTTATTTTATTAATGTCCTACATATCATGTCTTTCTTTTCACTTACATTACTCATGCTCCATTTAATAATTTCTCTTTGCTCTGAAACTTATACTCTGTCACCTCTAGAAGACTCATATTTATTTTGTTTTTCTTAAGAAGACTAGAAGAGCTAAAAAATTTTAAAGTGATGATATGATATTTGAGAAGATAGATTTAGTATAAAATATCCAGTTGTGCTAAAGTGCATTCATCACTTAAGTGCATAGATAGCAATGTCAAGTTTTTCACTGACTTGACAAAGACCAGAGAACTTGGAGAACGACAAGGAGTGGGATGGTGATTTATAAATTGCATGGTTTTTCATTCAAGAACAAACATGAAAAGAAAACACCACATCAACCTGATGAAACAATCACTAATATTTCTGTATTTAGGTGGATTATTGAAGCATAGTATGTGGCTAAAGTCAAACGAAAAACACCAAATTATCCTGAGCTTCAAATAAAAATTTTGAGCAGGTAGCAGCACCAGGCTCATCACATCTATCCCTACAGTTTATACTTGAAGAAACTAAGACCCAGACATATTAAGTTTCTATGCTTAATATCAGATTGATTTAGGAGGCAAATACGACTAGAATGTGTATCGAACATGTATCTTGCTTTTACCATTATGCCTTCTCTTAAGTTCATACCTTAAGTTCATGCTTCTCACTTTGTGAAAGAAAATTTCATCCACTTTTGCTCAAGAGGGTAGAGTATCAGAGTCTTTCTGGATGCTGCTGAGTTAAATAAATCAAACATTTTAATTGATAAATTCCCATACATGATGTCGATTGCATTATTCAAGATTATGTAGAGTTAAGTAATTTATTTATCAAATAGTGGTAGAAGAAAGTAATGATCAGTATAGTGGTTCCTATACACTCACACTTAAGGTCATTCACAGAGTGGTTTACCAAAGAAGGACTTGAAGTCTGACCAGCATTCTGGAGCTCTCTGGAGAACAGAGTCCTACTGGATCCCACCATGGGAAAGTCCAGATGAGCACTCACAGCTTTTCCTGGCCACAGTTGCTAATAACATCTCATTGTAATTCTAATCATGGCTTCTTGGCTGACTGCAGAGGAAGTTCCCTATACATTCCAACAAGACTATTCCCAATTTGTTACTTTTATCTCTACACGAATGTCTAAGATCTATAGGTGAACTTTTTAATTAGCTTTATTTTGTGCCCAATTATCACTTAAATTGGAATGTCTTATATATCTCCAATCTTACTTCTTGTCAACCAACTCTTTTGTCAGGTCCTTGAGCTAATATTACTTCCCACTGAAGGTTTACTCCACACATAATAATTCAAAATTAGCAATTACTGAATGAATAAATAAGTGAATGAATTCTAAACTTTTGGTATCTCTGAGATATAATTTAAAGTAAGGTTACAATAGCAGAAATGTTTCAACATTATTTTGGTAAGAAAGATAACTTTATGCCTGGAAAATATATAAATTCATGCCAATTTCAGTGACATTTAAATAGTATGAGCACCATACACTTCTAGGAGAAAACTTTTAATCTTTTCTCTTCTTTAAACTAGATTTAAACCCAGAATAACCAAAAACTATTTCCCAGCTCCTTGTACCCAGTGAAAGCCTGAAAAATAATCATAAAGGCAAGTACATAGGTATTAATAATCCCTTACATTTATATAATGCTTTGTAATTTATAGAATTCTTTTTAAAAGTTATCTCACTTGATCTTCAAAACTGCCTTTTGCACTATACAAGTATAGGTATATGATCTTTCATCTGCTGTTTCAAAATACAAAAAGCTCTGAAGACCAAAAGTTTTTTTTTTTCTTTTTAAAGTTTGCTGCCAAAACTCATTTTAAGGCAAAAGTAATCTGAACTTGTGTGAGGATGTTTCTAGATTCTACTTTTCCCATTTAGTGTAAATATTCATGAATTACTGCAAATATATGAGTGTGTTTCTTTGTAGGGTGCTGACCCAGGCTCCATTTAGTATTAAATAGTATGTGATATATGCACTATATGATTTTTCTAAACTTGAATCTAAACACAACTGGATCCACAGGTTTCAGATAATGCACTGTGGGCCATTATTAATATGGTCAATTTAATGATGAGGAAACTAGTTCCTGGTGGTTAAAGTAGCTCACCCAATGTCATGCTTAAAGCTGATTCTCATCTCAGGTCCAGTGCTTTGATGGCCTTCATCAAAATCATATTTGCAACAACATGGATGGGCCTTGAGGGTACTATGTTAAGTGAAATAAGCCAGACAGAGAAAGACAAACACCACATGATTTCACTCATATGGGGAAGATAAACTAATACACAAACAAAGAGAACAGATTAGTGATTACCAGAAGGGAAGAGGGTTGGGGAGTGGGCACAAGGGGTAAAGGGCACATTTATACGGTGACTGACAAATGATAATGTACAACTGAAATTTCACAACGTTATAAACTATTATGATTGCAATAAAAAAAAGTTTAAAAAACACATATTTACTAAAGAAGGAGATTTTCATTCAGAACAATAAATACTTAGCAGAGATTTTAGATCAGAGTAGCTCTTTTTCAAATATACTGCTTGACCAAAATGAGTTGATGGCCAAGTATATTTTTCGTTCCTGTGTAAATTGGCCTGTGGTCAACCTATTCACAAGTACTCTGAGAAGAAAAGAAATATAGATATGTCTCTCAATCTATAATTTACTAAAGTGACAGTCCTTTAAAAATTTAAGTGGATATTTACCCAGAGTGGAAGTCAAATTTTCAATTAACATGGTGCATCTGCCAATAAATATTCAACTAACAGTGGACACTCACTGATGTTTTCAAAATAATCATGTCTACTGAAAAGGAACATTTCTCTACAGATCCAACTATCCTATTTCTTGTACCCCCCACACACCTTACAATTCACTTTAGAGATGCCCTCCGTTTTGTTCATAACTTTTACATCCCTACAATACTCTAAATAAATATTTTACTTTGTTAACTGCAGTTTTTTTAACGGCAATGAAAATAGCAAGATTGTATAGAAAGGAAATGATAACTAGCAAGGTTTAAATAAAAATGAGAATTATTATAATAATAATTGACACACTTGCTTCTTCTTATGTGCCAAGAAACTTCCTAGCACTGTTCTAAGGGTGTCCTGTGTAATAAGACTTAATCATCACAATAATCCTATGAACTAATTGTTACTATTACCCACATTTTATAAAGCACAGAAAAGTTAACTGACTTCCTCATGGTCACACAGTAAGTGGCTAAGCTGGAATTTTAACCCAGGCAGTCTGGTTCCACAGAGTGTATGCTTATCCTCTATGCTGTACTATAGAACCTCCAAAGGACTAATGGAGCAAAGCAAGACCCCAAAGTACTATACTAATTATCAATCAATAATCCAAACATAAGAGGACAAGGAGAAGGAACAAACAAGAAAATAAAGTCAGCACATATTGTCAGATGATACAATTGAGCTAATACAGCATTAAGGTTAACTTGATGCAATTTCAGCTGAGTTTTAACTTTTAAAACCTCCAACCACCAATTAATGATTTGTTTGAAATAATTTTTTTTTCTGCTGGTAGGATCACACGGTCTCAGAATTGTATTATTAGGAAGAAGAGAAACCTAGAAATATATTGATTGGTCTTCAGTTGCATCTTCAGTGTCATCTTAATAATACATACCATGCTCATTTACAAAAATAATGGAATACAAGCAATTTTACTCTCTATTATCGGTACACTTTACATAGGAGTCAAACATTCATAATATGAATCGTTAGTGTGTCATTACTATATTCCAGGTACTACTGAGCAACAAAATACCATAATAAAAGACACTGTCTCTATCTTCAAATCATTCATATGCTGGTGGAGGGAACAGAGAAGTAAATCATAAATTACAGTCCACTGTAAGTTCTAGGGTAGACGTAATCACAGGTATTGTGAGAACAGAGATGGTTTAGGTAACCCTGTTGAAGAGAAGGGAATCATTACACTGAGTCTTAAAGAATCTTTCCAGTTAACTATGGAAAAAAATGGAAGAAATAAGCCTCTGAACAGAAGTAGGACGTGTTACAAAGCCTAGAGGTAAGAGAAAGCACTGGGCATTGGGAATGTTGTAAGCAATTTGTTCTAGCCAGAGGTTAAGATGGGCCTAGACTGATTGATAGTGGACGAATCTGTCAAAATGTGGTGGGACCAGATAACCCAAGATCTGGATTGGCCAACTAAGCAGTTTTGGCTTTTATTCTGCAGAAGATCATGAGGTATTTCAAGAGTTTACTTTTTCAGATGTTTTGTTTAACAATTTTAAAAAATTAAAAAGTCTAAAAATTTAAAAATATATATATTTTTATTTTTAAGGACTTTTTTTTTTAATTTTGAAGGACTTCCTTATGCCATCACCTAGCTTCCCATAATATTAACATCTTTCTATGTATACAGTTATTGAGATAACTGTAAATTAACATCGGTATTATGTAATTTACAGAACTTAACTCAAATTTCATCATTTTTACACTAGTGTCATTTTCATGGTCCAAGATTCAATCCAGGATCCCATATTGCATTTAGTTGTTGTGTCTCTTTAGTCTTCGTCAGTTACTCTGTCTTTCTTAGTATCTTGACACTTTTGAACAGTATTGGTTAGTTATTTTGCAGAATGTCTTTTGATTAGGGATGTTTTGATGGCTCTTCATAATTAAAGTGATGTTGTACTCTTCTCAGCGGATACATCAGGAGATGCAGGATGACAACATGTCTCTTTACTTGTGATGTTAACTTTGCTCACACTGAAGGTGGTGCATGCCAGGTTTCCTTACCTGAGAGTTAGTATTTTTCCCTTTGTAATGAATAAATATTTTGTGAGGTGATAATTTGGGTTTATGCAAATATCCTGTCTCATCATATATTAGCTCACCACTTTAGCATCCAGTGATGATTTTTGCCTCAAAAAGTATTACCATGATGTTTACTAATGATGGCTTCCTAATCCCATGAATTCTTCTACCTTTAATGATTGCTTTTCATTATAAAGAAGGGCTGTCCATTCTCTCATTATTTCCTCGATTATTTATTTATATCTGTATAGAGTTATAGATAATTGCCTTAGTCTACGAGTTGTATTCCATTACTAACATTTTATTTTCCAAATTGCCCCAGACTTGACCAATGGGAGCATCTTCAAGTTCACTCCTGTGTCCCTGTGACATGGTTCATCCTTCATCCTTTTTTGAGCATCACAAGATATTCTAGATGGCATCTCCTATATTCCTTGGTCAAGCCCTACAATCAGCCATTTCACCAAGGAGCTCTGGAACCTTTTATTGGAGAATAGTGTTTAGAAACCAAGATCTGGAGAGGTTTTACTTTATTGAAGAGCATCTCTGATTGAATTGTAGAATACTGACCAATTATGCAGTGAAAATAAAATTAAGGCAAATTGGGAAATTATAATCCATGTGTGGGACAAAGAGTATTTAAGAAATAGAATGGGCAGGATTTGATTAAATATATCAAAATGATGTCATTTTAAAGAACAACTTTTTCATAGCATGAAATATTATTTCACCCTCCTGTCATGATATACTGATGAGCATGGTATGTCTGCAAGATATTTAATCCAATGTAATATGGAAGGTAAAAAACATCTAGATCATTTTGTTCTTATTTGTTTTCATAGCCAAAAAATGCCTTAAAAAAACCCAAAAACTTTAAATATGTATGTTTTTCTTCATTTTCCAACAACATGGCAGGGAAACCCTTTGGCACAAGACAATTAATTATACTGGATACTACATAATAAAATTTATTTTTGAAAGCAAAGTTAAGCTTTCTTAATGCAATCAAAATCTTTGGGGCCAAAAATGAAGAGAAAAATGTAAATCAGCACAGATAATTTGTTGGCCGACAAAGGTAATAAATTCGTATTTGTGTGTGGTGTTTGGTGCTGCATGTAGGAGGTATAATAAGTGAAAGGACTGACAGATAAACCCTTCCCATGATCTTCTCCTGAGTGGGTGTTCCAGAGGCACATTTATTGTGGTAACAAGAGATTGAACAACCAATTCCTCATGACTGAAGGCAACTAAATAACATATCTTTGTATTGGCTCTCTTTTCTTGCTTACTTCACTCATTCTATCCTTAACTTTGTTTTCTGGATTGTACTCCCCAGTAAAGTACCGCCACCTAACCACTGTCTCAGGCTCTATTTTTTGGGAAGCCAGGCAAAGATAAGGAACCAATACTCACTATTAGAAATAGAAAAGACATAACCATAGATAAAGGAGAGATTTTTAAAATAAGATAATATATTCTGATAAATTTGAAAAATACTGGATCAAATGCAGAATATTCTTTAGAAAATACAACCTACTAAAACTGATTAAGAAAAAATGGGATGCCTTAATATATACCATTATCTGTCTACCTACCTATCTATATCTATATATAAATTAAAGAAACATAATTAGAAGTTAAATAAATCCACACACACACACACACACACACACACAGGAACTGATAAGTTCAGTTAGTTTTAGAGGTGAAACTCACAAAAGTCACAAAATGCTCAAAAACTAGGTCACAACTTATTTAAAAGCCAGATAAAGAGAGAATGCTGAGTTACATTTCCAAACAAGATGGACTAAAAGGACCCATATTTACCCTCTTGGCTTGAACAACCTCTCAAAAAATAAAATAGAACTCACAAACTATATAAAACAATTATTTCAAAGACATTGGACATCAGCCAATGATAGAAAGTGATTCCTGAGAGACAGAACACAAACAACGTAAGCTCTATGATTGTCCCTGCTTACCAACTTTAGAGTATTTCCAGGCCATGGTACAGGTAGCGGGAACCCAGCAGAATACCTGAGTTAAGCTGAGAGTTCAGGGTGACCTAAAAGGCAAGAGTTGGCAGGACTGAGTACAAGTGAGGAGAGTGCTGCTCAGAGAGCATATAGTCTAGATATGCAGAGGGTCTCCCTCAATTATTCGGTTGAGTACTAATCAGAACACACATATAAGGAAACTACCTGAGGAGTGAAGGCAATCCAAAACAATTAAAACTGTGAATAGTGCCTGATCCCACCAGCTAGACTGGAAGACCTCATGACTCATTGAGCATGGGCTAGACTACTTGGAAGAATCTTGCCTCAGTAGTAGAAAATAGCCATACACTGAATCTTGGCCTGGCTCCACGTAATAAATCTTGAAAACAAGAACTTAAAAGATAAAACTATCCCAAGTACCTAGCTGCATCCTACAACAAAGCTCAAGAATATTTATAGGAATACGAGAATATCCAGAACTAGCAAGTTAAAATTAACAATGTCTGAAATTCAATTAAAAATTTCCAGGCATACCAAGGGCAAGGAAAATATGTCCCAAAATAAGAGGCAAATCAATAAACCAAAAGCAACCCATAACTTTCACAGTTGTTAAAATTAGAAGACTAGAACATAAAAGTAGTTACTATAAATATATCCTATGTGTTCAAAAAGTTAAGTGGAGACATGGAAGATACATAAAAGATGCAAATTGAAAATGAAAACTATAACGTCTGAGGTGAAAAATATACCATCTAGGTATGATTGAGATGCATTCCAGCTGTTAAGTGCTTGCTGGGCCCTGTACTAAGCAACTTGAATGCATTATTTCATCCAATCCTCAAAGCAGCTTCAAAGTTGATTTCTAACTTTATCCCAATTTTATAGATTAGAAAACAAAGGTTTACAGGGATGGATAACTTATCTGATTGAGGCCATGCAGTTAGGAAGCTATAGCATCAAAATCCAAACTTAGGTCTATTTCCATCATCTGCTAACCATTCTGTGGTATTATTTATTACGTCTGGGCAAAAAATGTTTCCAATTCATATTTTTTTATTCCCCTTTCTACTTCTTCTGTTGCTTTATTTGATGTGGGTTTCTTTGCTACACTTACTTTCCACAGAAACATCCATGGTGTCTACTCAAATAATGGTAATTTTGTTAATGTGTTTTGCCTTCATCATACAGAATAATGTCTGTTTCTTTGTCAGATTATATTGCATATGTATATGACATTGGGAAATAAATATAACAATAATTAATTATTTAAACTTATTTTTATCATAGAACCATAGAACAATGAAATAGAGTGGGTGCGTAGAAATAAGTTTGTTTTTTCCCATTTATTTCTATTTGGGAAAAGCTGAGATCCAATGATTTAAAACTTGTTCAAAGTCAAGACACAACCCATAGCAGAACCAGGTCTCAAGTATTTTGCTTTCAATTTCAGCGCTTTAAAAAATAATAATAATTTAATGTAATTAAACTTTTAAAAATATTTTCCTCTTTTGTCCACTAGAGTCTGTCTTTCTGAGCTTGTCCTACTTAGGGAGAAAATGTGGGAATGTTTTAATAATAAGGTAAACAATTGTGACCTAAAAATTCTGCTCAACATTGTCATTTAGATCATATTTTAATGCATCACCCAGGAAACTTGTTTCGTAAAGTCAAGCGATAAAATGAAAAGCTAAATGTAAACAAAGACTTTTTGAATGATGTTTAAAAAATACACACTATTTGAATGTCTCAATGTGCCTGACATGTTAGAATTTGACCAATCTTAACACTAAATCTTTACTTCTCTTCTAAATTCTTAACTTGAATTAGAATGATTGTCTTTTTCTGCTGTTTTAGAAAAATGCTTTAGTTGTTGTTTTGGTTAAGTGCTCTAGTTCTAAAAGAACAATTTACATTGCTAACTGTAAATTTTTTTTTAAATTATGCCTAAAATGACAGATATTAAGAAAAGAACTTCAATTTTGAAAGCCTTTCTTTAGTCAAAGTCTGTTAAATGAATCTATTTATAAGAATGTTTAATCAACTGAATTTCTCGAGACCTAAAAAAAGCCACTTCTTTAGAAAATATCCAGCAAGAACAAAAGAGAAAATTCTGCATGCCCTTTTGGTTGGATCTATATCAATACTTTAAAAGCCTTTTGCTGCTTTGAAACACAGGATTGGTTTCCTGACAATGATTTATGTACTAATATCTCCAGCATATTGCCTCTTTTTCATAATCATAAACCTGTTCAAGTTTGGATATTAAAGGTAAACATGCCAATATAAAACATGCTGACCCTAAAAGAGGTGTTTCTATCACATGCAAGTATACTATAGGTAATAGCAAATGGGTAGAAGTTAAAAATGGAAGAAAAAAACAAAAACTTTCAGCCCATCAAGGATTTTTTTGAGGTAGACAATCAGAACACTTTAGATTATCTTTTTGGAATAAGTGGATTAAATGTATGGGTGCTCTAGGAATATTAATAATTGGATGCCTCATGCAGGCCAACTAATTTGGCACCCATTTAAAAAATAAAATTTTGACAATTTTTGTCAGAGAGGCAGAGACCAAGGCTGAGAGAGATGACCCATGGAGGTAGAGTCAGCCGTTTCCTATATTGTAACTAAAAAATTAATTCTGTCTCAGAAATGGCATGCCCTTTTCCAGAAAGGACTTGAATATAACAGGACTCACCTTTCCTGAAAGACCATTTAGCCACCACATGTTGGTATTCAAGAATGGCACATGGGATTCTCATTAACCTCCACCCTGACCCTACATGATTTATGACCATCTTCCTTCCAACAATATCCAATATTCTGCTCAAGATGAGTTTTGGTAAGTGCAAGGTTATCCATCTTACTACACTCCAGGGACTGTCAGCTTTCTGTTGGCCCTACTGTGATTTGGCTGAAGGTGGTGCCACTGTTGTTATCACTGAATTTTCTCACTTCTACCTCTCCTGGCTGGTGGAGGGCAGCCAGCCTTGGTGGTCTAGTGGTTAAGATTCAGCCCTCTCACCTGAGGGGCTGGGTTTGTTTCCAGTCAGGGAACCACAGCACCCATCTGTTGGTTGTCATACAGCGGCAGTTGTATGTTGCTGTGATGCTGAAAGCTATGCCACCGGGATTTCAAATACCAGCAGGGTCACCCATGGTGGACAGGTTTCAGTGGAGCTTCCAGACTAGACAGACTAGGAAGAGGGACCTGGCACCCACTTCTGAAAAAGTTGGACGTGAAAGCCTATGAAGAGCAGTGGAGCGTTGTCCGGCGCAGCGCCGGAAGGCGAGAGGATGGCGCAGAAAGACCAGGCAGGGCTCTGCTCTGCTGCCCACAGGATCAATAGGAGTGGGAATCAGTTCAAGGGCACTAACAACAACAACCTCCCCTGACTACATTGGAAAGTGTGAATCATTACGTTGGGTGAGCCATGTTCAAAAACATTTGAGAGGCAAAGCCTTAGACAGTGATACTAAAAATGACAACCTGGATTAATAAACAGTCTTTTTCAAGGCATTGAGAACCACTACTTTACATTTTCTTTAAACCAAGTAGTTTTCATACAGCTTCTGGCTTAATTAGCCTAATATCAGTGACTTAAATATTATTAACATTAGATAACAACTTTATTTGACCGTTTATAGTGATTTCATGAAAACTCCCTAATCATGTAAAACAGAAGAAAAATAGATATGTTTTTTTTTATTCCACAATAGAAAAATCCAGAAAGCTTTTCATAGGAACTTCCAATTCAATGTAACCTAAAGAGAACTTCATTTCCCACAAACTCTTACTAAAAAGAAAAAAAAAACTTTCATATCCTTTATCTTGTTAACATCATCCTCTCATGAACCCAATCCAGAAACAGAGAACTTCATCCTAGGTTTCTCCTCTTGGTTACCTCCTGGAGTCAATAACTTAGCACGTTCTCACTGTCTTAAACATCTCTCCTCTTGGTCCCCTCCTCTCCATCCGCACTGCCCCTCCCCTAATTCTCTTCCCTCATTCTTCTCACTTGGATAATTGTATTACTCTCCTTAATTATCTTTCTTCCTCTATGCTTACCTTTCTCTAGTCCATCCTCAATATCATCTCCAGAATGGTCTCTCCAACACAGATATCTGACTGGTCAACAACAAACGGAAATATAATTTTTAAAAACTTAGAGAATAAAATTTAGTCTTTTGCATAATATACCAGAGTCTTCTTAGTATGAAACTTATATAGATGTATCTTACCTGATTCAACATTCTATTTTCCCTTTCTGAATTACTTAGTGTTGCCAGACCCTGTCAGATTAATGCCTTCACACCTGATATTCCTTTCATCTGTCATGCTTGCTGCAGATTGTCACCCAAGTGTCTCTTCATCCTGTCAGTCTTAGCTCAAGGCTCCTTTGTTTCTTAAATACATCTTGGATTCTCCCAGATAACTGTCAGCAATCTGCCTTAAGTTCTTCTTGTGTCTGGTATATAACTTTATTATAGCAACAATACATTGCATTATAATTTTTGGTTAACATGCCTATCTCCATTCTATCTCTATTCTATAAGGTCCTAGAAGGTAGAGACCAATCCCCATGCCCGTATTTGTACCCTGAGTACCTAACATAAAGCTTGAATGGAGTAGACACACAGTACATATTTTGTAGAATAAACCAATTTGCCAAATAATCTTTTATATGAATGGAAGGATTGAGAAATACATTATAGGCTTTCCAAAATGTGGTTAAGATTAAATAATGCCTCATTCATAACCACGTTATGAATGCTAGCTCTTAAAATGATTTGGTCTTTGTGAGAGACAAACTCCGTAGGACGGTGACATGACCACACATTTTGCCAATGGTGATAAACAGTAATAAGTGAATCATTTCCCACTGGTTGCCAGACAAATATCAACTGGAAAATCTTGTCTATTAGAATGTAGAAATCCTAAATTCAGATGTTTATACTTGTTCTGTGACACCCAAGTTGTAATAGAAATGCACATTTTATTTTCCTTAGGTGTTAAGTGACTGATAAGATACTCATCTCTATTTTCCCCTACAAGGAATAGGACAGGATGTGTATCAATTTCAAAAACAGATTTTTATTTCAGCAGGTGGAGAGTGAACTTATTGTTTAGATAAGATTGTTAGGTGGTTCCTAGGGACGCTGAAGTAAGCATTACCTTATGCATCCCTTATTGGTTTTGTCAAAAAATATGAAACTTGAATTTCTTTTATTTGAAATAGCAAATTTCACAAACATTTTAATATAAAATGACAACATTAACTTACCTTGACTTGAAAATTTCTCACTTGACAAATTGCTTCCTTTTCTAGTTGTTATTTTTAAGTCATCTTCCTAATAGGATAAATCTCTGCATCTATAGGAGAAATATCACTAAAGTAATTTATTCTTGGGTCTTTCCTGATCCAGAAAATATTTTGAGAAATCTCTCACATACCATTCAATGTAAAAGCTAAGTCTAAAGTTATTTTTAAAAAGATATCACGTATCTTTAATATACACATATGAATAAATTGTGCCTATAAGTATCTACACATAAATGTAGTTACAACCAAGTTTAAAATAACATGATGGGTGCTTGAGAAGTAGTATGAATAAGACTAAATTGGATACAATTTAAGCTTTCACAGGTCAAGCACAAATGCTGGCTTAGATGTAGTGGTGTATGAAAATGATTCTCCCAAACCAGTCACATTTGGTTTATGCGTTTAGACATCCCCTTCCTCGTTCAGGCACTGCCATCTTCAACCACACTCACCCTCATGCTTCTCCAGCCAGTGTTTTGAGTTGACAAATTAAAAAGAAATACATGCTTCCTATCCAATAGTTGTTTGGGGTAACATGAAGTACGTTGGAGGGACAGGAAAGCCTAAAAGAGAGGCGTGTTTCCTGGGAAGTGGGAGGGAACGCATGGATAGCTTACCATGTTCTCAGAATAGACAGAAGTAAGACTCTCTCAACTCCTTGCTTCTTCTAGCTTGAAGAGGAGGGGGAAAGAGGAGGAGAATAAGGAGAGGTGCCAGGCAGTCCCCCACTCCTTTCCATCTGAAGTGTTCCTGCCTTTGGTAGGCCCAAGAAGAGGGAGGGGAGAAACTTTGAGGTTTAGAGTTTTGATTGTTACTTGGCCTGAAGATAACAGTTACTGGAATGGATTTCTTGGATCCATTGGAGGGACTAACGTGACTAGAAGCCTTTACAAAAGCAGACAATGACAGAAAAAGTTAAGGGCTCTGCTTGAGACTTCATCCAGAAAAGGAGAAAATTAAGCCTCACTGAAAGGGTTTGCAGGGACAATGGAAGAAAAAAATAAATTTGCTTCATTGTTGCATCTACGAGTCCTACTTGTGTGGTGTTCTAGTTGACAGGTACGGCTTGTAGCAGCTTTAAATACTGCTGTAACAAGGAAGAAGAAAATTTTGTTTTTACCCTAGTTTATACAAATTCACTGCATGTGGAGCAAACTAGACAACTTATATATGAGAATAATTCCAAGCATTGGTTTTAAATATGGATAAACTGTTTGTTATTGTACATAGGATACGCGAATGTGGTACTTTTTATTCTTCTAAACCTTTAGTGAGGTAAATTTTAAGATAGCTATATTTTCAAAATCTGTGTTTCAGCTTATATTTACAATGCATTTTTCAATGCAACATTTTGTCTGTAAGATGTTTATTTTTGTGGAATATGGGGATTTGGGGGTAATTTCCATTAAAATTGTATTATATTCATCTATAATATACAGGGCTGTTATGAAGCTCAAATAAGATAATAACGCAGATTACAAGACTTTGACAACTTGAACAAATGTTAGATATTATAAAAACTATTATTATTGCATAAGTACAAATGTACACTGTATATTTATGACACAAAATAGTTTTATCTTTAATTTTAGTGTCTTTTTAGCATTAGGAATATCAAGATATAAAGTTATAAAAATATCAATATATTAGATTGTATTATTTCTGTTTTTTAATTTTAAAAGCCATTTGATTATGGTTTTTATATCTGAATAAGTATAGAAATAGAAATTTGACCATATCACAAAAGACTAGCATTTTTACCATACTGCTTGGCATTTTATATTTGAATATTTTACAATAATTTTAAATGGTCTATTTAAAAAGTAGTAATACATACTTTAGTATACGACAAACTGATAGCACACATGGAAAGATACAGAAGGTACATTATATGAATAAAACTTCAAAAAGTCAGTCTTTATGATCACCTCCCCCTTTCACAGAATTAGCCCATTTTGTATGATAGAACAGGTACTCATAAATAACTTATTTTATACAATAGAATCATTCTTAACCCACCATTTGGTGATTTCTATCCTTTATTTTATTTTATGTTTACTGATCACTTATTAAAATCAGCTTTTTTTTTTTTTTTTTTGGCTGAGGAAGACCAGCCCTGAGCTAACATCCATGCCAATCCTCCTCTTTTTTTTTGCTGAGGAAGACTGGCCCTAAGCTAACATTTATTGCCAATCCTCCTCCTTTTTTTTTTTTTTTTTTTCCTTTTTCTCACCAAAGCCCCAGTAGATAGTTGTATGTCAGTTGCACATCCTTCTAGTTGCTGTATGTGGGACGCCGCTTCAGCATGGCCGGACAAGCGGTGTGTCGGTGCATGCCTGGGATCCAAACCCGGGCCGCCAGTAGTGGCGCATGCACACTTAACCGCTAACCATGGGGCCGGCTCCAAAATCGGCATTTTTTTGCCATTTCATGTCAATTTACCACATTCTTTTTAATCCCCGCATAGTACTCCATCATGCAGATTTACAGAAATTTATTAGATGTCCCCTACTTCTTGATATTAACATTGTTTTTAATATTGAGAGGAATTTTCAGGTATTTATATCTTTGAATTTTTCAGTTTTAAAGCTGTTGGATATTTCCTAAAAGTGGACTTGCTGATGTGTTGATTTGCAATAAGAATTTTTCTATCTACTTCAAAAATTGCTCATCAAAAATAAACATATCCCATCAGCAATGGATTACAACATCCATTCTGTCATAGCTTCCCTGACATAATATTTTATGAAATATTTTATCTTGTACCATTTTGGCAGTTTAGAAATGGGGCATTTTTGCTGTTTTATAGTATATTTCTTTTTTGTGAATGAGTCTGAACATTAATTTCTAGGTTTATTTCCAATTTGTTTTTACTTTTTGTGAAATTCTTGTTCATAAAATTTGTCTTTTCTTTAAATAGATATTGGTTCTTATTGATTAGTAAAAGTAGTTTAATATTTAGATTGGTCCTCTGAAGTTAGCTTTCCTTTTGTGTAGGCAGGAGTTCTCAACATTGTAAAGCTATAAATAATTCCTGTATTAGATTAGTTTTTTACTGGAATGTGTTCATATTCAAAGTTTCTCTTTTTTATTACATGAAATTATATAAAAATTAATCTGGAAAAATAAACAAGTGAGACTAAGAGAATAGAGAAAATCCTACTAGATAGTCAAAACAGAATGTTACAGTATAAAAATTGAAAGGTCAAGAGATCAGGATGCAAAGTCTAGGAGTAGACTATATTTACATCATAATTTATTATAAATGCGGCATTTTAAATCAATAAGGATATCATGGACAATTTAATAACTGATACTAAAAGCTACATCCAAAATGTCACTATTTGCATCAGAATTAATTCTGTATCAATTTACAAGTATAAATAAACAATAGACATACTAGAAGAAAACATGAATTGTTTTCTATTATTTGAGTGGTGGGTATCATTTTAGGGAGAATATAAAACCAAAAATTCCTAAAGAAAAAATATATGAAAATAAAATAGACATACAATTCACAAAACACACCAGAACCTAAGAAACAGGCAACAAACTCCAAAAACATTTGTAACACATAAACGATATCTAAGGAACATAGAGAAATTGATTTGCTACGGTAGCAAATGGAGTTATTATTTTGATAGGGTCATTTTTCCTTAGCCATTTTTATTCTATATTTTTATGTGGTCATTTTGATGCCAAGGATGTTTTGATACAGCCACTATTAACTTTATTTTTTTCATAAATAATTAACTTAATTTTTTCCAAGATATAAATGCCCTTATTGGTTTTTTTCTCTGATATTACAAATTCATTGTAAGTGATTAAACAAAAGGTTTAAAGAAGAAAGTTATGATTTTTCATAATCCAAGAATGACTATTTTGAATATATTTGTTGAATATCTTTCTAGTTTCTGCTGTTCCTTTCTCTCTCCCTCCCTCCCGCTTCCCCTGCACCATCCCTTCCTTCTTTCCCTCCTCTCTACATTTTAAAGCAAAAATACCATCATAGAGTACATGCTTTCAAGGGCTTTCTTTTTTGACTTAATATGATTTGGACACATCCAAAAACCAACTACATAATTATTTTTTATTTCCACAGAGTATTTTTTTATTGCGTGTATCTAGACTATGTAATTAAATACAGAGCCTTTCACGCTCTGGCTCTTCTCCCGTCTTCCCAATCTGCAAAAGTCTTTACCAGTTTTAAGTGCCTGGGGATATCATTTACTGATCATTTATTTATTCACTCTCTGCTTATATTAATACCAACAACTTGGCTTTTGAATTCTGAAGATCTAGCCTCTTGCGACTAACTCAAAAAGCTAAAGACTTTGCCAAAGGGTTAATTTTTTGTTTTGATACAAAAGCGGCACATTGATTCTTTCTGTCTTCATTTCTGCAGTTACAATAGTTGTCTAAGAGAGGGCAGTGTGCTCAAGTTTCAACATTCTGTGATTCTTTTTTTCTCTGTTTTTCTCTTTCCATTACTCTTTTTACTTTATACACACACACGCATATACACATCTATATGTTCTAAATGGGCAGAACTGAATCATATATAGTATTTTCCCTCAAAGATCTTAGGTTTGGTCACAGGAAGAACTTGGGCAACATTTAAATGTTGTGTAAAATGTTTCACTATAAAGAGGTGCCAAGTGCCAAGAATTTACAAATTTTAACAGGCTTTGTATTTTCAAGACCGACAAATCTTGGGGAGATATTTATAGTGAATTCCTTATGGGTTTTGGCTGCTATTTCTTACATTCTTTATCCTAATTCTATAAAATATGCCCTGCAGATTTTGCTTGCTTAGTCACTAAGTAGGAAAGAAAGGTCAACCCAAGAATGAGACATAGTGTTCCAGCCTCTAGACCTGAAAGACTTGAGGAGAGAAGGAACAAAGTCTTTTGAGAAAGAACATTTTCTTTGTCTCCTTATATTTTTCCTATTCCCTTCCATCAACCTGCTTTCACATTCACTGGAATTAAGCACCAGCAAATGAAATATTTTCACCCAATTTACAGTCCTGCCATCTAAAGATGCTCTTAGCATTACTGTTTTTTTCATGTGTATACACATGTACTAAAAAAGATAGATACAAAGTCCATAACAAAGATAACTTTAACGAATTGAATTGTTGCCAACTTGCCCAGGTTCTATAGAAGTATATCTTTCTTTGGCAGCATTTAATGACTCATTTTCTAGGTTAATTTAACTGTAAGCAGTAAACCGCTAGCGAGATTAGTGTAGGATCTCATTTGAATTCAAATGTTAGAATGAGATCCGCGTCTATCGCTCGCTATCGTTGCTTTATCCCGGATCCTGCGGTGCTGCTTCAGCCCTCAATTCTCCATTTATTCCAGAATCCTACAGAGTTCAAACGAAGTATTCTAATATCAATTCTTTGTTAAATGTCTTGGACAATCAGTAAGAATCTCATTGTAGTGGAAATACACAAGAGGTTAAGCCTTGGGTCGCCGTTTCTTATAGCTTATGGTAGTTTAATGGTGGTGGGGTAGTCATCTCACTGCAATTTGTTATTTCAAAGCTATTAATGTTACCCACACCTATAATGAAAAGAGTAAGATATTTTACTTATCCGAGGTGATGTTTAACCATCTTGGGGAGGGTAATTGATTACTGTGGTCATCAGATACAGAATACCTACAATTTTCTTAAATATCCTCTCTTCAAATCATTGAAATGCTGCCAGAAAACATAGGAAGAGTTGTTGAGTATAGCACTAATTATAGAGCAACTTCATACAAGAGTGGTGATTTAGATATGACTTTTGGCAGAATTACCACTGAAATATTCTAGCAATATAATAGTACAGAATAACTTTAAATACATAATTTCTGAAAATGAAATAACCCATGGAAAAAGGTGCAAAGTAGAACTTCTGTATATGTTGCTGCTTCTGCTGGGTCATGGTAGCAATTTCAGAGACCTGTGGGTTGTGGCTTATTATTTGCATACCTTGTCTTATTTTAGCAAACCTATGTTTTCTCCTTTAACCCAAAAATTCAGAGGCAAAGTCTTATGTCATATTCATAATATTCACATGCAAAAATGCTTTTCAAATAGCATAATTTTAAGATTTCTAATGGAAAAGAAACCATAGGTGATTTTTCTATTAATTTATTCATTAAGTGGCTCATGTTACATATTTATTGAGCTTCCTATTTATTCCACTGATTCTGGGTAAGATGATACCATGTCATTTTGACACGGGTAGAACAATTTGATGATGGAGTGATCAGTGAAAAATTTGCAGATAAGGTGAAAGTTAACTCTTGTTTTTCTCCCAAGTTCTTTTAACTTCCCTGCCTTTATCTGGAGTCATAGAAAGAGACAGAGAACGTTTTAGCAGTGCTGTAGAAATCAATATTATTTTATCTTTGGAAAATAATGAACCTTGTCCTAAGGAAACCTGCCTGTTTTATCTTGAAACCTCTTATTGCCATTTCTATACATTCTAGAAAGTTGTGCAGACTGACAATTAGGCAATTCAGAAAAACTGTGAACCTATATACATCATTTTTCCAATCAATTCTGTGAAACTCTGTGCTTTATTTATATATTGCCTATTGTAGGTACATAGTTTGAAATAAAAGTAAGAGGAAATGATATTTTAACCAGAAAGATTTCCATAATTGGCAGTGAAAATCTAAATAAATAAAGTTAGAAGACTTGCCAGGATAAGGTCCCTAGAAGAGGTGAATCTCGAGTTTGTCATTAACAGGTGTGGTAGGACTTACACAGGAAGAGAAGAAAGGGGAGAGTGCAGAATCACCTGTGAACCAGTACAGCAGTAGCAATTTCTAGCTCCTCATGTGTGCTCATCTGGACTTCATACCTCCAGAAGAGCAACTATCTTGTTTTATTCACATTTATTCTACATAGTTTTCCTCTCCTAGTCTATAGGGAAAGAGGCCTACAGGAAAGGAAGCATACTTTACTCATCTTCAAAAACAAATAAATGAATAAATGAATAAATGATTGCACGAGTGTGATTATTTTGCTAAACAGAAGAAAGGCCTGCCTTGACAAGCGTTTATGGTGATGACTTCTTTGAAACAAAGTTGGCTTAGGTGGGTATTGCAGATTCGTTTCCTGGGAAGCCAACTGTGAGATGGAGTTTGTTGAGCGGGGTACTTATTAAAGACAGCCCTTGGGATCAACACCTGTGAAAGCGAGGAGGCAAAGCAGAGAGGAGCAGCAAGAGAAGCAGAGAATGCAACCCCAATCATGGCCTCAACCAGCTCCATGGAGAACTCTGGAGCTAGAACGACCTTTCAGAGTTACAGGCCAAGTTGGTCAGGACTTTACAAGTGTGCACTGATGAGCCATTGGAGGTAGGACACCCTGGGAAGGGGCATGACCTTGCACAAGGTGGCTCTCTGCAGGTGAGGCAACTTTGCAGGCTCTGGCCCTTGAAAGCTACTATCAGCACTCCTTGCATCTGGAGCAAATAGTCATTCATGGATGGGGATTTGAGCGGTGTATCACAGTGTCCACCGCAGTGGGTTGGGACTAGATTATGAAGACTATTGCAAGTCAGAAAGAAAGATTTAGAGTACATAAAATTATTAATGGTGAATGTGTCCTTTTTTTTTTTAAGCACAATAATACCATGAAGTTCATTCTGTCAGCAGTATGCAGGTTGCGTAGGACTGGATGGAGAGATCAAAGCCAGGGGAGCCAGTTTAAGAAGCTGTTTGAGTGATTGTATCATCAGGCAATGAGGCCCTCACAAACTAACAGCCACAGTATGACAATGGATTGAACCTGGCACCTGAATGGACTGAGGGATTAGGGAGGTCTGCCCCTACCTCTATGTGCCAGATATTCTGTCTATATTTTGTAATTAATATTCTCAATAAAGTAGACATTATTATAATTTTATTCTACCTCAGAATAAACAGATACTTTGAGAGGTTGCATGAATGACCCAAGTCTTCCTTTCTGGCAAGGAAGGAAGACCAGATCTATCTGACTTTAAAGACTGTACATTTTTGCACCTTATCACATTCTCTTCCATCGAGTTGATAAGTGATAGCATACGCTTGGCCTTTGAAGCGTAGGCTGATTAGAGAATGATACAGGAATGCTATGATAAAAGAAAGTGAAAGAGGAGTAAGCTGATTGGCAATCGTGAGGAACAAGAATTTCTAAAAAGATACAAAAGTTTATCAGGTGATAGAATAAGAATAATAACAACACCTAACTGATTGAGCCTTACTATGCTTTAAAGAACATATGCTTTAGTCTTCATGAGAGCTCTATAGGGCAGACAGCATTATCATCTTCATCTTACAGATGAGGAAACTGGGTCTTAGAGAAGTCAAATAAACTCCTTGAGATCAAATAGCTAATTAATAGTAGAGCTGGATCTTGACGCCGAGTTTGCCTGACTTCAAAGCCCATGATCTTCATCACCAAGCATCCTAGTCTTGTTAAAAATTGCCACCAATCAAGGGGGAGAATTTTGTTGTTAACCCATTTAAACCAATTCCTAATCTATATCCTCACCTTTTGAATATCCATCAATTACTTTGATCGTCTCACTTTTTTATTAATTCGTGTCTGGCTACTTATTGTTTTGTAAAATGGACACCTTTAAAGTTGCCACGAAGTCTTCATATAGCATAGAAATTGATGTTGTGCTGCTTATATTCAGTCAGGTTGTGACTTTCTGTAATAATTTTCTAGGGCTGTCATAACAAAGTACCACAAACTGAGTGGCACAGAACAGAAATTTATTTTCTCACAGTTCTGGAGGCTAGGAATCCGAAATGAAAATGTCAGCAGGGCCATGCTGGCTCTGAAACACGTAGGGGAAACTTCCTCACCTCTTTCCAGCTTCTGGTGGTTTGCTGGCAGTCCTAGGCATTCCTTGGCTTGTAGATGCATCCCTCCAATCCTCTGTCTTTACAGGGCTTTCTCCTTGCGTCTCCGTCTTCACAAGGCCATCTTCTTATATGGAAAAGAATGATATTGTATTGGAGGCCCACCCTGCTCCAGCATGACGTCATCTTAACTAATTACATCTGCAACAACCCTATTTCCAAATACGGTTACATTCTGGGGTAGTGGGGAGTAGGACTTAAACATATCTTTTTGAGGGGCACAGAATTCAACTTATAACAAACTTGCGTACATAAAATCAATCTTTGTGGCCAAAATCACTTTATGTTTTTTGCCATGTCTATAAAAAAGCAGATGAAGCTTTGCTAAGCATATTCCATGCATAGCATTCTCTTTAACTATTTAATCTATCTGAACAAATTAGATTTGGATAGGTAGCAAATTATTCCTGATGGGCCAGAATCCAACACAGTTATGTCTCTTCTTTGTATATAATTCCAACCGACATTATTGCTCCTGTGGGGAGCAAACGACTTTACTGATATTACTTATGATTTTGTTATTCCCAGTGGGTTGCATTTTCTTTTTGCTCATTTAAATAAGTTCCCCTGGAACACAGAGTCAAAACTTGTAGGGTAGGCTTGGGGAATTTTTTCCTCCTAATGTGCTTTATTCTAATTACATTTTTTATTACTCATATTGTAAATGAGATCAACTAAAGAGGCATTGCCAGACTAATTTTTTTTTCCAGCTTCTGTAATTTAGATTACTCTCCTTCCATATGCATCTAATTATAAGAATTTCTTAGATGTAGTTATCAAAGAACCTTAATATTTAATTTGCCCCTAGGAATATGATGGGCAAGGTCTTATGTTTATTAAATTGGTCTTGGGGTAGGCAGCCCTAGAGTCAGACGCTGTGATCCATGATTTGTATTTAAATATCATTGAACCACGTAAGAATTATGTGATCACATCATACATCTGTAACATGCAAATAAGACCTCTTAATTGCCAAATGTAATTATCTATTTCCAAGTTTCAGCCATATTTACCTTTCTGCACATTTTATGACTTCTTCCTCCCTCAAATTCTTTTCTTCTTTCTGATATCTACCACATCACTCATTTGTACTTTATACACGAGTGCTCCATCTTAGCCTCCTCTTCTGCCTTCTTTTCTGCTATTTATCCCTATGCATTTCTATTTGTTCCAAAATATTATCCCTTTATCCTTGTCATACTGTATGCACTGCAAAATTGTTACACATTTATATGCCAATGTTACCCAAATCTATTCTCTAGCTTTAATATCATCAAATCTTTGACCTCAGTTGCCTCCTGGATATACAGTGGATGTTTATATGCATTTTTGAGTATAAAATGCACCAAATTCATTATTTTTTCTACAAAAGTGTTTTAGTAGTAAAGTAGATATCATTCTTTCCTCAGTTGGTACCTTTTTCCCTGTAATTTTGTAATTCCTCCCAAAGACAGAGTGTACTTCCCCACCCTTAGCCTCTGGACTTGGATAACGGAATGACTTGCTTTGGCCAATGGGATGTTAAAAGCAAGGGCTTTTTCAGTATGTAAGTACTGAAATGTGCTTGTATGGTTGGACATGTGAACCTTTGCTATTGCCATAAGAATACCATGCCTGCCCAGCTAACTTGCTGGTCCAAGGAGGTTATAAGAATTATGTAGCAGAGTTGCTTGACCAATCCACAGACTTGTATTTAAAGTAGAACTAGCCAGGTGAGCCCAACCAAACTCAATAGGTCTGCTGATACGTGAGTGAGCCCAATTGACAAAAGCAGAGGACCCCAGTCAATACATAAGTTGTGTGAGAATTAAATTCTTGTTTTGATATGTCACTGATTTTTGTGGTTGTCATACAGCAAAAGTTATCTGGTACAAAAATTGGTACTTAAAGTGGAGTGCTGATAAAACAAAAAACTAAAATATGTAGCACTGATTTTTAGGCCTAGATGTCAAGTGACAAGGAAGCTGACATAGGAGGCTTAGAAAATGGTAGCCCACATGATGTAGTCATGAAATATTTGTAAAACTGTCACTTGTGATCATCTGAAAGGCTGACATAGGATTTAATTAATTTGTGGTTTTAGGCAAGATGGATTCCAGGCAGAGTGCAGAATGAGTGATCTAACTTCATTTAGATGAATTTAATAAGGTAATAAAAGAGAGAGATGAGCTCAGAAAAGAACTATGTTGAGGCAGTCAAAAGGTACAAACTTCTAGTTATAAGATAAATAAGTACTAAGGATGTGATGTACAACATGATGACTATAGTTAACACTGCTGTATGGTATATAGGAAAGTTATTAAGAAAGTCAATCCTAAGAGTTCTCATCACAATGAGAAAATTTTTTTCATTCTTTTTTTTTTCTTTTGGTGACAGAGATTGGCCATGAGCTAACATCCATTGCCAATCTTCCTCTTTTTGTTGAGGAAGATTGGCCCTGATAACATCCATACCCACCTTCCTCCATTTTGTATTTGGGATGCCGCCACAGCATGGCTAAATGAGCGGTGTGTAGTGGCTTGATGAGTGGTGCATAGGTCCACGGCCAGTAAACCAGCGAACCTGGGCTGCTGAAGCGGAGCCACAAACTTAGCCACTGTGCCACCAGGCCAGCTCCTCTTCTTTCTTTTCTTTTTATTGTACCTATATGAGATGATGGATGTTAGCTGAACCTATTGTGGTAATCATTTCCCAATAAATGTAAATTAAACCATTATGCTGTATGCCTTAAACTTATACAGTGCTGTATGTCAAATATTTGTCAATAAAACTGGAAAATAATATAGACATAAAAAAAAGGAACTATCTGGTTGGTAAACAGAATGAAGAGGCAATAGAGAGCTTCCCAAATGTCCTGGTTTGCAAAACTCTTTAAAATTCTTCAGCCTCTCTAACCTTGCTAGACAGTAAAATATTATCAAATTAAGATACAGCCTCGGGGCAAAGATAAAAGTAAGAGTCTTTAAAATATAGCTTAGGGGTGTAGACCGAATCAAGGAGTAGCCCTCTTGTGCTTTCCTAAAATGTTTGAAAGAATTAAGGTGGCGCCTAGTACATCCTCACAGGGCATAGAAGGGCCTCTAAACAACATGATCCCACAGATTTCTGATGGGCCAATAGCACTCAAAGCACCCAAAGGTTTGTAGCTTTCATAAATACAGTTCATAGGAATAGAATACATAATAAAACCCACAAATTTGTCACTTTTGTAAAAGTAGTTGACTGTAACCAACTACATAAAATCCTTAGGGATTTTGGGAGACTTTGCTAAAGCATCCCCAGTCAGAGTTAAGAGACTGAAGCTGTTTAATATTTAACATACAACCTGGGTCCCCAATTTTGCAGACAGAGACTAAGCTAAGAAAGCTATTTAGCTGCCACTGAGGGTCTATTCTTTAACAACCTCTTTAGAACTGGACAAAGGTGATGAAACAGAGTAATCCCCCAGAGTGTTAGATAAAATCCCTGGGGTACTATAGACTGAGAGCCACTCCCAGGAAGCAGAACTTGGATCTAATCAAAGAGTATTCCCTACCTCTACGGGGACATGGCCATACTTGCATCGCAGGAATTCTGTGTTGCCATGGAAGAGTGACTTCCACGTGCTTCCCTTTTTTCCCCTCTTCAAATGGGAGTGTTTATTGGAGTTCTCCTGTCTCTATGTTACGGAACCAAGGGGGCTCGCCTCCTGGTGAGTTAAATAAGACTCTACACCAATGGAAGTTGTCTCACAAAGTAAAGTGTATTTGCAGCAAATAGGAGGCCATGAGGAATCATTTCCAAAGTGATGGCCTTCCAGAACAAAGGGAAGCAGAAACTTTTATTTCGGACAGGGAATGAATATTCAAAAAGGAGAGGCAGGTATTCGCTTGTGCAGCCTTAGTTGGAAAACATGCTTCCACATAGTGAGACCTAAGCTCCTCCTGGAGAGATTTTAGCATTAAAAATAAGGCAAAGGTCATGGGCATAGCTCTTGTGGTGAGGCTTGGTCAGTTTCAGGGTGGTAGGTGGTTACATCTCCTTAACATACAAAAGGAAAAAAAAAAACAGCTTGGAAAAACAGTTAAATGCTTCCAAACCCACTCTTGAGTTTCTCAAAGGAGCCTAGTCAGTGACGTTTATTCCACAAGTTGTGTGATGTGTGTGTAAGGTCAAAAAATTTGCTTGTTTGTTTATTTCTCTTTTTCTCTCTCTCTGTATTTAAATTCATAGGTCTCCAGATCAAGAGGATACATGTCTCGACTTGATATAAATCACCAGATCCCTGACTTTGAACCTGATACTATGTTTAGAAAAGACTTTTGAGGATTTTTCCATTGGGGTAAGGATGAGTACATTTTGCACGTGGGAGAGGTGTGTGTTATTATGGCCAAAAGGGCATCTCTCGTCTCCTACTTTAAGAAAGAAGCAGCGCGTTTCTTAGGCATCTTTAAGTTCTGAAGGCAGCGTATCCTGTACTTGAGTGTTTGCTCCAACAAATTTATCCAGTGACAGGGAACACTGACAGCTTGCTGTAGTGCTCTAAAGCAGGTCTAATGTGTGATACAAGTACCTCTGTCACTTCAGTGATAGATTTAGTTGGTCCTTTTGTATCTGTGGTGGGAAATGATGCCATGTCAAGCTGTAATAGGAAAATTACAATAAATACCCTTTGGTTTCCAGAGATGGCTTTAGGCCATCTGTAGCACCATTCAAAAAGCATCTTTTGTTGTTCTACTAATCCTTAATATTGATGGTGTATCTAACCATGAGACATCAAGTGTCTATGCACCTGGAGATGCCCCTCATGAGTGGGCTCCATAAGACCAATCAAGTCGTAAGTTTAGGTAGGCTCAGTAGCAATCCACTGTTAGATGAGAGTGATATATCGAAGACAGGCATGAGCAGCATCCAAGGCACGAGAAGTTGCCTTAACTGGTGGCCCACCTGTTATCCACCACAGCTACATTGCTGCCTATCCTCATACCTACACCAAAATGGAGTGGGTTCTCTTATAAAAAGCTGACAGAGATGGAAAAAAATCAAGGCTGTTCATGGATGGATCAGTTTGGTATGTTGGTGCTAACTAAAAATGGACTGCTGATGCACAGCAGTGGCCCTGTAAGATGGTGGCCTCGAAAGACGATGTTGAAGGAAAACCTGTACAAAGGGAAGAGCTGGACGTTGTGCACTTCATCATCAACATATGTGGTAAGAGAATTGCCCAAGGCAAGAACATAGACAGACCAGTCTGGGGCTTGGAGGATGTAGTTTGGAAGATCAGGATAAGGAGGCCTGTAGAAAAGGCATGTGGATGGAAAAATAGGAGTGGGTACAAAGTGTATATGTTTTTCTATCATTCATTTACACCTTCCAGAATAGATCCACCTTTACCAATAGGCCAAGTGTTAAATAATCAAGTAGATAGAATTATACCACTAGCTGACTCTGTCATTGTTCAGTCATTGCTGGTAAATTAGGCAAATGAATGTGGTAGGCATGGTGACAGGGACAGAGGCTATACATAAACTCAAACACATGGGCTGCCTCACCAAGACTCCCACTCACCACTGCTGAATATTCCGCCTGCCAGCAACAGAGAGCCATGGTGAGCCTCTGATATGGCGCTATATCTTGAGAAAGCCAATTTGGTGGCAGTTGATTCTCTTGAACCCCTTCCATCCTGGAAGCAATTCCTCTTGATTTAGATTGACACATTGTCCTAGTCTGTTCTGGCTGCCATAACAAAATACGACAGTCTCGCTGACTTATAAACAACAGAACTTTGCTGAGGAAGATTTGCTGTGAGCTAACACCTATTGCCAATCTTCCTCTTTTTTGCTTGAGGAAGATTTGCCCTGAGCTAACATCCATGCCAATCTTCCTCTATTTTGTGTGTGGGTTGCTGCCACAACATGGCTGACGAGTGGTGTAGGTGCGTGCCTGGGATCCGAACCTGAGAACCTGGGCCACCAGAGCGGAGTGCACGAACTTAACCACTAGGCCACAGGGCAACAACAGAACTTTGTTTCTCACAGTCTGAAGGCAAGAAGCCCAAGATTAGGGTGCCAGCATGGTCAGGTTCTAGTGAAGGCCATCTTCCAGGTTGCAGATTGTAACTTCTTGCTGCGTCCTCATATGGTGGAAGGGGTGAGCTAACTCTCTGGACCTTTTTTTATAAGATCACTAATCCCATTCATGAGAGCTCTGCTCTCATAACCTGAGCACCTACCAAAGACTCCACCTTCTAATCCCATCACAATGGGCATTAGGATTTCAACATATGAATTTTGAGGAGACACAAACAATCAGAACATAGCACACATATTCCAAGGATGCATGTTCCTTTGCTGCACCAGGTTTGAGGACTTACAGAGAGTTTGAATCAGTGATACTGAATTCTGTACTTCACATCAAACTAAGGACCACCTTCACAGCAAAGGAGGTGCAGCATTGGGCAGAAGACCATGAGATCTACTGGTCTATCACGTATCACACCCCCAGAAACTGCCAACCTGATAAACCAGTTGAGTGGTCTTTTAAATATGCTATGGATGCACCAGTTTGAGATAATACTCTACAAGGAAAGGGTGTCCTTCATGATGAAGTATGAACTCTAAATAAACAATAGTAAACTCTCTGGGTCCAGGAACCAAAGAATGGAGGTAGCAGGGTAATAATCTGTAAAGAATCCCTACAAATCAACAAGAACAAAGTCAGGGGAAAAAAACACACACACAAAAAAAAACTCCTAAAAAGCAGAAATAGTTTTATTCCTAAAATTTAGTGAAGAAAATCTTTATTTTCCATAATGTGGTAGGCTGAACTAAAATGGTTCCCAATGATCTCTGTCTACTGGTATTCATGCCTTTGTGTAATCTCTCCCCTTGTGTTTTGGCGTGGCCTAGTGACTTGTTTTTTATAAATAGAATTATAGGATGTCACTTCCAAGATTAAATTAAGAATATAGTGACTTCTGTCTTGTTCTTATTTATTCTCTCTTGCGCTTTTGCTTGCTCATTCTGAACAAAGCCAGCTGCCATATTGTGAGCTGCAGTATAGAGAGGCCCACATGGTATGGAACCAAAGGTCTCCAGCCAAAAGTGTGTGAGGAACTGAATCCTATCAAATGACACTTTTGTGGATTCACCCCAAGTCAAGCCTTAAAATGAGACTATGTATCCTCACCAACACTTATCTTTTAGGTTTTTCTTTTTCATATAATAGCCATCCTAACATATGTGAAGTAATATCTCACTGTGGTTTTGATTTGCATTTCTCTGATAATTAATGACATTGAGCATCTTTTCAAATACCTGTTGGCCATTTGAATGTCTTCTTTGGAGAAATGTTTGTTCAAGTCTTTTGCCCATTTTTTAACTGGGTTATTTGATTTTTTTGCTATTGAGTTATAGGATTTCCTTATATATTTTGGATATTAACCTCTTATCAGATATATGGATTGCAAATATTTTCTCCCATTCTGTAAGTTGCCTTTTCATTCTGTTCATTATTTTCTTTGCTGTGCAGAAAACAAAATTTGATATGTAGTTTTGCTTTTATTGCCTGTGATTTTGGTGTCATCCAAAAAAAAAAATCATTGTTTTTTACATAGATTTGTATGTCCAGAATTAAAAGTCAGGGCTGTGTCCTTTCATGTTCCAAAGTGCCCTGGAATTGTAAGTAGTGTGAGTCCTAAGGAAAGTTAAACCCTCTTATTGAGCCCCCTAACGGTAAGCACTGTGACATGCGTTGTCTCCAGTCATGTTCTCTGTTGCAGCTGCAGACACAAATAGAATGTTTCCTTTTTTCTTTTATATCCCTAACTTAGACAAACAAAGCTTTTAGCATAAAAGAGTTTAACATAAAAGACTAAAAGAGTTTTGATAGCCTCTTAAATGTACACACAATATAAAGAATATTGCAGACTGTGCATTCTATATTCTGACACTAGCATCTACGCTTCTAATGCCATGCTTGTTTAATCTAACAGATTAAGCATCTTTAGCTTCATTCTTGTCAATGAACTCAAGTTCATTTTATTTCATTGTTGGATCTTCTTATTTTTTAATTCTAGAATAGTACCTTAACCTTTTCATAGTGTAAATTATTCTAATCACTACGCATCTGTATGTACCATGATCATATCAAAGTAAACATACCCAAAACTGAATTTCTTATCCTCTCCACAAATCTTATTTTTCTCCTTTATTTTTCCCTCATCAGCCTCACTCAGGATTCAAGCACATGATAAAAATCGGCTATTCCTGGGTTTGGAGAATGTTTATTTCTTGTTTTAATTGTCTTCTATTGCTTATTTAGAAAGGCAAATATGTTTGTAAAATAGATCTTCTTATTTCAAGATGTTTCTACCATTTTGGAAAATTTCTAATGATTTTCTTCTATCCACACCATCACTAACTATATAATCATATAAACATTCGTCATATTTTCACTATATTTAAAATATAATCAGAAAATTTTAAAAATTGTTAGAACAAATACCATTTAAACTTAGTTCTGCTTACAGATGGAACTGAGGTCAACAATAAATTGCTTTTCCTTAACTCAAAATTCCTGACTAGTTATACCCTATTAGAGACTTGAAAATTTTACTTTTGAATATTAACTGAGTTTGATAGGAGCAAAGTGATATAAATTCAAGAATGATAAACAAAAAGTAGTGATCTAAAGTTGAAGTAATTCTTTTCTGCTCTTTAAGTATCAAACTAAAAGTGTTCTCCTTCATTTCTCCTGTGTGCTGGGAGACAGATGGGAGAGGAGCTTCCTCGATGCCTCTGCTGCCGCCTTGACGCTCCAGGGTAGCATTGTGGTCCCCAAGTCTCTAGCTTCATAACTGTCAGATATGCTATTTTTCTGAATACCTCTGAGATGTGCAGCAAACTAACTGAAGGGATGCTCAGTTCCTTCTCTCAGTCTACAAAATTGCCTGGGAGGTCTTGTAGTGACCTCTGAGGAAGGCCATGCCTCTTGAAAGGCAAACCTCTGTGCTACCACTTAGCGGCAAGAATATTCCTTCACTATCTGGCCCCATAAAAAATTTGCCTCTATGGATTTATTCCTCCCTGCTTTCCAAATTGGTCCTGAACACAAAACATAATCACAAAATTTCATTTCAACCTAAATGAAAATTTTTGGCATGTAATCAGGACTATACTAGCAAATATTAAAAAACTAAACAAAATGGAAATCCTACAGGATGAAATACATGTGAGGTTTGTACATGAGCATTATTTCTATGCTAATCAAGCTCAATACCTGTTTGTTAAATGAATGATTTATTTTCTTTTCCTTATTTCCTTTCTGAAGCTTGGAAAGTTTAGTGTGCACAATTTACTATCTAAAACTCTGAATTTTTCATAGATATTAACTTGAAGGTTTTGGAATTGAGACCAGGTGGTTGAGTCCAGGGCCTTTCATTTGGGATATTGGATTCCCCTAGGGCGGCGGTCTGTCAAGAAAATCTTTATGTGACATACAGGTAAGTCCAGATTCCGGTGCCAAGACTGGAGGGGAGTGAGTCCCTCTGCAGGAACTAATCTAAGGTTCTAACTGTGTTGGTGAGCAAACATGGTGAAACTGCAAATGCATAGTTTTCATGTCGTTATTGAGATGAAGGCACTACTTTAAGAGATTTCTTCTGGTTTCATTCCATTCTAGGGGTAAAAGATGGGGAATATTTCTTCACCAGTTTAAGGTATCAGAGCAGTGTGGAAATACATTCTGGCAAGAAAGGTTTCCCCATCTGTGAAATTTTCTAAGTTAACAAGATTTATTTATCATTTAGTATCTAAGGTTATATTGAACAAAATTTGTGTCTATTATCTGCTTTTGCACATGTGCTGTCAAATCTCTCCAAATCCTTAACATTCCTCTGGGTGTTTTGGGACAACTTTTTTTCTTCTCTAATCTCTCTCGGTTTTTCATTTTGCCTCTATTTCCATTTTTTTTTTTTTTTGACCAAAGTACTTATTCTGGAATGCTTTCTGAAAGCTGGAGTAGACAATGCCAGTGTTGTGGATTTAGGGCTTTGCATTGTAGCTCAGAGCGTTGGTGGCTCTGACTGAATTCCCAAGCAGAGTTGATGTACAGATCCTCAGGACACCCATGTTCTCAGCCTGTGGCTCAAGCCCAAAACAGAGTCTATCCATCATAATATCACAAGAGCTAGAATTTGACCCAGCCCACTCAGCCAATTACATCATGAAATACGAGTCCTACAAATGGGCAAAGTGCACAGTGACTACACACTCCTAGAGTATCTAGGAGTAGAAAAAAATAAATAAGTTTTGATCATACATCATTATTATAGAAGAATCACTTTGGTGACCCATAACAAATGCTTATCTTCTAAATTCATTCCATAGCTAAAAAATGAAAAACTAAAGTTTTCCATTCCTCTGTACTACATTAAATTTCTTAGCATTTTATCCAGAGTTCCAAATCGGCTCTTAAAACAACTATCACTTTTCTACAGAAACCCCTGTGCTCTGAGCATATTTACTTATGCTTTCACATTTTGTCACCATGGATATGCCCTCTGATATTTATGATGCTTTCTTCCTGCTCCTTCTTCAACCACATGAGATCTTACTTCTTAAATGACTGAAGCTCTCCTTGATTTCACCTATTTTGATTTTAACATAAAATGTGTGGTATACAGTCTTTTCCTATGTATATGTCGTGAATCCTGGAAGACTGAGATCAATCTTTTTACTTTTGTTAAACAAAAAATGCCATTCCCAAATTAATCTCCACACATGCATAATTAATTGTCTTATTGATTTGGGGATTTTTTTTTTTTGGAAAAAGTCATCTAAATCAATCTCTCAATTCATTGCATTGGAACTTAAAATAATTAGCTAGTACTTCTTTGTCCCACATTACCATAATTTCCTAAGCTACATCAATAGTGTAGTTTATTGACTAGTCTCTCAGTTTGTGTCCATCCTTAGTCACCAGGTAGGTTGGAATTATTGCAAAAATCCAAATTATTGCAGTGAGCAAACTGAGTAAACAGATTATACATCTAGGACCTGAAGGCAATCTGAAGTCAGAGAGTGGAAGAAATAACTTTATTTAATCAAAGTTTGAGTTTTCTTAAAATTGGTTTCTTGACAAAGAAATCTTAGTGGCAGAAATAATGGCAGTTAAGAAACTAACTCATAGTTGTATTCTCTCCTATGGTAGATAGCTGTTTATGGAAAATTACTTTTCCTTACTTGAAGTGATGGTAGTAGTGTGGCACTTAAATATATTCATTGAATCTCTGAAATGCTCCCAAATGGAATTTCTTTTCACTAATTTATTCTACCAAATCAGAATTTAAAATCACAAAGTTGTTGTGTCCACATATTTTTCTCTTTAAATTTTGGACAGTTTGAGCCTCTTTTTTATTTTTTCCTTTTTTTTTTCTGAGAAAGATTGCTCTGAGCTGACTTCTGTTGCCAATCTTCCTCTTTTTTTTTTTTTCCTCCCCAAAGCCCCAGTGCATGGCTGTATATCCTAGTTGTAAGTTCTTCTAGTTCTTCTACATGAGCCGCCACCAAGCATGGCAACTGACAGACGGGTGGTGCGGTTCCATGACTGGGAAACAAATCTGGGCCGCTAAAGCGATGAGAGCGCCAAACTTGAACCACTGGGCCATAAGGGCTGGCTCAAGCCTTTATTTTTTAAGACAATGGAAAATAAAGATGAGTTTGCAAATAAATTACTTTTTTCTAATTTGTTCTGTTAATTCTGAAAAGAAGAAATATAAAAATCAAAGTTAAAATGTCATTTCAGAGTGATACAGGAATAAAACATGATTGTTCTGAATCTTTTAGAAGAAAGAAAGCATGCTTTTTTGAGAAGCCTAAATATGAAGTGTTCTCTGCTCTTTAAACAAGAATTGGTTAGAAGATAGTTTGGACAGGAGCTCTAAAAGAATGGTGGTTGCAACATCGATGAGAAGGTACAGTTGTAGCTGGTGTTCCCTGAGTTAATACAACTGAAATTCTAATACTGAAAACCCACATTCCTAAGCATTCAGGCTGTGTGAAAATATATACTGGGAAAGAAGTGTTGGCCAATGCTACATATAAGTTATCTGCTATGTTTTACAGATATACATACCCAAAACAGTCTACACCCACGTATTGGAATCTTTCAGTTTGACTTCATTGATCGAAAATGCATTATCTATATCAAAATATTTATCAGAAACTCTACTAACATGATAACCAATCCAATGAGAAAAGAGAAAAATAAAATGAATATAAGTACAAAATCTATAAATAATTCAAAAACCCAGTGATATTTTATAACAAAGTAGACATTCAGTTATTTATTTCACGTCTTCTGTGAAGACTAGAATGTGGGCAGGGTTCTATGTTTGTCTCATTCATCATTATATACTCAGCAGTAGATCATTGTCTGGCTTATAACAGCCACTCAAGAATATTTGTTGTTGAATGAATGGATGAATTAATGAATGAATATTAAACAATTGTGAAAACAATTAGACATATTCTCCGTAAAAGATCTGTACACCATTACACATCAGCTTTCTATGAATTATAATGAGTTTTTTATGTAATCAAAATAGCTCACTCATATAATAATACTTAATTAACTTTTGTGTTTAGTAATCTAAATATTGGAAAACAATATTTAATATTACCCTCAATTTACAAATCGCAGATTTTATACAATGATTAAAAGATTATTTTATTTATTTCTCTCTTCTCTTCTTTTTTTCTCCCAAATATATTAATTGGGGCTTTGAGAAATATCCAAGTCTGATTTAAAATTTATTGACTATACTATCACCAAATTATAAATCTTTTAGTCCCGTTGAAAGATAACAGTATTTTTCTTTAAATGAACCTTAAACCAACTCAGTATATTGTCTTAGCCTCAAGCTAGAGAACTCTCAAATTAAGAAAAAATCCCATAAAATCATAGTTTTGAGGTAGTAGTTATAGTTCCTCTAATGTAAAATAAAATAAGTATATAACTTTTAAAATAAATGTATTCTTTCACAGATCACATAAGATCAATTCAAAGTACATGTACCCCATTCTGCGAAACTCTACATTATTTTATTTATCCTTAAATAATTTATACAAAGCTCTTAGTAGCTGCCATTTGACTACATTGTTATTTACAATATATCTATGAAGTAATTATCATTTGACCCATTTCACACAATGGGGAGAATAAGTAACTTACTAAACGCTGTAGACCTAGGTGATTCAAGACTAGGATTCAAGCCTGGGTCTGGTTGACTTCAAAGCCCAGGCTCCTAGACACTATCCACTGACTCACTGATTGCCCCTTGATTTCAAGTCACGACTTTAACTCTGGATAAATATCACCAATACCCATTTTGCAAGAAAGTACTAATATGAGAGCTCTTTTGACAGGGAATATTAATGTCTATGTCTTGGAAATGGAGGTTAATCATAAATGCTGATTTTTTAGCAGTCTTCTAAGTCAGTTTTGTTCTTTCAAAAAGACTGGATTACCTAAGGGAAAATAAATAACCCATCCAATGCAAAGATATTAGGAAAACTTATTTTGGATAAATAATAATCTTGGGTGAACAACTTGCCAGTTTTAACAATATTTTCTTGTTGGGCAAATGAAATGTACATGTAATTGTGTACTTCAAATTGTTGTGAGAGTCCAATGAGACGGTATTTCTAAAGATGCTGTTTAAGATATTATAAGGTATTACTAAATTTAGAATATTGATAGGAATGATTGTTTTGATTAAAGAATGTAATCATCTTTTTGTATGTAGTTAGTACATGCTTCTGCTGTTATATATAAGCTTAATGCTAGGAAAGTTCATTAAGAGAAGCCCCAAGAAAAGCAGAACAACATTAAATTGTGGGTTGAGACACTGGACCTATAGTGCGTGGGTTCAAATCTTTGCTTTGCATTTACTAATGCAGCGACTATGGGCAAGTTACTTCAACCTCTCTGTGTCCTAGTTTTCTTCTCTGCAAAATGGCCATTATAATTCCTAATTCATAGGGTTGTCACAGGTATTGAAATAATTCAAAACTGTGCTTGATGTTTGGTAAATGCTCAGCAAATGATAGCCATTATTATTATTTTTTTAATATAATTTTTTATTTATTTATTTTTTCCCCCAAAGCCCCAGTAGATAGTTGTATGTCATAGTTGCACAGCCTTCTAGTTGCTGTATGTGGGACGTGGCCTCAGCATGGCCAGAGAAGCGGTGCGTCGGTGCGCGCCCGGGATCTGAACGGAGCAGGCGCACCCAACCGCTAAGCCACGGGACCTGCCCTTATTATTATTATTAATTATTATTATTCCTCAAGTAGGCTACTTCTTAAGAAATTCCATTAGGTCCTAGAATAACCTTATAACTTAACTGTAACAATGATTAAGAAGCACTTTTTTTCCACAGAGGATTGTAATCCATTTGTTCCATTCACATTTACTGAGTTTTCTTCCTCTATTGCTTTCTATTATTATTCCAGTAAGAAATATTTTAACATAAACTAGACTTTTTGATATGTATATCCATATGTATATCTATATCTCTACATATACATGTATAAAGGCACCTGGTCACTTTGATATTGTTCTTGGAAAAAATGCACTTTCAGCTAATTGTTCAGAGTTAATTAGCAGAATTACAAGTCACGTTTCCTTAAATCTTTGAGAACAAAAGCTTAATTTCTGTTTTAAAGCAACAAAGGAATATTGGTGTGAAAGCAAAGATTTTTAATTGAGGTAGAGTGTGGTTGAGTTGCTTGCTATTTAACATTATTCTCCTATTTTACTGTTTCAATGGGTATAGTCTTAAAGAAGGTATCAGTATGGAAAAAGGTTTGGACCACCACATGGTCATTACCATTAGTTTTTAACTCTTCAGAAAGCTAACCTTATCTTGAGGATACGGTTTTTACACTTTTTTGCTAGGAAGATTACCTCACTTGATTGCCAGAAACCATGAAATAAGTCAGGACAACATCTAAAATTTAGGAATAATACTATCTAGCTTACACTTGTTATAGTAAATATGGCATAAATTTTGTTCATCTTAAATAGCATTTTCTCCCAACCCAGAAAATCTCTCTACTAAAATTTTCAAGTCAAGAAAGAAAGCAGTTTTGTTGTTAAACCAGAATGTGATGCACATCCCAGACAATCTGCTAAGAGATTGTAAATACAGACAGATATCTCACCTTATCATACATCCGCGTAGATGCAACCCATTACATACATGTTCTCAAGATAAACAATAACTAGTCCTCAAGTAAGTGGACTTGACAGCACCATTTATTGTACATAGTTCATCCTAAATTCACTTGGCAATTGGGGTGACTACATGTGTTCATTAATTGAGTTTGTACAAAGTGAAAACATACTTCTCATATCTATGCCAGGAAGTAAGTTTGCGACTTGGAGCAAGGAGCTCAAGGAAGTTAGGCTCCTACTCTCCCATAGAAACTGGGAGATGAGGGTGTTCTCCCTCTTGCTTTTTAATGAGATGGTTCCCAGTTTCTTGAAAAAGACACTCCTGGGTCCTTCAGCTGGCAACAGCCTCATTTAGTTTTTAAAAGGATTTACATATTTTTCAAAAAGAAAGAGTAAAAACTTAGAATTACAAATTTTCTTAGGTAAATGCTATAAGAAAGAGGAGGGCATCTCTTTCCTTATTATTAACAGGGAGATTAACCTTTTTATTTTTAATCTGTATTTGCCTCCATATCAGTATAGTCCAAACTAATAGTAGCAGAGTAGGGCAGAAGGGCTACTGTCAGAAATTTCTGGTTTTGATTCCATGTATTTAGTCCAAATTTTGTTAGACTCTTTCCCCATTTGGTCATATTTTATTTATTCTCCAATGAGTTCAGGTGTTATTTCAACAGTCAAGCTTCCACAAATACCCCTTAGGCTGAGTTAACCTTTCCTCCACGCCTAAATTTGTATGTATGAATTATAACAGATGGTGTATAATACTCTTGGTAATTGCACTTGGTCATTGGAGCTGAATAAAGTCAAGGTATATTGTCACCTGTATTACACTAAGGAAGGAATGCAGAAGATGAAACTGGAGATTACAGTTATTTACCAGCCTTGCCATGTACCAACTTATTAGGTAATTATAATACTTCCCTGGGTTACTGTGAAGATTTAATTAAATTATATGATTAGCACAGTGAAAACCATAAAACAAAAGTAGGTCTGAATGGATCTCAAGGAACGTTATTGGGTTAAATACATTTTCAAAATCCCGCCAAGACCTAGGATTTCACGCTTTGCTGATTTAGGATTTAGGATAATATTGCAGGATTTACTTCCTTTAATTTCCACAGTTCTTTTCATTCCTATCATTTTAAGTATTTATACTTCAATTTTATTTGTTGGCTTTCTTACATTCTTACTACATGGATGCTAACCTTTGTGCGTAGAATCAGATTAATTGGTATCCATTGATGTCTCTGAGATTTATTTAAAATTGGAAATGGGCCTAATTGGACATTTGGTATGAAAAATAAGTTGAAAGCATGATATCTCCTTGGTGACAAAATACGTTTGATTTAGAATTACTAAAAGATAGTATTCTTTAGAGATTTTTTTAAAACAATTTGAACAACAATCCAAAATCTTGATCTTACCTGGCAGAGAAACAAAGTAATAAGTTGTATTTGGAGATGCAAGGTTAATTGTTTCTTAAAACACTTTTTCTCAGTGAAACTTAAAAATATCATGTAAAATACCAATTTCATTTCTAGACACATACTGGAGGATGCTGGCAACATTATTTTTCTGATACAGAAAAGGAGGATTTCCACGTTCTGCAGAGTGTATTCTCTTAAGCATTAAGGCACATGCTCAGATACACCAAGCAAATTAGCACACCTGTCTGGAGACTCCAGGTGTGTGCTGTCTGAGAGAGAGGTCAGCAAAGCATATTTTCAAGATGAGTTTATGTACTAAAGCTATTTCTTGAAACCAATAAATTCTATTTTTGCCCAATTTTTTTCTAGAAGTATCTGGCACAGATATAAAATCTGGGAGTGCAGCCACTTATCATGCATATTTACATGAAGAATATTCTGGTCAAAAGTCAATATGATTAAATATTAAAAAGTTATTTGCCAACTTCAAATACACAAGTACTTGTATAATACTTCATAAAGAACAAACCAAAAAAATCTTAAAAGAGAGTTTTAGCATTATTTCCCCATTTTTAGAGAGTCTATCTCTATTTTACTAGCACAATATTATTATACAGCACAAATATGAGTTCTAATGTGGCATTTTTGTGTCTAGGTTGAGTTAAAAAGTATAAAAGTATTTTTTAAGTTGAAATTAAAACAAATTAAGTTGAGTAGAGAATGTAAGAAAATAATGTATAAGAAAGGAAAATTGGTTAAATGGTGTAATCTATTAGGTAAGATAATGAAAATTAAGACATGAAGTAATGTAATGAGAAAGTTTGATAATAGAAAATATATATATTGATCTCTGTCACTGGTTCCTGGCATAGAGCTCCTACAACTCTTACAATTTCCTAAATGATAAGAGCATTAGGAGCATCTCTTGTTCTAATGAGATGATTCTGACTGGGCTTCTGGATGGCTCCTGGATGGGGGCTGGTCACCAGAAAAACCAAGCCATGATTAGAAGCTTGAAATTTTCAGTTCCATCCCCCATCTTCCAGACAGGGGAGAGGGGCTGGAAATGGAGTTAATAATTGATTATGCCTATGTGAGGAAGTCTCCATAAAATTCTAATAGTAGGGGGTTTGATGAGCTTCCAGGTTGGCAAACGCATCTACACCAGGAGGGTGGCGCACCCCAACTCCACGGGGACAGAAGCTCCTGCTCTTGGGACCTTCCTAGACTTCACCCTTTGTATCATCTGGCTGTTCACCTGGCGGTTCATCTGTATCCTTTATCGTATTCTTTAATAAGGATTCTTTAAATGTAAGTGTTTCCCTGAGTTCTGTGAGCCATCTGAAGGTGGGGCAGTCTTGTGGGACTAAGCCCTTAGTTGTGGGAGCCGATCCTATCTCCAGGCAGATAGTGTTAAAATTGAGTTAAAATATAGGACATCCAGCTGGTGTCACAAAGAATTGCTTGTTGTGGGGAAAAACTTCCACACGTTTGGTGACCAGAAGTATCAGAAGGGAAGTGTTTTATGTAAAACTAAAGGAGACTCACAGGGAAGAAACACATAGTAGGGAAGAACTGAGTTTTTCCCTACATAGGAAGAGAAAAGTTGAGGTGTTTCCTTTACAACAATGTTTTATATTTAAATGTAGCTGGGAAAAATTCCATAATTTTAATTTTAACGTGTCAGGGGCCCCATCTTGATACCAAGTGAAAATCAGATGTGCCTGGGTATGTCTGGCAAAATGGAGGCGACCTGAAGCCTGGGTGGCTGCCATGAGGCATGAGGAATCTCTGAGCAAAATTCATTCAACAAGAGGGAAGAAAAAGCCACGAATATTGCACATGATTTTCTGAGAAGAATAAACATTTCAAGTACATCTTTTTTGGTATTATTGAATTGATGGCCCAAGACCAGATTCGTGGGAGAAAAAGAAACACTACTATGAGAGCCCATTAATAAAGTATAGTGAGAAAGTGGAAACCAAATGTGTCACTTCCCCCCACTGTACCACATGCTGCTGTCAGAGGACTGTAAGTGGCTGAAACCAGAGGGACAGTCATCGTGGTGGCATACTGGGAAGCCCTATAGTGCTCAATGGGGGCTGCCACCCCTGTCTGGGCAGCATGGTGCTAGATGAAACAGGTGCATTGCTAAGCATATGTGAGGAATCACAGAATCAAAGACATACTCAGAGTAAAATCTGCATGGGACTAGTGACCTTTCATCAGAAATATTAAGGCATTGGTCAAGAAAAATGGAGTTATTCTTCTTAATAAGATTCCATCTGGTATGCACAAATGAGGCCTTGGGAAACTGGAAGAGCTCTAGGAAATGACTAAATGCCCCTGTCCTCTAAGAGGAAACAGTTTGGAGAAGTTCTGATGAAAGACCCTTTGGTCATGTGCATGGCTATCCAAGAGTCTGGCTAAAGAAGGCTGATGGAGGAGGACTTGAAGAAAGTCTTTGGGTGAATTGAATTTGTTCTGCCTGGGTAGACTCCTGAAAGGACCTGTGGAGCAAACATCTGTTGCACACTGTGGAATTTCCAAGGCTTGAGCTATATCTTGTTCATTACAATGAGCCTCATTCTTTGGGATTTCATTTGAGTAAGTTGTGAATAAAGAAGGCTGTAGCTTGAACTCTACTAAACCTCAGGTTTATGAAGGGACTTCTGAAAGTATTGATGGTACTAGTGGATAGAGTTAGGAGAGCAAATCCAGCAACAGAGCTACTTCTTACAAGAGGGAGGCTTAGAGTAGCAGTCACTACATCTAATGATCCTAGGTTCATTTTAATAATAACAACTCAACAAAAACTCAGTAAGCCTTAGTATTTGCCTACCAATCTGCTCATTACTTTATAGACACCATCTCTTATTCCTCACAGTCACTTTATGAAATACATATTATTACTATCCCTTTTTAACAGATGAAGAAACTGAGGTTTGTAAAAGACAGATGATTTGCCTAAGACCTCACCATCTTTTAAGTGCCAAGTACTCGGCTAAATTCTGTGCCTGTGCTATTAAATTTAATCCTCAGAGCCACTATTCAAAAGGATGATTTCTAAGACTTGAGCTAGTTGAAGTATCTACATATATTTTCTTTTTTTTTTTTTAAGATTTTATTTATTTATTTTTCCCCCAAAGCCCCAGTAGATAGTTGTATGTCATAGCTGTAGTTGCTGTATGTGGGACGCGGCCTCAGCACGACAGGAGAAGCGGTGCGGCGGTGCGCTCCCGGATCCGAACCCGGGCCGCCAACAGTGGAGCAGGCGCACTTAACCGCTAAGCCACGGGGCCAGCCCATACGTATATTTTCTTAAAAATGTATTTCTTTGAAGCTCAGGCTTACAATTCAGACATGTTTGCAAGTGGGGTATGCTAGGATAAGGACTAAACTTTTCTGAATTTTGTGGGTCAGAATAATATTTGCTTTCTTTCTACAGAATTGGAGCTCTAAATAGGAGGAACGATTTTTAAAGGATAACCTCTAGGAAAGGCATACAACATAGCATTGCGTTATAGCAAGTATTTAAAGACAAGAAAGCTTGGTTGTAAAGAGTCGGTTATTTTCTCACTTCTTTTTTCTCAAGCACATTTCTCTTACGTATGCTTCTGGTATCCTTCCAGAGCTAACTATTCACTGTTAAAGAAAAAAATTGCACCGGACAAGATGAGCAGACAGAGGTTGATTTTATTTCAATATTCTTGCCAGCAATAGGGAGAGAACTCAGAACAAGTCCAGAGACTCAGGTCTGCCTGAACAAAGGGTGGAAGGTGTTCAATGGCTGGGACGAGTTAGTAGAAAAGTCTTGGAGTACATAGTGGGAAGTTGATCGATGGGATACGGGGAGCCCATTGAGTTTTTCCTGAGCTTGCAAATGTTTTTGCCCGTGATTAGGCCATTTGTGTTTGCTAATTGACTCTCATTCTAGTTAGGCTCCTACCCTCCCACAGGGACTGGGAGACAGTGATGATATCTCCTTCCTTGGTTATATTTCAAAGAGATGGTTTCAGGTCCTTGAGAAAGACATTTCCAGGGTTGTAGAACTGACGTGAGACTGGGAGAAGATTTACACACATTTCAAAGGGGCAGAGAGAGAATTTACAAGTTTTCTAAAGTAAATACTCTAAGAAAAGGGAGGTCAAGGGCCTATAGTCAGAAAGAAATCTGTCTGAAGTTAGGTGAGCTGAGGGGAACGTTAAGGCCATCTTGGTCACCATCATCCTGGTGTTTCTGGCTTGATACATCTGCAACTTTCTCAGGAGTGTTCTTTGGACTTTTGGTGACCAGCAGTCACCCACAGTTGTTAAGAGACGCTCTTCACGTCCTTCACTCTGGAATACTCGTGAGAATATTCCAGCTCTAAGCTTTCTCACCAATCCCAGCAAACAGAGTTTGAGACTCAAGATTTATCTTTGCTGCTTTTTAACAATCTCTTTATTTCATGCGACATTTAATCCAGCTATGGTTGGCTGTTCGGGAGGCAGCCTCTATTTTTCCTCTGTGCCAACATTGAAACAACATTTTTATCACATTAGAAAAAGCCAATTTTACAAAGTACTAGTGAATAATATAGATTTTACTAAAGAATTCTTAGAGGGACAAAGGATAAGAATTTAGGTCACACCAAAAATACAGTTCTAATTTCCCTCAAAGGCCACCTATCTTTCATCCCTTCTGAACTTCCTGTGTGCATCTGCCCTTCTCCTGGAACACAGAAAAGGCTTTCTCCCAGCTTTCTCAGAGACAACCCCAGGGCCAAGAGGTGAAGACACAGTCTCTGTATATGGCTGTCGAAACAATCCCCCCATTCCCCTCATTGCCCCTACACAGTGGGCTCATCCATCAGGGGATTTTACTGCTAAGATAAAGAAGATAGTTCCCTATCAATAATTATATTTAGATTCTTCTTCTCTAAATGTGAATAATACTTTAGCAGTTGAAGAACTTTTTTAAAATTTATACAAACTTAAAAGAAAAGTTCCAAGGAAAGAACATGCCTACATAAAGTTATCATTCCCAAGAGCCTGAAACTTCCAGCCAAGGCTAACTCACTGCTCCCTTGACCAGTGATTTTTCTGTGACTTCTGGCTCTTCCTTACTCAAGCATAATTAAATTACGTTTCTTCACTCCTCATGATGCTGCTACAGCTCTCAGGCATGTCAACTCAACTTTTCCTAAGAGTTCTTTGTGTTATGTGGCTAAAGTTCAGTTTTGTTTCCCTTTAGTGAAGAATTAAATAATAGATTCCATAAAACAAGTTAGATCATACAAAATTTAAAACAGGTCGTAATAGCATAGTGACTTCACAAAATCTTTGTGCTTTTATTTCTTTTGTGTAAAGAAGATGATAAAGTAAGCTTTTACTGTTCAGGGATAAGTAATTCTCAGGTATTATTTTCAGATCATAACATAAGTATTAAGCAAAGCTACAGTGTTGTAGAGTCAGATGCTTAGAAACTTCTAGGCAATAAGCTGTACACAGAAAACCAAGACTATCAATGAAAAATGAAGTCCAACATCACAACGTCATGAGCTTCTTAGTGTCAATAGAATCATACTTAGAGAATGAGGGTAAGATACTCTTTTATGCCAAACAAGTTCAGGTGTTCTGTTTTCCTTGAAATGGAAAGTTGATAAGACTATTAATTAATGATTGGTTAAAAATATACTAAAAAGGACGATTCCCAATCTATCAGCTTTTCTTTTAAGGGCAATCAAACATTGTATCATTAATGGGCTTAAATTCTAGGTCAAATCCAGAACTGTTGTTTTAATCTGTGATACAGCTGGTAAAGTATATAGAAATGCTAACTTGTAATTGAACAAAACCCATTGTTGTAGTTTTTTCCTTCAGAATATCACCATCCAGTTAAGGTATTAAATAGATGACTAACCTACACATCTTTGCCTTGATGGACTAGTCCATGTGAAAATTGTAAGAAAGTTTGTGAAGATTAATTAAAGTTAAATAGGTAGACTAAACCCTTAAGTCTCCCATTAGATATCAGAAAACAAATGGAAAGATATAGAGACAGGATGGAAAATGAAACCTAGAACTGGGGATATTTTACCCACTTCTTATGAGAAAATTTAAAGTAACATCCACCCTGGTTACAGCAACTGGAGAAATAGACACCTGGTATTGCGAGAGAAACAAGTGGAGAGCAACAGTTCACCAACCATCTTCTTACCTTCCTAACCGTTCAATTAGCCATCTTATCAGAGAGGCAAGCATAAAAGTTGGAACCAGGAAAAAGAATTTCTCCCAGGGAAAATGAGATGGTGGTTTTCAGTAGAGGAAAACAAAGACAGAATAAGAAGGAGAAAGTTTCATCCAGCAGTCTCATATTGAAAGGGAGGTAGAAAGAGGAAGAAATGAATGAAAAAACAAATACAGTTCTTCAAGGGCAGCACATCTTGGCTCAAATACCTTCCTTGCAGCTTTGTGGAGGGAAGAATGGAAGAGAACGTGGAGAATGTAAAGGAAAGGTACATAGAGGAAATATCTCTGTGGAAGCAGTCCTGGGGAGATGGTAATGGCACAGGGCAGAGGTGATGGCGAGGAGACGACTTGAAGGTGGAAAAATGGCATCCAGGATGGCGTGGAATGGTTGTTTGGGAATGAATCTCATTTGCATGTTAACAGCTACCCGTGTAAAGTTCATTCTAGTAATTTGGACTTTATAAATCATTTTTTGATAAATAATTCTCATATACACACAGTCCCCAATTTACAATGTTTTTACTTAAAATTTTTCAGGGTGCGAAAGCAATATGCATTCAGTAGAAACTGAACTTTGACTTTTGAATTTTGATCTTTTCCCGGACTAGTGATATGGAGTACGGTACTCTCTCATGATGCTTGGCAGCAGCAGCGAGCTGCAGCTCCCAGTCAGCCACACTATTACAGGGGTGAGCAGCTGATACGCTTACAACCATTCTGCACCCAGACAACCGTTCTGCTTTTCACTTTTGGTACAGCATGCAATAAATTACATGAGATATTCAACATTTTATTGTAAAATAGGCTCTGTATTAGATGATTTGCCCAACTGTAGGCTAATGTAATTGTTCTGAGCACATTTAAAGTAGAGTAGGCTACGCCACGATGTTCGGTAGGTTAGACCTAGTAAATACATTTTTCACTTAACAATATTTTCAATTTATGGTGGGTTTATCAGCAGGTAACCTCATCGTAAGTCAAGGAAGATCTGTATAGACAGAGCCTGCAGAGAACGTAACACAAGTTCCTTAGTGCATTTGTTAGAATTCCCACCATTTCTGAACCATGTTACAAAGATAGTGTACAATGTAATGTATAGCAAAAAATTGGGAATGTAAAGATAGTGTAGAATTAATGAAATAGTGCACAGACAAGGGACATTCTCATTATGTTTCATGATGTTTTGAGATACATTTTGTCTCTTATTTTTTTTTTTTTTTTTGTGAGGAGATCAGCCCTGTGCTAATATTCGCCAATCCTCCTCTTTTTTTGCTGAGGAAGACGGCCCTGGGCTAACATCTGTGCCCATCTTCCTCCACTTTATATGGGACGCCGCCACAGCATGGCTTGCCAAGCAGTGCGTCGGTGCGCGCCCGGGATCCGAACCAGCGAACCCCGGGCGGCCGCAGCGGAGCGCGCGCACTTAATCGCTTGCGCCACCGGGCCGGCCCCTTGTCTCTTATTTTTTTATCACATTCTTTAAAAGGAAGATTAACTGTAGTATATTAAAATATTTGGAATATACTAGTTGCTTCAAAGCTGTTTAATAACTTAGACGGAAGAGTATCTAAATTTTAATAACTTGAACAACATTGTATAACTCAAAACACATTTTTGACGGGTTGAAGGTTTTATTTTTATAATCTTTTTTCAATATTGTATGTTGACATAATTTTAAACAATTCCTCGATTTAGCCTCAAGTAGGAGAAATATTAGAAGCTGCGACAGATTTCAAAGTCCAAGTAAGATTCATACTCTCTAAAGCAAAAGAAAATAACATGATAAAAAAGAAATAAGGAAATTTTTAAATATTAACCGATTTTTTGCATAATCTTTTATATGAACTTAATGAAAAGTTTAAAAATTCATAGCAGGGATTACATGCTTTTAAAATTGCTAATGAAAATTCACTTTGCAGGTATAATCAGTTCTGCAGATTTTGACTACAAAAAGACCCATGTTCACTTTTGAAATATTGGAGGCGTTTGATTTTAGCCTTTAGTTTTCAGCCTTGTTCTTCATGATAACACAGCTGAGGTGGATATACATATCTTTATGACTCATTCACTGATGAACATAATTTCTTTCCAATAAAAAAAGGGGTGTTTGGAACTTTTCATAGCAACTAGATTCCACAAGTGCTGCCTAATTTAACATAGCATTCAAAGTCAGAGAATGTGACTGTCTTTGCAAATAAGAAATAACATTTAGAAGAATACATTGTAATTAAAGCAAACTCTACAACTTGATTATAGAAATTATATGCGGCAACTCAACTTTTCTCCCATAAAAATGAGATTGAAATGACCTGTGCCTGCCAACCTCTTTTTTCAAAAATAAATAGCATGTTCAACTTAACATTTTTCCAAAAAGTTTATTTACTCAAGTTCAGCACATAAGTGCTTAAGTCAAGTTTATATCTAAATTCCATGTAGATCATGCTTGGATTTTGCACTACCTCTAGTTAAGGGAAACTTTGTTTGAGCACAGAGACAGATACTGGTCCCATGAATTTGGTGGTGGCAAATAGAGATGGGTGGTTCTTTCACAATGGAGTGCATCTGCCAATATTAGTTTGTATAAAATGGATCATTATGTCTTTTATTTTTAGTTTAACAGCAAGTAGAAATCCACCCATCTTCTGTTTCTTTGCTAAGATTTCTGATGACAAAAATACTCAATTAAAATATTTAACTGCCAGGCCAGCCCTAGTGGCCTAGTGGTTAAGTTTGGCGCACTTCGCTTCTGCAGCCTGGGTTCAGATCCCAGGCGAGCGCCACCACCACCACTCGTCTGTCACTAGCCACGCTGTGGTGGCAGCTCACATACAAAAAGAGGAAGATTGGCAGCAAATGTTAGCTCAGAGTGAATCTTCGTCAGCAAAAAAACAATGTTACACTGTCACTAAGGACACAGACAATGAATAATTGTATTCTCCTATAGAAGCCAATTATTTATATTTTAAAAGTTTTATAATTTTATTGGTTTTTATAGCTTTAAAATATTGTTCCCTCTGTTGATGATAAATTTGTAATCATGAGCTGGCAGTAGATGCTATTAGGTCTTCTATCTTTTTAAATTTATGTTTTTATTAGTTTTTGCACAATAACAATAGAAAATACATTTGCAATAATTCAAGCCGTATATATTAATGCCTAAGAGAGCAAAGGAGAGATCTCATGATAATATAAATTAGACTAGTATAATCATCATATTTAGAGTAATAGAGAAATTTTCTTTTCATTATTGGCTGATTAATCATGTATGAATAAAAACAGAGACTATAGTCAGTATAATATTTCAGAAGTACATCATGCCTATATTTCCATACAAGTATCATTGAAATTAGGGATTTTTAATTACGTATCATCTCAACTGTGCTATTTTAAAAATCACAATTGTATTTAAATGTCACAACTTAGAATTATGTTAAGATAAATGTACATGAGATATGCAATAGTCCCTATTTACACTGAAAAGTTCAGTGACAGAAAAATTGATTATGCTTACTTTTTTCTTTTGCTCCATAAAATGTAATAGTCTGAATTAGTTGGCCTAATCTGTCCCTCTGTGGATAGAATAACATTGTTGTAGGAGTTTGTTATTTAGATATGTGAAGATGAAAAGATGACTTCTAACAATTTACACAGTAAATCTCTAGTTCTTAAGAGTTGGAAAACATTAAAAAGACAAATCTTGACAAATCTCCTCCACTCAGAAAACAGAAAATAATGGAATGTCAAAGCGTTTAAAGAATCTCTCAACATGGTATGTGTCATGGTTATCAGTGTGTATGGCATTTTAACTTCTATAAAATATTACATTGTATAAATATGCCATAATGTGTAGACAAGGCCATATTTCTACAGTCTTCTCATTGGAAATTGAGGTTGTTTGTATTTAAAATTTTTTTTAATAAATAATGCGGCAATTTACACTGATGTAACATCTTTTCATGCACATGTGGGAGTATGGCATTGCTTGTGCATTTTCGACTATACTAGGTATTGACAAATTACTCTCCAAATTATTACTCATTTATACTTCACAGCAAGTGCTTGAGAGTTCAAATTACCCCACATCCTCACCAGCACTTGGTATTATCTGACCTTTTTATTGTTGTTGTTAACAGATGATTGTGGAATACTTTCTCAGTTTTGTTTTACTTCTGCTGATTATTAAAGAAAATGGCATTTTTTCACTTATTTATTAACTATTTGGATATCTTTTCTGCAAATTCCTTGCTGATAGCCTTCTCCCATTTTGCTATAGGTTTATATTTCTTTTATTATTCAGAGGACTCCGTCATATAGTTTGATAACTAATTCTTTGGAGATTAAAAGCTTTGAAAATATTTTCCCCATAAAGTTGTTACGAACATTTTGTATCTGTTTTTAGGTTCATAAACTTTGAGGATTGTTATGTACTTTTAATGAATTGACCTCTTTATCATTATGAAATAATTCTCTTTATCCTTGGCAATATTCTTTGTTTTGTAGTCTGATTTATCTGATATTAATATACCTATTCCACCTTTCTTTAGATCAATGATAGCATGGTATATCTTTTCAATCCTCTAAATTTTAGTCTATGTTTGTCTTTACATTTAAAGTCTCTTTCTTATAAGCAGCATGTAGTAGAGTTTTACTTTTATTATCCAACGTGACAATCTCTATAGTTGAAGTGGATTTTTAGGCCATTTATATTTAATGTGATTGTTGATAAGATGAGTCTCAAGTCTTTTTTCTTGCTGTTTTGTGTTTTATATTTGCCTCAACTGTTCTTTGTTCCCTTTTCCCTTGATTTTTCCTTCATTTAGGTTAAATATTTTTTATGATTATAATTTATCTCCTTTGTTATCTTATTAGTTATAATTCTTTTTTCAATTTTTTTATTGAAATCACAAAGGTTTATAACATTGTATAGTTTCAAGTGTACATTATTATTTATCAATTTCTGTATAGAAAGCATCGTGCTCACCACCAGTAGTCTAATTTTTATCATCACCATACATATGTGCCCCTTTACTCCTTTTGCCCACCCTCCAACTCCTTTCTCCTCTGGTAACCTCTAATCTGTTCTCTTTATGCATATGTTTGATTATCTTCCACATATGTGTGAAATCATGCAGTATTTGTCTTTGTATGTCTTGCTTATTTCTCTTAACATCCTACCCTCAAAGTCCATCCATGTTGTTGCAAATGGGACGATATTGTCTTTTTTTTATGGCTGAGTATTCCATTATGTATATATATCACATATTCTTTATCCATTCATCCATAGCAGGGCACTTGGGTTGCCTCCACATCTTGGCTATTGTGAATAATGCTGCATTGAACATAGGAGTGTGTAAATCTCTTTGGATTGTTGATTTCAAGATCTTTGGATAAATATCCAGTAGTGGGGTAGTTGGATCATATAGTATTTCTATTTTTAACTTTTTGAGAAATCTCAATACTGTTTACCATAGTGGCTGCACCAGTTTGCATTCCCATCTGTACATCGTCTTTGGAGAAATGTCTGTTCATATCCTCTGCCCATTTTTTGAACAGGTTGTTTGTTTTTTGGTTGTTGAGTTGTATGAGTTCTTTACATAGCTTGGAGATTAACCTCTTGTTGGATATATGATTTGCAAATATTTTCTCCCAGTTGATGGGTTAGTCTGATGTAGTCCTGTTTGTTAAGTTTTTCTTTTGTTTCCCTTGCCTGAGTAGACATGTATCCGAAAAGATGCTTCTAATTCCGATGTCAAAGAGTGTACTGCCTATATTTTCTTCTAAGAGTTTTATGGTTTTAGGTCTCACATTCAAGTGTTTAATCCATTTTTGAGTTAATTTTTGTGCATGGTGCAAGATAATGGTCTATTTTGATTCTTTTTCTTGTGGCTGTCCTGTTTTCCCAACACCATTTATTGAAGAGACTTTCCTTTCTCCATTGTATTTTCTTGGCTCCTTTGTCAAAGATTAGCTGGCCTTAGATGTGTGGTTTTATTTCTGAGATTTCAGTTCTGTTCCATTGATCCGTGTGTCTGTTTTTTTGCCAGTATCATGCTGTTTTGAATACTATAGCTTTGTAGTATATTTTGAAGTCAGGGATTGTGATACCTCCAGGTTTGTTCTTTTTTCTCAGGATTGCTTTGACTATTTGAGGTCTTTTGTTGTTCCATATAAATTTTAGGATTCTTTGTTCTATTTCTGTGAAGAATGTCATTGGGATTCTGACAGAGATTGCATCGAATATGTAGATTGCTTTAGGTAATATGGACATTTAACTATATTTATTCTTCTAATCCATGAGCATGGAATGTCTTTTATAATTCTTCGCTTTATTATTTTTGTGTTTGCATTAAGGTTTATAGTATACATCTTTAAGTTATCACAGTATACTTTCAAGTGATATTATAGTGCTTCAAGTACAATAGAATAACTTTACAATAGTTTACTTACACTTCTCTCATCCCAGTCCTTATGTTTTTATTACACATTTTACATTAAATATATACATATACATTAAATAAACCCCATAAAAATTGATATTATTTTTATTTAAACAGGCAGTTACGTTTTAAAAAGATTAAAATAATGAGAAAGAATTATATCTTTTCTCATGTTGTTGCCATTTCCAATATACTTCATTCCTTTCTGTATATTCAGATATACATGTGGAATGATTTTCATTTTGCCTGAGGAAATTCTTTTCACATTCTTTGTAGTGTAAGTTTGCTGGTTATCAATTTTTTTAGCTTTATATGTCTGAAAAAAATTTTTGTTTTACTATCATTTCTAAAAGTCATTTTTGCTGAGTATCGAGTTCTAAGCTGACAATATTTTCTTTTTATACTTAAAGCTGTTTTCTGCTGTCTTGCTTGCTTTTTTGTTTCAAATAATAAATGTAACATCCTTATGTTTGTTCCTCTATATGCAGTGTGTTTTCTTCGTTGCCCAATTCTAACATTTTTTTCTTTATCACTGGTTTTGAGAAATTTTATTAGTGTGTCATGGTACAATTTTCCTTGTGTTTTTTGTGATTGAGGTTCATTGAGCTCTTGGTATCATAGTTTTCACCATATTTGGAAAATTTTCAGTCATTATTTCTTCAAATACTTATTCTGTATTCTCGTCTCTCTCCTCTCCTTCAGGGATTCTAGTTACACGTGTATTAGTCCACACGACCTTGCCCCAGAGTTCACTGATGCTCTGTTAATTTTTAAAATTCTTATTTCTGTGTTGCATTTCAGATCATTTCTATTACTATTTTCAAATTCATCAGTCTTTTCTAGACATTCTAAAAAGTCCACTCTGCCATTAATCATAGAACTGTCTTGCTAGAAACCTCAGAGAGACTTGAAAAATTAACCTTCAGGTTACTAGGCTTATGGTAAATACTCAAGAATGAACAATGGTAGTTTTGTAACATTTCCTTGTTAACGGTGACCAAACAGACATGTAGCAGCATTTCCAGAGACACCAGAAAGCAAGACGGTGAGAGAATGGGGGAGAGCAAGTTTTTCCATCTGTCAGAATCCTAACTCATGCGAGTGGAAGCATCAGTAATTTAAGTCCCTGTGGGGAACTGTGAAGTAACTGAGAAAGACCTATCTTTATCTGGAATTATTATACAGCCATATTTGTGTATATGTTATATATATTCTGCCATTAAAGAAATCTTTTATTCTTTTTTTATTCTTTTATTCTTTAACTTTCCATAACTCTTATTTTCTTTTCATTTTTTCAGCCAGAAGAAAAAGCATCAAATGTGGAGTTTCTATTCAATAGCCTTTACTTACTATGGCCATCTTTTAATCCCAATCCTCTGTAGAAAGTCTCCTGAGGTGCCTTAGGCTGTGAATTGGACCTGAAAATTGCTAAAATGGACAAACTGGGAAGGGGTATTGAAGACAAATCAGAGGTGGCTCCAACAAAGGCTTTAACTTTCAGAAACCAGGATTTTCCTGAATCTTTGCTTTCTTTTAAATTTAACTGCTCAGCTTTACCTTATTTCCTCTCCAATTCCATGTTCCCCACAACCCCCAAAATACAATTTTTGATAATCATTGATTTACAGATGTGTGCTTCCCTGTGTTATTAGCTTAAGACTTTCAAGTAAAAATCCCAGTTGAATCACATGTTACTTTTAAATAACTATCCCCAAACTGTGAGGAATTCTTAGCCTCTTGTTTCGTTTCTGGTGGTGGTTGTTTTTAATCAAGATGATGCCTGTCCTTTTAGTCAAGTATTGTCTTTGCTCAGTTTGTTATTGCTCCTTCATGTCATGACTATAGTAAATAATTAACACGTATTTTTTGAAATCCAAAACCATTTAAATCATGGAGAGGAAAGTATACTTAGTTGCACTGTATTGTCTGAAGTGATTTTCTACCACGATTTTATTAAAAAGATAATCGTTGCTTTTTTCTTCATTTTTCCTATTATTCTTATTTCCATGCTCTCTTGCTTTGTTGTTGTTATTTTTCTGGAGTTAGGGGCTGGGGGAGCTTATATTACAAAATTAAAACTTTTTGGACTATTGCATCAGTAGTAAGTATAAGAGTAGTATAAAGCTAATAAAATTATTGTGAACTAAATGACATGATCAGTTTTGAATAACAAGAGCAACAACAATTCATGTAGGAATATTTGGTTGCTGCTGTCCAGAAAGGCACTCAAATTATGATATAAGTTTAAGTAATGAACAAACTAATACTCTGCCAGTTTTGTTTCTATCTTTCAGAAGTTGCAAAAGATGCAACAAATGTATGCCATTGTAGTCTTTAAAATGTTGAAATAAGAGTTTGGCAGACAGTAAAGCTAGCATTTTATTCTGGGAAGTCTAAAAAGAAACATTAAAACATTGTGATAGATTTATAAGTCCTGGTAACACTTCTAGGTTGTTACACATAAAGAGGAAGCAACTCGCTCACTATTTTCGTTAGTCATTCTATCATATGTTTGTGATGATTTGCTTTGTGAATTTGTAATGCAGGATTACCCCTGGCCTGGATGTTGGGGAAGAGAAACAAAGGGAGAAAATCTAGTTAATAAATCATTAAGAACCAGAGAAACTAAGTAGAATAGGAGATCCTAGAGAGAAGATTTCAGCATTATTAATCCCAGTATTTTTCTGTCTACTTTAGTCTGCCTTGAGACATAATACAACATGGATGAATAGACTCTGAACCAGAAAGAAATAAGAAGGCTGACTCTGGCCATTGAAAGAGGTTTCTCTAGTGAGGATGAGGATTGTTTACAAGGAACAATGTTACTCATCATCAAAGTTGTTTCCAAAGCCAGATGCTAGAGTAGAGGAAAATGCTGAATGTCACTGAATTTTGTGACCAATCTCAGAGATCAAAATTTAAAAGACAACAGGAAAGTAAAGCTACAGAAATTCAAACTTACAGAGATCTCCAATGTGTGTGAGAAGAAGGAGAGTGAAGAAGTCCAGCATAGGTTTAGGCCACGAGCAGCTCAGGAAATACGTTTTTGAGGACATAGGAAAAAATGTTCTTTGTCTACAGGGCTAGGGACAAGAGGATAATCTATATCAGTGTAGCATAATTTAATAAGATAGGGAACTACTAGGAGATCTTCAGCTCCTACTAGTTTCAGGACACATTCTCAGATCCAGCAGCAGCATCTGCCAAAATATGCATTGAATGGTCAAGCCCAAAATCAAGTTACAACATAGATAAACCTTGAAAACATTAAGCCAAGTGAAAGAAGCCAGTCACAAAAGACATATGTATGATCCCATTTATATAAGATATCAGGAAGAGGCAAATCTAGTGATTGCCTACGTCTACGAGGGAGTGGAGCTGGGGTAAATGGGGAATGGCTGCTAATGGCTATAGGGTTTCTTTTTGAGGAGATGAAGATACCTTGAAATTAGATAGTGATAATGGTTGCACAACTCTGTGAATATACTAAAAAGCATTAAATTATACACTCTAAATGGGTGAATAATATGATATGTGAATTATATCTTAATAAAACTGTTATAAAAAATGAAAATGAAGAAAAGGTTGCCCACAATCTTAGGAGAGATCTGGGAATTACACTGATTGTAGCACTCACTGCTAAAATAATCCTCATGGCCAGGAAAATGCCATGCATGGACTGAAAATGCCAAAGTATTGCAACTCTACTCATGAGACCACGAGTAGAATGAGTTTCTAAGGAACCACATGGATCTCCAAATGCAATTCAGGAGTTTTTGAAAGGAGGGAGTGGGGACAAAGAATGTCATAAAGGCATACACAAGTGTCTGTCAAATATAGCAGTCATTTTTTTCCTTTTTATTAACCTTTTTCTGACTGAAGTGAGGATTATTCTAATTCTTGGTAAAGAGAGAGAATCCCACACATTGCTTTATCAGGACCTCACAAAAGCTTAGTTATATATGATTTTTCTTTAATTCCCATTTTATGGATGAGGAAACTGAGAAAATAGGCAGACTGAATGATTTGAACAATCCATAGCCAGTAGAGGAAGCAATCAAGATTGGAACATAGTCCGTTTCACACTAGGGCCTATGGTCTTTCTGTATATCATGCTGCCTGACTATCCCAGAATTCTGTCAATTTATCTTATTTAGAGCTATTTTGTTTTGAAACCAGCACCCCCCTGGAAATGACTGCAGAAATGAGGGAAACATTTTACTTTTTGAAGTTCTTATTTAGTTGATTTAGCAGAATGAACATAACTTGGAGAAGATGGCTTTAATTAAATTAATGTTGTAGTCTGTGCCTACATCATACTTCCATAAAAAAAGAAAATAATAATAATAATGCAAGAGGGATACACTTCTGTTGGGAGTAAAGTTTGTTACAGTCACTTTGAAAACTATTTGTCAGTATTGACTTAAGGTGAACAGATGCACGTTCTGTGGCCAAGCAATTCTACTCCTAGCCATACACCCAACAAACACACACATGGTCACCAAATGACATGTACAATAATGTCCATAGCAGCGCTATTCTTAATAGTCCCCAAACCTGGAAATGATCCAAATGGAATACATTTGTTCTATTCAATTAGTGGAATACTATAGAGCAATCCAAAATCTGCAACTATACACAGCAACACGGACAAATCTTGAAAAACATACTGTCGAGCAAAAACAAAAAGCCATACACAAAGGAGTATATACACATAGTATGATTTTGTTTATAAAAAGGTCAAAAACAGGAAAAACTAATCTAATTGCTTAGAAGTGAGGATAAAGTTTACCCTTGGAAGGGAGGAGGGAGATAACAGTACCTAGAAGTGGAAATGAGGGTGGCTTCTCAGGTACTGTTTCTTAATATGCTCTGTTTCTTAAAATGGGTGCTGATTCATGGATATGTTAACACAATAAAAATTGACCAAACTGCACCTTCAGGATTTTGTATTTTTATGTGTGTATAGGTATGCATATTCAAATATATCCTATATGGTTTCCTTCAAGACAGTTATCCTGAATTTCTAGATTTTTGCCTAAGAAAATGTCTTATATAAACTATGCATGTGACAGATTTTCTCTCTTACATGAAGGAGCAGCCCATGGGAGAAATCCTGCACTATAATGGATAATGTATTTGTTTGTTTCTAACCGGCACCTACGCACAATCACACAACATGGTACTGCACACAAATGACAAATTGCTCCAGGGCATATACATAAGGAGACTTGATGTCACCTGAGAGGAGACTTTGACACTAAACAGATAGAATGTAGCAAAAGCAACAAATGTGCCCTTGTGGTAATACTCATTCACGAGCAGGTGGCGTTGAGGAGGTCACCTTTGACAAGAAAGAGACAGCAGTGTGAAGCACTTGGGCCAGAACTTTCTCGGCAAGAAGAAAGAGTAAATGCCAAGCCCCTGAGGTGAGAACAAACATGGAATTTACGAAAAATTGAACAAGGCGTGGTTGCTGGCTACAGTGGGGGTCTAGAGAAGTGACAGCGATGGTCAGCCAAGCACACAGTGTCTGGGTGACTCAGGTCAATGCAGGTAAGGAAAATGGATTTTAGTGCAACTCTGAAGCCATTAGAAGGTTAAAACATGTCAGTAACATGATCTAACTGGCATTTTTAAAAGTTCACTCTGTCTGCTAAACAGAAAATGAATTGTAGGAGAGAGAATGGAAGCAGAAAACTTATTACGAGGTTACTGCTGCAGTCCTGATAAGAGGTGATAGTAGCTTAGAGTAGATAGGACAGATAGGACACACCAAAGGATTGTACGGAGGGGTGAGGAATATAGAAGAATCAAATGTTGGAGGCCTGAACAAGTCAAAGGATGGTCATTCCATTTACTAAGAAAACTTGAAAAAGCCAAGATCAATTGAAAGATACATATGCAGTATTTAGTACAAAGCATGAAAATGTTTAATTAATGCCATTTTTGTTACTGTTATCACAACTGGATTGCCTGTATTGATAAACTATAAAACTCTTAAAATAAAACATGATTTTTTTTTTGGAAGATAGTTACGTAGGGAGATCTTGAGCTCACCTCCTCCCATGGAGACAACAAACCTACAACTACCTGTGAAACAATTTCCTCTGAGAGAGATCTGAAAACTGGATGGAAAGAACCTGCACCACAAGGGGCAACACAGAGAGTGGTGGAAGAGGCAGAGATACAGCCCTGCTGAGGAAAAAAACCACATCCTAACCATGGCCCTTCACAGTTGGGAGTGATCTCAACAGTAAGGAGCTTTTCCTAGAGGAGCAGGGGTTTGAGACCCACATTCAGCACCCCAGCCCTTAGATCCAGCACAAGAGAGACAAGACCCCAAAACATCTGGCTTTGAAAACCAATGGGGAATATGCCCAGGAAAACTATAGAACTCCAGGGAAAGGAAAACCTGCTCTAAAAAGGCCCATGCAGACTCACTCGACCCAGAAACCTCCACAAAAATACCAGATAAAAAAGTGAATAGTCCATTGGTTAAAGAGATTCACTAAGCTCGAGCACATCCCAGAGAGGCAGGAGGTGGCTTCCCTCCCCACCCCAGGGACTGAGACACTGGTGGTCGCCGTTTTTGTGACCTAGTTCAGTGGAGCTGACACAGAAGCTGGCAAGTGCCATTTGGAATCCTACCTCTAGCCTGTTATGTTAGCACAGGGTCCTGCCCCCACTCAACATAGCATCCAAGGCAATCAAGCATAGCCAGGCAGTGTAGGCAGCCTGTTGCAGGGACCTGCCCCACCCACCAACATGCCTGAAACAGTTGTGCACTGCCTGCTGCCTGCCAGAGGCCTGCCCTGCATACAAGCACACTTGGGGCAGTTGCACACTCTGGGACCACACAGCCAGCTCACACGGAGAGCCTGCTCCATCCAAGAGGGAGCTAGCAACAGCCTTGCCTCCAGGCCATAAATCCAGCCACAAGGAGGGCCAACTCAGCCTACTGGCATACCTGTCATAATAGTGGCCCCACAACAACAGAAAGGCACACACAGCCCACAGAGGACACCTCTGGAATATTTGTATTGGGAGACAAGAGGAAAGCATGCTGCTGGGACCCATAAGACACCTCCTATATAAGACTGCATTTCCAAGATTGGGAAATGTAGTTGATTTACCTAAAACATAGAAATAAGCACAGAGACGTAGGCAAAATGAGGAGATAAAGGAATATGTTCCAAATAAAGAAACAGGACAAATCTGCCAAAAAAGAACTGAAGAAAAGGGAGTTAAACAATCCCCTTTAAAGACTACAAACTAATGGTCATAAGAATGCTGACTGAACTCAGGAGAAGAATAGATGAACACAGTGAGAACTTCAACAAAGAATTAGAAAATGTAAAAAGAACCAAGCAGAGCTGAAGAATACAATAATTAAAATGAAAAATTCACTAGTGGGAATCAACAGCAGAGTAGATGACAAAGAAGAATGGATCCGTGATCTGGACAACAAAGTAGAGGAAATCACCCAAGCTGAACAGAAAAAAAAAAAAAAGTTAAAAAGAATAAAGACAATTTAAGGAGCCTCTGGGATGGCATCAAGCATACTAACATTCACATTATAGGTGTCCCAGAAAGAGAAGAGAGAGACAAAAGGGCAGAGAACCTATTTGATGAAATAATAGCTGAAAACTTCCCTAACCTGAGGAAGATAACAGACACGCAGGTTAAGGAAGCACAGAGAACACCAAACAAGATGAACCCAAAGACACCCACACAAGACACATGATAATTAAATAGTCAAGAATTACAGATAAAGAGAAAATCTTAAAAGCTGCAAGAGAAAAAGAGCAAGTTACATACAGGGGAACCCCATAAGGCTATCAGCTGACTTTCCAGCAGAAACCTTACAGACTAGAAGGAAGTGACACAGTATATTCAGTGCTTAAAGGAAAAAGCCTACAACTAAGAATGCTCTACCCAACAAGGTTATCATTCAGAATAGAAGGAGAGATAAAGAGTTTTCCAGACAAGTGAAAACTAAGAGTTCATCGCCAGTAAACCAGCCTTAGAAGAAATATTAAAGGAACTTCTTTAACTGGAAAAGAAAAAGCCACAAACACAAATAAGAAAATTATCAAAGAACAATTATCACTGGTAAAGGCAAATATAGAGAAAAGGTAGTGAATCAACCACCTATAAAGCTGGCAAGAAAGTCAAAGACAAAAGTACTAAAATCATCTATATCTACAATAAGAGGGTCAGGGATACACAAATCAAAAGAGGTTAAATGTGATGTTAAAAACAAAATTGTGGGGGAGTAAAAGCATAGGACTTTAAGTATGCGGTCAAACTTAAGAGACCATAAACCTAACATAGATTGCTATATATTTGAACCTCATGGTAACCACAAACCAAAAACCTATAATAAAAACACAAAAAATAAAGAGAAAGGAACCCAACCATAACATTAAAGAAAGTCATCAAATCACAAGGGAAGAGAGCAAAAGAAGAAGAAAGGAACAGAGAAGAACTACAAAAACATCCAGAAAAAAAGTAACAAAATATCATTAAGTACATATCTATCAAAAATTACTTTAAATGTAAATGGACTAAATGCTCCAGTCAAAAAACATAGGGTGGCTGAATGGATAAAAAAAACAAGACCCATGTATATGCTGCATACAAGAGACACATTTCAGATCTAAAGACACTCACAGATTAAAAGTGAAGGAACGGTGAGGCCGGGCCCGTGGTGTAGCGGATAAGTATGCGTGCTCCACTGCTGCTGGCCCAGGTACGGATCCCGGCGTGCACCAACACACCGCTTGTCAGGCCATGCTGTGGCAGTGTCCCACATAAATTGGAGGAAGATGGGCACAGGTGTTAGCTCGGGGTCAGTCTTCCTCAGCAAAAAAGAGGAGGGTTGGCATGGATGTTAGCTCAGAGCTGATCTTCCTCACGAAAAATAAATAAATAAATAAATAAAAAGTAACAGTGAAAGTATGGAGAAAGATATTCCACACAAATGGAAATGAAAAGAAAGCTGGGGTAGCAATATTTAAATCTGATAAAATAGACTTTAAAACAAAAACTATAATAAGAGATAAGGGCATTACGTAAAGATAAAGGGAACAATCCAACAAGAAGATATAACACTTGCAAATATCTATGCTTTCAACATAGGAATACCTAAATACATAAAGCAAATACTGGCAGACATAAAAGGAGAAACTGATAGTAACACAATAATAGCAAGAGACTTTAACATCTTGATTACATCAATAGATAGATTGTCCAGAGAGGAGATCAGTAAGAAAACACTGGCCTTAAGTGACACATGAGACTAGATGGACTGAATAGATACATATAGAACATTCCATCCAAAAACTGAAGAATATATATTCTTTTTGAATGCACATGGAACATTTTCCAGGATAGATCACATATTAGTCCACAAAGCAAGTCTCAATAAATTTAAGAAGATTGAAATAATACCAAGCATCTTTTCCAATCACAACAATATGAAACTGGAAATCAGCTACAAGAAGAAAACTGGAAAATCCACAAATATGTGGAGATTAAAAAAAATGCTACTGAACAGCTACTGGGTCAATGAAGAAACAAAGAAGGAATCAAAAAATATCTGGAGACAAATGAAAATGAAAACACAACATACCAAAATCTATGAAATACAGCGGAAGCAGCACTAAAAGGGAAGTTTATAGCAATACAAGCCTACTTTAAGAAACCAGAACAATCTCAAATAAACAATCTAACACTGCACCTACAGGAACTAGAAAAAAGAAGAATAAACAAAGCTTAAAATCAGCAGAAGGAAAATAATAATAAAAATCAGAGCAGAAATAAATGAAATAGAGATTAAAACAACAATAGAAAAGATCAATGAAACTAAGAGCTGGTTCTTTGAAAAGTTAAACAAAATTGACAAAACTTTAGCTAGACTCATTAAGAAAAAAAAAGAGAAGCCTCACGTAAAGAAAATTAGAAATGAAGGAGGAGAACTTACAATAGATACCACAGAAATGAAAAGAATTATAAGAGAATACTATGAAAAGCTATACACCAAGATTTTGGAGAACCTAGAAGAAATGAATAAATTCTTAGAATTATAAAACGTTCCAAAACTGAATCAGGAAGAAACAGAGAATCTGAATAGACTGATCACTAGGATATTTAAATAGTAATAAAAAAACTCCCAAAATACAAAGTCCAGGACCAGACAGCTTCCATGATGAATTCCACCAAGCATTCAAACAAGATTTAAAACCTAGCCTTCTCAAACTCTTCCAAAAAATTGAAGAGGAGATACTTCCTAACTTATTTTATAAGGCTGACATTACCCTGATACCAAAACCAAACAAGGACAACACAAAAAAAGAAAATTACAGGTCAATATTGCTGATGAACATAGATGCAAAAATCTTCAACAGAATATTAGCAAATCGAATACAACAATACATTAAAAGGATTATACGTCAGGATCAAGTGGGATTTATCCCAGGGATGCAAGAGTGGTTCAACATCCACAAATCAATCAATGTGATACACCACATTAACAAAATGCGGAATAAAAATCACAAGATCATCTCAATAGATGCAGAGACAGCATTTAACAAGATTCAACAACTATTTATAATAAAAATTCTCAATAAAATGGGTACAGAAGGAAGTACTTCAACAATAAAGGTCATATATGACAAACCCACAGCTAACATTATACTCTACAGTGAAACGGATAACATTGTACTCTACAGGCTGAAAGCTAAGCCTCTAACAACAGGAACAAGATAAGGATGTGCACTTTTGCCACTCTTATTCAACATAGTATTGGAAGTCCTAGCCAGAGCTATCAAGCAAGAAAAAAAAAAAACGGCATCCAAATTGGAAAGGAAAAGGTAAAACTGTCGTTATTTGCAGATGACATGATTTTGTACATAGAAAACCCTAAAGAATCAACCAAAAAACTGTTAGAAATAATAAACAAACACAGTAAAGTTGCAAGATACAAAATCAACATACAAAAATCAGTTGCATTTCTATACACTAACAACGAACTAACAGAAAGAGAAATCAAGAATACATTTACAATCATTTATAACCCCGACAAAAAGAATAAAATACCTAGGAATAAATTTAACTGAGGAGGAGAAAGATTTGTGCATTAAAAACTGTAAGACAAGGCCGGCCCCGTGGCTTAGCAGTTAAGTGCACGCGCTCCGCTGCTGGTGGCCCGGGGTCGGATCCCGGGTGTGCACCTACACATCGCTTCTCCGGCCATGCTGAGGCTGCGTCCCACATACAGCAACTAGAAGGATGTGCAGCTATGACATACAACTATCTACCAGGGCTTTGGGGGAAAAAAAGGAGGAGGATTGGCAATAGATGTTAGCTCAGAGCTGGTCTTCCTCAGCAAAAAAAAAGAGGAGGATTAGCACGGATGTTAGCTCAGGGCTGATCTTCCTCACACACACACACACAAAAAAAACTGTAAGACATTATTGAATGAAATATAACAAGACATAAAGAAATGGAAAGATATTCCATACTCCTGGATTGGAAGAATTAACATAGTTAAAATGTTCATATTACCTAAAGCAATCTACAGATTCAATGCAATCCCGATCAGAATCCCAATGACGTTTTTCATGGAAATAGAACAAAAATCCTAAAATGTATATGGAACAACATAAGACCCCAAATAGCCAAAGCAATCCTGAGAAAAAAGAACAAAGCTGAAGGTATCACACTCCCTGATTTCTCTTTTTTTTCTTTTCTTTCTTTTTTTTTGGGGGGGTGAGGAGGAAGATTAGCCCTGAGCTAACATCTGTTGCCAACTCTCCTCTTTTTGCTGAGGAAGATTGGCCCTGGGCAAACATCCATGCCCATCTTCCTCTACTTTATATGTGGGACCCCTGCCTTAGCATGGCTTGATAAGCAGCCCACAGCTCTGCGTCCAGGATCCGAACCTGAAAACGCCAGACCACTGGAAGCGGAGCACGTGAACTTAATCACTATGCCACCGGGCCAGCCCTACACTCCCTGATTTCAAAGTTTACTACAAAGCTGTAGTAATCAAAACAGCATGGTACTGGCAGAAAAACAGATGCACAATCAATAGGACAGAATTGAGAGCCCAGAAATAAACCCACGTGTTGAAAGACAGCTAATTTTTGACAGAGGAGCCAAGAACATACAATGGAGAAAGGAAATTCTCTTCAATAAAATGGTGTTGGGAAAACTGGACAGCCACATGCAAAAGAATGAAAGTAGACCACTGTCTTTCAACATACACCAAAATTAACTCAAAATGGATTAAAGACTTGAATGTAAGGCCTGAAACCATAAAACTCCTAGAATAAAATATAGGCAGTACACTCTTTGACATCAGTCTCAGCAGTAACTTTTTGAATATGTGTCCTCAGTCAAGAGAAATAAAAGAAAAGCAAATGGGACTACATCAAACTAAAAAGCTCCTGCATGGCAAAAGAAATCATCAACAAAATGAAAAGACAATCTACAAATTGGGAGAAGATATTTGCAAATCATATATCTGATAAGGCAATAATATTCAAAGTATATAAAGAACTCATATATCTCAACAAGAAAAAACAAACAACCCAATTATAAAATGGGACGAGGATCTGAACAGACTTTTTCCAAAGAAAATATACAGATGGCCACAGGCGCATGAAAAGATGTTCAACATCACTAATTATTAGGAAAATGCAAATCAAAACCACAGTTAGATATCAACTCACACCAGTTAGAATGGCTATTTTTAAAAAGACAAGAAGTAACAAGTGTCGGAGATGATGTGGAGAAAAGGGAACCCTCATACACAGCTGGTGAGAATGTAAACTGGTGCAACCACTATGGAAAATAGTATGGAGATTCTCTCAAAAATTTAAAAATAGATCTACCATACGATCCAGTTATCCCGCTTCCAGGTATTTATCCAAAGAACACTAAATCGAAGAGATACATGCACCCCAAGATATATTGCAGCATTATTCACAATAGCCAAAACTTGGAAACAATCTAAGTGCTCATCAAAGGATGAATGGATAAAGAAACTGTGGTGTATATATATGTATACACAATGGAATACTACTTAGCCATAAAAAAGATGAAATCTTGCCATTTGTAACAACACAGATGGACCTTGATGATATTATGCTAAGCAAAATGAGTCAGAGGAAGAGTGCCATACACCGTATGATTTCACTCATATGTGAAAGACAAAACAACAACAACAAACAAACACATAGATACAGAGAATACACTAGTGGTTACGAGGGGGAAAGGGGAGAAAGAGAGAAAGGTAAACACGCACATGTGTATGGTGACAAATGGCAACTAGACTTTTGGTGGTGAACACAATGTAGTCTATACAGAAGTCGAAATATAATGATGTACACCTGAAATTTATATAATGTTATGAACCAATATTACCTCAGTAAAAAAATTAGTTAAAAATATAAAATACATCAGAAATGACATCTTTTGCAACTATTCAAACTTATAATAAAGACTTTTATGTCAACTTAAAAAATGTCAGAGTAAATACTGTGCAATTCTATTTATATGTTATAAAACAGGCAAAATTAATCCCTACTGAAAAAAATCAGAATAGTGGTTGCCTCCAAGAAGGGTAAGGGCATGGATTGACTGGGAAAGGGTACAAGACACCTTTCTGGGGTGATAGTAATGTTCTAAACCTTAACAGGGTTTGGAGTTAGAAGGGCAAAAGCATTTGTCAAAAATCATCAGATGTTATACTTAAAATGTGTACATTTCCTTGAGGTAACTTTTATCTCAAAATAAAAGAAAAACTATAAACAAATATTTGACCTCTAGTTAATGTTATGCATCCTGAAGAGTTTAGAGGTGCAATGTATTGATGTCTAAACTTTATTTAGAAATGCATGAAAAATAAGATAGATTGACAAATGGACAGATCTAGCAACAAGTAATGTAACTAAAGCAAAGTGTTTATAGTAGAATCTAGGTGGTGAGATATGGTGTTCACTGATCAATTATTTCAACTTTTCCTTTGTCTGAAAATATTCACAACAAAATATTGGGGAAAATGAGAAAAATAAAAAAATAAAACATGATCTGTGCACTTGACTATGGCAGCCATAAAAAGTCCCATGCAAGGTTCCTTAACATCAGTATTTATACCTAATAGGAATTCTGAAATGAGCTTCCCTTTTACAGTAACGAGACTGAAAATTAGAGATATAAATGACTTTTGTCAAGGCCAACTTGATTCTCAAAGCCAGAGTGTCCTGAAATCTACTTTTATGAATATGAGATCTCTTTTAAATTGCTAGATAGTGAAGTGGAAATATTATTTATAACCAAAATTAGCAGTAGTCACTTGCCCCATCTCAGGGAAATTGTACAGCTCATACGAGTTGGAAATATTTCTCTATTCTGCAAATGCCAAAACTGATTTCATTTCTTCTGTGCTACTAAATGGTAGAAACTGAAGTAGATAATTTTTCTGTGGTCAAGCAGAGCACATTAACGAGTCTTTTTTATGGCAAAATAGAATCTGATGGAGTAGAGAACTAAACTTCTTTGTATGTTAGAGCAAATGGAATTGAGTTTTCAAGAGTTTTGAAGTTTTTCCTCTTCAATGAAAAAGGATCAGCTTTTTCGTAGAAAAGGCCACGCAAAAATGTTTTGTAGGGAAATTTTAATGTATTTTCTTTGTAGGCTAGAATATCATGAAAAATGGGTTGATGTTCCATATCTGGTTAGATAGAGAACAGAAGGAACAAAGGAAATAAGGCAGAAAATACTTAGAGGATAAGTAATAAATTGTGCTAATTTAAAACACACTAACACCCACGCTTACATACACACACATATGTCTGTGTATATTTAATTAATTAAAATTCAGCAGTAACTGTCGCAACTGTTTATTACTTTGGTCAACAAAGATATTTTCAGGGAGGAGAATTTTATCACTGGCATTATTTATGGTGATATGGTGATAAATGGTGCATATGGTGATAAAAATATTAATTTTGAGTTGGTTTCATTATAATTTTTTGATTCTTTAAAGACAATGCCACACCCACCTCCCTTCCCTGGGTATGCCACTGTAAGAAAATAATATGCAGACACAGATGGGTTACTAAAATTAGGATGTATATATATGTGCATACATACATCATATATATATTACATGTCTACATCATATACATGTATATATATTTCTCAAAGGGTAGGGTGACCTCAACTGACACATCTGTGTTACAGTTAGAATGTATTAAATGTAAAAAGACCAGCATTTATCATAAGATCTATAATTTCTAAGAGCTGCAAAAATACAAGCCTTCAATATAAACATCTTTCTTGAAAGGGTAAATTTTACAATTTATATAGAATAATATGGCTTTCAAAATGTAATCTGACAATGCACACAGTATGCAAATATATAAGCTTAAATTTTATACCTAATAGACTCCATATAAGATAACCATTTCCATGATGTTTGTATAAAATGAATGCAGTAAAATTTTTGATTATACATTATACGAATTCATATTTAAAAAGACAGAAGATACCCTATATATAGAAAAACCTTCAAGTTCTCATAATTCTGTAATCTCATTTCTTTCCATAAAGAATAAAGATATCTCAGGGTAAACTTCCTAAACTTTAAACTGTTCTCTTTCACTGTTTTTGTAATCATGTAAAAGACACACACAAAAATAAATGCCACGGGTTAAAGTGAGAAATTTGCTTAAAATTTAGCTTTAATAAGGTAACTCTATGTGAACAGAACATTCAGTCAATATATCACACAAGCAGTAAATCTAGGAGTTTCTTCTCATGTGGATAAGTTTCCCCATGAGGCCTTCCATAGTTATTCTGTGCTGTCCTGTACAGTCTCTTCATAGTTTGGGGAAGCTATAAAACAAAAGTCTAGAAATCTGGATTGATACAACATGCTTGAGAAGAAAACCACTGGAAGTGGTTGAGATATCTTTATGCCATCGTACCAACCAGACACATGTGTTAAAAACCGGGTGACATAAAATCAATAAAATGCATTAAGCTTGACTTGGTTCCACTAGTTAAAAAATAAATATATAAAAATGAAAACAGAACCTATCATTCCATTCAAAATACATGGTCACCTACATGGTCTCATCCTCTAGGAAGGCAACCTGTCCTAAAGGATTTACTGATAAGAACCAATAAACAAGAGAGCCAAAGGGCTGGCCCCGTGGCTTAGTGGTTAAGTGCGTTCGCTCCGATACTGGTGGCCCGGGGTTCGGATCCCGGGCGCGCCGACGCACCGCTTCTCCAGCCATGCTGAGGCCGCGTCCCACATACAGCAACTAGAAGGATGTGCAACTACAACTACAACGTACATACCTACTGGGGCTTTGGGGACAAAAAAAAAGGAGGAGGATTGGGAATAGATGTTAGTTCAGAGCCAGTCTTCCTCAGCAAAAAGAGGAGGATTAGCACGGATGTTAGCTCAGGGCTGATCTTCCTCACCAAAAAAAAATAAAAAGAGAGAGAGAGAGACAAGATTTAATAAGATCCACATTAACTTTTACTATAACTGTAAATAGTATTGATTTTCTTCAAACAGCTGAGAAATATTTGATTTAAACCCTATTTCGCCCGTGACAAAGACTTGATTCAAATTGTTGACTTATTGCATTAGGGATTAAGCATGTAAATAAAACCCAGTTCTGGTTAGTTTCTTTCCACTCATCATGAACCAAAGTTATCCTGTAAAAGTTACTTTGCAGAGAAGCTTCTAAGGGAGCAACTTTGCCCAGGGCTGATCCTTTGTGTCCTGAGTCGCTACCTCAGGGAAGTGTTTGGTGTTGAAGCTTGCAAAAGCTGCTGCATTTTTGGGATCCATCTGCTGTTTCAGACTCTGCTTGGTCCTTTGGTCCTTGGTAGTTTATCTACTGCTCTGATGTAAAAGAAAGCATTTTGTCTCTGTACAATTTGCGGTAGACTCTTCAGTTTGCAAACGTTCTGAAACCATCATTCTTTGTTTTGTTTGCTTTCCTATGAGGCTGCTTAGAGTAAACAAAATTCCTTCCACTGTCATGTGCCCAGTAAAAGAGTAGGAACCCCGACTCCCTGTAGCTCTCAGCTACAGCTAGCCTAGTAGAAGCATCCTGTAATTCATTACATGAATCTTAACGGATTGACTTTGTTCTATGACCTTGGTAATATCAACTTGCCCTCTGATGTTCAAGTTTCTTCCAGGCTTGTGTGTCCTTGAGCATAACATTTGCTGTCAATGGATCTCAAATTACTCATTGGCAAAATGGAGGCGGTACAAAAGTAAACACAGTCACGTGCTATTCTAAATGTGAGAAATGAAATAAATCATTATCACCTCTAGTTAAGTCAGTCATTCAGAAAGAAAGAGAAAGCAATGGATTGGTTATTCACACATTCTTTTATCCACTCATTGGAATATAAGTTCCATACGGACAGGAGATTTGTTTTTCTTCTCTAGGGATCTAGCACCAAAAACAATGTCTGGCACTTATGTCTACACTCAGAAGATACAAAGATATATTAAAAGAAATAAAATAAAAGTAAACTCCTGCCCTTAAAGATCTCACTACTCTGTAAGCACTCCAGCTGTGTTACAATGAAAAAAAGCTCTGGGAAAGAAAAACATAAACCCCAGAAAACCAGAGTCCCTCTTTCTACTTTGAAATCTACTTGGTATGTGGTCTTTGGTACCATTTAACCTCTAGGTGCCTCAGTTTAGTCATCTGGAAATGGAATAATGAACGTGTACTGCAAGAGGATAATATATTGAGTTCAGCCATGTATAACAGAAAATCCAAGTAAGTAATAGAGGCTTAAATAAGTTGAGTATATATTTCTTTTCAAATAATGAAAATTCCATAGTTAGCAATTTAGGGCAGGCTTAATAGCTCCATGATACTACCAGAGACCCAGTTTCTTCTGTCCCCCTGCTCAGCTGTCCTTAGCATGTTCATCTCATTCTATTGTGACAGGTGGCTGTTGGAGCTTAGGTATCACAACGATATTCCTGGCAGAAAGATGGAAAGAACGAAAGGTCAAAGGGCCATTTTGGCTGAGTTGGCTTCCTTTTAAGGAGTCAGACACACGCTTTACTTTCCCTTAGGTCTCAATGGCCAGAACTGTATCCCATATTTACAAGGGATGCTAGGAAATGCAGTTTTTTTTTAAGGTAGCCACTTTCATATACAACAAAATCAGTCCTCTGTTAGTAAGGAGGTAGGGAAGAATAAATATTGACTAATAAACTAGCTGGTTTAGTCACAAGTACAATCTGTTCATTTATACCACAAGCATTTTTGGCATGTGCATTTAGAGTTAAGTACTTTGCAACGGTTGAGATGGAGAGAAAGGAGTGTTCAAAGACGAATGAAATGCTTATTGTAGACTGACTGTGTCCTCTACAATTCATATGCTAAAACCTAATCTTTAATGTGATGGTATTAGGAGACAGTGCCTTTGGGATGAGTTAGCTCATGAGAGTGGAGCCCTTGTGAATGGGATTAGTGCTCATATAAAAGAAACCCCAGAGAGCTCCCTCACTCCATCCACCAGCACAGGACTACCTGTGAACGAGGAAGTGGGCCTTCACCAGATAAAAAATCTGCTTGAGTCTTGACCTTGGATTTCCCAGCCTCCAGAAAAGTGAAAAACAAATGTTCCTTGTTTAAGCCATTCAAACTATGGCAATTTGTTATCACAGCCCAAGTTGACTAAGACAGTGTTGCTCTCAATGTCTCAAAAGAGAAATAGTAAAATAATATTTATAAATCTTTTTCCATCTGCAAGTCGGTTTTAAAAGCCTAATAAAAACTTGGTGCAGAAGTCCCAAGGCTACCCTGTATTCAAGGGATGAGGAAGCTGACTTTGCCTCTCCGTCAGAGGAGCATAGCAAGAATTGCTACGACCATCTTTGAAAACAATTTCATGCTTTTCATAAGGTCATCAACATTATTTTGGTAGGCTGAGTGCCTAAGAAACTGCCTGCTCTGCTTATGTTCCTCACCACAGTAAAAATTCCCTCAAGTACACACTCACTGCACTCATTGGGAGATAGCACCCCGAGATGTCACTAATTTTAAACTCTCCACCTACATTTTTCAGGGATAGTGGCCCCCATGAAAAGCATAAAATTCTCTATCATACTCTTTTGTACCATTTGACCCAGTTCTGTAAATTTCAAATTGAGTATCTTGGTTATGACAGTTAATATTTTCTGTTTCCTCATATTTAAAATTGGAATGATACCATCTACCTTATTAACAAAAAAGGTTAAGTATCAGATGAAATAATGGATGTTAGAGTTCTTCACCAGCAGCAAATTACCACACAAATATGAATTATTAGATGGTTATAATTTGCTTTGGCTCATCCTGCTCTGCTCTATCAACATTATGCCTTCTTCCACACAAATTTCTTTGCTCAATCATGATTTCGTAACGGTACGTCATCTTCTTATGACATAGCATTCCATAAGATTTTGGATTTATCCATTTATAATTAAATGAAAGTTAAAAAGATTAAATAAAAAAACATATTTATTTCCTCCTCAAAATTCTCCCCTAATTTCCCATCCTACTTATTATGCTCACTCCAGCGACCAATGTGAATTTCAAAGTATATTTGAATATTTGAAGAATTATTTCTTCATTTCTATAATTTATACTCTTTGTTTATTGTATATAGCCTTATTCAAATAATTTATTTACAGGAAATTCAACTATTAGTTGTAATAAAGGGAATAAGGACATTGATAATCTAAAAGAGTTTTAAGGGAAGTTTATGTTTGTTTTGGGGATACATTTTTTCAGAGGATTTGCTTTCATAATTACTTTTTTTTCTTGCTAGAATTACACTTTATTTACATTCCTTGGGCAGGGAAGAGGGAGATACTGAGGAGAAAGATTCTGAGTACAGAGAGAAGATGGTCTGGATATAAACAAAACTCCATCGTGAAGAAGACACAATTTAAAAATATACTAATCATTAACAGCTGATCACATAACACATTTGTTTTTATTGATTCCATTTTTCCACTATATTATAAAGTCCTTAAGTAAAGGGACCAGCTGCAAACAAATTCTGTAAATATTAAAGTGAAATGTACCATAACAAGCCCTTATTCTAAATATGACCAATAACTCTCAGTGGCAAAAAATGTAGTTATCTAATTCTGGGGCTGACCCAAAATCTAATAAGTAGACGCAATTTTATTGTTTCTTTTATCTTCTCCTGATATAAATATTTCTGGGGGTGGTATGTGTGTGCATATGTATTTGCAGAGAGAGAGAGAGAGAGACAGAGAAAGGAGGGGGGAAATCAAATAGAATAATGAAAGAAAATGATGTTCCAACTGACTTTCCTTTTATGCCAAAATTCACAGCAGCAGAAAGAATGATTTCATGGGAGAAAAACAATAAGATAAACATTTAAAACTTATATTTCATGAATATAAAGTGATTTTGGAGTTTACCTCAATGAATGCAATGAAACACTTTTGCTTTTATTTAATTTAGAACAGGATATGCATAGCTGTCTCTTAGCTAGGTTCATTTATAAACTATTAATGATTTAATTTGCATTTTCATCAAGAAGAAAAAAAAGATAGTTATTGCATAGGTCTCTTTTTCTCCAGACACTGAGTCATTATTTAATTAAGTACCATTTATAGTTTTATATACCACATTTGCATTTTTATCTAGGTGCTGCAATTGAGTAAACATATATTTAATTTATCATCTCATATATTTTTTAATCTAGGCATGTGAAGATCATTAGCCTTTCTTATAATGTCATGTTTTCTTTCAATTTTTAACTCACAGACAATACTTTCACTTCCTTTTCTTTGAAAATAGTGTTGTTAAAAAGTTAGAGACCAAAAGAAAACCAAAATATTTTGTACAGCTTTTCAGTGACCTAGTTCACAGATTTCATTTTTAAAGTAGTTGCGTTTTTACTATATATTGTGTGGTGTTTCCAATTACTCTTTTACACAGACTGGATTTTCCCACTGCATGTCTCCTTTTAAGAGCTATGTAAGTATTTAACCATCTTTTAAAAATTCTACAAAATGCTTAAGCTAACATAAGAGAACGTTATTAAAATTGAAGAAATGGATATAATATATAAACCCAAGAGACTGTAATCATTATCTACAATTATAGGAAGTATTGTTTTCAGGAAACAGAAGTATAAAATTACAAAATGAAAATTGATTTTGAATATTAGGGAAACAGTACAAAAGTCTTTAAACTCTGATACTCCTTTGAGTTATGTAAAATAACTCCCCTGTGTAGAATAGTTTATTGGTTTCTTTAAAAATCATGAAAGCAAATTGCCAGAAAAAAATGTACTATCTATGTATCTATAATGTATTATCTCTATCTTTATCTGTATCTCTGTATCTCTATAGCGCATGTGTTTAAAAAGAAGATTGAAAAGCTTTCTAACACTTCACCAGAGTGATGGTGTGTCCCCAATTTGAGATTCACTCTTTATACCATTGATCTCTTCACCAGTGGTAGGAGTAGTCTCCAGGCTCCACCTTCACAAAACAAAAAGCAAACCTAAGCAGGGTTAGGAGACCAAGAATCAGATCTTCAGTAGCCTGGAGTTGAAGCATCAGAAAGCTGGATCTGGAGATGAGGCTGAGAGGCTGAGAGGCAGAGCCCCAACTACAGAGCAGCAAAGGGTTGGAGCAGACAAGCTGGTGGGCTGGTCTGAGCCTAGATACCCTCAGTCATGTGACAATAGAAGAGTAGTAAGTTGAGAAAGTTGAACTTGAGACATCTCCTCTGAGTCACAGGCTGCTGAAGTGGTTGTAGGTCAGGGTTGGCAACTGTCAGAATTAGAAACAAACTGTATCTGGAGGAAAGTTTGCCCAAGATACTTATAGGATTAAGATCACAGGCAAAGATTACCAAACTAGAAGCCAAATCTCTATGATGATAAACAGCAAAATAAGATACAAAGATTTGGAAGCAAGGACTGCATATTTGGGAACTGTCTGATATAGAGTATAGGATAACTATGTAGAAAATTTAAGGAAATAAAAAATGCAGTTGTAGGGTAGGCATAGAACAAAAAGCCATAAAGAATGATTGACAAATTTAAAAAATAAATGGATTTTCTAGAAATTAAAGACATAATCATTGAAATAAAAACAAACTCAATGGACAAGTTAAATGACATTTTAGATGCATTTGAAAGAGAATTTATGAACTTGAAAAATACACGTAAAAAATTACTTTGAAAACAATAAAGAAAGATCAGGAGGTGGAAAACAAGAAAGAGAGATTGAGACACGTAGAGGATAGAATGAAAATTCCTAATTTGTATCTAGTTGAAGTTCTAGGAGTAAAGACTAGGCAGAATGATGAAGAGATAATGTTTAAAATCATAATAGTAGCAAATTTTCTGGATATAAAAATATGGATCCACAGATTCAAATGTATTCCAATCAGGATTAATAAAAAGAAATCTATGCCAAGATGCACTGTAGGAAAACTGAAAAAATACCAAAGACAAGAATCATGAAATAGAGAGAGAAAAGGAAAGATTTACCTACAATGTAATGACTGTTAAAAGGACCATGAAATTCTCAGTAGCAACAGAAGCCAGAGGACATGAAATGTTTCTTTAAAGGACCGAGAAAATATAACTATCAACAGGGATTAGTACTTAAAATGTAATACATTATGTTATACTATGATACACTTATATGATTCCAAATTGGTCAACCTAAACACAATATACTATATAGGATTGCATATATGTGTGATAAAACTACATACCTACTGGGGCCAGCCCCATGGTGTAGTGGTTAAATTTGCTGCGCTCTGCTTTGGCAGCCCAGGTTCATGGGTGCGGATCCCAGGCGTGGACCTACACCACTCATCAGCCATGCATTGGTGGTGACCCACATACCAAGTAGAGGAAGACTGGCACAGATGTTAGCTCAGGGCTAATCTTTCTCAAGTTAAAAAAGAGGAAAATTCACAACAGATGTTAGTTCAGGGTGACTCTTCCTCAGCAAAAAAAAAAATAAATTAAATAAATTAATTAAAAAAAACTATATACCTACTATAGCATACTATATAGCACACTATAGTAGGTATATGTAAAGTATTCATATAGTATATAGTATAGTATACCTACTATAACATACTATTTTTGGAATAGTGGTTATCCTAAAAGGAGAGAAGGTAGGAAGATGGGATAGGGGAGGAGCACATTCACAGATGTGTTTTACAAGTAGTGTTGGATTTTGATATATGTTGATTCATGGGTGTACATTGTATCATAATAAAAAAGCAAGTAAGCATAGACCAAGATAATAGTGCATCATTAAGGACTCTTAAAATGAAATACCAAACAAAAAATAATCTCCATCCATTAAGTAATTGAACATAAGAAATATGTAATAAGACAAAAACAATCACTTAGTATTAACTGTTAATAATAATCTTTAAAGTGTTACAGAAGAAAAATAGCTATTGAGTTTATGGATGTGCTGTGTGAATAGTCCTTCTCATGAGCATCGATTGCTTTTCTTCCCTCAGGATTGAGATGGAAAGCACGGCTACAGAAGGATTTCCTAGCATCATGAACTTTGAATCTCTTTTCTATTACACATGGTAAAACACCTATCATCAAAATAAATAGTTAATAATCTGCTTCTAATGGTTTTACACAGGCTCAGAAAGAAACAGTGTGAAGCTGAAATGTTGCATTGAGTATAGGAATCATAATGTGTAGAAAACAGCTAAAGGGCAATATCAAATATAAATTACCTAGGGATAAATGATTTAGGATAACTATGTTCATGAAAGTTCTCTGATTTTATTTTGCAAATTTTGGGGAAATATTATTTTAGGTCATGGTGCATTTTAAACTATTGTCTTCATAAGTTTTACATCACTTAATATTTTTTCTATTATCATCTTGTGTTGCCTTGGCCCTGTGTGGCAATATAGAGAAGAAGGACACTGGTTTGGATCACAGAGTCTTGCAAGGATTTGTCGATTCCATGATGGCTACTGACATCAATGAAATAAGGCTATAGATTAATTCAGCCAAGCTCAAATGATACACTTTTGACCAAAATTTATATTAGCTAAACATACAGATATTTCCAATTTGTTTTTTATTATAACAATCATGCTCTTGTTAAGGAATGTTTGTACTCATGTTTACTATTAGTTTTTAATAAACATTATCAAGGACCTATATTAAACTCTGACATTTTCTATATAGCATCTTTATTAAATTAAGTTTTTCATGCATGAAAATACAGATATTAAATGTTCATAATAGCATGTTTATGTGTTAGAAAATCTTTGAAGAGATTTAATAGAAGTAAATATGTTCCTGGAAAAGTTAAGTTATAGATTCTTTCAGAAAACAGTACTGCTTCATATAAAAAAGACTTGGAATAATCTGTTACACATATAATAATCTTTCATGATAGTTGCTGACATAATAATAATAAGGCTGTAAATACATTCAGCTCAGCTGAAAGAAAACATGTTTCATAAGGTAGCTTCCAAGATTTCTTTCCTTATGTCATTAAAGATTTCAGAGCAACCACTAATCAATTTTTATACCATAGCAAGTACTTAAATAGCCTTATAGAAACATAATATTTAGGCTAATAAGATATATAGCCATAAATAAACGTAATAAATAAGGTAGATTATGCAATATTAGAGTATATTTAGCCTCCAGGTTCATCCATATTGTCACAAATGGCAAGATTTCCTTTTTTAAGCTGAATAATATTCCACTGCATGTATATACTACATTTTTTAATCCATTCATCTGTCAATGGACACTTAGGTTGCTTCCATGTCTTGACCATTGTGAATAATGTTTCAATGGACATGGGAGTACAGATATCTCTTCAATATCCTGATATCAATTCTTTTGAATATATACCCATAAGCGGGATTATTGGATCTTATGGTAGTTCTATTTTTAATTGTTTTAGGAACCTCCATACTGTTTTACATAGTATCTGCATTAATTTACATTCTCACCAACAACGTGCAAAGGTCTCCTTTTCTCCACATTCTCATCAACACTTGTTACTTTTGTTATTTTGATAATAGCCTCCTTATAGGTGTGAAGCACTATCTCCTTGATTTGCATTTTCCTGATGATTAGTGATGCTGAACACCTTTTCATATACCTCTTGGCCATTTATATATCTTCTTGGATAAATGTCTATTCATTCATTTATTAATTGGATTATTTATTTTCTTGCTATTGAGTTGTAGGAGTTCCTTATATATTTAGGTATTAATCCTTTATCAGACATATAGTTTGCAAATATTTTCTCCCATTCTGAAGGTTACCTTTTAATTTTGTTGATTGTTTCCTTTGGTGTGCAGAGGTTTTTTTTTTTTTTTTTTTTGGTGCTCTGAATTTCTTTTCTTTTTTAAACCACTTTATTGGGATATGATTGACATATTAAAAGCTGTGCATTTAATATAAATAACTTGATGAGCTTGGAGATAAGTATGCACCTGTGAAACCATCACCACAATCAAGGCTTTTTATTTATGAGGAATTTAATTGTTATTTATGAGGAATTTACAAGGTTTTACTTTGATGAGAAATCTAAGATAGCCACTCATAGAAGCAGAGAGTAGAATAGTGGCTGCCACGGTTTGGGAGGAGTGGGAATAAGGAGGTATTAATCAAAGGGTACAGTTTCAGTTATACAAGATGAATAAGTCCTAGAGATCTACTGTACAGCATAGAGCCTGTAGTTAATGATAATGTATTGCATACTTAAAAATTTACTAAGAGAGTAGATCTTATGTTAAATTTCAGTATCACAAAATAATAATAATAATAATAAAGAGGGTGGAAGGAAACCTGGAGATGATACATTTGTTTATGGCATTGATTGTAGTGACGGTTTCATGGGTCTATACCTATCTCCAAACTCATCAAGTTTGTACATTAATTATCTATAGTTCTTTGTATGTCAATCATACCTCAATAAAGTGTTTTTTTGAGAAAGAGTACATTTTTCCTAAAATAAACCCTACTTTATTCCTCTGTGGTTTCATATATATCCAAAAATCTCAAATATCGCTGATTGAATTATTATCACTTTATTTACTATAATAAAGTACTCGTTTGGAAAAGACCTCAAATATGATGCAATATCTTTGAAGATATGCAGTGTAGAATAAGAATTTGCAAATAAAAATATTTAAGATAAATGTCATTCTGTCTATGAGCACAGGCGTGAGAGAGAGAACAGAGTTTGAAACTTGTCTCAACTGCCTCCCAGCTGGTGACTTTGGGCAAGTTTCCTTAGAAAATGAAGATGGTAACTACCCTAAAGGTAGGGTTTTAACATTAAATGACTAAATGCATATAATGATTTGACAGAAGATTTGTTATTTAAGAAGCACTCAATAAATGGTCAATATGTCACTAATCTATTTTGAAGGGTAACATAGAAAGAGAAATAGAAAATAAATGCTAATGCGAGTGCTGATAACCTAAATATTCAGTGAGCTTAATAAGATTCAGGGTTTAGTATGAGAAAACTTAATTAAACATAGTTATTCTCTCATTTCCTTTCCAATATAACTCAATTTTGGAAGAAATCTGATATTTCTGAGGAGTTGGACTCTACTTTTTTGCAAGTACTTGCTTTAGCCTCATGATGTGAAAGAGCATAGCAGAGATGATGCTAGGAAGTATGAGATGGGAGAGTGCAAATTTGGTGAGCCAAATAGAATTTCTGTGGGTGTAATGATTTTTGGAAACTGACAGCAAGCTGTCTAATACCATATTTCCATATTCATCCTCAAGTAGCATGAGCCACAAAATTCCTAGCTCAATGCCTTCCTAGTTGGTTAGGTTATAACTTTGGGAAGATTTATAGCTGAACTTTAAAATAAATCCACATGATTTGGGGCTCTAAATTCAATTTTTGGAATATTAATCTAAGAGAACAACAGACACTTATTCTGTCCAAATGTGCCATTGGCTCTCTTAAAACTGTGCTGCACAATTCTTCTGTGAATGATTGAGAATCTTATGTTGCCTTCTTGTCACCATAAGTTCCATGAAAAGCAGTAACTCCTTAATGGATATTTGTTTACCTGTCTCATCTATTCCAATAAAAAAACTGAAATAAATATATACTTGAATTACTCTGAGGATTTATTCACAGAGAAATTATCTGTCAGGAAGTTAGTTATATCCACGAGACATTCATCTCTTCTCTGTGTGTAGTAAGCCACCAGATGGTAGCTCTCCATAGCTCTCATGGGCTGTGAATTGGCACTAATTGAAACATCAACACTCACTTCAAGGCTCCTATAGAGAAACCACATCCCCAGATCTCCAACCCTTCTAAACCACGAATTTAGAGTGTACTACATTTAATGTTATTGTTTTTATTTTGCAAAAATCAGTAACATCTTCACGGAAAATGTTACACGTGTGGTAGAAAAAAATCCTTGAAGTTTTATCATTTACATTTTACATAATTTTATCCTGATTCTAAATGACTCCAAATGGCATTTTTTTCAAGATGACATAAAACACTGCATGTGGTGAATTTCACCCTAAGAAGAATATTATTTTGAATTGCTTTGATTTCATCGAAGACATACATAGATTTTTTAATGATGGGAAATAAAAATAAATTACTATTTGATTATCTCCTGTATCATTTTCATGGCTATGAGCTAGACTGACAAAAACATACTTAAACAGATAATAGCTACTCAGATAAGTAATGCCTTATCTCATTATTTTCCCAGCAAATATTTTATTTTATTTATTTTTTTGTGTGTGTGAGGAAGATCAGCCCTGAGCTAACATCCATGCCAATCCTCCTCTTTTTGCTGAGGAAGACTGGCCCTGGGCTAACATCTGTGTCTATCTTCCTCCACTTTATATGGGACGCCGCCACAGCATGGCTTGACAAACATTGCATGGGTAGGCACCCAGGATCCTAACCTGGCCGCCAGCAGAGGAGCGCACGCACTTAAATACTATGCCACCGGGCCGACCCCCCAGCAAATATTTTATATTGGTCAAGTTCCTAATTGTTGACAAAATGCTATAGTAAAAACTTGATTCAATTTAGTAAATATTTATTGAGAGCTCACATGTGATATTCATTGTGCTAGGCAAGGTGAGAAAATAAAGATGGGTATGAAATAATTTCTGACAGTCTGAAGCTTCCTTCCCAGTGGGAAACACCAGCATAGATGCAGACGTGAAGAATGATTTTAGAAAAATTGTGGTGTTATAATAGAGGCACGTAAACTAACTTTTCATGGGAGGAATCAGGAAAAACGTAAAAGTGTAATGAAAAATAAATTGTATTAGAATATAGAGATGGACAAGGACATTCCAGACAGAGAGAACGAGGTTATCAAAACATAAAATATAAAAGTAGTCAGTGGGGTAGATTCCAGAAAAGAGGCTGACTAAACTGAATAAAATGAGAAATGGACTTCATTCTGGAACATAATTGGTGATTTTACGTGGATATAGTTTTCATTGATATGGAATTTTCTCAATATTATTAGGAAATACGACAGGATAATCATTTTTAAGATGTATCTTAAAATCTTAAGATCTTCTTGTAGCTCAGGCAAGTTTATTTTTACATTGCACTGCATTTCCTCAGCATCAAATGGTGCAAGTGAAAGTCACATTACATAGGACTCAAGGACTAAATGGATCAGCAGGACCAAGCAGATCAGCACAGGAAGTGTTGACAGTATGGCACACGAGAAAACATCAGCAGTTAGAGATTACACACATGAAGGAAAAAAATATAGTTTTTTTAAAAAAAAAACTTTTTTAAAAGTTAAGGGAATTCTGTTTTATATTAATTGGTTAGATATCCAAAAAAAACTTAATTTTGCAAAGAAGGGAAATCCCTTTAGCAGGGAAAATCAGAGCGTGAGAAATTCTGGGAGGCTAATGAGAATAGTACCATAGAAGTACAGGTAGTTAAGAACATCAACGTTGGAGTCCAACAGACCTGAGTTCAAATCTAGACTCTGCTTGTGTAACCTCTGGCAAGTTACTGAAAGTCTCGATGACTCTGTTTTCTCATCTATATAATGAAGTTACTAATACCTACTTCAAAGTGTTGCTGGTGGATAAATTAAATAATATAAATTAAGTGCTCAGAATGGTGCTGGAATGTAGCAAGCACTCAGTAAAAGGTAGCTATAAAAATGATCGTGGTTTACAAACTCTATAAGCAAGTGAAGAATTGACTAGAAAGGACAAATTATCTGCTAAGAAAATCTATAACTGCCTCCTCTTGTACATCAAAAAGGATTGAAGTATTTTTTGGTAAAGTGTTCTTGCAGAGCTTAATTTCCACCAATTATTCTCTCTCTCCTCAGAGGGAACAGACAGGGTAGCAACAGGCTCATAACAATATTTTGAGTGATATTAGTTGCTTCAAATAATTATTCAAAAAATTATTTAGTGTATTCGTAGTGTGTGCTGAAGTTCTAAAGGCGAATGAGTTGAACTGCAAAATACAATGCAAGGATTCAGAGTACAAATATTGAAGAAGGTCTTTAGCTAGGTTTGTTTGCCACTATCATGGGACCTGAATCTCTCTCTCTCTCTCTCTCTCTCTCTGTCTCTCTCTCTCTCATCTACCATCATCCTCCAGTAGCTTGGACTCCACAGTAGGTCTCTTCAACAGAGTTATTGCTTCAGATCTGGGATATAACAGTTTCACAAAGGTCACCTCATTCAGTTCCAAAGCCATTTAAAAATTGGAATGCTTTTATGCATTAAGAATTGTCAGTTAAAATAAGCTGGGTCATTTGCGACAGCAAAGAATCAAAATGTATGTGTACCAGATCTCTAAACTGAAAAAAAACTTCATGTAAATAAGTAGAAGTGAAGAGAACAACAAATTGATTTATTTAAGCAAGTTTATTATTATTTTTTTAATTTTAATTTTATTTATTTTTCCCCCCAAAGGCCCAGTAGACAGCTGTATGTCATAGCTGCACATCCTTCTAGCTGCTATATGTGGGACGCGGCCTCAGCACGGCGGGAGAAGCTGCGCGTCGGTGCGTGCCGGGGATCCGAACCCAGGGCCATCAGCAGCGGAGCGCGCACACTTAACCACTCAGCCATGGGGCCGGCCCATAAGCAAGTTTATTTTTATAGATATGCAAAATATTGTTAAACTTTGGAGAAAAAATCAAAGGTATACACCATTACACATGGATCAATTTTACATCCTATGAAATACTGTCTCCTTTTATTTTTACTTGTATGTATGGCATAGTCAATGTATTCTTTTTTACATAACGCTCGAATTGAGAGCTACTTCAAAAAACCAGAAAAACATTTTGAAGTCAGTGTGAGAGGGTAAGAAATTCTGACTGCCTTGTCTCTAATCCCAGCATTACCACTTTCCATTGCCTATCACATTCTTTCAAATAATAACAATAACCAGCAGATGATGGTAAATGTCAAAGGAACAGTTGCTAGATTGTTAAACGTTTACAGAAATAGTATGTACTTACAGACGATCCCAGCAGAATTAATGAGATGATCTGAGATATTTGAGCTGAACTTTAAAGGATGTGTAATTTTTCAATTTATTTTATTTTTCATTTTAAAATATATCAAACATACAAAAGGATATATATATCTGTAGTTTAAGGAATAAGAAATAACATTCATGAGCTTACCACTCACCTTACGAAATTAAACATTATCATTACCTTTGAATGCGTCTGTATTTCCTTCCTCAGTCTTATCTCCCTCAGAAATAACTACCACCCTTGAATTGGAGGCTAATCATTCTCTTACATTTCTGTACACTTTTACCAAATATGTATGTATCTCCAAGAAATATACAATCTTTGCTTTGTCTAGTTTTTTTTTACCTTTATATAAATAAAATAGTACTGTCTGTACTTTTCTAAGACTTATCTTCTTTGCTCATATGAAAGTTTTGGGATTTAATCATGTTTATGCATATGATTGTTAATTAATTTGTTTTCACTTGTATGTAACATACTGTTCTATAAATATACCTCAATTTCTTTATTTATATATTCTTTATTTATAAATTATAATTTATTTATAAATTCTTTATTTATGTATGACTTTGAGGTCATTTCCCAGTGGTTTTCTATTATATAAATATTATTATAAACATTCCTAGCACATCCCTTGGTACACTCATGCAAGAATTTTTCTAGGTAATATATCTAGGAGTGTGATTTCTCAGTCAAAGGATATGTGCACCTTCAATCTTACTAGATAATACCAAATTATTTTCCATATTGCTTGTACCAATTTACACACCTACAAGTATTAGGCAAAAGATCCTGTTGATACGTAGCCCTTCCAGTATCTGATATTTTCAAACCTCTTAATTTTTACCACATGGATCTATATTCTCAAACAGATTCATATCTATTGAGAAAAAGCAAAATTTTACATGCTTGTAAAATGTAATGGTATGCATTCAAATGTACTCTGTAATTTTTCCTTAGTATCTAGGATTATATGTAGTCAGGTCTTTTCTATTTTTGCTAATTAAGAAGGGAAAAAATTGCAGATGATAGTAAAATAACACAAAAAAAATCCAAAAATTACTTATATGTGCTCACACACATACACAATCTTCTCATATTGTAACAAATGAATATTTACATACCTCTTGTATGCCTGGCCTCCCTTATGCTCTATGACTTGTGGTCTGTCTCTGGAAGCTCAAAACACACTTAATTCCTCTGATGACTTGATGTGATATAATAACGGATTTAATCACTTGATAAATACAGTAAGATCGTGTGACATAATTCTTCCAAATTAATAGAGCATTTATAGACTTGCATACGAGAGACAGCATGTCTTATAGGACTACAGGCTTTGCATTGATTGACTTTTCAACTCTATTCAATTGATGGGCAGTAAATGGAATTATCAAAATCACTGAGACTTTATAAATTTAATGTTTCCAGTAGCCCAATTTAATCCTGAGGAGATAAAATATTTAAAAGTTGATTGATTATTTCGAACCACAGTATATCTTAGCGAACCAAGGGACTAGGATGTTAGGGAAATAGTTATTAATTTAAAACGGATTGAGTTCATTTTCCATCTTTATGTCTGCTTTACAGACTTTTGTTTAGATGTAAAGAGAGAACAGCTATTTAAGCTTTTTACTCCTTTTTCTCTTTTTGTACAATGATTTTTTTTAAGTAGTGTTCAATATTCTTTAAGCACCTCACTGGACTACTTTGCATAAGTACTTTGCCTGTACTGTTCACATTACTTCAATGTGCCTTTCTTGGTTCTCATTGCCAAAATTAGGACAGAATCTATATAAATCTATAAAATGCTTAATCATTAACACTACTTCCCTCAGATTAAACTCCAACTCAGTCATGAAAATACTAATGAATCTTAATATGGCTCCATGAAAAGTCTTAACTGCGACAGTCCTGAATATGTGACCAGTGTGTGTGCCAAGCTGATTGAACCTTTTTTTTAACAATAGCTTTTTAGTTCGGTGTGGGGAAGGAAAGAACCTGCTTTTTCACACAATACCAAACCTTGAATAGTTCCAATTTCAGACTAATCACACTGCCCTTAAAATTTCACTCTGCTTGAATAATGAAAAAGGGTGATATGAAAATTGTATGAAACTCGCATGCCCCAGGACAGGTTGGATAGGATGTAATTACATATGCTTCAACAGCTGGAGCAATGTGCTGTAAGAAAGGCTTTTAAGGTGACAGAAGTTAATTGCACAGGTTTCAGGGCAGAAGAAAATGTACGTGAAGAAGCAAAGGAGAAGGACACAAACGCCGAGAGGGTGTCAGGTTTAGAAATTTGAGAGAAAAAGGTTTACTCTAAATTAGAAATGGACATAAAAAGGTAAATGGTGAGTCACTTTTTCCAATAGAAGAAATAAAAACGAGAATCTTGGCTGGGTGGAAAGCACTGAATTCCTAGCTAGCCTCCCAAGCATAAAGCTCTTTATGATGTTCCTGCATATAAAATAGGACAGTCTCCTATAAACCAGGCTGTGATATTTCCCCAGTGACACTGGTCCACAAGGCAGCTCAGTAAGAAAAAGTACATTTTCCTGCAGTCTCTGTAATGACAGTGGCGTCTATCTTGGACTAGATATTGTAGGGCCATAGAAACCATGATGCATTCAGTCTTGTCTCCAGCTGAAAAACATAAAGCTTTTGAAAGAGACCCTTTGGGTGGCATTTCTCTAATGAAGGCTGAATCACTTTTTGCAAGCTGTGTGAGTTTGTCACAAAGAAGAGAAAGAGACTGTGTGTGATAGTAGGTGTCACATTGAAAATAAAAGTTTCAAAAGGAAAAAGGGAGTAAGTTGTATTATCAGTCTTGGTCTTATCCATCTTCCCCAGAGGGCTACCTTTGTACAGAGCTAGTTGGACATGAGCTATGCTGCTCACTCCTGGTGGGTGTACAATAAACACAACATCTTACACACATATTCTTCACTTCCTGAATGTTTTCAGAAAGAGTACATGATAAATCACCAAAAAATAATTCTTCTTGGATTTTGTATAGTTATGATCTCTTCTAGAAATGTGGAGAGGTGTACAAGTATTTTTAATAAGCCTGATATTGTAAGTTATAATATCTGCTCAGGATATTACCACCAGATCTTTCATTGATTCTAATAGATTAATTGTATGGCACTAAAATACTTAATAAAGACAGGCTTGCTCAGAGAATAAAAGTTTATTGTTGAATTTTAATGCATAATTCAAATATATCAATATAATGCTCATTCTTCCCCATTCTTTGGACACTTCATTTTGATTAGCTAAATGTGTTTTGAAGACATTTCTTCAATTTGCTGAAAAGTCAAATCTTTCCTAAGCTAGAATGTAAACACAAGCACTAAATCATTTACTAAATATCTGTCAGCAATTTGCAATCCCATAACCTCATTTCAAATTAAAATCTCTTAATGCTCCATCATTCTCCCTGGGGGAGATCAGCTTGCAATTCTCGAGGCAAATACAAATTTCTCCTCCACATTCGACTTAATTCTGATTTCTCATTAGAAGGCTTATTTAGAGTAACATGATGTAATCTGCTTTATCATTATGGACAGCTGTGTTTATCAGCCTCCAGACATACTAAAGGTACAGATATATTCATTTACGATTTTTAAAAAAGTAAAGCCACTTCAGTCATTTTTTGGTATGTCTTTTGTATACCTTTGCATGAGAAATTTCACCTTAATTTTGTATTTGGTCAACTTGATTTTCATCTCGCCAGGCTGTTATTTTAAAGAAACAAGATATTTAGGATGAAAAACATAACCCAGAATTTGCTTGTCCTTAAAATGTTTTTAATGAGTGAATAAACACACATACGCAAAAAATTAAAAGGACCGTATCACATTTATGCATAATATACACAAATATTTGGGAGATTCATGGAGGAGGGTGGTTGAAGGAAATTGAAGATTATCTTTAAACTATTTCCCAATCTCTAGGCAAGACTATTCTTAAGTCACAGCAGAGGAAAATCTTGAAGAAGTTTTTAAGAAGATCAAAGAAATTCATTCACTGGCCTATCTCCAAAAGACTCTTTCTTATATATACATGAAATGATATAAAAGATGTCTTTCCTTAATCTTTTCTTGGTATTGATTAAGAATAATGAACTATAATTTCAAAATAATAAACTTTCTGAGGCCAGTCGTCTTGCAAAGTGGATCAGGGACCAATTACTCCTTAGTATCCATCAGTGTTGGTTGCCAGCTCTATTACAGATTGTGTAGAAGCAGAGAACCAATCTGAAAACTGACTCATGTCTCTGGGGCCTGCAGGGAAGCAAGGAATAGCCCCCTCTACTCTGCTTTGACAGCAAGAGTTTATAACAGATAGTTTTCTGCCACATAAGGGGGAAGGATTAGCCAGATAATTCTTTTTGATGTTGACCTTATTTTTAACCCCTAAATTATCTCTATGAATCTAGAATAAATTCTCTAATCTTTCATTGGTTGCTGATATTTAACTCTATGGAGCACCAGTCCTGACATAGGAAGATGATTCTGATTACCCTCTTATTTAGTGTTATTTAAGTTGATTAAAAAAAAAAAAAAAAACTTTCTACCACATTTACCTTCTTATGATAGTCAAAGTCTGTTCGAGTGCATTTCTTACAAGCAAAGTATTTCTTTATTGTGCAACTATTTCTGGAACACCTGTCATATGACCATGATTATTGGAGACGTTTTGGAGACACCAAGGAAAGAGGGAAAATAATGCAGTTACCGGACTCTAGGAATATACAGTTTTGAAACAAATACAATAATCTGTCATAGTTACATGTATATGTATATGTATAATATATATACACACACATATACATATATATACATATACATATACATATACATATACATATACATATACATATACATATACATATACGTATACATATACATACTGAGGGCTAGGGCATTCCAAAGTGATCTAATATTTGGACTAAAAATTTCCAGTTGGATAAGAGCCCTGATGGAATAGAGAAAACTTTTAACAAAAGAAGAACAAGTAAAAATTAAACACTAAAGGTAGAAAATGAATTGAGACATCTAAACTCTCTCTCCAAACCCCCTTGTTAGTCTCAATTCTTAGACCATTTTGTTGGTGGTGAGTGGTTTCAAGTTTTAGGTCATCTCTGCCAGCAGAGATAGATAATGATGTTTGATAAAAGGAGAGGGCAAGAGAGTTCAAAGGAACTTGCTGCTTTATTGACACATCAACAGCAAAAGCTTTAAGCTCAACCCTTTTCTTCCTCCTTTTTACATCCACTATAAAACCAAGTAAACATTTTTTAAAGAATTTTAAAAACAATAAAAAATTCATGTCCATTTTTACTGGTGATTGATCATAAATCAATCTATTATACAACTGCAAAAGGTTTTCCTTGATGTAAGAGAAGCAACTTATTTATCCAACTGAATCCTCCAAAGATTAGCTGAATATTTACCAAACATGTCAGTAACACATGGGCAAATACTGTGAATTCAATTCTAAATTCAAAAAATCTGAGGCAAACTTGCTCGTTAAAGGGTTAGAGACCTTCCATGCTAAACACCATAATCATTGTTGAACTAATTCACAAAGTGCATACACCAGCAAGCCACAGGGTGACTTCTTAGGATAAGAGTTGTGGCTTAAAAGTTACTTGTACATGTCCTACAGTGAAAACAGGAAGGCATGCAGCCATCTGGCATCAGCATGCACCAGCTAACAGTACTGGTGCTGCACCGGGTCTCCAGGAATCTGGGTCCTTCTTGCACAGCCGTATAGAACAGCCTACAGCTTTCTTCCCTTCCCTTCAGCTGAATTTTCTGATCTTAACAATTTGCTTACCTAGATTCACAATATTTTATGGGCTTTCCCTGGCCAGTCGGACTGATCCTTACTGTTATTGGTCAGTCTATCCTGTTGTCCTCTAGCCCCCCTCCTGACAAAAAGGTGTCCCACCTTTACCCAGAAGTCCTCCATTCCTCTAAACCCTCTCAGTTTGGAATAGACAATGTCATGAGAAGCATAAGCAAAAGGTAATACACACAGTAGTATTCAGGGTCACCAAAGAACAAACTAAAAAGTAGTCCCCAGAGAGAAGGCGGGTAGTTGGAAAAACTCATACATTTAAATATCAATATAATGCTTTCCTTGGATCTTAAGCAAAATCAAGGTCACAATGAATAATAGTTGGAAAGATACGGGTGGGGAAAGGAGAGAGGATATCTGTACATATCCGTATTTATTGAAATGTGTTTATGATGCTCAGAGGTTTATGGAATGATCAGGGCTATAGTTAGTGGGCACATTTATCTTGGTTTGCCAGGGACAGTTGTGAATTTTGCCTTTTCCTGTTGTAATTATTAATAACATCTTTTTTACCCTTAAACTGTCCCAGGTTGGGTAATAAATCTCATGATCACTCTACCTATAGTCGGAGAAATCATTATGGTTAGGATGAGTTATAAAAAAGTTTTAACCGAGAGAAAAGTGTTATGACTTGTGGAAAGCAATGAGCCAACGTTAGGCGGTGAAATGATAGGAGACTAGGATTCGAGGGTGAGGATGCTGAGTTTGGTGTGGGTGAGACTGAACATATTTGCTTTTGCAGAGCACAGTGTGAGACTTTCAATGTTACAGAAAATGAGATCAACTAAGCAGAGAGAATCCTAGTGATTAAGAATTTTGAAGCCCGTAATTTAGAATTCTAATTAGACTTTAGCCAGCAGTCATTTTCTTTCTCAGAAAAGGAGCTTTGCTGTCCAATTTCTACTGAAGGATATTTGATTCTTGTTGCTTCAGAAAGTCTCAGTTGAAGGTGAGAGATACTGAAATCAGCAGAAGTGGCTGTTGTCCTAGTCTAGACACAGTGGAGAGAATACATGGACCATGTTTGTGCCTATTCAAATTAAGAGTGGTCAAAAAGTGAAAAATCAAAATCTTAACTATAGACACCATGAGGATGAGATAAAAGCAGCATCCCCTCTCAAATGACGCCTAAACATTCCATTTACTTAAAATATAAAGAGGAACACATTCTAAATACTAATTAATCATATGCAGCAAGATTTTTAATTTCAATGAACTCCATTTCTGTATTGACTTTTCTCCTACTTGTCTCTCAGTAAAAGAAATAAAAGCGAAATTTTAAATAGATAGCATAAATACATCTTACGTTATCTTACATATTCTAATAGACAACAGCAACAAAAATCTGAGCTGCACGGTCCTATGCCCTTGACTAGAGACTGATATCTGCCAGAGCCTGTCAGATCAGTGCCTGTTGCCCCGTGTCCAAGTTCCTGGGGATCTCTATAATGGCTAATAGCTGACTGTAGCTCTCATGAAAAATCACACCATGTCTAGCTGTACATCAGACCTAAACAGCACAGCCTTCTAATGAGCCAGTTTGGCTTGTACGTTGCTTTTCCTTCTCTCTAAATGCTGATGATACTGGATGTGGTGACCATTTTCCCAGTTGCTCTCAGATCCATTTTCTTCCCTTATGCTTTTCTGTCTTATATCACTGGAGGCTGACTCTGCAAAGTATAGTCCCCAGGCTCCTTTGAGAACTCATCTCTGGTTCAACCAAAGGGAGGCACGGGTAGGATACTGAGAGCAGGAGGAAGAGAAAAGTCAGGGTAACTCCCACCCCCACGTCTGCTTCAGAGATGCGTCTATGGCAGTGGCAGTGTCTCCGTGTGGTTCCAGCCTCCACAAACAGCTCCTTTTATCTCCCTTCAGCTCCTGCCTGGACAATTCCACAGTGGTTCTGATCACTGTTGGGAAGTTCTACCTGCCAACTTTTGGTAACAACACCCCATCTCCTGGTTACAGGCCTGGAGAAACCTCAAGGCAATTTCTAGTTTGCTTTGTTGTCCCTTATTTTGAATTTCAACGCCTCTAACACCTTTGTGACTTGGACCTCTACTGATAAAGGAGTAATCTTTACCACGACGCAGCTCCAACGGACTTCCCCTCCCCAGCACCTTTCTTCCAACAACATAATGTCCTTTCCTAATAATGTAAGTAGAGGTTCACAGACAAAACTAACTTTAGAACAACGTTGTTGTTATGCCCATAATCAGAGTAACTGCATGACTGCATTCTGATTTTCACAGAAGATTCCCTGTTTATGCCTGTTGTCTCGGTATAATGATGAAGAGCAGCCTCTTTCACTCTCAAAGCTGTTTCAGTTCACAAATGATATGCTCACTCTACCCATTTACACCCTAAATTTATCACAGTTTTTACAAATTTAAAGATGACAAGTTCCCACATGAAATATGAAATCCACCACATTTTCTGTTACTTGACAAGCCAATTTTTCCCAATTTATGGGTATTTGAGCTTCTCTCTTACCCCAGAGGTCCTGGCGTATGAAAAGGGCTTACATTTTCACAGTGTGCAAATAGTGAATAAGTTCTGGAAATGTAAGTGAGTAGATACTTGGTGGCTGGAGAGTTTGAATCCATGTTGATTATAATAAAAAACACTAAAACTTATATAAATGGCTAATTAAACCAAAATATTTTTAAATAGAAATGTCCGTGGCAGAGGAATAGACACTAGATTGGAATAGAAACTGGTATCTTTATATTTATTTATCCCTTCAGCAGAGGTTTTTAGGTGTTTATTTTGCGCCAGTCTGTGGACTAGGTGATGCAGAAACACTGAGGAACAAAACGGAAAAAGATTTATTTTCCTTCAGTGGGGTTCCTTTGTTAACAGCATGGAGAATTAGTACCACGCCTTTTTGGAAAGTAACATAGAAATATATATCAAGGGCCTATATATTCATATCTTTCAGGTTATTAATGCTCCTCAAAAATTAATTCTAATGAAATAAGGACAATTATAGATAAAGCCCAATACACAAGATGTTGTTTGCAATGGTGTGTGTGATGTCAGAAATTGGGCAACCTATAGAATATTGATTAACACACACAAACATTCACGCATATAATGACATATTTGCTGTGACTACAATGACATTAAAAACTAGGATGTAAAAACAAAAATAAATGCAAATTTTTTGTGCGATGATTTTACAGATGTTTTTCTTCTATTTTAAAAACTTTCTATAATGTCATTTTCTCGAGTTAAGTCCATTTTAAAATAAAAATAAAGAATAAATTCACATTGGCCAAACAAGACCATAAGACATTAAAGTTCGAAGTTACTCTCTGCAAAATGAAAAATTAAGCCCTTGAAGTGCTTCTTTTCTATATATAATAATGCTTCTTTCTATACGTAATAATGAGATGAAACCTCATTGTGATGAAAAAGACTGTGGGCTGAGTCACAGGCTGGGGTTTTGTTGCTTTTCTGCCAATGGCTAACTTTGACTAAAATTCCTCGGACTGTGGGTTTCTTATCCGTAAACTGATAAATCTGAACTCAATTAACTATTGGTCTATAAAAAGCTTTAAAGGAAAGAATAAAAAAATTTTAAGTCTGTGAAAGGTTGTTATTACTAACAGCTATTACTAATTACATTTCCATTGTAAAGTCGAACTCATTTGAAATAAGGTTTACATCTGTAAACCTGCATTCATCATTTTATGTTTAAAATGTATTTTTATAGATCACTGATAATCCAGGAACACACAATATTAATATAAATGCTATAAAAATAGTAGACAGCATTATCCTCTGCTTAAAAAAAAACAGCTATCTTGCCTTCCTTCTCACTGTGAGAGTACTGGTATGTCAAGGAGCCGTTATGCAAAAAAATTTCATGTGCTTTGTGACAGTCTCACTCTTTACTAAAGAAACAATAAGATAAGAGCCCCCTGGGTGGACTGTCCCTCATGAACAGAGAGTTGATATTAAAATGTGACAGGCTAGCAGACAGAATAATCTAAAGAACTCAGACATTCTTACTGCATTTATAAGAATATCCAAGAGACGAGAAGTAGACAAAATTACTGTGTTGTAATACACATTTTAATTCACAAAAGTTGTTTAAAAGTTCATTTTTGAAGATGGTTGAGTTCATAAAAAAGCATTTATGTGGAAGATACATGATAGCTTAAATGAAGGCAGAGCCTATGCCATACACATATTCCTCTGTATACATAGCATGACCTCAATTCATATTTATTTAATGAACAGTTAATAACTAATAGCAAAATGTAAGTTCCATGGGAGCAGGAACTTTTATGTCTTTTGTTGCCTGATGTATAGCAAGCTCCTAGAAGAGTGACTGGCACATAATAGGCATCAATAAATATTTGTTGCAAGAAAAATAGATGACACACAGGAAAAATATCCAACTTCTCACCTAAGCTCATTGAGTAATATTATTGTTAAAATGTCCTTTTCAAAAATGTACTATTAATTGTGGGGATAACAAAAAGGTTATGGTGAGTGCAAAGTAGATGAACACAGGCCTATGGACTACTTTCAATCTTCAGCATGAATTATTAGATTACTGGATATGTAAATGTTTTTAATAATTTCTTCATAAAATGGAGTAATAAAGATATTAGCATGTAATATAATTATCTGAGTGTGTTTACTGGTTATTTAGTGCTGCATATCCAAAACTTAGTGGCTTAAACAACAATGAACTTTAATAGCTCTTACAGTTTCTGTGTGTCAGATATTTGGGGATGGCTTGGCTGGACAGTTAGGACTTAGTGTCTCTTAATGCGGTTAGAGTGAAGATGTCAGCCAGGGCTGGAGTCATGTGAAGGCTTGTCTAGGGTTTGAGGATCTACTTTAAAGTCAACTCGCCTGACTGACAAGATGCTGACTGTTAGCAGGAGGTCCGCCCACCTGGGCTTTTACCGGGTCTTCTTGAGCATGCTCACAACATGGCAGCCTGCTTCTCCCAGAATGAATGAGGAAGAGAGCTAAAAGTAGAAGCCATGGTGTTTTCTGTGACCTAGCCTCAGAAATCACACACTGTCACTTCCACAATCTTCCATTTCTTCGAAGAGAGTCACTAAGCATAGCTCACATTCAGGAAAGGGAAGGAATTAGGCTGCTCCTTTTAAAGGAAGGAATATCAAAGAATTTGCAGACATATTTTTAAACCACCTAAATGCAAACAACTATTCAGCTGATTTTATGTGTAGCTCCTTATCTGTTGCTATAGCCATATAGGGAAAAAAAATGTTGAGGTTGTGAGATTTTCAATTTATAATAAAATGAGTCATATAATATCCCAAGTAGATATTCCTGCACACTAAAGATTTTTTCCCCCAAAACTAGTCAAATTATGATGTCTATTTTCCATTTCATTTTGTCTGTGAGTACACGTTATATGTATAGGGAAACTTTATTACCAATGGGTCTAATATTTACTGTGTGGATTATTATAGGTATCCATAACAACCTCCCGGGGACACTTATTAAAAATGCAGATCCTTGGTTTCCTTCCCAGCCCAACTAAATTAAAATCTTGTGTATGAGATATTGGGATCTTCATTTTTTTTTTTTTTTTTTTTTTTGTGAGGAGATCAGCCCTGTGCTAACATCTGCCAATCCTCCTCTTTTTTTGCTGAGGAAGACAGGCCCTGGGCTAACATCCATGCCCATCTTCCTCCACTTTATATGGGACGCCGCCACAGCATGGCTTGCCAAGCAGTGCACCCGGTGCGTGCCCGGGATCGGAATGGGCCGCTACAGCAGAGCATGCTCACTTAACTGCTTGCGCCACTGGGCCGGCCCTGGGATCTTCATTTTTAACAAGCTCCTAAGAGGGATTCTAATGCAGGTGGTCTACAAATTAATCTAATAGACTCAGGTAGAAAGAACTGGTAAAACAGAATGTTGCTTTTCGTGTAGCCATACTAGGAAAAAATGTCTGAATATAATTCTCCATGTCAGGGGCTGGTTAATGGAAATAGGATTGCAAATTTTTTTTTTTATTTTTTGTTTTCAATTATATGAACTGCAGCATCAACCAGAATTTCAGGAGGAAAATAATAATGTTTTCCATAACTCTGCTGTAGGCTAGAAACTAAGTAAGAAATATTGATAGGCTTAAATCACTACAGAAACCTGAAAAAGTTTTAAAGTAGAAAAATTGCATCATTTAAAATTAGGCTTCTGAGTTACAAAGCAGGAAAAGCAAAGAAATCAAGCATCACTCATCACCAGTCAAAAAGGATATTATGGGAAATGTGGCTTGCTAACAGCAAAAGGAAGGAGAAAGCCCTGACAGTGACTCTTTCCAGGCAACAGTAATGTTTGCAATTATCTTCTTCTGAAAATAAATAAATAAATCTTCGTTTAGTATTTATAAAATGTCAGAAAATAATTCAATGAACAGCTCTAACTTTATTAAATTTTAATTGCATTGAAGCAATTTTCAATGCACATTATTTTACATTACTTTTTAAGTAAATTTGGAGCTTCATGAAAGATAGCCTACAGCTCTATCTTTTTCCATTTATTCACAATACTAGAGGAATGCAGGGAACAAAGTCTGACATAGATACAAAGGAACGACACATCTTTTTTAATGGACACCATCTGAACACACGAAAAGCATAGCCTTTCAAGATATTCGTGTTGTCACATCACGGACTTGCTGTAGACACCACTCATGCATTTAGGGGTTACTCTCAAAATTAGTTAGTAAATTATGCATAAAACAAAACAACGTTATCTGTATAGTTTGTTCCACTTTCCGTTATGAATATGAGTCCCAAATACAACAGCTAGTGAGTGTCAGAGCCAGAATTTGAATCATATCTTCTGAGCCACAAAGTCCTTCATATCACCCTTCCTCCTCAACATGATACTTACACATTGTTTTTGACCACAAGTCCTATTCACTTGAATTCTCACATTTTCACCAAACTTGAAGTGAATGTTTTATTTTTCCTTTGCAATTACTCTTTCCTTAGCTATAATTCTAAATCTTCCTTCCAACACAAATAACATTATTTTACATTGAATATGTATATGCTCCACAAAATAAAATATAGGTGGTGATGGTCATTGTAGGAATTAATTTTTAATCACTAATGTATTCATGATGCACACTTTATATATATGAATTTAGGAATGGAATCATAAGGATATTTTAAGCTTTGTACAGGCAACTATAATTTATGACAGGATTTTTTATATATCTTAGTTCATTTGAAACCTATATTTAGCCTGTGTAATAGGCAAGGTAGATCTCATTAACCCTAAAGAACCAGGATCAAACAAATGAGATAATTGGATTAAAATTGCCATATTGAGGAAACACTGTCTGATTTAGCTCACACCTAAGACATCAGAAGTCCCATCTTTACTTGTCATCAAATGAGATGTGACAGCTTGTTTATCACTGTCCACCTGAAAAAGAAAATCTTTTCTTACTTTTCATACCTACGGGCTATATATAATAGTAAAAGAAAAAGAAACTAATTAGCAATAGGTGAATTATTAAGTAACAGTTTAAATTTTAAGAGGCAAAAAATCTTTTTATCTGTTTTCAGGTCAAAACTAGAAATTTTATTATATCTAACAAGTTTGTGAGTCAAGAATTTAGTGAGGGCTCAACTGGATGATTCTTTGGCTCCGTGTGGTGTCAACCGAGGTCACGGTGATATTCAGCTACTTATTTTCTCTACTTGAGTGCATCTCAAATGGATGAACTAGTCTGCAGGGTCCAAGACAGCTTCAGTCACATGCCCAGTGCCTTGGCTGGAGGCTGTTCTCAGCCAGACTGATCAGCAGAGCACTTACACACGATCTCTTCAGCATCGCAGTCCCAAGGCTGCTGGATTCTTTCCACGGTGTCTCAGAGCCCCCAGAGGTTGTGTTTCGAGAGAACGGACGTGGAAGCTGCCAGTTTTTTAAGGCCTGGACTGGAAGCTGGCACAGTGCCCCATCTGCCATTTTCTATTAAGCATAGCAGTTATAGGGCCCTCTGAGATTCAAGGGGAGGCATCACAGACTCAATCTCTCAATAAAGAGAGTATCAAAGAATTTGCAGCCATCTTTAATCTGCCCAGGGCTCTTTGGGTTGCAACGGACAGAAAACTAAGGTCAAATTGCATCAAGCAATAAGAAGAAATTGTTGGTCACGTAACTAAAAAAATCAATGGGCTTTGAATGCAGCTTGACCCAGGGGCTTGACCTCTGGATCTAGAACCTGGTCATTTTCCAACTTCTGGCTCTGTGTTAGCAACAACCTATGGGAATATTTGGTAGCACCGTTGCGGCCTACAACTTTAGACTATATCCTCTCAGGTTCAAGTCCTGCGAAAAAGAAATTTATTTTTTTCCGGTCCCTCATACAAACAAACGAAATCCTGCAGTATCTCTTAGTGTGTGTAATTGTTTGGGATAGATGTGTATCCTTGAACCAATCACAGTGACTAAGGGACCAAAAAACTCTAATTCACCAGGTCTAGGTCACACGTGGCCACTCCTCAAGCCAGGAGTTAAGTCATGTCCACTTGAGGAACATCAGTGGGGAATGGAGGAGCGAGCAGCTCCCTGGAACAAATTAGTTGACTGTTATCAGAAGAGTGAACGAGAGCAGAAACAGCAAATATTCATCACACAATTGTATCTTCATACAGGATATGCAAATATGTATGTGTATTCATATGTTTTTAAAGCATAGAAAAAAATAGTGGTCAGATACAAGACATGCAGAACAGTCTTGGAATAAGAAAACCTGGCTATTCCCCAAGTCAACCCTCGAAGAGCAGTGCTAACAATTATGCCATCTCCAGAGTCTGGCTATCACCACTTCCTGGAAATAACCTCTACTGTGAGATTGTGTTGTCTTGGATCTCCCAATCTATCAACAAACTACCACAGTGTGCCATGCTCTTTGGGGCATTTTATCTGCTTCTATTTGCTGCCCATTCTTCCTGGGGGTCAGTTCTGTGCTGGGATTCTGCCCCCCTCTCTGCATTGTGTCCATGATCCACATCCAGGATTCCTCTTTTATTACCATACCTTGTCTTGTATGCAGTAGCCTTGCTTATGCTGGAACCCAGCTGAGTTGTATTCATATCACAACTTTTACATAAAAATCAGTCTTCACCTTCTAACTTAATTACTCTGGGTGACTATGCACCCATGCCAATGATGTTACATTGCTAAAGTCATCATTTGTAAGTCATCATTTGAAATGATTCTCATAGCCTGCACACATTCTTCTGCACATCTTCAGTAAAGGAAATTGTTGACTGTTTTAAAATAGCAAAACTCATTCATAACCATGTTGCAAACTTGTCTTTTGAATCAATGTCCAATAAATTTTCCCCTACAGGACTACATTATACTATGTTGAATTATTTAGTCATTAAATTTAATTCACGTTATTTGTATATACATGGATAAATCTTAATCTGGATACATTAATTAAATTTTTTATTATTTTCCTAATTATTGATTTTCTCTAAGTCAGTGAGTCTAGTGTTGAAGTGTGCTTTAGGACCAGGTATGGAGCACTTTAAAAGTTCAAATTCTAAGGCATTCATCCCAAAGATTTTGATGTTGAAATTCTCAGGCAGGGACCATAGTATACTTGGTTGGTTTTTTTCTTTTTAATAAAAAATTCCTTTAGTTTTTTTAAAAATAACATATGCTTGTTTAAAAGAAAGCTTTTTAAATCTAAATATTCATGAAGAATAAGGTAAATATGCACCTATATTCTCTTCTTTTTTTTCACACCTATTAGATAACAATCTGCTGTTAATCCCTCTACAATTTTCTTTATGCTCAAGTAAACACATTTATCTGTTTCATTGTATTTGTTTTTAATGGGGTTATATAATGCACATTCCTCTGCAGCTTTTTCCCACTTAATAATGCATTACAGGTGTTATTTCAATAGATTTAGACCAAATTCATTATTTAAATTGTTGTGCAATATTTCATGCCATGATACACTACAATTTTTAAAATCCTTTCCACATTGGTAGATATTTAGGCATTGCTTCTACACATGTTCTTTTTGTCCTGTGTTGGGTGCCCCCAGAGGTGAAACTGAGAGAAATTTTTTAGGTGATCTCCAAATCCAATATATTCTTGAACACAATATAGTTTATTGAGAGTTATAGAAGACAGAGAATGGAGGTTATATAACAACAACACAAATAACTTTAGCAGGAATGTTAGTCATCATCATTTTTACATTGCCTTGTATTCCTGCTAAAAATATAATGGTTTCAGTGTCATATCCTTATCTGCTGATGTTTTCATTTTGAAATATGATTGCTCATCAATGGTATTTGACTTTTAAGTTTAAATAGAAATTTCCAAGTTACTTTTAAAAATATTGCATCAATTCTCCCTTCATAAACCATGCAAGATGGCGCTCATTTCCTTGCATCATTACTAGCACTAGATATTATTACTATTTATAATTTTCCTAAATCTGATGAAATAATCATGATACCTCATTGTTGATTTAATTTGCAAAATATGTGACACAAATAGTTAATGTTTCCAAAATATAATAATCTTCTATACACTAATAATGAAAGAAAACACCCCAAATGGGTGTTTTCCCAGAAACATGTACAAGAATTATGAATAGACAACTCAAAAAGGGAAATCCAAGGGGACAGTGATCATATTTTAAAATGCTCAGCCTCATGGGAAGTAGAAGAAATATCTCCTCTACTAGGATGTAAACTCCACGAGAGAGTAATTGTCTGTTCTGTTTACTGATCTATATGGTGCATCCTCAGTGCTAACATCAGTGCTTGGCATGTCATAGGCACTCAGCAAACATCTGGTGAATATCTGGTAACTGTGCAGAGAGGCTGACAATAGTGGAGGGAAGAGTTCTGCTTTATAAAACCCAGAATGACCCCAGACTCACTTATGTCAGATATAACAGAGGAAGAAAGTAAGAAGTGAGGTAAAAATCAGGTACTAATTGAAGGTACTCTGGCATGTGGAAAGGCCAATAGCTAAGCTATTAGCCAAGAAAAAATTTGTACAAACTCTCTGCACTTTCTGTGTGGTGTAGTGGAAGAGCACTCTCCAGATTCAGGCATTCAAGGAGCCTTCAGTGAAATCACCAATTCCTCACGTGCTAAGCAATACTTGCCACTCAAAAGTTCTATCCACATAAACAGAAACCCAAGGCATTTTCCCGTTCCTCCATTCTTATTATGAATGACCAAGTGAGAATCATTAGATATTTAAGGAATTCTCAGAACCCAGATGAGGAAACAAAGAAAAGCAGAAAATGGACCCTAGAGGATAATTCAGGGAACCAGAGAAACTCAATGAAGGAAATAAGAGAGGGAAGGAAAAAAGGAGGAAGGAAGGAAGGGAGGGTGAGAGGAAGGGAGGGAGTGAGGGAGGGCAGGAAAGAGCCTAATTAGTGTCTTCATGGATATTGCATCTACAAAACAAGAATCAAATCCTACAAAAAAGTAACAATCAGAAAAAGTGAGGACTAAACCCTAGCACAGCACTAAGTCAAAATACAAATCTAAAGTTGAAAATCAAGAAATAGTAGTACAATCATTTTCTAATATGAAAAAGATAAGTAAAAAATATATATGCCTCTGTGGAATGAAACAAGTGGGGAGCAGTGGTACTAAGTTCTTCTGGGATATTTAATTTTTCAGCCACATGTACGCGTACAATTTAAAACATTTAAACGATGAAAGGATATTCCTTCATAGATTATGAAGGAGAAAAACAAAAACCTGAACTAAAGTGGTGGCTACATTTCTACACTTGAAAATAACTTTTTTGGAGTAAGATTGCAGAGAACAAGATCCGATAGTCTGGAAAAAAGCATTTGTGACCAATTTAAGCCTTTGCCGCTATTTTGCTACACATGGGTCCACTGTTTCTCAGAATGATGATAAATAAATCACATGTAATGTGCAATCTGAGTTATATAGCATTGTGTGCATTGAATGGATATCCTAATGGAAGAAATCAGAATAAAAGTAAAGTTCATTAGTAAACTACTCATTAGTCAAGTAACAGCCCACAGGAGGGCAAAGACAGGTTTATAATCCATCTGGAGATCCATGTTGCATAGATGTCACAGAGCAGGTTCAAGGTGAAATTTTGAATGATTATTGGATATTTCAACATAAAGCTGCTTGGATTTCCAAATTTTATGCAAGTCTGGTTTGTAGAAAGTCAATTCATTATGTCAAAGCTACAACCTTAATGCTTGACAGACAGCATAGCAATAAGGTTATATTTTATTTCTCCTATGCCAGAGAGAAGAATTTTGAGTTATCCAAGAAGCCAAATAATGTGGAAGGAGAAAAGTGCTAAGGAGCAACTGTTTCCAGCACAAACTGCAGGATTCTAGTGAAAAAATAAATAAATAAGTAAATGTATGGACCTTTATTGACCTTCTTATATCTCCATCAAAACTCTGCTGGTCCGAGCTCCTTTTGTTCAGGAACGTTTCGTTATCCAGATATCCAGTAAGTATACTGAAAAAGTGCATATGGTAACTAGTGCATGTATTATCTTTCTTAGATAATGTATATTTTAATAGTTACTTAATGTAAATAGTGCCTTAACTAGAAACAATTCTGGTGGTATAAGTTTTAGATGGGCCATTGAAGATGTTTCCATGTAGCTACCCTTTCAAACTCCTCATGCTTATCACACAGGTGGTCACTATTCTGCTGCAGGATCTGAAGAAGTGAATGGCGTCCCTGGACTGGGGAACAGTGCTGGTGGAAACTGGCCTCATTTTCTTTAAGGGCCAGTACACAGAGACAAAATATTCATTGTTCTCTTTTTTTCTCATCCTGAATTCTTCTCAAATTCTTCTATTTCTATATTTATTGAAATTGAGATGTAAAGTCATTTTAATGATTTTCTTTGGAACAAAAAAGTGAGATATAAAACAGAACTAGAATTTAATTTTTCTCACGAAACTCAAAAATTTTTGTTTAGTGAAACATCAAAAAAAATTGAAATGTCAATTGCTAAAAAGTTGTGGACTAGAAATTAAGGATTATAACTTCTAATTCTGTCTTTATCACCAAATCCCCATATGATATCTACCTATCATGTAGATCAAATGAGTTATCTGAAAAGGAAAAAAGGGAAAGGAAATGTGATTTATATTCTATAGTTATTATTGAGCTGTTTTATAAGGTATAGGATATAATTAAAAATATCTTGTCAATAATATCATATTATTTTGACAGAACTATGTGGTTAATCTATCAAATGATTATTAACACTTTCTCAAATCCCAAAACAAGTTACTTTTAAAATATATTTTTTCCTTTTTGAGATAGAAATCACATAGTAAATTGTCTTTAAATACTATAAAGTACCAAAAGAAGTACAGTGCCATCATCCTAGCAGAAATAATACCTTTATACCAAATTTTATTTTAAAAATATGGTGAATTTCTATGTACATTTAAATGATAAAAATTATTTTCCTTGTTGTCAGAGTTGGAAGATAGAAGCAATACTTGGTTAGATGCAAAAATAATGTCTCAGTTTAAAATGTTATCCACAAAACCCATTCCCGAGTGTAGAGTCAAAAACTCTATGTTGAAGATATAGGTTAATTTTAACAAAATTAAAATTGTTTTAGGAAAACAATTTTGAGAAAAGATATAGAATTATTAGTTCCATAAAAATTTTTTTTCCTATTCCACATCAATTTAACCAAATAATAGAAAATGAAGAAATTAAGACTTCTCTCTAGTTTGGGTAGAATAAAAGATAAGGAGCAAAGATAAACTGGGATAAGGAGAGAAGAAATCGAATGTACAGAACATAAATGCCAGAGGGAGAATTTGAGATACTATTCAGTAGACAGTATTACAGCATAGAAGAACACTGAAGTAAGAAGTGTCAAAATTATAGGCTATTTTAAAGAAGATTGATCTTGACTATATATGGAACAAGTCAGAATGAAGAAAGACTAGAAATAAGAAAATCCATTAGGGAACAAAGGAACAGGTATTCTCCAGATTGAAAAGGGGCCTGAAATAGGTATGTAGCAATAGAAATAGAAAGGATGAAATTGATGTTAAGGATATTCCAAGAAAAAATTTTGAAAGGCTCGGGGATTGATTGAAAGTGGTAGGTAAGGTAGATAATTCAAAGATAGCTCTAAAATATCAGGTCTGGGGGCTGGCCCTGCGGCCTAGTGATTACCTTCAGTGCACTCTGTATCAGCAGCCCAGGTTTGGATCCGGGGTGTGGACCTACACAAGTCAGCAGCCATGCTGTGGCAGTGACCCATATACAAAATAGAGGAAGATTGGCACAGGTGTTATCTCAGGACCAATCTTCCTCAGTGAAAAAATAAATGAAAAATAATATCAGGTCTGGACAACTAAGAAAATGATGACACTATGAAGAATTCAGGAAAGTCAGATGATAGACCTGATTTTGGAAAGTGAGAGAGCAACTTTGCTGTCAATAGGCCAACTTGAAGCCATCAATCAGTACGAAACTCGGATGAAAAAAATCCAGTGACAGGAGAAAATGTGTGAGAGAGAATGGGGCAAGTATTCAGAACCTGCAGACACAGATTTGTCCATTCAATGCCAGTGTTGAAGAGGCTGTAGGCATGGATCTAAGAACAAGGACTGCTTGTTGATCAAGACAGACACAGCACTACGTCTGGGCCCAATATTTTAGTGGAAGAAGAAAGACAGTAAACCTGTATAAATAAAAGAGAGACTCTCGGATAGTGATATGAACTGAGAACAACAAATTAAGCTGGATGATTTAAAAAATATTACTGGTGGGCCGGCCGGGTGGTGCAAGCGGTTAAGTGCACACGCTCCGCTGCGGCGGCCCAGAGTTCACCAGTTTGGATCCCGGGCACGCACCGACACACTGCTTGGCAAGCCATGCTGTGGCGGAGTCCCACATAAAGTGGAGGAAGATGGGCATGGACGTTAGCCCAGGGCCAGTCTTCCTCAGCAAAAACAGAGGAGGATTGGCAGATGTTAGCACAGGGCTGATCTTCCTCACACACAAAAAAAAATATTACTGGCAAGAGGTACTAATTTAGATTAGGTGTCAAACTAGGCATTATCGAAAAATTACATTTCACATGAGACTTGAATACCATAAGAGATAGGAGAAGACTTGAGGGAATAATGCCTGGCAGACGGATCATCAAGGGCAAATGTCCTCAGGGAAGAATTAGCTTGGCACTCGAGGACAGGAAAGGTCGATGTGCCTGGAGCATAAAGAATAGAAGGGAAGTTTGTAGGTGATGAGGTCAGAACAGACAGTTGGGCAGGAGTCACATCATGAAGGATCTTATAGGCTCTGGTAAAATACTTGGACTTTATTGTAAATGCAACAAAAGACTGGAATGTTTTAAGCAATGGGTATCACATTTTGGTTAGGTTTTTAAAAAGTCTCTGCCTATTAATTGTAGAATATATTTAGTGGGGGCAAAAGTTGAAACAGGTAGACCAGTTGGAATATTGTTGCATCAACACAAGTAAGAGATGACGGTCATCAGAACCAGGGTAGTAGCAGCAGAGATAGGAAGAAATGGAGAGATGCAAGGAAATGGAAATATATGTTAGATATAGAATTGTTTTGAGTAATTGAATATGCATGATGAGGAAGAATGCAGCTTGACGTGGAGTTCCACGTTTGGCTCAGACCAAGGTGAGAATAGGGAAAAACCAAACTATCTGTTATGGCTCTGTTAAGTTAACAGTATTGACAGATCACCATTTAGAGAAAGAGTGGGGAAAGCCAAGCAGAGAGTGCAAGTAAGTGGTAAATATATTGGTCTTAATTCCGACTAGAGATATAAATTTGGGAGTCGTCAGCATATAGAGGATGTTTAAATTCTTGAGATTTTATGCGATCACCTTGGCAGAAAGTGTATCTAGAGATGAGTAGTATGGCACCAAGCCCTGCATCACCTTAATATTTAGAAGCTTAGCAGGGAGGAGGAGGAAGTAGTAAACAAGTTTTAAGGAGGAGAGTTTAGTAAAGTGGGAGGAAAACCAGAAAAGAACATGATTACAGAATACAAAAGGAAAAGCGTTCCAAGAAGGGTGGAGAGGGGTCAAATTTACGGAATGCATCTGAGAGACTGAGCAAGACGAAGAGAGAACTATTCATTGAACTGAGTCACATAGAAGTCACACATCACTTGACTAAAGTGGTTTCAGCAGAGAGGTAGGAACAAAAGTATAATTGGATTAAGGCGGTGGTTCACGATCTGGACCAGTTTGGACCACAGAGACCAAGAAGGACTGCATTAGAAGGTAAGAGGAGCAGCTACAACATGACCACATCACTATTCCCCCAGGCCAGCACAGCACCAAACAGAGAGGGCCCCCCAGGCCTATGGTTTCTCCAGTGGGAAAAAAAAGAGCCCAAGGTGGACATCCAGTTGCTGCAGGGTGCTTCCCAGGAAGCCCACTTGGGTCTTGCCTCACAGGGATAACCGGAGAAATCTGTGGGGCTTGACCACTTAGGATCAGATAGAAATGGAGAAGAGGGGTGAGGCTTACAGCAACCAGTACTCAGATCTTGGAGGTTCCTCAAGAAATTAAAAATAGAACTACCAAGGGCTGGCCTGGTGGCATAGTGGTTAAGTTTGGTATGCTCCACTTCAGCAGCCCAGGTTCACAGGTTCAGATCCCAGGCACAGACCTACACCTCTCATCAAGCCATGACAGGTGACCCACATACAAAGTAGAGGGAGACTGGCATACATGTTAGCTCAGGGCCAACTTACCTCACCAAAAAACAAAACAAAACAAAACAAAAAGAACTACCGTATCATCCAGTGTCTCACTTCTGTATATATCCAAAGGAAATGAAATCACTATTTCAAAGAGATATCTGCACCTCTATGTTTATTGCAGCATTATATACAATAGTGAAGACATGGAGACAATCTATGCCATTCATCAACAGAGGAATGGTAGATTAATGTGGCATATGTATATATACACACACATATATATATATATGTACATACAATGAAATATTATTCAGCCATAAAAAAGAAGAAAATCCTGCCATTTGTGAGAACATGGATAAAACTTGAAGGTGTTATGCTAACTGAAATTAGTCAGACAGAGAAAAACAAATACTGTATGATTTCACTTATATGGGGAATCTTAAAAAAAAAACAAACTCATAGAAATAGAGAACAGATTGGTGGTTGCCAGAGGTGGTGAGTGGGGGGTGGGGGGTGGGGGAAATGGCTAAAGGTTGTCAAAGGGCACAAACTTCCAGTTATAAGATGAGTAAGTTCTGGAGATATAATGTATAGCGTGGTAACTATAGTTAACAATATTACAATGTATATTTGAAAGTTGCTAAGAAAGTAAATTTTAAAAGTCTCACCACAAAAACAATAGTAATTATGTGAGGTGATAGATATGTTAACTATTGTAATAATCATCTTGCAATGTATACATATAGAAAATCACTACGTTGTACACCTTAAATTTACACAATGGTATATGTCAATTATATCTCAGTGAAGCTGGAGAAAAATTATTGAACCTGGGTGATAAATATGTGGTTAATCACTATATTATTCTTTCTATCTTTATATATGTTTGAAATTTTCCATAATAAAAAATTTAAAAATTAAAAAATAAGAAATAGCTTTATATCTATTCCCTTTTCCCCTTTCTCATTGTTATTACCTTAGTTCAAAAATCATCATTTTCTTTCTTGTATGATTGCAATAATTTCTGAACTGATAGCTCTGTAGTATTGCCTATGTTACTATATTCTTCACAGAGCTGTTTTGTTTCTATACCACAAACCTAATTCTATCACCATGTGTTTAAAATCCCTCCAGGCATGCATTTTTTTCACAAAATATTTCAAAATATTAACCAAAATGCAAGGCTCTTCACAATTTAACGACTATACTACTTATCCAGCAACAATTTCCTTGCTCCCTGCCATGATTAAGCCAAAACGATGATCTGATTTTCCTTGAAAGTTCTGTATTGACTCTGTACTACTTATATGAACTCCATATCGAATTGTGACAGTGGAGCTCAATAGAAGACTGCAAGAAAAGGTCAGACCATAGGATGTACAAGAATGAAATAGAGGTGAGAATATGTAGACATAAAATAGTGGTGATGGTTTCAAGAAATCTATTCAGGAAAGGAAAAAGAACAACAGAATGTCATTGTGAGAGAGGGGCAATGATCAAGTTCTAGGTCTAAAGCAGATATTTTTCTAACGTTTAGTTTTGGTTTGGAGAAATGGATCTGAAAACGCTTATAGGCATAAAGAAAAGTTCTGATGCTGGGGGATGTGTAGGGATTGATTATGGAAATGAGAATATAATTGATTGACCAGGTCCTGTGAAGATAAACAGGATGAGATCAAGAATATAGGTGGAAAGGTTAATTCACCTTAGAAAATAGATTTAGTTTTCCTTGGAGACAAAGGAAAGGAAATAATAATGAGAGAAGGTGATTAGAAATTTTGATGTAGAAGTGAGGATGTTTTTACATTAAAGTTTTGCTAAAGAGTAAAACTGAGGAATTTTATGTTAGTTTTCTTCAATTTTCTCAGTGAAGTATTAGCCAGGGACCTCTCCTAAGGCTGAGAGGAGCAGAGGTGAGATTAGAGCTTGAGGAAAGTGTAAGTTTTGGAAAAGAAAAAGGAGTAAACAAAATGAAGACTCAAGGGGAGATGACTCAAAATATCCCTGAATGGTAGTGAAGCAGCAGAGAACCTGAGCTTTGACCCAACCAATAGTGACTAATGGGCACAAGTCTCATGCCAGACTTCAGACAGCACACTTTTATTGTTGCTGAGGTTTGATATTTAATGCTGTCTCTATCCCTACCAATTTTTTGATCCTTAGTTATATAACCTCTTGAAATTCCAGTTTCTGTTATCTGCAAAATGGGGATAACCATGCCCAACACAGCAAGTGTTGTGATACTTTGTGAAATGTGCGATTATATCCGACAAACGGCCAGTCTTAGTAAATGCGAGCTCTTCTATCTGAGGTCGCAGAGGCTGCGATGAGGTCCCTTGGTCAGCATGGTTTTCTGATTTTCTGCAGCAGTAATGAGCCTCCGATAAACAGGAGCAGAAGTAAGCATGGGCAAAGTAAACAACGGTGATGACACAAAGTCTGGAACATGCTTCACAGGTCAGAAGAGAGTATGGAGGATTTACTAATGATGGCTGAATGTGGCCTAGTCAGTGGCTTCAGCCTGCGCTACACCTCGGAGAGTTGTTGTCTTCCAGAAAAGCCTGGTTAATAAACCTCTGTTGTATGCTAACATCTAAGAAGCAAAAGTATATGAAGGAACTCTGATCCTGCCCTTGAAGTAAACAGTCACTCAATACTTAAAAATGTCACACAGATGTCAGCAATTCCCCTTTGCGAGCTAGGCATACTTGAATTGAATTTTTTTCAATACCAGTCTTATTAACACGCAAAAGGATCTGCAAATGTCTCAGGTACACATTTTCATGGTCTGCTTCGCCAACCTGGCTTCTGCTTCTGTGTACATTATCTCTGAGCTTCACCACGTCTCTCCAGATGTGAAGCCAAGAAGAATCTCTGAGTGACGCCAAAAGCCACTCCCAAAATGTATTCATAAGCACGGTAAATTTCACCAGAGGAGATGGAAGAGTGCTTTATATCACAGCAAGACAAACAACCTTTAAGGGAACATGAATCAGCACCATTTTTAATTGTCCTTTAGCCTACCTACCTCCTCCAAGCCTACTAATCTCCATCATTCCAGCTTCTCTTCATTTTATGAACTCCTCTTTTTCCTCTCTTATTTATCATCATTCCTTATTCCTCTCTTCTCCCTTCTTGAAGCAAAAACTACAAATTCCTAATCCCTCCCTTTTATCACATATACAGCTGCTTTCTCCTACTTATGATGTTTTGATATCTGACAATATTCATGCCTCCCTGGCCCCATCTATCCTAAGAATGCACACAAAGTGTTTTCCAAATGAAGATATATCTCTTCTCAAAGGGTATCTAGTGCTAGCTGGTAAGAAAAATAAATAAATTCTACCTCCCCTGTACCCCCTCCACAATTGCTCAAGGGTTGAGAGCCCACTTACTTCAGGGCAGTCAGCATTGCAGTGGTTGAGTAAGGGGCCTTGGAGTCCATGAGACCTGGGTTCAAGGTCATTTCTAGCTGTGAACAAGTTATTTATCCTCTCTGAGCTTCAAAGTTAATAATATCTACTCTCAAATGTTGTTACAATTAAATATAGGATGCCTTTAGAGTGTCTAGTACTATGTTCAGTACGTAATAGGTACACAACATTGAGTGGATGCTATTTTTTTCCAGCTTAATTGAGATGTAATTGACATATAACACTGTGTAAGTTTAAGGTGTGGAACACGTTGATTTGATACACTTATATATTGCCAAATGATTACCACTGTAGCATTAGCTAACATGGGCATCATGTCATGTAATTACCATTTCTTTTTGTGGTGAGAACATTTAAATCTCTCTTAGCAACTTTTAAGTGTGTAATACAGTATTATTAACTATAATTGCTATGCTTTACACAATAAAGAGTGCATGCTTGTTAATTAATTTCTTGGGATTGATGGGCGGGTGAATTTTGAAGCCCACTCTTGACCTCTATTGCTTATCTCTTTTTTGGATCGTCTTAGAGTTTATGAATGTGTTTCATTAGCTTTAACAAAAGATAAGACCCTTTGAGAAAACTTAGCACAGATCTCAGATTTGACCCCAAGTTCTGATCTTTGTATCCCTCTGACTTGACTTTATAGATGGAAGTGACTTTCCAAGTGATGGTATTCTGACTTATGTTTTACACTGGATGCAATAACCATAAAAGGCTCATAATCAATAAATACATAGAAAACCTAGAATTCCCATTTCTTTCTGATCTGCACTATAGTGCTCAAGTGTGAGACTAATAGGCCTTGGTTATGCCAAGGAAAAAGGATGCTAATATCTAGCCAGGGTCCAGTAGAGATGTTGGAAAAAACAACAACAACAATAATTTATTTCAAGAAAATACTGTTGAAAGTTTCAAAGTAATATTTTGTAATTGTAAATAATATGAGTTGTATAGGCAAACAAATTAGTTCATTTTTGCACACGAGTGTTTTTCCAAGATAAGTAGGTGGAAGATTGAAATATTATTGGACGCTGACACTGAAGCACGGCTCATATGACTACATATCAGACTTGACAGAAAGGATGGACCTATTTTTTTAAAGTTGACTTTGTAAATCTATTTGGAAGTAAATGTTTCAGAAATGTAACTTTAGTTCCACCAGATAATATGAACAAATATGGTTTGAGATGGAAAAGGAGAAAGATACATTTATAGGGGTAATGTTATTCCACCATTAACACCATCATTATCATAGTTAACAGTTTTGAGCAATTTTCACGTATCAGGCACGGTGCTTAAAGATATACACAATTGCTTCAATTAATTGTTGCAGAAGTCCCTTTTAAAGATGAAAAAGATGAGCTTCAGGATTTTTAAATCAATCGCTTAACGTTACACAACCAGAAAACGGCAGATTCACAATAGTATGGGACAAGATACCACCCTGCCTTCCAGAACAAATATGTTGTGCTTCTATAAACGTTGCCTTTTGAGGCACAGACACACTGGGACCATACTAAAAACTTGGGCTGGCCTAAGGCACTTTAACTACTTCTCTTCTACAGAAAGCACACCTCTCTAACAGATTTAATTTGAACAGACTTAGATAACAGTAGCAATGTTTTTTTAAATAGACATTTTGCTCCAAGAATTCCAGGTTTCTGTAATTTAAACAAATGAAGTGCCCAGTTTCCTTGGCAATAGAGCAGAAGAAAACAAAGAAGTAGAAATGAATAAGACAAAACAATATATTTTGGGGTGAATGGCTTTGTTAGTCTTCGATTGTAACTGATAATTTGAATTTCATTATCATTTGTTCAGTGTTGATGTATAGCCGTTTATCATGAATCATTGTAGGTAGCTACATATAATGACTGTTTTTTCATTTTTGTAAAGTTTGCCTAGTTGCTATGGTGACAGTTATTATAAAATGAGCAAAATAAAATTAAGACCACTACATGTCTAGAATAAAATCAATGAGGTAATACTCTAAAAGTGGGCATTTGTTGTTATATATATCATTAAAGCACTGAAATAAAAATTACATTTGCTCTAAACAGCAGGTTATTTCTAATTTTACATTAATGCATCTGAAAGAGGTGAAAAGAAGAGCTAACATAGAGTGATTGCATGAAAAAACTGAGTTATATAAGATGCTCTTAGATTGAGTATATATTAAAGCAAACTGTTTTTAGCTCATGGGTTACAAAATTAAATATTTTAAAAAAGTAATCCATGCCTCATGCATATTTCCCTAAATGTGTGGTTCTTCCCTTTTTACTCATCTGTAATCAACAAAACAAAATAGAAAATACCCTCTTTTTTTTTAAATACTGACTCGATTTCTATTTAATGTTTGGCAGACAATCAAGAATCGACAATTCTCTACATGACAGGTTTTGCTTTTTTTTCCTACATATTCGTCTTCTCTAAATTCAAAATACGTGTTTTCCGGTGACAATCGACTGAATATGGCTTTGGAGAATTTGAGAAAATATCCTAGAACTCATGTTCTTTCACTGTCTCCTGCTTACATCAAACCCTGCCCATCCCTTTCTCGGGAGCAGAAAAGCTTATGAGATCTTGAAGAACAGAGTCCATAAAGTTTAATCTGCTCTCTTACATTGTGAGAAATTTGTAAATCGATTCCTTACCAGATGCTGTAATTCTTTTGGATTGAAGATAAATTGTTGAATTCCAAGAGAATAGATACAAACAAAACTATTAACCTTGACAATTCATAGACAGAATAAAGCATATTACTCATTCTCTGTTTTGCAAAATAGTATCAGTTTTTAAAAGTGAAAAGAATGCTTGAGAAAATCTTTTCACCTGTTTAGGAAAAATAATTGGTTTATTTAAGAACAACGAGGGTGCAAATTTCATAAGGAATGCAAATTGAATTGGAGAGATGAAAGCTAGCGATCTCATTTTACTGCATCTCAAGATACAGTAAAATCCTAGCAGTTATGTTGACAGTCAGAGCTTCCTTTTTTTGTTTTGTTTTGTTTATATTGTTTTTGTTTTTAGTTTTAATAATCCTGCTCTGGTGACCTCTTTCCAACTGAAAATATGAAGAGTCTGAGACATGTTAGCTATTGGAGATGATGTCTTGAAATTTTCATTCAAAGAACCTTGCAAGTGTCCCGCCCACATGCAGAAAAACGCCCAGGAATTGCAAGAGAGAAGCTTTCTTATTTTATTATCATGCACACATCTCCAGCCTCTGTGAATTTATCATTCTCTCGATCACTGCCTGACTCACCTTAGAAATTAACATATATTTTACTTTTCTTTCTCGAACATTAAAAATGCATTACAATGAATAATATAGCAGGGCTATGTATAAAACCAAACCTTCCGCATCCTCTCTTAAATGTTTATTCTTCACCAGAGATCCTCTGAGGAAAACACATTGAAAGGATGATCAGTAATTTAATTTTTTATCATAAGCATTAGTGGCAAATAAAAGACAAAAGTACTTTGCAGTGCTAAAGAAAAAACATGAGATATTCATCAAGGAAAGGTACTGCCTTCAGACTGACTGCCAGGTCATGCATATTCTTTTTCTTTTCAAATAGAGAAAATCACAAGATTAATATGCAGACTCTGGAAATATTTCCTAAGTATGTCACAAGTAGCAAATATTGAAGACGCTTGCCAAATATAGAGAGACATCTAAAAGCTTTTATAGAAAAATGAGGTTATTAAACAGCTTTTTTATTAAAATATGAATCTAAAATTCAGAATTATGTTGCTTTTCAAAGTCTCTTGAATTATGATCTTTTCTAAAAATGACATAAGAAAAAAATATGCAGTCAAGTTAGATTGTTAGTTAGCTGTGTAAAGTAAGAAAAAAACAAAAGCTCAATTTTGACTGGCGCCCAAAATCATAACAACATGTGATACTTCTACATTAATTTTTTAAATTGGACTAATAGAAAGCCTAAAAAGGCTAATATCAACTGCAGGTAAAACTCAGTGAAACAATACTGCCAATCATTGCTTTAGAATTTTGTGGCAGTATTAAAAAGAAGGATAAAAATAAAGTGTTATCTTCCCTTTCTAAAGAAAAGTTTAGAAATTATTTCATATTTGCCTGTCATATTTCTAGGTTCTATAGTATTTGATCCATGAGCAATGAAAAAAATATTTAATTGGGAAGGCTTTATGGTCTGTGGAAATAAAACAAAGTCTCATGTAGCAATAACTCTATTAAACAATAATATAATTAAATTGTTCACCTAGACTTGAATTGAAGGTCTCTGTTTAATTATCTGTCTTGACCTTCAATTGTAGACCAATGTTCAGGAACAAAACTGTAATACTGGCAGCATCCCACCTTCAAAAAGCTGAATCTTCTCATCCTAGGCCCCATTTCCATTTTTCCATTTTTTACCCTTGAGCAGAGGTCCCCAAATTTTTCAGTTCACCAGTGTGTCAGCAATTTCTTACCAGTGCCCTTAGGCCAAAAGAAATACCTAACGATTCCATTTATTAAATTGTGAGATGCCAACAATGTACTAAGCATTTATGTCCTAACAACTTAGTAGATGTTTGAAAGATAATATGTACACATAAATTGTAAGAAAGAATAATAGCGTTATTTCATTCTTAAATAACTGCAATGTCTTACTAGTGAGATGTGTGTTCCTGCTGGGCACTGCATAACTTCTGACACTTTGGAAGCAGATTGAACATCCAAAGTACCTATTTGGGACTTGCTTTTTAAGGTAACAACTGTCAAAAAAACATAACTTTTCAGACATTATGTAATTGAAAGGAATATCCTATGATCTAAGGTTGAGTCTGTGTGAACGATCTTGAGCTAGTAGTTCTCCCAGCATTCAACAGATGTCAAGTACTGGTGCTTCCCTCAAAAAATTAAAATTCCCATAGCACCTCTAAATTCATTGAAGTCCTCAGAGAACCAGCACAGAGTTTGGGACCCACATCCCTCAAAGAAGTTCTAGGGGAAAATCAGACAAGCGAGTTGTCTGCCAACCCTTTCCTCTAAAGCTCAGACGGCAATGTTTTGCCTCCAATGCCAGTTTCATCTCCCTGTCTCTTTCTCTGCCACACACACACACACACACACACACACACACTTGATTACCTTCCACCACTCATTTCATTCATTGATTCATTCATTTAAGAAATATTAAATATTAATGAGTACCTACTATAAACACCTTGCTAAATTTTATGGATGCAACAATGAAAAAAATTCAGTCTTTGCTCACATACAGAGCTAGTGGGAAAAGCTAGAGAAGCAATTAGTCAATTACAATGCTATTCTCCTAAAGATAGGAAAGAGCATAGAATATTCTGGGAAAAGATAAGGCAACTTGCTCAATCTGGGGAATTTTGAGTCACGTAGATCAAAAGTCTGAGATTATCCATAGATTTTGTATACAAATGTTATTCTCTGTAGAGCTCAGTGTTCATTTAAATGACATACTCTAACATAAATGCATATTTTTTTCGATCCTATAAAAATGAAGTCTCTAAAATTGGGAAATATTTGGAGCTGTAACTTTTAAATCATTAAAGGAAAAAAACAAAGCTTATATCAAATTCTAATGCTCCCAAAAAATAGTATCAGAAGCAAATAGAAAAAGCAGAGAATGTAAACCTAAGGGGATCCTCTTTGGAGATGGAATTTTGAGGCACTTTGGAGAAAGGACAATTGCTCCATGGGAATTCTGACGGAAGAGTATCAGATTTGCCAACTCACTGAAAAGGATCTTTAGCATCCAGCGTATCTCCAAACACATGCTTTTGTTTGTTTTTGTCTTAATGTTTAAGATCACATATATATGCCCACTTAAGTGTATGAAGATCTCAGTACAACTATACCAAACATCTTTTTTTTTTCTTTCTAAAAATACATCTGTTTGGAATGTCATTTAGGGACCTAGTTAAGTACACAGTTTACAAGCTTATTGTCTTTGGCTGTCAAGTGGCAAATTATTGCCATCATTGACATCCTCATTCCTTCTGTCTATACATTTACACAATGAAGCCTAAAGGAACTGTGATGCCAGAAGTCCCAGCGCATATTCCAAAAAGTATTCATGCCTTGGTATAGAGAATAGGTGTCATCTGGAAGAAAGCATGCTCACCGGTAAAGCTGTTCTTTGCATCCTTTCATAGCCTTCCCTGAGTGAACAGAAATAATGGTAGCAAGTTCTTATGCCACACCTACTATGGACCAGATAATTTTCATCATGCTTTACCTCTATAAACTGATTGATTCTATACAACCCCATAAATTAGGTACTCCTGTTATCCCCAAATGAAACACTGAGACACAGAAAAGAAACCAGCAAATGGTGGAATGTGATTAAAAATACAGACAATCAGCTTTCAGAGTCTGTTTTCAAACCAGTATATCATATTGCCTCCTGCCACAGATCTTTCTGCTGGTTCCTCCCACCAGAGATACAGATTCAGCTACAACCGCTGGAGAAAGGGAACCTAAGAAGAAATGTTGGGGATTTTTGAAAAAGGAGAACATACATATTCTCACATTCGGTGGAAAGATTCAAGCTTACGATTATTGCTAATTAAGATTCTCTTCTTGTCTGAGCTTTCCTCCAAAGGATGTAGCCATATATCACAAGACATAAACAGATATTTAAAGCTAAACATAGTTCTCCCAAATTGGTGTTAACTAATGTGTTAATAGGAGGCATCTGGACCTCTTTTTCAGCAACTATATAAACCATGCCTTGCTGTCCCTCGGCTCTTGCCGCCTAGATTTTCAGTCAGCTCATGGTTCCCCAGATTTGACTTTTAGCCCTAAACCTCATTTTTAAACCCTAAAACTGCTTTGCAATATTGACCTATTTCCATGATATTGCAGATGATGCTAGGTGACCTGACCTCTACTTTTCCCGCCATTCCCTGGGTCTTTCCCGAGGACATGAGTCTGTGCCTGTACCTAGTACTCATCATCCCTCCCCAGAACCACACCCAGGGGCCTCGAGATGTGACAGGACTATTCGGCATGTGCAGGGAAAGACAATCCTTTCCTGGGACCTAAGCTTGCTTGAGTACCACGCCACACAGGTATTTATCCAGTGAACTACTCATAGTCAGAAAATGTTCTTTCAATATTCTGTGTTCGCAAAACATTAATATTCAAATGCAACAATATTGCATTAGTTTCAAATGTCTGGCTTTTTTTGTACCCACTGAGTCATCCAGGACCCTGGATGTTTTGCAGTCAACACAGGTAATGTTAAACCTCACTGCAGAAAGAGAAACAACATGTACGATATTTTAGAACTTGGTTTTTTTCCACGCAGCTTCCAAGATTTACATAAAATAGTGAGAATAACATGGTGGGAGCATTCTTCAAGTCGATTTTAAACAGAGAAGTAACTGAAGTCAAATGCCAGAATAAGTTCCAGTTGGCTGTGATTTTCTTTTTCTGTTCAGTAAAGAATGACCGCAGTGATAACAACCTGATCGTGAGTTTGATAGAAAAGTGTGGGGATATGTATTGTTCCTAATCAACAGCACCACCTTCTGTCTGCAGAAATGTTGGATCCTGGTGAATGGATAGCTCGCTTTGCAATGTGGCAGCCTAATTGGGGGCTTCGGCAAATGATGTAAATCCCAAATCCTCCGTACCTTGATCTCAGTGAAGTCAAAGTCATTTTTAGATAGTGCAAACTGCATGTTAGAGCAAATAAACTAAAAAAATTCAACCGAGAATAGCACATGGAAAAAAACATCACAGCTTCAATATAGTTCGGCTAGAACTGCTAATCTCCTCCAGGTATATCCTTTTATCTACACTTCCCACATGAATATTCTCCAAAAGAAATTGCAAATTTCATGGGTTTTACAGAAAAGAAAGTGTGAGCTCTAGTTTGTTACAATTGGAATGATTTAGACAACGTTGCCTCAAATCTTGTAAGTCGTCTCCATCTGAATGTTACAATACAGGGAAAATAGAGATCTAGAGGTGTAAATAAAATCACAACTCCTTTAAGTATGCATACCTCCAAATAAAAAGCTATGTGAAACACACATAGTTGCTCTTTTCTGTGCTCTAGTTCAGATAAGTGAAATAACCGAAGCCCTGAGCAATTAAAGAAGTTATAAAGCAAAAGTTAATTTGCTACTAAACTCATAAATTCATGAAGTAATGTAATGAATAGCAATGCAAGTAGAGTGTGGAGGAGGTCACAGCCTAAATGGTACTTGGAAATATCCGGGTGAGTCTATAAAGTAGGGAAATGATTTCTCCAGGGTCTTCAAAAGAGCTCTTGGAAGGACTCACCCTGAGGTGAAATGAACCCAGGCATCATGGCCTTAAACCTGTCATGCATCTGAAACCATCAACAGTAGGGCAATTCTGAAAGCATGACTTTTGTCCTTAGATCTGCCTCCTCAATAATTCTTTTGAAGAGCAAGGAAACTATGTAAAAACTAAGAAAGCTATGACACTAAAACTCTGTTCCACATTGGAACACAGGTGGACCTACCTCTATAAGAACATCACGCAAGAGGAGCGAGACTTTCTTTCCAAATTTGCTACACCACTGTGCAATATTGGAACTGTAGACATCCTTCATTATTGATGATGGTGTCTGACAAAGTATCTCCAGTGCTTGAGGAGAGAAGTTTGCAGAAGATACTTTTGGTGAATACATTTGGAAAACATCCTAGTAAAACTTCTGAAAATAGGTGGCAGCCAAAATGAGCAGAGGGGATTCATAAGGAGGGACGATTTGCAGGGGATAGAAAGGCTCACTATTACTGAAAGAGAGAGGATCAGGGGAGAGAGAGACAGAGAGAATGCAATGTCAGTTATCACTGTTATCCCATAACATACAAGCCCATCCATTCCCACTGGTCAGATTATAGAATCCAGGTGTGAACACAGGAGGGCTCAATTCTGAGAAAAATTGGAGAAAATGATACATATCATTGATATTTTATATTTCTCAAAGGACTTCAAATCATTTAACTATCCTTTTTGAATTATCTTGACATAGTCAAAGTATTGAGGAAAGTTATGAGTTAGTTTAAGACGGATCCTTCAGGAAGAAATGGAATTTTTTCCCTAAAAAATACCCACATTACCTGTAAAGTAAACCAAAATTCACTGGAGAATTATACAACTCTCCATTTAGCTTTTGCTACATAAGTAGACTTTGATGTTATTAAAGAGTTATTTTTTTCACTGCCTGAAGACCTAGAAGGGAATAAATGATCTCTTGAAGTCCCTTCCTATCTGTGATTCTATTTGTTACATTGATTAAAACTTTCTATAGAAAGAAGTTCCAATTAGAACTGAAAGTTTCCAAATATGTTAGTGGCAAAATCCCAGCCATGTTCCAAAGTCGTTGATTCCAAAGGACTAAGCAATAGTGCCAATACGCCTGTGTATACTATAGAAACCAAGTGTGCCAAACATAGAAATTCCGATGCTGTGAATGTCACTTCAATGGCAAACAAGCGACATTTCTATCAGAAGAGAAATGCTTACATATATTTCAATCGTTGCAATTCAATTTTTAGAAACTATTGGCTACAGGAACCCACTGATCAATGCAAAAATAAGAGTCAAATAATAGGTTGCTATAAAAAGTGTATAAATTAACCATCGGGTAGACATAGTGAGTTTTCCGTAATTTATATCTCTCTTTAATCTTTCACAGTCTGCATTAAAACCGTATTAAAAAGTTCTCAGAATCGACACTCATGATGCTATATTTTCTTAGTTTCCCTCTTTTAATAACCCTGTCTCCTAGCAAATTATTCTCGAAAACATCACAGGAACATATCTGTTTTTCAAAGCTGCTATTCATGAGAGATAAGAATGTTGTTTTAAGGGAATATACCTTAAGTTTTGCACAAAGTAGACCATTTTCAAGCTATTAGTTAGCAACATAACTGCAACTTGAGATTTTTTATTTATTTATTTTTTACAGCTGATATCTAAACAAGTACTTTTCAGCACCGTTGTCTATGTTGTAGACTTACAACGAATCTTTCAGCAACACACGATGACCCTTCTGTGGTAGCACAGCCACGGTCATTCACTTTATAAAAGTACCAACCACTTTGTTAACCAGGCGCTAGGCAACTATCTCTAGTGTCGCCCTTTGCCCTGTGTTCCCTGCCAAAATCATCCAGGGAAAACAGGACATTTCCCATTGGGATTCAGTTTTTCACTCAAAGCTGCCCATTGTTCTCCTTTGGATTTTAATCATATTCTTAATGGCTTCAGAGACAAGGCATCCAGGATGGAAGGCAAAATACTTAGTTTCTAAGATCTTTGCTTAACTATACCCCCATCTCATTTAGCTCTACAGAATTGGAAAGAAATTAAGTATGTGAGCTGTTTCTGCTCAGAGCCAGACCTTGAAGATTAAGAATAGTAAAGTCAGTTCTGAATAAATCCTTATATCAGGGAAACAGGTATTATATAACCAGCCCTTCAGCACCTACCTCCTAAAACTCAAAACTAATAAAGATGTTGATTAGAAAGCACTCGAGTAAGTGAACAACTTTAAGGAATCTATTAAAGGGAGAGACTCTGGTCCAAAAGAAACAAGAAATTGGCTTTCCTTTTCTCCTCTAATGTCAGGAAACATTGATAATCATTGACTCCTCTAATACAGCAATCTACTTGTTGCTTTGTAAATTCCTAGGCCAAGAGAGGGGAAAAAAATCAAGACTAAAAGCCTATCAATATATCCCATAGTGTGATTGTTCCAGAAAAATGGTGGCTCTTTCAACCAAAGAGTCATAAGTAAAAGGTTTTGTTACTATCTTTTTAATAAATACAAAGAATATCACTGGTCAGATTGAAATCAGTCCTTGCCAAATTTGACAATTATTTGATTAAATTTTTTTTTTTTTTTTTGGTGAAGAAGATCAACCCTTAGCTAACATCTGATGCCAATCCTCCTCTATTTTGCTGAGGAAGATTGCCCCTGGGATAACACGCGTGCCCATCTTCCTCTGCTTTATATGGGACACTGCCACAGCATGGCTTGACAAGCGGTACGTCAGTGCATGCTCAGAATCCAAACCTGCGAACTCCGCCCCCCAAAGTGTAGCCGGGCACATTTAACCACTGCGCCACTGGGCCGGCCCCTGATTAACTTCCTTTTTAAACTTATGCTATTAGCTTCTATTATTAATAATAATCTTTTTTGTTCATATAGAAAAAATACACCTTTACACCAACATTACAATAATTTTAAAATCATCTTGCTATTTTTTCCCTATTTGCATTAATTTCAACTGCAGAAAAATAGTAAGATCTTCCTTTACGCTGGCACCAGTTTATTCAAGTATTAGCTGTGAATAAGTCCATATAGGGGCTGACCCCATGGCTTACTGGTTAATTTCGTGCACTCTGCTTTGGTGGCCCAGGGTACATGGGTTTGGATCCTGGGCTCGGATCTATGCACTGCTGGTGGAGCCATGCTGTGGAGGTGTCGCACATACAAAAACTAGAGGAAGACGGGCACAGATGCTAGCTCCGGGACAGTCTTCCTCAAGCAAAAAGAGGAAAATTGGCAACAGATGTTAGCTCAAGATCAATCTTCCTCACCAAAATAAATAAATAAATAAACAGAACCATATATGTAATGTGGTAGGCAAAGTTTCAGTTTAAAAAGAAAATGTTGAAATTTAGTGATGTTAAAGAAATTAAAATTCAACTATTCCTTTCTAAGTTCTTAAAATGACATATGCCAAATCTTTATATATTACATACATTCCTTCCTACTTTACCACCCTTCTGCTAAATCAAGTGAATAAATATTAAAAGTATTTATCATATTTCTTCTTTAAGTATTTGCTCAGATATATGAGCTGCTACTTTGAAATATCCTCCTGGTGTCATAAATTCCAAAGAATTCACTGTCTTTGTTCAGAACATCTGCTAAGAAATTTTTTCTTCTCTGTCATGAAGAAGGATCCCCACCAAACACAGACATGAATCATTTCATAAGATAAATAAGGGATTATTCATTTACAATTAGATTGTAAGGAAAGTCAAGTCATTTGAAGTAAATGGAAGCTCATTTTTTTGAAATACAGGGGAGCTAAGAGCCTGAAAAATCCTTATAGCTTATTTTACATTGGAGAATTGGGAGGTCAAGCCATTAACTTTGTGAATTTGCAGAGGTTTCCCAGAAGCTCACTCAAATCCACACCTAGGCCAATGTTAAACTTATTCAACTTATTAGCATAATAACATAAATGACTATTTCCAAAATTAAGACTGAAAAGAGTCTCTAAACACTGTCAGTGAAATCTCAGGGTCACACTGAAAATGATAAAATGATAAACAAGAGTCTACACCAGGACCAAACCAAGCAGGAGATAAGTAGGTTTTTACTCTTTTGGAAAAGACTAGCTTTATTTCTGTGCACAAACTTGTTTTTATAATAATTACCAGAATTGAAAACTAGTAGATTCTGCAAGTAATAAAAAATGGATATGGGTTGAAAAGAAAATAAAAACACCATGTATTTTTATTAAATATTCTTAAAGCACTTAGTAAGTTTTAAATTGCTTTATGTTGCTTGGCAATTAACAGAAAAAAATAAGATAAAAATAATGAATAATACATTTTAAACAATACATTCCTTCACTTATGCTAAGCTAAATCATAGTTGTATTTAATTCAAGGAACTAAAAGAGATGAAAACATTTAGCCATGACAACACTTGGCATTTGTAACAATTTTGACTCAAAATTCATAGTTTTCATATATGCTCCATCTATGATTTTTCCTCCAGGCAAACATCCAATATATAAGAAAAAATATTACTTCACCAACGCCTAAGTAATGCATAGAGAGAATAATATACATCAAAAGCCCTATACACGGCTTAGTTAAGCCACAGAATCCAAGAGAACTGTTTTACCATATAAAAGCAGAACACTTATTCAAGACTTCAGATTAGAAATGCTGACAGATAATCATTTAAATTGCATGACTTATGCAGAGATATATTTAGACAGGCCTAGATTCTGATCTCAGTTCTACTGCTTATCTCATATGGTTGTAGTCAAGATTAAATTAAGTAATATAAGTAAAGTACCTAGAGCCTATTGCTGCAAATAATAAGATTCTCTCGTATCCATTTCAACTACTTAATAATCAATAGATACTTGGGGTATGCTTTGTAGACAACACTGTGCTAGGCTCTACAGGGAATGCTATGACAGTATATGACATAATCCCTGCCCTTAAGGGTTTACAGTACAAATGGGCAGTAAAAAGGCATGTGGCTAAATTATGTTTGGGGTAGACAAAATCTGCAGGAGTTCAGAAGAAATAGTGAGCAAAGAAACCTGGAAAAGAATCATAACACCAGACAATGTTCTAATTGGGAGAAATATTAGAATTATCATTTGGAACATCCACCACTGTGGAATCCTTCTTAGGTCATCTATTATTTCTTAATTGATAAAGATCTCTAGCTGTTTACAATCAAAATCTCCCATTTGGCACTCCCAACACTAGATCGAGTTTTGCCTTCCAGGAAGATTTCAAAATTTAGATTAATTGATATTCATAGATTTTTTGAAGGATAAAGTTTAAAATAAATACATTAACAAAAATGATTAGGAAAATCAATAAAACCACTTTATTCTTTCTATCCACAGATACGGTTCAAAATTATTTTATGCTGTTTTTGTCATTTATATGTCCATCCTCTAAGTCTGCTGTGAAGTTAATTCTTCACTAATTATTTGGCTTGATGCCATCCTGAAAAGCACTTACTAGCTATATACGACTAACACAGATTCACCCACTTATTCATTTATTTAACAAATATGTATGGAATGTTTCTATGTGCTAAGCAAGCAATGTTATAAACACTGGGGATTGAGGAGTGAACATAACAGATAAAAACCTTGTTGTTGTCAATTTATCCCTCAGAAATCAAGTTGACAAACACAAGAGTGATTTCACTCACCTTCTGTTTGCTTGGATCTCTCTTCCCAATATGTGAAGAAGTAGAAAAATATTTATACCTAAATAAAACAGAAGACCTCACAGAGTGCAAATATAGACTGCCTTGCTTATAGTGATTTCCTGAAGCCTATGGGAGAATGAAGTAATTTGTGTTCTAATGCCAAATTCAGGAAGAGTCTTAGAGTGTCAAGGAAAACTTTACTCTTTGAAGAAGATCTGTATATTTCTTTGAAGAAAATATACAGTTCAGCCAAATATGCCCAGATTACTATAAACTCTTTTCTCTTACGCATTCTTGAAAAAGAGGATATCCTTTGCTTTGACACTTGCTGTATATTATAGCAATATATCTTAAAGAATTGGTCTTGGCCAAGTAAGAAAAATACTAAATCTTTTGTTTTATGCTTATATATACCACTGAAAGTATCCTGTCTGCTTTCATTAAAATTGCTGGACTAATAGTAAAAACTGAGGTGTTTGCCTATTTCAAACAGATCTGTATAAATAATTGAGAGTTCCTAATACTTAGGCACTTTTCCAAATCACACAAAATCCTTGAAACTTTACAACTGATATATATCAAAAGAACTGAATCTGGAGCTTTTTGTCAGGTAAATCAGGCTGAGAATTTCGACATTTCTGCAATTTATTTTACGTTGCTATTAGTGTAAGTGAAAATAGCTCCTAGAGACACGGTTTTGTCCCATATGAGTCACAAGACAGTTCAAAGAAATACTCTATGAATAAGTTTCTGCACTAAGCCTGGGTGGAATGACATCCAGGAGACACAAACAGGGGGCAGCCGGCTTATCCTCTTGTGCAAATTCTGATATTATTCCTCTAGTTTGGGGAAAGAAGAAAGATCTTCTATTTATTTACACTGTTAGCAGCACAGCACTGACCCTTTAGTTCTTTCCAATCCTTCTCATAATAACTTGGTTATCAACCATATCATTAGGCCACCCATGTAGCACACAAAAATACTGTTTCACCATAGTGTGAGGAAGAAGCGTTTAAACTATACATGGAGAGCCCAGAATTTATCTCCGTGGAATCCAGAGGAGGAGAATAGACAGCATTCACATTTCTTCAGATTCTTTTCATTCTATTCCTCAAAGACTCTTTTTCCTAGTCCAGGTCTGTCTCTGCTTAATTACTCATGTTATGCTTTGTATTTAGGTTTAATCTGCTCCTATTAGCAGTACCAAACAGTTGCTTTCCTCCTTTTCCTCCAGGAATCTATGTAAATAAATTCTTTTCCCACTCAATGTTGTAAGTAGTCCCCTGGCTTCTCATTCATTAAAGCTTCTCTATAATCTTATAGGCGTTCCTAGCCAAGTAAATCACTCGAAGCTGTTTCTTCACCTATACATAGGAACACAATTCCTAGGTCATAGAGTCATTAGAAGAATCATGTTATATAAGATACGTAAAGTGCTAAGATGGCACTGTGCAGGGCTGGCAAAAAGTAGCTCCCATGTATATTTCATTATTTACTTTCTCTTATTTACCTGTGTCCGCAAATCCACACTACACTTTCCCATCCATCGTTTAGATGCTCATGTGTTGCTCTGCTTTCAGTAGATCAGTTTTGATTCATTATTCTGCTGCCCATTCATTGCTTATGAATTTATGGTTACATCTGTCCATCGTAATTCACATTTATATGAGGTTTTACTAAGTAATAACATAAATATGGAGATTCACAATATAAGTTTAATTCTCTTATCTGAAAGTACTTGCAGGCCGGCCCCGAGGCTTAGCAGTTAAGTGCTCGCGCTCCGCTGCTGGCGGCCCGGGTTCGGATCCCCGGGGCGCACCGACGTACCGCTTCTCCGGCCATGCTGAGGCCGCGTCCCACATACAGCAACTAGAAGGATGTGCAGCTATGACATACAACTATCTACTGGGGCTTTGGGGGAAAAATAAATAAATAAATAAATAAAAATGGAAAGTACTTGCTTTTTCCTCTATGCTATTATAATCTTTTTGTAATTATAAGTATTGTTTTTGTCAATATCTGCATTATATTTGTGTGTCTAAGTGTACACATAAACATGTGTGTGTGTATAGACAGAGATAAAGAAAGAGAAGATATTAATTTTTGAAGATAAATCTAACACTCTGTTTACTGTTACGGCAGCAATGACACCCAACATGGTATATTAGACATAACAGCAAATACTCAATAAATGTTTGCTGAATTACATTTAATAGGGACAAGACTTGCAAACCACAGAGGGTTAGGATGCCACAGAAGTGGTGAGTCATGGTGCTTCTTAGAAATAAACAAACCTTCCTGCATTTATCCTTCCAGGGGCAACTCCATTCTTGTTCCTTGAATCTCGATGTACTCTTTTACAGCATAGACTGGTTCCTTATCCAACTCCTGCTCTCTGTTGCTGCATCAACCCAATAGATGACCTCTGTTTGCCATGACTATAAAACTCCAAGAGGCAGAAAGAGATGATTTGTTTCCTTCTGTTTCTTTGTGATCACCTACAGTGCCTGGGGCTCTGAACAAATTGGGAACTCAATAAAAGTTATTAATTGTCACATTCACTTAACTGGGATCTCTCATATTCCTGGCATCTGACACCTGCTTGAAGAGTTCTGCCTATGAATACTCACTGGACCAGTACCGATGGGTTTGTGACAGGGGGTGTGGAGGGACACACAGTTCCACTTTGCCAGTGGCCAAGTACTGCTAGGCTTAGGTTCTGTTAAATTTTCTAGAAGGAAAACATTTTGGCTGTGTTAATAAATTTATATTAATTATGTTAATTCACTCCAGAGATGCCTGTCCAAGTCAATTTTATTGCTATCACTGAAAATTGCTTATGAAATCACATGACAAATATTTCCCTAAAATGAATTGAGAGTATAAAGCTTTGTTCTTTCTTTATCCTCATAACATACATTCATGTTGCCAAAGTGTCAGACTCCATAATAACTCATTTGCAATAATTCTGCCCATGCATAAGTTAGTGTATATTTAACAACTCTCAGTGTTTTGAAGTGCCCACTTCCTAACCACATTCATCATGTCTTGGCATCTCTAACCATCTTTTGGCATCAAATAAACACAGCAGAGGTTTACCAGTCATCAATAATGAACCAAGAGCAAAGTAAAGAGCTTTAGTACTTTAGAAACTATACATCTCCTGATCCACAGAAGAAAACAAATCAGTTGTGGCCCACAGTAAAAAAACCCAGTCTAATTTGGGCTTTAGCAATGTTTGAATTTCAGTTTGTTTCTGGAAAGAAAAGAGAAACTATAGTTAAAATAAATAATATAGAACATATAAGTTTATTAAAAATGTAATAATTTATTTAAAATATTAAAATTCGGTTTTACAGTATAGTCCAATTAGTAGAGAGTTACAAAGGAACAAATTAAGAAACAGTAAGGGGGATGTGCAGAGTTTTTAAAAGGTATAGACTAAAAGAAAAGAGACGCAGAGGAATATTAACACAAGCAAAATATTTTCATGGCTCAGTTTTATTCTGTAAGACTACAAAATAAAATTTGGGGAAGAATATTCTTCCCAAAGCTTTTAGAATTTTTTTGTTTTCTTGAGATGACAGAAAAAAAAAAAGGAAATTCCAACGCTTGATGTGATCCATTGGTATAAGAAACAATGAACCATATTCAGAAATTGAACGCTGAGGAGGCAAACTATTTTAACACTTTAGTAGGGCTAATTGTATTATTAAGTTTTAATGGCAAGTGGTAACACTTGATTAGAGCAGCAATAAGTTAATTATCGAGTTTATGATAATGTATCAATAAGGACGAGGACTAGAATGCAATTAGAGACAGAGGATAAAATTGATTAGAAGTAGGTAGGTCGAGAGTTACTAAAAATTAAAAGCAAAGTAAATCCAATTAGAAGAATAACAGTAAAAGCAAACTTGATTATTAACATTTATCTAGATACTACAAGGTTCTACAACAAAGAAAACAAAAATAGGATATATCTTGGGAAAGAAGTGATTCTTAAATATCTTTCAAAGAGTTTGTATCCTGGAAATAGGAAGTAAGAATTAGCAAAAAGAAGACAGTGCCACGGCAGGAAAGCTTAGACACATTTGTTGTGCTTTATATCAAAGGGCCAGGCCATTGTTCATCACTGAACAGGAGCCCCATTTCTCTATGACTCAGCAAGCCAACAGATGATCCTCTGAGAAGATTCTTCAAAATTGACACTGTATCAACTAAATTTTAAAGATAATATATTGACCTGATGGTTAGGACTGTTCTGAAAAGTCATTAAAGGAAGCAATATAAAAACAAGATCATGAGAATCAGAGAGATTATGGGCGGAAGAGGCACACTTCAGGCAAGGTGCGCCTCACCCATCTGCCAGAGTTCCCCCACTCACTTTCATTTCTCTGCACTAAGAAGCCTTTGTAGAATGAAAACTGAAAATATTGAAGATATTTAGACGGCAATTTGGGTTGAATTGACTTAAATAGTGTCTTCTTATACCATGAGCACTGTTAATTTATAATTACATACATTTAATCATGTTGTCTAGAAAGAAGCTTTAACTTAAAAGTAAAATTTTAAACATCAATAAAATTGAAAGTCAAATCATAGAAATTTAATACACAGTCCTCAGAGTCTATTTTTGAAATTAACAGTCCAAAATATCTCATCCAATTCTTTTGTTTTCTAATGAAAATCATCAACTGTGATCAAACAAAAGCAAAGATTAAAACAAAAGAAAAAATAATACGTTTGTATAAATGTCAGGATTCTATGCTAATGCATTTAACGCTTTAGACATTTCAGGCATTCTGAATTACAGTGTTTTCATAAGTGTTTCTAATTAAACTATTCTGATTAAAAATTGGAAAAGAAAACAATGTTCTGATCTAATTTTAATGCCTTAGTTGGAAATCAATCATCTCTAGACATGAATTCAAGCATTACATGTCTCTAATTGAATATTCCGAGGAGTTAATATCTTCTGAAATTATTAACAAATTATAACATTTGTCTTGTTTTTTTCTAAATATCCTCCAAAGTACTCTACTATACCTCATTATGTACACATTTGGTGATAATGATGACCTTGTTACCATTGATACATTTTATAATAATTTTACATATAAAATTTAGTAATTTTTATAAGAAGTGTAATTAATGCTCATTTAAAATATTCTAGAATATGGCTCTGAAAATAACTATATAATTAATTTAAATATCACCTCTTTCTACCATCTAACCAAGATGGCCTTAGCATGACCCTCAGTTTGGCTAAACTACAGACAGGCTTCTTCCCGACTCTAGACCACTTTGCTTAGAGCGTTTACTTTAAGACAGTGTGCAATAGTAAATTCTTTCTCTGCCCCTTTGAGATGTAAATACTCTCCAGCTTTGTGCCAGTTTTACAGCCTCAGAATGTCTTTCTCAAGGGCCTGAGAGCTATTCCTTTGAAATGTAACCCTCAAGAAAGACAATGCCCTTATCTCCCAATCTCTGAGGGATAAGTGACAATGAGCAATTCCGTAAGTGACAGTTAGCAACCACAGGTAGCACAATCATATTGACCATTCTCCCCTTAACTTCTTCCAGTACTTTTCTAACAGCTTCCAACAGTGCTTAAAAATCCTTCCTGCTTTTTGTTTCAGAGGGCTTGAGTTCAATCTCTCTCCCCTATTACAAGAGTTTTGAATAAGTCTTCTTTGACTGTCTAATTTAACTTCTCTTTTACACATTATACCCAGTATCATCTCAGTGAAGCGAGGAACATTCTCCTCTAAAAGAAGTGGTATTTTAACAGACTTTTTCAGAGTAACACATTCATGTGGCATTTTTTTATAACTCTGATGAAAGATAACGGATAAACAATGTGGAAGCGAGACTGTGCAATGCATAGAGAAGGTGCCTATGCATTGTGTTCATTCCCAAACCTAGCACTGGCCCTAACTATAGCCATAGCCTGGCCTCACCCTCATATGCTAACATCTCTGCTGTTAGAATCTCTCTATACCTCTGCGAACACCAAGGGTCACACACAACTTGCAGGCAGAATCCAGCTAGGAGTTGTGTTTGGTCTAGACTGCATATGAATTTGAATGTCGCAGAGTCCACCCTTACCCATATACATTACACAGTTTCATTTGTTTACATTGCCTTCCTGACTTCATTTGAAATATTAAACTCTTTAATGTATATCATCTTTTAAAAATTGAGTCGGAACCTTTTAGTGAAACAATATTTTTTCCTAAAATGGAAACGACTTTAATATTTAATAGCTTCAGGCTTATATGCTTTTTCTTTTTCACAATGTAGAGTTATTTTCCTACTTATAAAAGTAACTTCAGGCCTTTAGTTTAAGGTGGTAGACCGAGCACATGCATTATTTACCAACCCTACTAAAATCTTATTGAAATGGAACTGAAAATTAACATAAAGAAATAAATCATGAGTACAGAAAACAGCAGAAGGAAAGAGGAAATCAGTAGACTAGAGATTTTGAAGAATTTTTGGAAAAGATAGATAAGTTGAATAAAAGAATAAATTGGAAATGAAGATCTACAATTTAGAATTTGTACTGTAGATGGCTACAAAATATATAGTAGATGCGGGAGATCAGAATTGGCCACCTCAAAGTATATCTCTTTACCTTGATTATTTTCACTGAAAGAAACTTTGACCTCACCTCCCCCACCCCCACTAACTGCCTAAAAGAATTTAACTCTGGGTATGGATAGACTGGGAGGGTCCTTGCTATGCCCATTCCAAGTAAAAGTAGAAGTTATCCTTTGCAAGAGATATTTACATTTATGAGGGAAATTTCCATTTGTAAAGATATCTCCCTCTCTGTACCAGGAAGAAGGGGGGATGACCTATCTCTAGAAACTCTTATCAGTGCAGAAGAAGAGGACTTAAATCTGCATACTCTTGTTTACTGTGCTTTCTGGTAATCTCCCACAGCTGACTCCCCCCACTTCCAACACCCTCCTTTGTCTTTAGCTGAGGATAATATTCAAGATGAGAACCTCTGCCATCTTGTCAAGTTACCCAGTGGGTCTCTCCCATGTATACATGTTATAAATGTATATAACTGCTATTTGGTCTCATGTCAATTTAATTTGTAGCCCAGCCAGAAAGGACCTAGAGTGGGTAGGGGATAGTCTTCCTCCCCTTCATAGACATTCTTCCTAGTTGAGCCTTGGAAAATTCTTAAGCTCATACTTATCAAATAACAGTGAGCAAGCATGAGATATGGGGAAATTAACAGATTATTCAGGAACATCCTGAAGAATAACTATGCCAGTTAGTTCCTGTCATCTCTCCAACATCAAAAAACAGCAGTCAATAGAAGTCTCTCTCTTACTATATCTCTATATCTCTAAAGAAAGTGAACAATCTTCATAAGATCTCTGTGAAAGAAGGTTATTTCATTCCAGAACTCCCAAAACCCTATAACCCTGATTATCATACTTTATTTAACTAATCTCTTTTAAGTGGATACCCATGCTATTTTGAATTATTTCATATTGAACACAATTCTTCAGAGAATGTTATTGTATATACTTGTGTATGTTCTTTGAGATTAAATTTACAATTACTTTAACAAGTTCATAAAATCCCATTGGAATTGGAAGTAAAATCTGTGCCTAGATTAATTTGAAAGGCACGGACATAATCACAAATGGAGGATTTAGAAGTGACTATGACTCATATATTGATTTGTAAGTGCTTCAGCCCCTGAAATTAAAGTGTATGTTTCAGATAACAGTCCTTCATCAGATGAATCTTTTGCAAATTTTTTCTCCCAGTCTGTGGCTTGTCTTCTAATTCTCTTGATAATATCTTTCACAGAGCAAAATTTTTTAAATGGTGTCACAATACCCAACGTCATCTAGGTTTTCTCCTATGTTATCTTCTAGAAGTTTTATAGTCTTGCATTTTACATTTAGGTCCATGATCTATTTTGAGTTAATTTTTGTGAAGGGTGTAAAATCTGTGTCTAGATTCGTTTTTTTGCATGTGAATGTCCATTTGTTCCAACAGCATTTGTTAAAGAGATTATCTTTGCTTTGTTGTATTGTCTTTGCTGCTTTGTCAAAGATCATTTGACTATATTTTGGCGCAGGTCTATTTCTGGGTTCTGTTTTGTTCCATTTATCTATCTGTCTATTCTTTCCTCAATATTATACTATCCTAATTATTGTAGGTTTATAATAAGTCTTGATGTTGGATAGTGTCAGTCTTCCAACTTTGTTCTTCTCCTTCAATGTTGTGTTGCTATTCTGGGTCTTTTACCTCTCCATATAAACTTTAGATTCAGTTTGTCAATATCCACAAAATAAAATGCTAGAATTTTGATTGAGATTGCATTGAATCTATAGATCAAGTTGGGAAGAACTGATATCTTGACAATATTGAGTCTTCTTATCCACGAAAATAGAATCTCTCTCCATCTATTTAGTTCTTTGATTTTGTTCATCAGAGTTTTGTAGTTTCCTTCACATAGATCTTATACATGTTTTGCTAGAGTTATACACAAGTATTTCATTTCATGGGATGATGATATAAATGGTACTGTTTTTAATTTCAAATTCCATTTATTCATTGTTAGTATATAGGAAAGCACTTGACTTTTGTATATTATCCTTGTTTCCTGAAACTTTGCTATAATCACTTATTAGTTTCAGGTGTATTTTTGTTGATTCTTTTGGATTTTCTACATAGACAATCATGCCATCTGGGAAAAAAGACCATATATTTCTTTCTTCCCTGTATATATTTTATTTCCTTTTCTTGCCTTATTGAATTAGCAAGCACTTCCAGTAGAATGTTGAAAAAGAGTGGTGAGAGGATACATCCTTATACAGTAATTTTAGCATCTATGTCTGTTCTGTGTTGGTTTTGATTGATCTTTCTACTCATTATGAGTAATCTTTTGAAGCCCTTTGCGTGCTTGATAATTTGTTACTGGATGCCAGACATTGTAAGTTTTACTTTGTTGGGTGCTTGATATTTTTGTATTTTTTATTTCTATAAACATTTTTGAGCTGTTCTGGGAAACAGCTATGCACCTTGGAAACAATTTTATCCTCAGGTCTTGCTTTTAAAGTTTGTTATGCAGGACCAGAGCAGCAATTAGTCTAGAGCTAGTTTTCCTCCTGCACAGAAGCAAGACCCTTCTCAATATCATGCCCAATTTCCCATGATTTAGGAAATTTTCAGTGTGGCTTTTGGTAACAGAACACAATTTCTGGCCTTGTGTAATTTCTGAATACTATTCCCTCCAATTCCTTCAGGTGGTTCTTTTCCTGGCCATAGTTAATTTCCTCACATACATACACTGATTACTACTCTGCTGAATCTTGAGTTGGATCCTCTGCATATGTCCAGAATCTTGCTGAGTGCTGTTTTCACCTATTTTGTATTCTCCCCTGAAAATTCTAACCACCTTGGTCTCATTGGAGTCTGCCTGTATTCTGTCTCCTGTATCACAGCCTGAAAACCCTCTTAATGCTTTAAGACGGAACAATTATAAGAATAATCTCATTTGTTTTCTATATCTCAGAAATTACGTTTTATTATTGTCTAATGTTCAGTATCCTAAAAACCATTGATTTTGTATTGTAATTGATTTTTCAGTAGTTTAGTTTAGATAGGAGGGTGAATCCAGTCCTTATTATTTCATCTTGCCGGAAGTAAAAGTATCTTCTATTTTTTATTATGATATTTAATGCATAAAAAGAATATATGTAATTTGTATAAAACTACAACAAATAATATAAATAATAACAGTGAATCCACCATGAAACACAAGAAATATAATATTATGAATGACTTTTGGCTACCTACGTATAATTCTATGTTGTCCTACTTCTAAACACTGTCATGCCTTCAGTATTAACAATTGTCTCATTTTTATGTCAATTATTCCTTTGATATTTAAAAATAGCTTTATCCAATGTATGTATGTTTAAGCAATATAATACTTATTGGGGTTTTATTTTTTTTGAGCTGTATAAAAATGAATATTCCTTCCATTACTTGATATCATGTTTCTAGCTTTCAACCACATTTTTGTTATGAACCATTTATTTTTATAACTTATTAATATTCTAGTTTATGAATATGCTAAGATTTATTTACCCATTCTCCTAACAGTATATATTTGTGAGGTTTCAGTTTTATGTCATTTAGGAACATTGATTTTTATGAACATTTTTGTCTAACACTCCTCTCTATTTTTTTGTAAACGATTTGCTGGTTGTGGTTTTTTCCCAGCTGTCTGACTGATGGTAGGACCTTACTGTTGTCATGAACACATTACAATAAGGTGTAAAAATAAGTCTCTTTACATAATATTTTACTTTGAATATGCTAAATGTGGTTCTCTTTTCTCTGGGAAACATCTTTTTTAAAATATCTTTGAATAGTTCTTCTGTGTCATTTGTTTTAGTCTGTCCTTAAGGAAATTTATCAGCATGTAAATAGATTTTCATTTTCTAGTCTTCTTGTCTATCAGCTTCTTTTCCGTTTTTGTTTTTTTTTTTTTTGTAAGGAAGATTAGCCCTGAGCTAACATCTGTCGCCAATCCTCCTATTTTTGCTGAGGAAGACTGGCCCATCTTCCTCCACTTTATATGGGACACCGCCACAGCATGGCTTGACAAGCGGTGCGTTGGTGCACGCCCGGGATCCAAACCCCGGGCTGCCGCAGCACACTTAACCACTATGCCACCAGGCCAGCCCCACTTTTCCATTATTTTTATTTATTTGTTTTTATAATTCAAGAAAGCACAAGTTTACAACTCACAGATGTATTTTTCTATTCATTGAATAATTTAACTCATATTTATTGAGTTCCTAATATGGTCCTTATATCCTCTGAACTTTTCAGCCTCTAAAGGAGTTTTCAATTTTTTGTTTATTGGTATCCTCTCTTATTTCATCTATCTAATTTTCTTCTCGTTTTGTCAATATTCCATTTCATCTTCTTGCCTTCTCAGAGAAGCCAAGACTTATAAGCTATTGTTAGCAGTTTTCTGCCATTGCCTTTTGGAATTTGAACTAAATACAATCCAGATGACAATTCTCTTTCTGATTTTTTAAAGTTATTTTTCTTCCCTTTTTCTAATCTTATTCATAATTTAAAAACAAATTTTATTGGTTTCATGATTTTTTTTTCTTTATTCACTATCATTTAAGACAAGATTTTTTCTCACTAGTATTTGTTAAACAAGAAGCTGGTATTATTGCCCATGATTCTGTCTTCTCTCCACCTTAGGGATGAGAAAATTATATTCTCAGAGAGAAGATGTATAGAACTCATAATTCTAATTTTCAGCAGGAATTCAGTGGTGCTACATCTAGACAATGGAATATTATTTAGCACTAAAAAGAAATGAACTATCTAGTCATGAAAAGACATGGAGGAAACTTAAATGCATGCTATTAAATGAAAGAACCCAATCTTAAAAGGCTACCTTCTGCATGATTCCAAATATATTACATTCTGGAAAAGATGAAACAATGGAGACAGTAAAAATAATCAGCAGCTGCCAGGCATAGGGGAGGGGAAGGATGAATAAATAGAGCACGGAGGATTTTTAGGGCAGTGAAAATACTCTGTATGATATTATAATGATGGATATATGTCATTATACATTTGTCCAAACTCATAGAATGTATTGCACCAAGAACAAACTCTAAGGTAAACTATGGACTTCAGCTGATTATGGTGTCTACTGTAGCGCATCCTTGGCAACAAATGTACTATTTTGGTGAAGGAAATTGATATTTGGTGGGCTATGCATTTAAGGGGGCAAGAGGTATATAGGAAATCTCTGTACCTTCCTCTCAATTTGTTGTGAACCTAAAACTTCTCTGAAAAAAATAATTCTTAGAAAAAAAAAGGAAAGGCTTGCATCTGGAATGTAAAACTAATACCTAAAACTCAATAATATGAGAACAAAAAACAAAATTTTAAAATGAGCAAAAGATTTGAACAGGCACTTCACCAAATAAGCACATGAAAAGAAACCCAAAATCATTAATTATTAGGAAAATGCATATTAAAACCACAATAAGATACCACTACACACCTACTAAAATGGCTAAAATTAATAAGACTAACCATATCAATTGTCATTGAGAAGGTGGAGGAACTAAAACCATCATACACTGCTGTTGGCGATATAAAATGCTACAGACACTTTGGAAAACAGTTTTGTAGTTTTTTCACAAATTTAAACATATACGTATTTATTATTCAGCCACTCTACTTTTAGAAATCTTCCTAAAGAAATGAAAGCATATGTCCCATAAAAAGACTTACACATAAATATTCATAGAAGCTTTATATGTAATGCCTACAAACTAGAACAACCCAAAAGTCCATTAGCAGGTGAATGAATAAACAAATTTTAGGGTATCTATTCAATGGAATAATATCTAGCCATAACAAAGGGTAAACTATAGATATATGCAACAATATAGATGAATCTCACAATTCATGACAACTTGATGAATCTCAAACAGCTGAGGGAAAGAAGGCAGACCAAATGAAGAGTACATATTGTATAACCCAATTAATACAAAATTCTAGTAAAAGAAAGCAAATTTATAGTGGTAGAAGGAAAATCAGTGGTTGCCTGGAGACAGAAGCAGCTAGGGATCAGGGAAGAGCAAGATGAGGGCATTACAGAGGAGCAGGAAGAAATTTTAGAACATGATGAATATGTTCATTTTCTTGATTGTAGTGATCGTTTCACAGATGTGTGTGTGTGTGTGTAACTTAAGAAATTATGTACTTAATACATATGCAGTTTATTGTACGTCAATTTTACCTCAATTAATGTGTTTAAAAAAGTAAATAAAATAAAGGAATACTCATTCATGATAAAAAGCTCTCAGCAAACTGTGAATAGAGGAGAATTGCATCAACTTGATAAATATAATCTACAAAAAACCTATAGCTAACACCATCATCTTACTTAAGAGTGAAAGATTGAACTCTTTCCCACTAAGATCTGGGAAAAGGCAAGGATGTCCACTGTCACTACTTTTATTCAACATAGTACTGGAAGTTCTAGATACTGAATAGGCAAGAAAAAGAAAGAAAAAGCATACAGATTTGAAAGGAAAAAATAAATTGTCCCATTTGTAGATGATATGATTGCCTATATTGAAAACCCCAAGGAGTCTGTAAAAGAATTCTAGAATTAATAGGTGAGTTAGCAAGGTAGAAAGATACAAGATCAACACACAAAAATCAATCACATTTCTGTGTACTAGCAATGAATATGTGGAGATCAAAATTAAAAACGCAATGCAATTTATAAGAACCACAAAGAAAATTAAATACCTAGGAATAAACTCAATAAAACAAGGATAGGATTTGTATGCTGGTAGTTACAAAAGCCTGATGTAAGAAAAGATCAAAGAACACCTAAATAAATGGAGAGACATATCCATGTTCATGGATTGGAATACTCAACATAGTAAAGATGTCAATTCTTCCCAACTACATCTATAGATTTAATGTAATTCCTACCAAAATACCAGCAAGGATTTTGTAGATATAGACAAGCTTATTTTAAAACTTATACAGAAAGGCACAGGCCCAAGAATAGTTAAACAATTTTTACAAAGAAGAATAAAATAGGAGAAGTCCCTCTATATGATACTAAGCCTTACTATATAGCTACAGTAATCCAAACATGTGTTATTAGTGGAAGAATAGATACATAGATCAATAGATCAGAATAGAGTACTCAGAAAGAGACCTACACAAATATCTCTAACTGATTTTTAACAAAGGTGCAAAACCAATTCAATGGAGGAAAGGTGCCTTTTCAGGAAATGGTGCTGAAGCAAATGGATATCTATAGGCAATTGATGAGCCTGGACCTAAACCCAAAATGGATGATGGATTTAATGTAAAATGTGAAACTATAAAAATTTTTTAAAAATGAGAAAATCTTTGAGATCTAAAGAGGACAAAGAATTCTTAGACTTTGCAGTAAAAGCACAATCAATAAAAGGAAAATTTGATAAAAATGGATATCACCAAAATAAAAACTTTTATTCTATCAAAGTCCATGTTAAATAGATAAAAATATAAGTTACAGACTTGGAGAAAACATTTGCAAACCACGTATTTGACCAAGAACTAGTATCTAGAATATATAAAAAAAACTCTGAAAAGTCAACAGTAATAAAACAAACAATCCTAGAAAATAGGCAAAATATGTGAACAGATATTTCAACAAAGAGAATATACAGATGGCAAATAAGCACAGGAAAAAAGTGTTCATCATTAGCCTTTGGGGAAATGCAAATGTTTTAATAATGAGATATCACTACTTACCTTCAAAATAACTAAAATGAAAAACACTGACAACATTAAAAGCTGGCAAGGATGTAGACAAACTGGATCACTCATGCATTGCTGGTAGGAATGTAAAACGATATAGACTCTCTGTCAAGTAGTTTGGCAGTTTCTTATAAAACCGAACTTGCAATTACCATACGACCCAGCAATTGTACTCTTGGTCATTCATATTAGGCATTCAAACTTTGTTTACACAAAAACCTGTACAAGAACGTTCAGAGAAGCTTTATTCACAATAGCTCAAAACTAGAAACAACTCGGATGTCCTTCAACAGGTGCATGGTTAAACTGTGGTGAATCTATACCATGGAAAACTATTCAGCAATAAAAAGGAATAAATCAGTGATACATGCAACATCCTAGAAGAATCTCCAGAGAGTGATGCTGAGTGAAAAAAGCCAATCTAAAAAGGTTGCATACTATATTATTCCATTTATATAACCTTCTTGAAACGACAAAATGACAGAAGTGGAGAACAGACGAATGGTTCCCAGGTTTTAAGGAGAGTTCGGGGCAGAATGGAGGTAGATGTGGCTACAAAAGGCAACATGAGGGATCCTTGTGATGATGTAATTATTCTGTACCTTGACTGTATCAATGTCGACATCCTCATTGTGATGTTTTAGTATAGTTTTCTAAGATGTTACCATTGGAGGAAACTGAGTAAAGGATACAGGGGATCTTTCTGTCTTATTTTTCACAACTGCTTGTGAATCTATAATAGTCTCAAAATATAAAGTTTAATAAAGGGGAAAAGTTTAGGATCTGCATATTTCATACTATGCAAAGTTATTTGTCAAATATGGAAAAGACAGAGCTATAAAAATATACTATTTAAAAAAAATACTTGAGAGAGTGACATCAGCATCGTGGCAAAGGGAATTGATCGCTAGTCTCTCCCCTCTAAGTTACAACCAGTAGGACATCCATAGAACAACAAAAGGTTCTCTGCACAGCACACCAGAACAGCTGAGAGATCCATACATCTATACATGTGAAGGTGGGTTGACTGGACCTCCTGAGGTGGTGAAACCAAGGGAGCAGTGGCAGTAGCGCCCAAGATTGAGGGCTGTTAGAACTGTGGCCACACCTGTGACCAGAGGCCCCAAGAATTGTGGTAATACTTGCAAAAGGAACCCCCAGGAAACCAGAGGCACCAGGAACCACTGAGGAGCCCGCAACCAGAGGATCTGGGAACTGCAGTGTTACATATGAACCAGCCTCCTCCCCCTCCCCTGGTGGCGGTGCCTTTGATACCAGTCCTCCCAGCAGTAGAGGCTGCATCCAAGACCCTGCTACCCCCAATAGTGGCAGTGGTGCCCATGACCTGAGGTTCCAGGAATTCTGTGGCACCCAAGATCAGAGGCTGGAGGAATAGCAGTAGCACTTGCAATTCAGCCTCTCTCACTTCCCCAGCACTGGTGGGTGGTCCCCACAATCTGAGGGTTCAGGAACCACAGCTGTGCCCATGACCCAGCTCCTCCCCCAGTGGTGGAGCCTCTGACACTGCGCCTTCCAGACTTTGGGGCTATATACAAGACTCTGGGCCTCCAGCAGTGGTGGAAGTGCTCATAACCTGAGATTCCAGGAACCGCATCAGCACCCAACACCACAGGCTTCAGGGATCCCAGTGGTGCCTGTGACCCAGGTACCATTCTCCCATGGCAGTCGTGGTGTCACCCATGACCTCAGCCAACCAGGCAGTGGCAGTGACATCCAGTACTCAATGTCCCTGGCAACAGCAGTGCCAGCACCCTCAGAAAACCTGGGAGCAGCAGCACATGCAGCACATGTGGCACAGTGCCTGAGCCCACGAAAAGCCTGCAGAGAGCCAGGTAACAGTGACAGTGGATACCATGACCCTGGTCCCCCACCCATAGCAGAGGTGCCTGCAGACTCAATAAGCCTAGACATGTCAGAGGTGCCCATGACCCCAACTTCCACCCTACTTTCTCCTCACCTTACCACAGTGAGGGAACCTGAGACTCAGACAACCGCAGAAACAGCAGAGGTGCTTGCCAGCCCCATGGCTTGGTGGCAACACCCGTGATTGTAGCAACATTGTAAGCAGCAAGGTACCATCAACAGCAGAGGCACAAGCAGCACAATGAGGGCACTGACAACACCTCTGGCAGAGGCAGTGGAGGGTGGACAGCATGGGCACTCAAATACAACCAGAAGCAGCTCAGACTCAAAGCAAACAAAGCCTCATCCAAATAAGAAAGGTATGTACTACCACAAATGCACCAGCAGAGGAACATCTCATCAAGCACCACGAAAAACTACAATAACATGGTATCATAAAAAGAAAATGGTAACTCTCCAGAAACCAAACTTGAATTCATGGAAGATTGCAATCTAACTGACAGAGAATTCAAAATAGCTGTCATGAATAAACTCAATGAGTTACAAGAAAACTCAGAAAGGCAGTTCAATGAGCTCAGGAATAAAATTAATGAACTGAAGGAGTACTTCACCAAAGAGATTGAAACTCTATAAAATAACCAAACAAATTCTGGAATGAAGAACACAATAAATGAGATGAAGAATAAAGTAGGAAGCATTGGAAATAGAGCAAATCATATGGAAGAAAGAATTCGTGAGCTTGAAGATAGAAATCTATAAATGATTCAAGTGGAAGAGGAGAGAGAACTAAGATATTTTTAAAATGGAAAAGTTCTACAAGAAATAACTGACTCAATTAGGAAAAGCAATGTAAGGATAATGGATATCCCAGAAAGAGAAGAGAGCGAGAGGGGAACAGAGAGCTTATTTCAAGAAATAATAGCTGAGAACATCCCAAACCTGGAAGGAACAGGATATACAAGTACATGAACCTAATAGAACACCTAATTATCTCAATGCAAAAAGACCTTCTCTAATGCACATTGTATTAAAACTGTCAAAAGTCAATGACAAAGAAAGAATATTAAGGGGGGCCAGATAAAAAGAAAATAATAGCCAATAAAGGAACCCCATTAGATTATCAGTAGATTTCTCAGCAGACACTCTACAGGCCAGGAGTGAATGGAATGATACATTCAAAATATTGAAAGAGGGCCGGCCCAATGGCTTAGCGGTTAAGTGCACGCGCTCTGCTGCTGGCGGCCCGGGTTCGGATCCCGGGCACGCACCGAGACACCACTTCTCTGGCCATGCTGAAACCATGTCCCACGTACGGCAACTAGAAGGATGTACATCTATGACATACAACTATCTACTGGGGCTTTGGGGGAAAAAAATAAATAAATAAAATTAAAAAAAAATTTAAAAAATATTGAAAGATAAAAATTGTCAGCCAAGAATACTATATCCGGCAAAGTTATCTTTTAAATATGAAGGAGAAATAAAGCCTTTCCCAGACAAACAAAAGCTGAGGGAGTTCATTACAACTAGACCTGCCTTACAAGAAATCTTGAAAAGAGCTCTCCTACCAGAAATGAAAAGGCAAAAGTTTACAAAGCTTTAAACAAGATGATAAATAGATAGAATCAGAAAATTGCAACTCTACACCAGAATAGGTTAGCAAACACTTAATTATAACATGAGGTCTAAAGGGAAAGAAAGCATTAAAATTAACTATAACCACTTCCATTTGGTAACAAACTCACAATACAAAAAGGGATAATTTTTGTGGCAAGAAAAAGAGAAGGGGAAGAGGGAGAGGACAGATCCTGCATAAGCAAATAGAGAAAGGATGCTATCAGCAGTAAAAGAACTAACTCATCTGTGAGTTCTTTTATACAAATCTCCTGATAACCACAAAACAAAAATTCAGAGCAGAGTATAAAACATAAAAATGAGGAAACTGAGAAACACATCACAGAAAACCATCAAACTGAAATGACAGATAGAAACACAAGAAAAAGAAAGAACGGAAATATAGAACAACCAGAAAACAAAAGATAAAATGGCAGTATTAAGCCTTCATATATCAACAATCATACTAAATTTAAATGGTTTGAATTCACCAATCAAAACACACAGAGTGGCTAGGTGGATTAAAAAACAAGATCCAACAACATGCTGCCTCCAGGAGACTCCTCTCAGCTCTAAAGACAAACATAGGCTCAAAGAGAAGGGATGAAAGATGACACTCCAAGTGAATGGCAACCAAAAGAAAGTGTGTGTAATCATACTTATATCAGATAAAATAGACTTCAAGCCAAAAGACGAGACAAAGATGGACATTATATAATGATAAAAGGGACAATCCACCAACAAGACATAATGTTTATTAATATATATTGACCAAACATAGGAGTGCCAAAGTATATAAAGCAACCTTAGCAGACCTAAAAGGAGAAATTAACAGCAACACAATATCAGTGGGGGACTTTAATACCTTACTTACGTCAATGGAGAGATCATCCAGAAAAAGAATCAACAAGGAAATATTGGCAGTAAATGAAACACTAGACCAGAGAGACCTAACATATATATATAGAACATTCCATCCAAAAGCAGCAAAATACACATTCTTCTCAAATGCACATGGAACTTTCTAAAATATAGACCATATGTTGGGAAACAAAACAAGTCTCAATAAATTTAAGAAGATTGAAACTATATCAATCATCCTTTTTGACCACAATAGTATGAGACTAGAAATCAATTACAAGAAGGAAGCTGGAAAAGTCACAAATATGTGGAGACTAAACAAAATGCTACTGAACAACTATTGGATCAATGAAGAAATCAAAGGAGAAGTGAAAACATACCTGGAGACAAGTGAAAATGAAACACAAAATACCAAAATCTATGGGATACAGCAAAAACGGTACCAAGAGGGAAGTTTATACAATAGAGAGCTACCTCAAACACAAGAAAAATCTCAACTAAAAAATCTAATAGCATACCTAAAAGATTTAGAAAAAGAGCAAATGAAGTTCAAAGTCAGTAAAAGGAAGGAGATAATAAAAATTAGAGCGGAAATAAATGAAATAGAGACTAAAAGGACAATGGAAAAGATCAATGAAACTAACAGCTGGTTCTTTGAGAAGATAAACAAAATTGACAAATTCTTTTCTAGACTCACTAAGAAAAAAAGAGAGAAGGCTCAAATAAACAAAATTGTAAATGAAAGAGGAGAAATTACAACATATACCACAGAAATACAAAAAATTATAAGAGAATACTATGAAAACGTATACACCAACAAACTAGATAACCTAGAAGAAACTAGATAACCTAGAATCATACAACCTTCCAAAACTGAACCAAGAAGAAATGGAAAATCTGAATAGACCAATCACTAGTAAAAAGAGTAAAACAGTAATCAAAAACCTCCCAAAAAGCAAAAGTCTAGGACCAGACAGCTTCTCTGATGAATTCTAGCAAACATTCAAAGATTTAATACCTATCCTTCTCAAAGTTTTCCAAAAATTGAAGAGGACAGGATGCTTCCTAACTCATTTTACATGGCCAACATTACCCTGATACCAAAACCAGACAAGGACAACACAAAAAAGGAAACTTACATGCCAATATTGAGGATGAACATAGATGCAAAAATCCTCAACAAAATATTAGCAAATCAAATATAATACATTCAGAAATCATATACCATGATCAAATGGGATTTATTCCAGGGATACCAGGATGATTCAACACTCACAAATCAATCACGTGTTACACCACAATAACAAAATGAAGAATAAAAATCACATGATCATCTCAATAGATGCAAGGAAAGTATTTGACAAGATTCAACATCCACTGATAATAAAAATTCTCAATAAAATGGGTTTAGAAAGAAAATATCTCAACATAATAAAGACCATATATTATAAACCCATAGCTAACTTCATATTCAATGGTGAAAATTAAAAGCTATCCCCCTAAGAACAGGAACAAGAAAAGGATCCTACTTTTGCCACTCTTATTCAACATATTATTGGAAGTCCTAGCCATAGCAATCAGGCAAGAAAAAGAAATAAAAGGTATCCAAATTGGAAAGAAAGAAGCAAAACTGTCACTATTTGCGGGTCACATGGTTTTCCATATAGGAAAGCCTAAAGAATCCATCAAAAAATTATTAAAAATAATTAAAGAATACAGTAAAGTTGCAGCATGCAAAATCAACATACAAAAATCAGTTGTGTTTCTATACACTAACAATTAACTAGCAGAAAGAGAAATCAAGAATACAATCCCATTTACAATCCCAACAAAAAGAATAAAATACCTAGGAATAAATTTAACCCAAGAGGTGAAAGACCTGTACACTAAAAGCTATAAGACATTGTTGAATTAAATTTTGAAGAAGGCATAAAGAAATGGAAAGATATTCCATGCTTATGGATTGGAAGAACTAACATAGTTAAAATGTTCATATTACCTAAAGCAATCTACAGATTCAATGCAATCCCAATCAGAATCCCAATGACATTTTTTATGGAAATAGAACAAAGAATCCTAAAATGTATGTGGAACAACAAAAGACCCCAAATAACCAAAGCAATCCTGAGAAAAAAGAATAAAGCTAGAGGTATCACACTCCCTGATTTCAAAATATACTAAAAAGCTATAGTAACGCAAACAGCATGCTACTGGCAAAAAAAACAGACACACACAGATCATTGGAACAGAATTGAGAGCCCAGAAATAAACCCACACATTTATGGATAGCTAATTTTTTTAGAAGCAGCCAAGAACATACAGTGAAGAAAGGAAAGTCTCTTCATTAAATAGTGTTGGGAAAACTGGACAACCACATGCAAAAGAATGAAAGTAGACCATTGTCTTACACTATTCATAAAAATTAACTCAAAATGGATTAAAGACTTGACTGTGTAAGATCTGAAACCATAAAACTCCTAGAAGAAAACATAAGTAGTGTGCTCTTTGACATTGGTCTTAGCAGTCTCTTTTTGAACACGTCTCCTCAGGTAAGGGAAACAAAAGAAAAAATAAACAAATGGGGGGCTGGCCTGTTGGCACAAGTGGTTGGGTGCGCGCACTCCACTGCGGGGGCCCGGGGTTCGCTGGTTCGGATCCCGGGCGCACACCGACACACTGTTTGTCGAACCTTGCTGTGGCGGCGTCCCATATAAAGTGGAGAAAGATGGGCACGGATGTTGGCCCAGGGCCAGTCTTCCTCAGCAAAAAGAGGAGGACTGGCAGATGTTAGCTCAGGGCTGATCTTCCTCACACAAATAAATAAATAAATAAAATAAAATAAACAAATGGGACTATATCAAATAAAAAGCTTCTGCATGGCAAAAGAAATCAAGAAAATGAAGAGATAGCCTACCAAGTGGGAGAATATATTTGCAAATCATAGATCCAATAAGGGGTTAATATCTAAAACATCTTAAGAACTCATACAACTCAACAACAAAAAAACAAACAACCCAATCAAAAAATGGGCAGAGGATCTTAACAGATATTTTTCCAAAGAAGATATACAGATGGAAACAGGCACATGAAAAGATGTTCAAACTGGGGCCGGCCCGGTGGCGCAAGCGGTTAAGTGCGCGCGCTCCGCTGCGGCGGCCCGGAGTTCGCTGGTTCGGATCCCGGGCGCACACCGACGCACTGCTTGGCAAGCCATGCTGTGGTGGCGTCCCATATAAAGTGGAGGAAGATGGGCACAGATGTTAGCCCAGGGCCGTCTTCCTCAGCAAAAAAAAAAAAAAAAAAAGAGGAGGATTGGCAGATGTTAGCACAGGCCTGATCTCCTCACAAAAAAAAAAAAAAAAAAGATGTTCAAACTCATTAATTATCAGAGAAATGCAAATCAAAATCACAAGATATCACCTCACGACCGTCAGAATGGCTATGATTAGAAAGACAAGAAATAACAGGTGTTGGAGGGAATGTAGAGAAAAGGGAACCCTTGTACACTGCTAGTGGGAATGTAATCTGGTGCGGCCACTATGGAAAACAGTATGGATATTCCCCCAAAAATTAAAAATAGAACTACCATATGATCCAGCTATTCCACTTCTGGATATTTATCCAAAGAAAACAAAAACACTAATTCAAGAAGATATGTGCACTCCTATGTTCATTGCAGCATTCTTCACAATAGCCAAGACTTGGAAACAATGTATGTGCCCATCAACGGATGAATGGATAAAGAAGCCATGGTGTATCTATACAATGGAATACTACTCAGCCATAACAAAAGTTGAAATCTTGCCATTTGTGACTGCTGGATTGTCCTTGAGGGTATTATGCTAAGCTACATAAGTCAGACAGAGAAAGACAATTACCATATGATTTCACTCATATGTAGAAGATAAACAAAATCAAAAAGGGAGAATAGATTGGTGGTTATCAGAGAGGAAGTGGCAGGAAAAGGGCAAAAGGAATAAAGGAGACCACGTGTACAGTGACAGAAGGCAACTAGACACTTGGTGGTGAACACGATGCAATCTATGCAGAAGTCGAAATATAATGCTGTGCACCTGCAATTTATATAATGTTATAAACCAAATGCCTAAATTAAAAAATAATAATTAAAAAAATACTTGAATATATATTAGTATCAAACAAAAAAGATGAAGCAAAATTAAGCTCTCAAGGATAGGATATTCAGGATATATTTTAAAAGTTATGAACTCTAAAACCAGTGAAACAAAGACATACGTCTAAAGAAACGCTGCACATCTGGCTACAAAATTGATATGCAAATATTACTTGTTACCTTTACAAGAAAGAAATATAAATGAAAATAACATTTTAATAAAAATAACCTACACTTAAATACTAAATGTTCTTTTAAAAACAAAATACTAAGAAGGAGCACTGTAATGCCTTCAGCTCCACGTTTAATTCTAAGAATAAGAGAAATATGTGTTCTATAAACTCTGATGCTATGATAACTTCTGAATCTAGGACAACACTTTTCATTCATCATGTTCTCACAATTTCTCTGTTATTCAATACCAATTTTCTCAAAATAAAAGCAAGATCAGATAAAAATCAAAATTACCTTTTAAATTATATATAAATTTGTGTTTATTTCATTAAGTACCTACTTAAACTTAAAATGAATATTTGCAATATTTAGTTTAACTTTTGCACCCGATTATTAATCACAAGTTCATGTAAGTGGTTAAGCTCAATAAAGCTTCATCATCAATAAACAGTATTTATTTATGATTTGGCACTGTGTGCCATTGTTTTGTTCTATTGTTTGTTTATGGTTTTGCATTTGGTGCTGTATAAAAAGCGATGCATATCCTAGGTGGCATGGTGCCATGATGAACACAAAAAAACAGAGCAAGTAATTTCCTAGTTCTTCATTTCAATGTCCATTTAAATTAAAGTGACTAAACATATGCTGTAATCCTATATAAAATTATATGACTTTAGCACTTACTATATTACAAGTGCCTAATGAATACCACAATAAAAGTGCTTAGATTTTCAGCCCTAGACATCTGAACACCACATCCAAAGCAGAGCTGTAGAAATTGTCTTTATTCTCAGAGAGAGAGAAAGATGAAACTCAAAAAAACTCAATCCACGTGTATTTTATTTGGATGCTAAGGCAAACATTAAAATGATGCTCTGAGATAAAGCCTAAAACCTACAATCCTATCTGCAGTATTACCCACCTAATTGTCTCAACTATTCATCGTGTTTTGGTTGAGGTCCTTTAGTTTACACATAACCTTTCTTTGGATTCTTAACATTTGCAGTCAGAATGATCTTTTCTTACAGCGAAGTTTCCTTTATTAATTCTAAGACCTGAAAGTAAGCCTATGAGTTGACCTAAACAAAATCTTGATCTTTTCCATTTTCTACTACCCATTTTTATACTACCTTTATTTTAAAAGCTGCTCTTAGAGATGTTATACTATATCCCACAGTGTTTCCTTAGCAACTTCTACAGTGCCCCTGAGCTACAGATCTTAATTCCACCACATGCTGTTAAGTATTTTTTTAAAGTGTAACATGTCTAAAGCTTAAGCTTTAGGATATACAAAATTCAGCACATTTTCAGGTTTTCCTATGGGTTCTTATAATAGCATCTGTTAGTAGCTGTAGATAGGAGTAAGACAAGCTCCAAAAAAGACAATGAATAGCATGATTTCATAAGAATAACTAAATTATGTTTCTTCTGAATTTAACATCTAAATCCTCTTATAAAGATCCACTATGTTGGATCCACATTTAAATCTTGTTTCTGTGTCCAAACGAAGACTTACTGTCATCTGAATAGCTTGAAATGCATCTCCCATAGATAGCCCAAGAATATTACTTTCTGAGCCCCTTAATCCGGAATCACATGAACATTTTTGTATTTAAACTGAGTCCAAATGCTTTTAAGCTTTAACGTGTACAATTATGTAACAGTGATTTTGCACTGTTTTTTGATTCAATTTCTATTCATTGCATTTCAAAAGGAAAACGGAAAAATGCAAGAAATTGTTCATTGTATTATTAATTTATCATTCTATTTATATTAACATTATCACATATTTTCTCCAAAAAACAAAAGGACAGATGTTTTATCGTGTTAGGGACTCAATAAGAGTAACTAAGATAACAATAATGTGTGTAATATTGACTGCATCTATTTCTAATAGTAAACCTATTTATTCTGTATACACAAAATCACTCTCAATTCTGTGTAGAAGATGCAAGGTGATGACATGGAAAAAAGCGTGGACTGAAAGGCTGAAAACTGTGGGTTCAAATTCCGATGCTGGGTTTTTCCAACGCGTCCTTTTGGTAAATGACTCCCTCTTTGCCTACTGCCCCAGCTGTCTAACTGAATAAAATACATCTACTTCAAAAGACTGTGAATGGGTTGTTTTGTTTTTTAATTGAAGCTTTTTTACATGTTGTGTCCAAAGAGCAAGCACTGTCCAGAAAATCCATTTTAAAAAGGTGGATCAGGGGCCGGCCCGGTGGCGCAAGCGGTTAAGTGCGCGCGCTCCGCTGCGGCGGCCCGGGGTTCGCTGGTTCGGATCCCGGGCGCGCACCAAAGTACTGCTTGGTAAGCCATGCTGTGGCGGCGTCCCATATAAAGTGGAGGAAGATGGGCACCGATGTTAGCCCAGGGCCGTCTTCCTCAGCAAAAAAAGAGGAGGATTGGCGGATGTTAGCTCAGGGCTGATCTCCTCACAAAAAAAAAAAAAAAAAAAAAAAAAAAAAGGTGGATCAGTCCAACTTGACGAAGCCTATATCCTTCGCATAGTGATGGAAGAGTTGGCACCAATTATTGAGTCCGTATTTCCAGATCAGACCATGCCATATAAGCAGATATGGAAATAATATTTCCATGCATTTTCATGGGTGGCTCCAGTAGAGCTGATGGTGATGCATCTTGATTTCAGAGGCACAACAAGGAAAAGGAAAAAAGACTGTTTTAAGAATTAAATGAGACTATAATTTTCATAAGCAGAGCTATCTCTAATACATAATAGACATTTGGAATAAATATTAATTGACCTTTGTTTTGCCCCTTTAATTTTCAAATAACACCTTCCGAAAAATAATATTGCAAATGTGAACCTTTTCTAAGTGGTGCCGTATGCTTTATATACACGTTTAGGTGAAGAGAAACACAGATACTAAATAGATAATCAGATAGCTAATAGTGGATGTGTACTCAGTGCCAAGCCCTGTGCAGGAAGCTTTACATTAATCCCCGAAACAGTTTTATGAGATGGTTTGCTTTGCAAATGAGTAAACTGATATTTTTTGTAGACTAAATTACATGGTGAGGAAAGGTGGGGCTGGGACAGAACTGTCCAGCTCCAGAGCCCACTTCCTAACAAATGTCAGTAATAAACAATGATACTTATGCCTATTTTCATGTTTCAATATATAAGTTAATATATATTCAATATATAAGTTGATAATATATATAACATTCAACATATAAGTTAATATATATTCAATATATAAGTTTAATAAGGAGTAGACACATATCATACTTGAACATATAATTTTAAATTCATTTCAAAGTCCTCTAGTTTATTACATAGCTATGTTAAGGTTCAGGTAATAATTTTAATGAAAACTCCAAAAACTCCAGTTCAAATCTCATTTGTTCTTCTCACAGATTTTTAATTAGAATTTTCAGACTTTTGTCAGGAACTATGCTGATACGATCATAGACAATATATATGAAAAAGAAGTTTCTGCTTAAAAAAAAATTCCTAGAACTATCCAATGGCTAATAGAAATCCCACCCCCAAATATAAACACTGTCTTTTTAAAAAGCTGTGCACTGGTTTCTCGGAAAGATTAGATATCTATTGGGAAAGACAGCCTGTCTTAGAAGTCAACCCCAAACTATCTAACTCTGTAGGAGATAAATAGAGATTTGCCTGGAGAGGGAAGCAAAATATTGCCATGAATCACTTCCCTCGCAGCAGTTCTGAAGCTTTTAATTTTCAGCATTGCTGGTCTGCAGGTACATGCAGTTGATTAACAGTCAACAGAAATTGAACCAACCCCACGCGGAGTCCTCAATGTTAGCATGTAACGCTATTTTAAACGACTCCTTTCTTCTTTCTCCTCTTCACTCTTCCTCTCTTCTTAAATCTGTACTTATTTTTCTTGCTTTATTTTCTTTAAAAAAGTACTTGCATTATTTATTATTTTTCTTGCTTTATTTTCTTTAAAAAAATACTTGCATTATTTATTTATTACATGGATATCACAAATGTATTGCAGACAAACTAAGAAATGAATATATGTCTGAGTTTTTGTTTAATTACTCTTTTTCTTCTTCTTCCCCTGTTACTTTCTAAACCTATAAATAAACTGATCAGATCTTCCCTGGGAAATGATTCAGCAATGACGATACATGCAAACCGCTGCTGAGAATATTGTCTATCTTCCCATCCTCTCCTTTGTTTCTTGATCATTTTTTATTCATCATTCTAATTCCTCTTATATCAGTTATCCTGTCTATCTCCTTGGCGTGTTTGGCTTTCGCAGCATTTAAAATATTGAATGCACAGATTTTCCAGGATTTGCGCTTACAGAGACTCCCGGGAAATTTGGTGGCCTTGTTTGTGTTTGTAGATAGCATAAAATACATTTATTTTCTCTCTTTTTTATCTTAATGCAACCGTATGTGTTTTGGGAAATGTGTCACATATATTTGTAGATAACTGTGTAAATATGTTTAATTAATTCATCAGAAACCAAAAACAGTAGTAAGAAAGATTACCTTTTGGGTGTCACCCTCATCTCCACCCAGAAACTTAGATAATAAGTCTACTGGGCAAGCTGATAGCTACCATACTATTAAATTTACACAGTGTGAAAGAAGATGTTATCCAGAAGACAGTGTCAACACCAAATAGGTGCTAGAAGTAAAGAGTTCAAAGAGTTGTATAGTAAGCATTTCTCAATATCATTTATAAGCTCTAGGGAAAAAACATTCAAATAAAACGGGTGTCTGTTCCTTGACTTCTGAATCTCATATTAAATGCAGGGATCAAATATCGTCAGCCCCAGCCTCCCATCGTAAACCCAGAAACCTGTTTCTGCGCCCTGCTGTCTGTACACTCTGCTTCCAATAGGTAACGGTAGCTGCATGGGTGATTTCTGGAGCACTGTCACCTACTCACAAGGCAGGAGCATCGCTCCTTAGCAGGCAGATCTGTGTTCAGCAACTGGTCCGTCTACTTCCTGCAATAAAGTCCAGCTCTTACACTAGATTGCTAGAGCCCAGCAAGAGGATGGGAAGTCATCCAGAAGAGGTCTTGTCTGTATGCATCCGCTCTCCTTTGGTGCTTACCCGGTTGCCCTGGTCCTGTCCACGTCACTGTCACTTGCTCCTCCTCCCATAGCATTGCCTCACTTACCCCTGAGGCAGGTACAATGTGGCCAGAATCATGAGTCCTTTTAAATCCTTTTGGCACAAATAGAGTTGATGCTCAAATGTTGCATACTGGCTTATATAGTTGGAAGAAAAAATCCCTTCTTCCCAGAGCTCAAATAATTTTACATTTGCAATCCAACATACAAATTCTTAGGTAAATGCATGTTAATACCAGGTATTAGTGAGCAATATGATAAATTGCATATACATTGACAATAAATGTTTTAAAAACGCTGTATTATTCATCACTAAGATTTTTGCTAAATGTCAATTATATGCTTTTACATGCCTAAATATTCTTTCTAATATTAATTTTCCAAGGAAGTAATTTGGAGTTAATTGCATGGCAAATGAATTTTGGTGTTGCATACTTAAGAAACCTCAAGCCATTTTCTTCCTGGGATCAATAGATATTTGACATATAATAGCTGCAGTTTGTAATCTAATTAAGGGATTATTTGACACACTTATAGCTTTGGCACATTGAGTCGAGACTTTCTGACAGAGTGCACTGATGTTGAATGTTTATTTTGTCAAGAAATCCTTACTGGGGCCGACAGGGTGGCGCAAGCAGTTAAGTGCGCGCGTTCCGCTGCTGGCGGCCCGGGTTCGGATCCCAGGCATGCCCCCGACGCACCGCTTGTCAAGCCGTGCTGTGGCAGCGTCCCATATAAAGCAGAGGAAGATGGGCATGGATGTTAGCCCAGGGCCAGTCTTCCTCAGCAAAAAAAAGAGGAAGATTGGCAGATGTTAGCACAGGGCTGATCTCCTCACAAAAAAAAAAAAAAAAAGAGAGAGAAAAAAGAAAGAAATCCTTACTTATTACACTGAGGACTTGTTTCCTAATGAAATACCTCATGTATAACATTAGCAATCATTTGTGTCAGGAAGAGTACTGAATAATTTCTAGATTGCTTAATACTATCCATATGATAGAGACTGTATCCTATGGAAAACCTGGAGAATTAATAATTGCAATTAAGTCTCAAGATTGAAAACCCTTTTGAAGAAAAAAAATAACCAAAATATTGCCTTATGACTGCAATTGAAGTCACTCCCAATTCTTCAAGTAGTAGTCAATTTTGCATAACCAAATTTTATGTCCTATTTCTCATTTAAGCCTAATTCGTTTGATGCAATTTACCTCTTTTACTTGGAATAATAATTATATTATTCTCAAGCTAATCATAAAGATAGTGTCTTTCACTTATTTCTTTTATAGAATACAAATTTTCATAGTATACTTACCACTTGTGATGTGGATTACATTGATCTAGTTTTATCAATAATGAAATCAAAGTTCAGATAGCTTGTCTTAGGTCACCTAGCTAATAAGTGTTAGAATTGGGACAGGATAAAATCTTCTGCTTTCAATGCACATATTCTCAACATCACATACCCTCCTATCGTGCCCTTAGGGGAAATTTAACAGCAATATGGGGGTGGAAGACCAGTAGAAAATGTGGTCATCTACTATCATAGACACTTCCATGTGCTCCATTCGTTGTGCATTCTCTGCATTGTTTTGGAGTGTTCTGAACTAAACCTTAAGACCACTCATAGAGATCACAGATAGATGAACACAACTTTACAAGTATAAGGTTTTTGAGTTTGAGAATGTTTTTTTTTTTTTACTTGCCATCCATGTAATCCAATCAATCACCAAATTCCTTCATTTATAATCATTAATGAAAGCAATGAGAGTAGTTATATTCACTATCCATTCACTCATTTATTCATTCAACAAGACTGAGAACCTGCCGTGTGTCAGGTACTTCTCCAAAAACTTGAGGTGCAGCAGTGATAAAAACAGAGCGCTCTAGTAATTTACTTTGAAATAGCTCAATCTCTCAAGTGGCTGCCATGACTTGGATGAGAAAACTAAAGTTTAAAGTTGGTACTCACTGAAGTCCTCATACAACTTCTAAGAGTCAGAGACATCATTTAAATCCAAATAGGTGTCACCTAAAACAATACTCTCTCTTTTACTTCCTCCACATCTCTCACATCTGAATGAGATCATCTTCATTTCATGGACACCAACTGCATTTGGTGCTCACCACCTCAAACTTAATTGTTGCATCGGTTTCCTACCTGACTGGTTAGCCTCTAGCTTCTTTCTGTTCAAATTGATTTTATACCCCATAGTCAGATCAATCTTCTCAGAGCACCAGTTTCATTGTTTCAATCATTCACTCAAAAAATTTCAGTACTCGCCGTTCCCTTTTCTAGCAGGTGTTCCTTGTTACTCGAGTATTCCAGGTTCTGTGCATGTAATTACAACACACCTGTGTAAACTTATTTCTCTCCCTATTTCTCCTCACAAGCCCCCTCCTCCTATAAGACGCCTGTCATTCAACCACACTATTCCCATCCCCGCTTCTAGTCTATGTGAGGTTGTTCCTCCTGCCTGAAGTGTCCTTCCCCACAATTTCAGTCATCCATGTCTTAGTTCAAAGTTCAGTTGAAGTCCCAGTTCATTTGCTTTGCTTTTTCTATCCTTTCTAGTACACAGTAGCCTCCCTTTTCTAAAATCTTAATGCATTTTTCAATCCATTTGATTGGATTCTGGCAACATAATTACTCAACTGCTCTCTGTGTCTATTTCTTGTATTAGTAACTAGATTGTAACTCCTGGAAATCAGAAACCATGTTTTAACATTCCTTTTCAACTTCTCCTCAGTACTATGCACATACTTAATAAATACTATTAATTTAATTTGTTAATATAGTATCTGTACTTAATATACTATTAACTAATATATTTCTCATTAAACTCAAGAATTAAAAACTGACTATTTTGGACAAGAGATTTTTTGTCATCAGATTTTACCTATATCTTTAACTGCTTTTTATTCCATTAACTTACCGAATACTTCCATTAAGTTGCCACATTTTGAATGTTTTCATTTGCAATACCTTTTATATCGATCCTTCTTTCTACATTTGCATAATTACTACTCTAGTATAGTCTCTCATCATTTTATTTCTGAATTATTTTATAACTCTCTGAAACAATGGTCTACCTCATTAACGAAAGAAAGAATGAAAAAAAAGAAAAACTCTCCAAAGTTCAAGCAGTTAAGAGATATGAAGGCATAGTACTCTAAGAGCTTACAGTCTATTTATTTAAAACAGGCAACTACAGATAATTACGACACAGGTATGATAAAGTATATATAGAAAAAACACCAAAGCAAAACTGAGTAGCGGGCAAAGGAAAGTGGACAGAGAGATAGAAAACGGAGAAAAGTGTGAGAGATGCCTTCCTGGAGAAAGAGGGGCTTAGACTGAGTCTGGAAGGATTACTAGGCTAACACCAGGAAGAGAGGAAGATGTACCAGAGGGCTTCTGGGCAGAACTAATAATGTAAATATTCTTCCAGCATATTTATACTTCTTTCCATAGAACACCCAAGGTCACACAGATCATTACTGAGACTTCCAGGGTCCTAGCAGGATATAGCACGCTCGGAGATGGTAATTGACTATTACAAAGTTATAGACAGAGTTAAGGGAAACCAACAGGCAATAGCACATACCAGGACTAGCAACGGTGGGAGCTGTTAACAACCCTTGGGTGTGAAGGAACAATGGGAGGGAATAGTTGCCTGAATCTGGAGAAAATCAGCTCTGAAAGGAGTCACGGCCTTTGGCAGAGAGAAGCTGCCAACCTGCTGCACCCAAACAGGGAAGGAGCCAGGGTAATAAACATCTTGGCCTTAATCTCTTCCTGACCTCTGATCTCCTAATAATGTCTCTCATGGCTGTAGCCAAGTGGAAGCCAGCAAGCAAGAATTTCTGTTGTTCATAGGTCTGCTTCCTGGAGCACAGAATAGAGAGGAAGAACGGTGAGTAGATCTGGAGGGGCAAACAGAAAATATCTGTCACAGTTCTTTAATTTCCCATAGCACGGAGAAAATCAGGCTGTACGATTTAAAATATTTTAGAAAAACACTTGAAGATAGCAGCAAAGAAAAACACCCTTAGGATCTCTCACAACTGGCTCCTGGAAACATTGCTCCTAGAGCTGAAAAATGTTGGCCATCCCCAAGGGCTGCCTATACACCTGCCTCCCTGCTCCAGGCAGGATTCTCCTCCTGCCTTGCTCCCAACCTGTTTTCCTGTGATGGAGGTACACTATCTTTCTCCAGCACCCAGGACCGTTCTAAGCCTGGCTAAACTCTCCAGAGTCCAGACTTAAAAAAGGAAAACCAGTGGCCCCAAGGCTTATTCTCTTCATAGGACTTGCCTCTTTCCACCGTGATTGAAACTGGAGTGTACGCTTACTTTAGCGGATACCTCACCCTCTACCTATGACTTTTTTTTTTTATAATTTTATTTGTTTATTTTTATTTTTTCCCCCAAAGCCCCAGTAGATAGTTGTGCATCATAGCTGCACATGCTTCTAGTTGCTGTATGTGGGACGCGGCCTCAGCATGGCCGGAGAAGCGGTGCATTGGTGCGCGCCCGGGATCCGAACCTGGGCCGCCAGCAGCAGAGTGCACGCACTTAACCGCTAAGCCATGGCACCGGCCCTCTACCTATGACTTTAAGTTATGGCGAATAATAATATACAATTGAAATAATAATAATAATATACAATTGGAGAATAATAATAATATACAATTGAAATAGCCCAATAGCTGTACAAAGGGTGCAATAGCAGAGGGGTGATTTTATCACATTTCACCCTTCTGAATTATCAAAAAAAAGAACTCTTTCCTTTTACATTTCTTAATATTTGGATTATTCAATTTTATTAACTATGGATGTCCTCATCAACACCACAATCCTGCTAGAACCTCAGATAGCCAGAGAGTTGGGGGTTTCTCTTTAATAAGATACAATGCATAAGTTAGATCCTTCCTGTAGTTTGTAAGTCTCACTTCTAGGCTCTTCCAAGCTGGATCTTAAAAAACCACATATGAATCTCCAAAAAACAAGCAACAATTTGCAATCACACTATAATTAAAATCTATTTTGAAAAAGATGCTTTTCTCAAGAGGAAGCATAACATGAAGATGCAATTCTGCTTATAACACAAAAATATTGTACATTGTTACCCAGGGTAATTTAACAACTTAGAGTTGCAACTTCTCATACGTCTCAATTTCTGCTTGTGATGGGTGTCCCCAATACCACCCTCAGGTTTGATGATGTGCTAGGATTCACAGAACTCAGAAAAGCTGTTTTGCTCAAGGTTACAATTCATTACACAAAAAGACGCAGATTAAAATCAGCAAAGGAAAAAGGTACATAGGATGGAGCCCAGGAGAAGCCAGACACAAACTTTCCTTTGTCCTCTCTCAGTGGAGGCCCAAGGACAGAACTTAATTTTCCCAGTACCATGTGTGACAAGACATTCAAAGTGTTACCAACCAGGGAAGCTCATAGAGCCTTGAGTCCAGGATTTTTATTGGGGCTCAGTCACGGAGACTCCAAGCGCCTGCATGATTGACCTCAGCTATTCAGTCTCTAGCACCCCCAGAGGTTGAACTGATACAGCACAGCCTTGGACGCCAGGCAAAGAAAACAGGCATTCACTACAAACCACACTGTTAGTACAAACTATCTGGCCCAAGGTGCCAGGTAAACAAAGACACTCTTATCAAGCTGGATAGTCCAAGGGCTCTGAGGTTATCTCCCAGGAGCCGGTCAAGGGCCAGTCTGAAGACCTTTGGAATGTATAGAGCTTGGACAACGTGGGTCTAATGAGTAAACCCTTTGATGTACAATGCTTATGGACTTTTTAAATATATATTTGCTGAAGGAGACGGTTCATTGCTTTGGTCTGTCCATTACAAAAACCATTAGCAAGAAAGGTGTATCCAGAGCTCTTCTTCTAAGACAGAAAACTACTTGTAGCTTTAAAATAAGAATGTTTGGGGTATCTCTTACCCCCAAGCCCACCCTCTTCTTATTTGAAAATGCTCAAGGTCAAGTTTTAGCCACAGCTCTTACCTAAAGTACCTTGTACTTTCCCCCAGTAGTTGTTAAAAGAAGAAAACCTCCACCAACTAGATGGCTAGAAATAAATGTTCAGATATAAAAAAGTGGCAGAAGAAAGTGAATTCCCTTTTTGTATGTTGCTCTACAGATTTCTGCCATTTCGGCTTTTAGGAGCTGAACTCTGTTGATCTCAGTTTGGACCCAGCAAGTCAAGTACGTTCTCTTACAGAAATCGACTAATAATATCACATAAAACTAACAGTGGGAACTCTATGGAGCTCAAAAGAGGAAGCAATTGATGAAATGAAAATAAAACTCAACACTATCAATATTAAAAACACATTATCTTACATTAGTAGTAAGCCAATGTGAATTCGTTATCTTGTTTTATAACCATTCTTTTTGATAAAGGCTATTTTCTTTCCTACATTTATTATATTTGACATGCTTATTGATTTCCATTGAAACATATTTCTAAAATATTCATTTTTCAAACAAATCATGTTAAATTAAATGGTTTTATGAAAAAGATACAGTGTATTTATAATCTAATCTTTTGAGTTGTGTTCTACTGCCCCTAACGGGTCTAAAATGAAAGAGATAAGACAGAATATAATCAAAATAAATGAAAGAGCCTTTAAAAAAATACCCACTCTTACATCTTTTATTTGGTGGCACTGTAACAGAACATGCTAGTGTTTGTGTATGTTAAAGAACAAAACTAAAAGACCACACATAAGCATTTGAGTGAAAGTGACATGTATAACAAGTGCTTCGACTCCCAGGTTTAGCCACTGCTGGAATTGGAAATTAGCCAATAAAAGTATAAATTCAATTGCATTACTTTGAAGCAATTAAAGTTGCCTGATCGCTTTGGCTGTGATAGAAAAAGAGCGTTCGCTCTGGCAGCATTAGATCAGTGAGAGGTGAGTTGGTACAGCGTGAGGTAAAATACTGATTTAAATTTTGCCTCAAGGTCTAGAGGGACTTGCTTTCATTTACTAGAAATAAGCAAGACACAAGAAGGTTTAGTGTCGCATGGAAACAGTTATCAATCAAGATCTCTAGTAATGCCAATAGACCTTAGGGGAAAGTTAAATGACTGGTATGCAACACAATGTTTACTGAAACTCAGAAGAGAACCACAGCATGACGGCAAAATCATATTTCATTTTTATTGAACCATTTATTGTAAATGATAAAATAATAGCAAAGATTAAATGGGGAAAATGTCTGTTGTTTGAATTAAAGTGTTTATCTTTCTCCTTTCAAGAATGCATAAGATGTATACAGTCATTATGAGTTCAAAAAAAGCTTGTAGCCAAGTGTATTGTGTTGGATTTCTTGCCTTAAGTTATGAACAAATTAATTTGACAATTTATTTTTAACGATGCATTGCTCTCCTGTGTGTCTTTGTGGTTGGGTGATCAAAACATCTCTACAGATTGAACACAGCATGATTTCCTTTTCAGAGGTTCCTATATAATAACTATTTGAAAAGGATTTTTAGCTCTCAATGCTTTAGCCAATATAATGTTTAGTAAAACTATTTGACTAGTATTTTCATCCAAGCCTTATTGCTACCTCCTCTTCTGTAAAACAACTTTATTCTCTAGGTCACTAATAACTTCATACTCGTAGCATTGACACTAAGCAAAACTAAGCTTCCTGAAATATCTCCTTCCTTCTGGACTTCTGTGTGACTCTTCTTGTCAAGCAATCTCCCCTTACCTAACAGACCCTTTCCTACCTTATCCTACTCTTTCTCTTGCCACTCCATAAAATAGGGTGCTCCCCGCATTCTAGTCTCCCACTTCTCTACTCTTTTTCTCTTGAAATTGTTTCTTAGTGTCATCATAGCTTTCATTGTATGGGAATGACCCCCAACTTGATGCCCCTATCCCATCCCCCTCCTTCATGCTCCAATATTCCTTTTCCCAATGCCTGATAGATATTTGTCAATCAATGATCCACTGGAACGTCAAACTAACTATATCACAAACAAAATGTGTTACCCTTCCATAGTCCAGTTCCCTTTCCCTTCACTCCTTCATTTAACAAATGATCTTTGAATACCTATCGTATGCCGGCTTTCTTCTAGATTGGGGATCAGCAAACTTTTCCTGTAAAACCCAGATAGTAATATTTTAGGCTTTGCAGGCCATATGTCTATGTTGTGGCTATTGAAGTCTGCCGTTGCAGCACAAAAGCTACAATGTGAGCATGGTTGTGTTATGATAAAACTACTTATGGATGCTGAAATTTAAATTTCATATAATTTTAATATGTCACTAATTATTACTCTTATTTTGATTTTTGGTCAACCGTTCTTAGCTCACAGGCCATAGAAAAACCAGTGGCAGCCTGGATTTGACCCATGGGCCACAGTTCACCTACCTCTGGTAGGGGTTGATACTGGAGATTCAGCAATAAACAAGAAAGATAAGCTCCTTGCCCTGAATAATCTCAAATTTTGAAAGAACCTCCCCTATGCCTGCTAAGTGACCCTTCCCTCTGTTTACATAGCAACCTATGTCAAGTTTACCCCTTATTACCTACTATAACCCACTCAGTCATCAAGTTCTTTGATTCCTCTTTATCCTAAGTCTTCACACTGTCAAACAAAAGTTTAGAGTAGAAAAAAAAAGAATATCCTAAATATTAATCTCAGTTTTCTATCATTCCAAATCCTCTCAATATCCATACATAAATGTTTCCATTTATAAATAGTTGAAAATATTTTGTACTTCAAAATTTTATTTTATTTTTTTCACTTTGCATTTTTCTATGTAAGTATTATCTTTTTTAAGGTTTTTGGAAACAGTTTTATTGAGATATAATGGAAATATAATAAATTACACATATTTAAAGTGTACAATATGATAATTTTTGACTTATGTGTTACTTTTTTTAATAATAGCTGTATTGAGATATAATTCACAAACCATAAAAGTCACCTTTTAAAGCAAGCAAGTCAGTGATTTTAGTATATTCAGAATTGTGCAACCATCACCATTATCTAGTTTCACAATTAGATCACTGCAAAAAGAAACCCCACTCCGTTAAGCAGTCACTCTCCATTCCCGTCTCCTCCCAGCCCCTAGCAAACACTGATTTACTTTATGTCTCTTTGAACTTGCCTATTCTGGACATTTCATACAAATGGAATCATACAATATGTGGCCTTTTGTGTCTGGCTTCTTTCACTTGGGATAACATTTTCAAGGTTCATCCGCATCGTAGCAGGTATCAGTACTTCATTCCTTTTTATGTTGAATAATATTCCATTGTATGGATCTACCACATTTTGCTTTGTTATCCAACAGTGATGGACATTTGGGTTGTTTCCACTTCCTGGCTGTTATGAATAATGCTACTATGAACATTTATGTACAAGATTTTGTACATGTAGACAAATGTTTTCATTTCTCTTGGGCCTGCCTGTGGGGAGTAGAATGGCTGGCTCACGTGATAACTCAGTATTGAACATATGTGGAAATGCAGCTGTACCACTTTACACTCTCAGCAGCAATATATGATGGTCTCAATCTTTCCACATCACATGTATAACTTTTGTTTTCTCTGACAGAATACTGGTTCAGATCTTTTTCACCTTATTCCTGGACTATTGAGATAGCTTTGTTTTTTACTATTCTGTCTTCAGTCTTTCATCTACTTCTATTCATCTGTTATGAGAGGTTCGGGGATTCGATCGGAGACATAAAAGAAACTTTCTACTCCAAACAAATGGACTGAAGGTATATTTTATTATATATAATATAGGATATTATATATCCTATATTATATATAATATATATATAGTAAAGGCGATAGTCCGCAAACAGATCCGAATAGGTCAAATAATAAGAGGGAAAAAACACCAGCTTGACTGGAAAGGGAAAACATCCACATCCGGCTGAGATAGCAGCAGATCCGAATAGGTCATATAATAAGAGGGAAAAACATCAGATCGATCGGAAAGGGAAACACCAGATCAACTGAAGGGAAATGACACAAATCAACCGGAAAGAGAAACACCAGGTTGACCGAAAAGAGAACACATCAGATCAATTACTTCACAATAAATCAATTACTCACAACATCCACGCCCCACTGCCGGGAGAGTCCTGTCAATCGACGCAGATGGGCAAGGATTACACGTCCTGGGCAAGGTGTCCCTTCCACAGGTGGAACTCTCACCGGGTCTCAGTCTCCAGCAGTTTATATAAGCAGTTACAGAGTTTACAGAGCAAGCATCTAGTGTTCCCATGCACCAATGGTTATCAGTGGCGTCCATGCATTGAGCCCGTTGGCTAACGTCCCAGCCCAGTAATTGTGTACGTGCATTGTTCTCTTTGGTTATCGTCTTAGCCCGGCACAGATGGCCAGTCCATCCCATGCTACAACGCTCCAAGAGCCTTGAAATGTTACAACTTGCAACTCTCTCCGTGGGAGAAGGGCCAGTTCCCACCACACAGAAAGCAGCTTTTGTATTTCTTTTTGTGCTGGTGGCTGTAGGTCAATGGAGCGGCCAAACATGCTGTACTCATGTCAAGACATCATCCCACAGTCCCATTAACATCAGTTTCATCCTCCTAAGCAACAATACTCTCTGTTACTGCCTTACCCCAAAAAAACTCTCAACAGTTATCTACAACCTAGGAGATAAACTGCTGATAGCTTACTCTGCAAAACCCGTAAAGATTCATAGGCCATCAAACTTGGATATCGGTTCCTCAATAGCTTATATCATGCCACGTCCGAACTCTCCAATTCAACCAAAACTGCTTATGCATTGTCTTGCTGAGTTACATCTTCTCTGGTCAGGGCTGGCTTCATCAACCTGCAACCTATGGAGTCACACGGTACCCACACCTAGAACACTCCTGCACTTAGTTTTATGCTTATTTGTCACTGTCTTGAAATTTTAATAATATTTTAACAAGAGGTCTCACATTTTCATTTTGCTGTAGACTCTGCAAATTTTGTAGTCAGTCCTGTCTGTGGAAGTTGAGTTTTAGTGTCTAACCCCATCCAATTTAGCACACACTTTTTGCATCTCAACTGCTTTTGCTAGGATTGCAAAGCACTTGTCTTCTCTATTTCAGGCTAGTCAATTCTTTATATCCCTTTTATGACATTAATGCTACCAAGTTTTCATTCAGTTTTCAGTTTTTATCGTTATTCTTTCAGAAAAGTCATGATACTCATCATTATTTTATTTTTAGTTCACAGCCCAAGCTGATACATAGCCTGAAATAGTTTAGCAACTTTATTTTTGACTTTGAGATACAGATTCTTTGGATATTTCCTTTAAAAAAGTACTCTAGCTTAGAACAAATGTTCTCATAGTAGAGGTTTTGATCAAATACATACCTTGATGATACCAAGGCCCCTCTGGCAAAAAAAGAAAAAAGTATGCATTCTCTAAGTGGGAAAAATTTCTTGCCTATCAGTTTCTTTTCCATACTGAAAAGCAGATAGCCCCTTTCAGCTTAGCAAGCACATGATTTTGGCCAAGGTGTATAGACATACTTCACTTTCAGAGAAGTTGCATGATCCGAAGCAAATGTACGTGAATTGAAGTTTTATAAATTACATACGTTCTTTCATTGCTTTAAATTGTGATTTCAGAGATAAGAGGTAAAATTCCACAAGAAATAATTTAAAAGACGACATTTTAAAGGTCTAATCTTCTATTCCATTTAACTGCTGAGGACAATGTTATAGCTAACAGAGGAATAAGCCCATTTTTAAAATTAGTGAAATTGTTTGCATTTGGTGAGATTTTAGATACATTAAAATTGGATTCAACTTTTCTAGTCTAAAAAAAAATAAAACCCAACAAAAAACTGGATAGCCACATGCAAAAAAATGAAAGTAGACTCTTACCTTACACCATACACAAAAATTAACTCCAAATGGATTAAAGACTTGAATGTAAGACCTGAAACTGTGAAACTTCTAGAAGAAAACATAGGCAGTACGCTCTTTGACATCAGTCTTAGCAACATATTTTCAAACACCAATGTCTGACTGGGCAAGAGAAACAATAGAAAAAATAAACAAATGGGACTACATCAAACTAAAAAGCTTCTGCACAGCAAAGGAAACCATCAACAAAACGAAAAAACAACCTAACAATTGGGAGAAGATATTTGCAAACCATACATCTGATAAGGGCTTAATCTCCAAAATATATAAAGAACTCATGCATCTCAACAACAAAAAAACTACCAACTCAATTAAAAAATGGGCAAAAGACCTGAACAGACATTTCTCCAAAGAAGATATACAGATGGCCAACAGACACATGAAAAGATGTTCAAAATCACTAACTATCAGGGAAATGCAAATCAAAACTACAATGAGATATCACCTCACGCCCCTCAGAATGGCTATAATTAACAAGACAGGAAACAACGTGTGTTGGAGAGGATGTGGAGAGAAGGGAACTCTCATACACTGCTGGTGGGAGTGCAAACTGGTGCAGCCACTATGGAAAACAGTATGGAGATTCCTCAAAAAATCAAGGATAGAACTACCATATGATCCAGCTATTCCACTGCTGGGTATTTATCCAAAGAACTTGAAAACACCAATGCGTAAAGGTACATGCACCCCTGCGTTCATTGCAGTGTTATTCACAATAGCCAAGACTTGGAAGCAACCTAAGGGCCCATCAAGGGACAAATGGATAAAGAAGATGTGGTATATATACACAATGGAATACTACTCAGCCATAAGAAACGATGAAATCCAGCCATTTGTGACAACATGGATGCAAAGTGAAATAAGTCAGAGGGAGAAGGTCAAATACCGTATGATTTCCTTCATTAAGTAGTAGATAATAACAACAATAAACAAACACATAGGGACAGAGATTGGATTGGTGGTTACCAGAGGGGAAGGGGGGAGGGAGGACGGTGAAAGGGATAATTTGGTACATGTGTGTGGTGATGGGCTGTAATTAGTATTTTGGTGGTGAACATGATGTAATCTATGCAGAAATAGAAGTATAATGATGTACACCTGAAATTTATACAATGTTATAAACCAATGTTACTGCAATAAACAAAAAATTTTAAAAAATAAATAAATAAAAATAAAAAAAATAAAACCCAACAAAAAACTTGAAGAAGTACCAGGAGTTAGTAGTCTTATGGTCTATTTCACAATTAGCATAACAATGGTTTTTTTTTGAGACTTCATTTCTTTAGAGAAGTTTTAGGTTCATAACTAACTTGAGAGAAAGGTACAGAGATTTCTCATGTACCCCCTTGCCCCACACATGCACAGTCTCCCCCATTATCAACATCACTCACCAGAGTGGTACATTTGTTGCCAAAGAGCAGTCTACATTGAGACACCATGATCACCCACAGCGCACAGTTTACTTTAGGGTTTGCTCTTGGTGGGTTGCCTATGGGTTTAAACAAATGTGTAATACATATATCCATCATTACAAGATCACACAGAGTGTTTTCACTGCCCTAAAAGTCCTCTGTGTTCTGCCTATTTGTCTTTTCCCTCCCCTGTCCCTGACAACCACTGATTTTTTAACATCTTCATAGTTTTACCTTTTCTAGAATGTCATATAGTTGGAATTATACAGTATGTAGCGTTTTCAGATTGGCTTCTCCCACTTAGTAATACGCATTTAAAGTTCCTTTGTATTTTTTCATGGCTTGATAGCTCATTTCCTTTTAGCACTGAATAATATTCCATTGCCTGTATGTACCACCATTTATTTAGTTATTCACCTACTGAAGGACATTTTGGTTGCTTCCAAGTTTTGGTAATTATGAATAAAGCTGTGCGGATGTATGTTTTCAAGGAGCACAACTACTGGATCGTATGTATGGTAAGAGTATGTTTAGTTTTATAAGAAACCACCATACTGTCTTCCACCATGGCTGTACCATTTTGCATTCCCACCAGTAATGAATGAGAGTCCCTGTTGCTTCACATCCTTGTCAACACTTGGTGTTGTTAGTGTTCCGAATTTTGGCCATTCTAATAGGTGTTTAGTAGTATCTTACTGTTGCTTCAATTTGCATTTTCCTGATGACATATTAGATGGAGTATCTTTTTATGTGCTTATTTGTCCTCTGTATATCTTCTTTGGTGAGGTAGCATAAAGCTTTGCTTTACAATTTTCTTTAAGATGTGGCCTTCCAGGGCTGGTCCAGTGGCCTAGCGGTTAAGTTCATGTGTTCTGCTTCAGTGGCCCAAGATTTGCCAGTTCGGATCCTTGGCTCAGACCTACTCACTGCCCATCAAGCCATGCTGAGGCAGCATCCCACGTAGAAGAGCTGCAACTCTACAACTATGATACACAACTATGTACTGGGGTTTTGGGGAGAAAAGAGAAAAAGAGGAGCATTGGCAACAGATGTTAGTGCAAGGCCAGTCTTCCTCAGAAAAAAAAAAAGAGAGATGTGGCCTTCCTTTCTTCATAACAATCACTGACTATATTTAACCAAAGTTTAATACAATTATTCTCTATTTATAAGATAATAAGTTTTGGTAAAGTTTTTCTGGATCTGAAATAAGTAAGTGAAGTTTGAGCATTAAACATGCATTATTTTTTGTCATTGAGACAAGAAAAAAATGGAATCTCTGGTTATTATCTTCCAAATTGGATCTTTACATAGTTGTAAATTATCACCTTCTAATCTGTTTGCTAAGTAACCTCTACTGGCTTGTTTTAAAGCAGAGTAGACCTGTTAAAAACACCACATTAATCACTCTACTGAAAATATGAAAGGATTTCCTCTGTTTGGCCAAACTGACCTCTTCAGAGTCAGAATAATTAAATTCAATTTCTAGGAGTCTCTTGTACCAATACAAAAAGACAAAGAAAAAGGCCCTGAAATTTCACTTAACAGTGCTTAAATTCTGGAGCCCTGAGTTGTTTAGATCTGAAAATCAACTGGATAGTTTATCTTCAGTTACTATTCCACAAGACAACGGCTACTAATTAATTACTCATCAACAAAACTACCCCAAATGAGAACATCCATAGGGAACACACACAGCTATACTATTACTTTAAATATAGAGACAGTATAATTCAGTGGCTTTCAATCCTGTATAAGTAGTGGGGGTGGAGTGGAGAACAGAAGTGAAAAAATACCAATGCCTGAGTTCCACCCTCAGAATTTCTGATTCATTTGGCCCTGGTGGAGCTGGGGGCTAGATTTTCTTTTTTACCCCGGGTATTTCTAATGTGTAACCGTAGTGGATAGAATTATTTTTTTGATTTCTCTCTATGGGTTTCAATACAGGCTCAGACTTATGAGTCGTGAATCAGTTGTGGCCACACCTACAGGTTTGCATGAAATTTTTCAATATCCTTTTTCCATGTGAAAGGAGTTGCTCTGTCTCATGCTAAATGCAGGCACTTTCCTTAAAGCAGAGCCCCAATGGCGGTGGTGAAGTTTCCGTTTGCTTTATCTCACATTGTGTTTCGTCTATGGGTAGGATAATTACCACTGAGTCCCAGCAGCATATGGTGGTGGGCTGGGGAAAAGAAAACCAAATGAGGACAAAAGCACAAATACAAAAATAAACATAAGTCAAGTTTGTGCTGCTGGGTAGTTTTCTTTCATCTTTCTGTTCATCAGGTTAATTAACTGCACAATATGTCTTTGCCACTCTGATGCATCCGAAGCATCCCAGAAGGCTATTCCCCCACAATCTAAATTAAATGATACCTGATGATAGTAGAATTTTTAATTTAACTAGGGTTAAGTGAATCAGTCTGGGCAACATGAAAGTGTACCTTAACCATTATCCTTATGATCAACCGAACTCCCGCTGCAGGGGCTCACTGAGGAGAAGAGCTGGTGCTGGTGGATTCTCCCATATACACAGTGCACTTGGGCTGTAGGAGGCTTCACCCCACATCATATCAAGCCCATCACATGCCCTCATGAACCACATTAAATTTGCTTTAAAAGTTTTTGCAAGGAGTATTATAAATTTGCTTTTAAAATTATTTGCCTCTGAGTCTGTTACTTATTATTGACTATTATTTCTTTGTAGTCAATTGAGAAAAATTTAGCCCACAAATTGTTTACAAATTATAAAGATGACATACTATTATATTTTGTGGACACTTAATTGTACATTATTTATTTTGTTTGTTTAGAGTCTCTCTTTATGTTTTGCATCCAACGTTTCTTTTCTAGTCCAAGATATTTCCATAGACCCCTTAAATCTCTCAGGCCTTAGACTTGTGCCTAAGACTTGTGTCTGCTGGAGAAATGGGTCTCTGTTGCCCCAACTCTAAGATTCCAGTGAGAGACTGAATATACAAAGGGAGAGTGGACTGAATATACAAAGGCCAGTGGCTCACACTCTGAGCCACAACCTCTACAGAAACCAGCTCGCAACAGTCAGGACTTGGTCATTGACCGCCAGCTTCTCTATTTGCTCTCCTTTCCAATCAGACATGCCTGGAGCCTTACCTTTTCCCACCATAAATCTTTCCCACTTCCCTGCCTGCCTTTGAGTCTCTGCCAACTGCAAGTGATAGTGTCTGATTCCCTTGCTGTTGCAAGCTCTGAATAAATAGCCTGTACATGTTCTCATTCAAGTGGTCTTCATTTATTTCCAGCCAGCAATGAAATACTGGGAAAGGGCTGGTGATTGAATCTACATCTGACTTCTAATGTATCTCTCATTCCTGCTTGTATTTAAGTTTTTAAAGTAAGTCTAGAGGATATAACACGACTAATGAAAGAGGAGAGAATCAGTGGTTTACATTGTATAGACTAAAGAATTTGTTAACTCTATGCCATAGCAGTTAAAGTCTGTTTCAACTGATAAAACATTAAATGCATTTTAAAATAATAAGGTTCTTACTAATCATATTTGGAAACAGATTAATCTGCAAAGAAGTGGCCGGTATTTAAAAGGTTAGAGAAGCCTTGCCCAAAGGTAGGAACCATTTAGGATCATTCAAATCCAACTAGAAGTATCAGCACAAAGAGAAATAGTTGTTACTGAACTGAATGTCAAAATTATTTTTCTTTTTTGACAATACAAAAAAAAAATCCCTAGGGCTATAATAGTTTATATTAATGGATGTAATTAAATGAAACAAGTCTAATGTTAATCCATTTATTGCCTTACCTTCGTTCACTGCTTTTCACTGTATTGTTGTTCTCAATTCCCTCACTAACTCCAACATCATAATATAAGAAGTCAACAAATTAAAAATAGTCCTTTATATTATTGTTGCAAAAAAACAAACTAACGAGGAAAGAAAAACAGATCTTAACTTCAAGTTTCCAAAGCCGTCTAATTAAAACTCAAGCTTACATTTAATCATCCAGATTTCCCCATCATGTAAGTGGTGCCCTAGATTTAGGACAGCCTTGGTTCACTATAGCATCTTTTATTGTTCTCAGTTGATGACTGATATACTATAGACAGAAACAAACAGAAAAAAATGACTCGCGTGTATGTGTGTGTGTATGTGTGTATACCTCCTAAAGAGCCTTATCCCTATTGTTTCTACATGCCCTTGAAAATATTTCTAAATTCTCTTTATTATAAACATACAGAAGTAAAGTATATAAAAACACATTTACTTCCATTTATTGTAAAATATACATTTTAACATTGAGTCATTGACAAAGTATCCATTGAATAATAAAGTTAAGAACAATACTGAAATAAGTACACTCTATGAAATAAAATATTCATTCTTTTACCACACAACTTTCAGGTAAAGTTTCTATTAGTTATGTTCAGACATTTTACCAGTTATGGTGTAGTAGCCAGCCTCCAATATGGCCCCTCATGATCCCAATCTTCTGGTATTTGCTTCCTTTTGCGGTCCTCTCACACACTGTACCGGGGTTGGTCTGTGTGACCAATAAAATATGACAGAACTGATAATATATTGCTCCCAAGATCAAGTTGTGAAAGTTACTGTGGCTTCTGTCTTGATCTCTCTCTCTCTATCCTTACCTCCTTCTTTCTCTCTCATATCACTTGTTCTAGGGAAAGCCAGCTGCCATGCCATGAACAGTACTGTGGAGAGGTCCATTTAGCAAGGAACTGAGGCCATGTGAGTGAGTGATCTTGGAGGCAGATACCTCCACCTCCAGCCAAGTTGACTGTTTGCCTAGTTGACCTTTGACTGCAAACTCATGAGAGACCCTGAGCTAGAATCACACAGCTAAACTATTCCTAGACTCTCGACCCTCAGAAACTATGTAAGATAACAATGTTTGTTGCCTTAAGCTGCTACGTTTTGTAGTAATCTGTTATGCAGCAATAGATAACTAATACACAGCTAATATACATTAACTGAAAAGATAATAAGTAAGCTGTTGCAATTTATATGTGGAAATGTACTTATCTCAAAAGAAGTATTTTCATCCAAGTGCAGTATCATTTTACATAACTACTAAATGAGTGAATATATGTAAAGTATTTAAAACAATGGCAAATTCTATGTAAATAGCAAATAGGATAATGATGTTGATTTAATACCGAAAGATAAAAATTACTACCTAATGGCAAACTTCTCAAAGATAGAAAGTCGAAATTCTCACAATCCAAGAACAAGTAATTTTCATATTATTTGGTAGCTAGAGGTTAATACCCACCCCTTGCTATTAGAAGAGAGATTTGGAATCAGAAAGATTCTAACTGGTGCCTGAGGCCACCCATCCTAGATGGCTAAAACACAGCCATTCATTGTTAATCAGTTAACTCTCGTGATTTAAGCCAGGCTTCGGAAGGCAGGAATTAACAGCTCGTAAACCAACAATGCCAGGATTGCCTAGTTACAAACTATAGGGTCAACTTCATATTGACAGGCAGGATATGCTTTTCTTATATAAGCCTAGAATATGTTTTCAGATCTGATAGCTTTCTTAGTAACTAGGGAGAAAGGTAAACCTAATTTATCTTCCTCATCAGCCCACAGGCTATGCCTCATTAGCATTTAGCAGAAGACCAAGGAATTTTCCTACCTTTAAAACTAAACTTTTTCCATGAATTATCTTCTTCTTTTCTTTTTTCTGTTATGTTGGTGACGGTAGTAGGGTTTCTTTAAAAATCTTTTTTTTTAATTTTTCAGAAAAACTAGAATTTCAAACATGAGAGCTTCAAAAATGGCCATTTCTCAAATAGGAGCTAGGAAAAGGGGCTGTTTAAAGCTGCAACAGCTTCAACTGATTAGCCTTTTGAGACAGCAGGTGTTAGATTCAGCAGGGTCCTAATGCCAGGAACACATTTACATTCAAATTAAACTGAACATAATTACAAGTTATTTCTTCAAAGTAGGAACTCCTTTGTGTAAGAAAATAATTGCAACTCCCACTTATGGAAAATTTGAATTAAATTTTTACATTTAAAAGACCCATCTTGGCCATACTAATAAAGATGCTGAAAATTGGCTCAATATTTTTCTCTTTTGAGCACTATTATGTATTTATCCTTCTGTTAACTTTCCCACCGTTTACTCAGAAGTCTAATGTTAAAAATCAAAAGTGTGTGTGCATATGCAAAACTAACAGTGACTAAAAATCTAATTTTCATTATGATTACCAATATTATTTGAAACTTTTTTTTTTTTTTGGCTGAGGAAGATTCACTCTGAGCTAACATCTGTGCCAATCTTCCTTTTTTTGTACGTGGGTTGCCGCCACAGCATGGCCACTGACACATAGCGTAAGTCTGCGCCTGGGAACTGAACCCGGGCCCCTGAAGTGGAGCACAATGAACTTAACCACTAGGCCATGGGGCTGGCCCCTATTTGAAACTTTTTAAAGAGAGAAGACTTAAACTTCTATGCCAAAGCAAAACCCCCTCTCCCAACCCACCTCCCTGCCAGCAGCTACTATCAATACCTCCAATTAAACAAGTAAACTGTGCTTAATATAAAGTCTGATTGGATTTTGTCTGACCTGGTCCCCTTGTAATATTGTCATGCGATTACTCCTTAGAAAACATTTTCTTTTTCAGCTTCATTGTCTGTGCTCTCTATTTCTCATCTTATATTTTTACCTATTACAGTCCAGTCCTCTTAGCTGGCTTCTCTTTTCTTTATCATCCATAAATTGAGCTGTTCTCAGAGTTCTGCCCCCAACTGATATCTCTTTCCAGCCTTCACTGTATAATCTCACTCCATGATTTTGACTATCACTTTTCTTGTCACATTCTCCTGTCTATCTTCTAGGACACTCTAATTGGCTCACATACTCCACTTTCCTTTTCTTGACCACCAGATTTCTAGGGTTATTATTTTTGAAGGTATATTTGCTGCACCTTTATAACTCAACATCCCACAAGAGCTTAAACCCAGCATATTAAGCATTGATCTCATTTTCATATTCTGCCTATATTATCTTCTCATCATGGGAGGCTGTTTCAGTAAATTATGCTGCCTCTCACCCAGTTACTAAATATTCAAGGCATTTCTCTAGCTCCTTTTTCCCTGTGCTCTCCATATACATGTCCATTCTAGCATTCAACTTGCTATCATTTCTTCAAGTTGTTCTTTTTTTGTTTTTTGGCCATTACAACTTCCTTTGGATTTTCATAATTTCTTACCAAGATTCCTGTATAAACTTCCTAACTAGGGTCCCTACCTCCAACTATGCATTGTGGTAGGCAGAATAATGACCCTTCAAAAATGTGCACAATCTAATCTCTGTAATGTGTAGATATGTTACCTTACATGGCAAAGAGACTGTGCAGACATGATTAATGTCAAAGACCTTAGAATCAGAAATCATCCTGGATTTTCTGGATAGGCCCAATCTAACCACATGAGTCCTTAAAAACAGGAACATTTCCTGGCTTTGGTCAGAGAGAGATGTGATGACAGAAGAAGGGTCAGAGAGTTGCCACTTTATTGTCTTTGAAGATGGAGAAAGTGGCCAGAAACCAAGGAATGCAGCTTGTCTCTAGAAGCTGGAAAACTCAAGGAAACAGGTTCTTCTCTACAGCCTCCAGAAAGAAACACAGCCTGCTGATACCTTGATTTTAGCCCAGTGAGACCTGTGTGCATCTTCTGATCTACAGAAGTGTAAGATAATAAATTTGTGTTGTTTTAAGTGTGTGTCACTAAGTTTGTGGTAATTTGTTAAGGCAGTATCAAAAACTAATACATATCCCTATGAATAATTTTTGACCTATCAAGGGATCTTTCTCAAATGCCAGTATGCTTATATAAATATGCGTATTAATTTTCTATGCTGTGTAACAAATCATCATAAACTTAGCTGCTAAAAAACAACACACATTTATTATCTCACACTTTCCGTGGATCAGGCATGACTTAGCTGTGGCCTCTGCTCAAGATGTCAGCCTGAGCTGTGATCTCACGTAAAGTTCATGTTTGTCTCCCAAACTCCCTTGTTGCTGGCAGAATTCAATTCCTTATTGTGGTAGGACAGAGACCTTTAACTCCTACAATCTACTGGCAGTTCCTGGTCAGCGACCCTTTCTACGCATGACAGATTGTTTCTTCAAGCCAGCAGGAGAGCAACAGCTATTGCTTCTCCCTTCTGTGACCTCAAGATCTTCTCTTAAATGGCTTCCCTGATTAGGTCAAACCCACATAGAATAATTTCTTTTTCTTTTTAATTTTTTGGCTTAAAACAACCCAAATTTACTTATCACTGAGTTTCCATAGGTAAAGGGTCTGGGTATGGGTTAGCTGAGTCCTCTGCTCTGGGTATCACCAAGCTGAAATCAAAGTATTAGCTGGGGCTGTGATCTCATCTGAGGCTCAGGATCTTCTTCCTAGCTCATGGCAGAATTCACTTCATTGTGGCTGTGTGATTGAAGTTCCCATTTTCTTGCTGTTAGTCGAGGACTGTTTTAGCTCCTAGAGGTTGCCCGCAGGTCCTTGCAATATGACCCATCCTCTCACAACATGGTTGTTTTTCTTCCAGAAAAGAGAATTCTTCTGCTTTAAAAGACTTGCCTGATTAGGTCAGACCCACTCAGGACAATCTCCCTTTGGATTCTAGTCAACTGATTAGGGACCTTATCTACACCTGCAAAATCCCTTTTGCCATATAACATAATCAAGGGGGTGATATCCAATTATATTTACAGATCCCAACCATGCTCAACAGGAGATGATATAGGGTGTGTACACCAGGGAAAAAGAATCATGGGGTCCATCTTAGAATTCTGCCTACCACAGACTGCCACCTGGCCATTTTGCACTCCTTATACCACTGAACCAATGGGCAAAAAAGAGAGAGTTTAATCTATTGGTTGTAGTGACTGATCCCAATGACCAAGGAGAATTGGTTGCTGCTACAATGGAAGCGAGGAGGACTATGTCTGGGACCCAGATTTTCTGAGGCACCTCTTAGTACTTCCATGCCAAGAGTAATGGTGAACAGAAAACTACAGGAATCGGAAAAAGGCAGGATGAATGAGGATTCAGACCATTCGGGAAGGAAGGTTTGGATCACTCCACCAGGTAAAGACGGAAAAGCAACTGAGGTTCTGGCTGTGTGCAAGAAAAATATGGAATGGGTAGTTGAAGGTGGAAGCTATATATCAACTGTGACCTCATGACAAATTACAGAAACCAGGCCTATGGTGGCTTTGCATTTTCTCTTTTCTTGTTATATGTATGTGTTTTTTTTTTTTTTCCAGCTTTATTGAGATGTAATTAACACATAACATTGTGTAAGTGTAAGGTGTACAACATGTTGATTTGATACACTTATATATTGCAAAGTGATCAACAAAGTAGGGTTAGTTAACACCCCCATCACTTCACATAATTACCATTTGTGTGTGTGTGTGTGTGTGTGTGGTGAGAAATTTAAGATTTACTCTCTTAACAATTTTCAAGTATGTTATACAGTATTATTAACTATAACCACCACGGTGCTCATTAGATCCCCAGAACTTATTCATCTTATAACTGGAAGTTTGTACCCTTTGACTAACATCCCCCCATTTCCCCCAACCCCCAGCCCCTGACAACCACCATTCTACTTTCTGTTTCTATGAGTTTAGCTTTTTTAGATTCCACATATAGGTGATATCATACAGTATTTGTCTTTCTCTGTCTCCCTTATTTCACTTTACTTAATACACTCAAAGTCCACCCATGTTGTCAAAATGGAAGAATTTCCTTCTTTCTCAAGGCTGAATAACATTTCATTTTATATGTATATATAGATTATACACATATATCACATCTTCTTTATCTGTAGACAGACACTTAGACTGTTTCCAAGTCTTGGCTACTGTGAATAATGCTGCGATGAACATGGGAGTACTGATATCTCCTCAAGATCCTGATTTCATTTCCTTTGGATGTATACCCAAAAGTAGAATTGCTGGATCACATAGTAGCTCTATTTTTAATTTTTTGAGGATCTTCTATACTGTTTTCTGCAGTGGCTGCACGAATTTACCTTCCCACTGACAGTGCACAAGGATTCCCTTTTTTCCACATCCTCGCCAACGCTTGTTGTCTCTTGTCTTTTTTTATGATAGCCATTTTAACAGGTGTGAGGTTGTATCTCATTGTGGTTTTGATTTGCATATCCCTGATAATTAGTAATGTTGAGCCTCTATTTTCATGTACCTGTTGGCCATTTGGATGCTTTCTTTGGAAAAATGTATGTTCAGTTCCTCTGCCCATTTCCAAATTGGATTGTTTCATTTTTTGCTATTGAGTTATAAGTAACTTACGTATTCTGGATATTAACCACTTATTGGGTGGTTTGCAAATATTTTCTCCCATTCCATAGGTTGCTTTTTCATTTTATTGATATTTTCTTTTGCCGTGCAGAAGCCTTTTAGTTTGATGTAGTCCCACTTGTTGGTTTTTTTGCTTTTGTTGCTTGTACTTTTGGTGTCATATCTAAAAAATCATTCCTATGTTTTCTTCTAGTAGTTTTACAGTAATCAGGTTTTAGGTTTAAGTCTTTAATACATTTCAAGTTAATTTTTGTGAGTGGTGTAAGGTAGGCATCCAATTTCATTTTTCTGCATATGGTTATCCAGTTTCCCCAACACCATTTGTTGAAAAGACTATGCTTTCTCCACTGAGTGTTCTTTGCTCCCTTGTCACGTATTAGTTGACCATAAATATAGTGGTTTACTTCTGGGCTCTCTATTCTGTTCCATTGCTCTAGGTGTCTACCTCATGTCAGTAGGCTACTATTTGTATTCATCCATGGATGGATGACAAATTGTTTTTGCTAAGGAGGAACACACAAAAGGAATATCTTACTCAGCCATGTTGCTGATGTCAGTTTCCTTTTTGATGAAATCAAAGTCGACTTATTAGGGACCTTAATTACATTTGTAAAATCCTTCACTTTGTCATATAACATAGTTACAAGAATGACATCCCATCACCTTTACCATATTCTATCAGTTAGAAGGAAGTTACACGTTCTACCTACACAGAAGGAGAGGGAATTATACAAGAGTGTAGGTTATTTGGGTCAGCTTAGAATTCTTCCCAATGTGAATGTATGTCTGCCTTGTGTGTTTTGCCATCAATTTATACTTTGGCAAATGGTTTTGACCCATAATTGATGGCAAATATTGTGCAAAAAATAGTGCTAGATCTACCACAAAGAATCAGAGAAAGAGATGTATGATTAATATTAAAAAGCAAGTTTTCCACATAAAACTGTAGTACTGTAGTGCAAAATAGAGGATAAAAGTCATCAGGCAATTAGGTAGTGATGAAAGCCATTTAATCTTATGATAGTCATCATAAATATCATTGTATTGTATTAGGTGAAACATATCTGGAGAACCTTGGCCTTACGGCTTGAGGCCTGTCCTAATTTTAAGGGTGTTTTGGACACCCTGAAGAAGCAAGATGGACCCCCACTCACCCTAAATTTAGTGTGAATATCAATAATGCCACACACACACCAAGAGGGTAAAAAAGGTTTATTACTTACATAATAAGGCTTTCAGGGAGAGCAGGCAGATCTCCCAAGCTTGTCTGACATGGCTTGAGAGAGCAAGAAAAGTAACCTGGCTTGGAGGTTTTATTGTGATTAGGAGTTTGGGCCAGGCTAGGGGATCCTACATGCATTCAGGAGCTAGAGTGGTTTGAATTTTCCACCAGTGCCAAAGAATGGAGAATCCAGGCTTTCTTAGCTTGCACAGAGGTAGAGAGGAAAAGGAAGGTGTGAAGCTTAAATCTGTCAGCAATCAAACATCAAAAACATGGAGTCAGATTATTTATTGCAAAGAGATTTGGAAGATTTGAGGAAGATTGCCAATGTATGGTGCTAGGAATGTATGTGCATATAGATACTCTAAAGACACATATCTGAATTATTACAGGCACCATATCCAGGTTTGCTTTACCCACACAAATCCCAAGGGCACACAAGTAATTGCTTCTTTAATGCCCATATTTATCGGCACTAGACTTTGAATAACCTAAGGGCAGGGAACATATTTTATATGTCTTGGCATTTCCAGGTTCGATCACCGTGTCTGGCACATAATGAATGTTCAATAAATAATTATTGAATAAATGAATCTATTACCTCTAATAAGCTATAACATTTATTTTTAAAATACTTGAGCATAAATAGTGTGATAGTATAATAGTTCACCCTATGGGCAATTAGATAAAATGTGCAATATTTTAATCAGGATTACACACGCCAAAGTGGTTAGTTAGCATTTTAAACACTCTCAACCAGGAATTCTCATTCCAGAGACAGCTTCTACAAAAGCTTTAATTATCTTTATTTTATCATAAGCACTTCAAGGCTGTGAATTGGCATAAAGGATTTAGAAATGATATTTAATTGGTAGAATGAGTTTTGTCCATGATACGTGGATGACTGGAAACACATCACAGTTCCCTCGGCTCTGGCATGAGCATGGTCTGAGAATCTAACAAGCTCAGTAGCCTGTGATGTTTATAACTTAGGGCTCTGTTCAACCTCGTGCTCAGAAATGTGCAGAGGAGTCTGAACCTCAGGGCTCCGGGGTACAGTCTTAGGCAGCCAAACTCAATGGTCAAGCATCTCTGGCCCTGGGTAACCTCATTCTTTCCCCACAGTTGTATCTGTTGCTGAGGGTGTCATGATATAGAAAAGGCTGGGAGAAACTGCTCTAGATTATTGTTGCCTCTGCCTCAAGTGAGACTTTTAAAGAAGACGCTTCATGGAGTGCCTAAAATGACAGAGCTGGGACTTCATGGAACTTACAAAAAAAACATGAACAATTGCTTTCATGTCTGCTCTCTAATATATGCTTTTAAGTATGCAGAATTTAGTTTGTAATTTGCTTTATTTTAATATACAACCAGGTGGTAAGGTTGTGTGGGAAGCCTACAGTCATTACCTACCTTCAAAAATTAAGGGCTACTGATATCAGCAGAAGGAAATATAATAAACATAAACCACCAAACTGGCTTAGATAAATTTACAACATACCATTTCTAAAATATACTAGTTTATCATAATAGAAAGGAACATTCCTTAAGACTCTGTCAGACTTATAATTAAGAAATATTTCATATGGAGGGTCTGTATCAGTTTCCTAGGGCTGTTATGACCAAGTATCACAAACTAGATGGCTTAAAACAACAGAAACTTATTGTCTCACAGTTCTGGGAGCTAGAAGTCCAAAATCAAGGTGTTGGCACTCCCTCTTAAGCCTGTAAGGAAATCCTTCCGTGCCTTTCCATAGCTTCTCTTTGGCTTGTGGAAGCCTCACTCTGGTCTTCTGTCATCATATAGACTTCTCCTTGTGTGTCTTTGTCATCACAAGACTGTCTTCTCAAAAGGACACCAGTCATATTAGACTAGGGGCCCACTCTACTCCAATATGACCTCATCTTAACCAATTACATCTGCAATGACCCTGTTTCTAAAGTTCACATTCTGAGGTAGTGAGACTTAGGACTTCAAAATATCTTTTTTGGGGGGGACACAATTCAAACCATAACAGAGTCTATTTGTGAACTTGCTCATCTGAGTTCCAGATCCCAATAGATAACTGATTTTTAATTTATTAATCAAGGGATAATTTTTGAGTTTCTCTTATATAATAAATAAAAATCTCAGTCCTTATTCTCAATGAGTTTCCAGTCTAATGATAAGACAAACATGTAAGTAAGTAGATACTGTAAAGTCACTGTTCTAATAGAGGAATACGCCTCATTATGGTGGAGCATAAAATTTGCAAGATGAAAATAATTAGAACAGATTGTGTTACTATTTCATTGAAAATTAAAACACACACACACACACACACACACACACACACACACATTGCCCTGAATTCTAAAATGCTCTAAGGTCCTGTTAAGAACTTTCATTTATCCTGAAAAGAAAGTAAAACTTTTTAATGTCTTATCTCAGAGAAAATGAAGCTAATAGCATAGTAAGATGATTCAGCAATTTGGAAAGAAATTTTGGATGCAGAAAACCAACATTCATTTATCAGCTCCTACATTTCTTGTGTTATAGGAAGTAATCAGTATTGCCAGCCTCAAAGAAGAAAATATGACAATAGCATTTTTGTTTTCAGTGACAGGTCAAATCATATTCCAGGCCCTTCACCAACAAAGCCTTTTTCCTTTGAAACATGATTTCTAATAAGTTTAATGCTTGTGCAACCCCTTTTTACTACACACTTAACATCAGAAAGTCAGGGCAACACATTTATTTCCTATAAAGAAAAAACAATAATAACAACAATAAAACCTCAATGCTCCTCAGAAGCACTGATGAGGTACGTCTCGACAGGTATTCAGAAATGCTCTAACTCGAGGCTCAAGCCATGCTGGCAATGCACAGAGTGCTCAGTGGACAGGAATCTTTGCAGGGCACCTACTTATCCCTAGACTGGTGGGCAGCCTGGTTTTCATCCCTAAAGGTATCCAGGGCTCTCTCCAATACCCTCCCCACTGTTCTCTGAGGTTCTCAAACCCTTTCTCTTCTCCATTCCCACCCTCCAATGTCCCTAATCTTCTCCTCAGCCTCAGATCCAGACGCCCAATCATTTCTTTCCTGCAGTTTTACTTTCTCTGATGCTGAAAAGGACTTCAGAACCATGCACCTGGAGGCATTTCCTTGGTGCATTATGCTAAAAATGTCTGTCTCTTTCTTTGTTTTGAATTGCATTAGGGGGGCAGGGGGAAGCCCTCTCCTTCCTTAGTTTTCTTAACCTGCCAAGTGTCTGGTCCAAGAATAGGAATTGGCAGGCAGCATGCCCCAGCTACAGGGGGAGTGGGAGGAAAAAGTCCTCCCATATTTAATTTTGGGGGAAAATTTAATGTCATTTTAACTTAGGCAAGGGGGCATAAAGAGATTCTAACCATGTCCTTTTACACTATAATCTTCTCTTATGTATGCCACAAGAAGAGGTACAGAGGAAGGAAGGAAGGAAGGAAGGAAGGAAGGAAGGAAGGAAGGAAGGAAGGAAGGAAGGAAGGAAGGAGGGAGGGAGGGAGGGAGGGAGGGAGGGAGGAAGGAGGGAGGCAGGAAGGAGGGAAGGAGGGGGGAGGGAGGGAAGGAGGAAGGAAGGAAAGAAGAAAGCAGAGAGAGAGAGAAGGGGCTGGGGGGGTGGGAGGGAGGAAGAAGGAAGGAGGGAAAAAAGGAAAGAAGAAAAAAAGGAAAGAAAACAGGAATTATTCTCTCACAATATAACAAAAAGTTTGTTCCTTAATTGGTATTTTGGGGGATGAGACGAAGGACAGGAATTTCCACTATGAAGTTATGAATTGAAAGTCTAGTGCTAATAATGACAATCTTTTCAATTGAGCCATTCATGGAAAAGTTAATATGTATCACTTTTTGACAGTAATATTGGATATATTAAATTTATTTTTGGGTAGAACAAATACCCTTAAGTTAATGATTTTTTAATCTCATAAATATCTTCTAATACCCTAAACGTCTTTATAATGTCCTAAATATCTCCTAATTCTAAGAAATTAAAAAAATAGATATTGTTCTTATTCTCTCTTACCCTCTTACCTTAAGTAATTTTTTTCTAAATGACTATGATTTGGTCATTAAGTAAATGGTCTTTACACCAGGAGTATTTTGGGTAGAAAATTTTAAATGGTGTGACATAATTATCACATATGATTATAAAACAAATTCTCCAAGTCTGACAAATATTAACTGATAGAGATTTGCCCTCTGTAGATGGCCCTTAGATGAAAGAATTTACCTCCTAGCAGGAAGCTTGCATGGTAACTTTTGACAATCTCACTGGCCAAAGTTTGCAACCTACAGATTCAGAGTTTAGATGATCAAATTTACTCAAGCTTTCATCATAAAAAATACCAACTGAATTATACCACACTAGGAATAAGATGCTTTACTGCCATATATAGAATTAGTATCCATTTTCCAAGACACATTCTAAAGTGTATTTTTTATTTCAGTATGAATATGGTAGGCAAAATAATGCCCTCCTCCCCTACCAAAGACGCCATATCCTAATCCTCAGAACCTGCAAATGTTACTTTACCTGGCAAAAGGGACTTAGCAGCTGTGATTAAATTAAGAGTTTTGAGCTGGGGAGATTTACTTGGTTATCCAGGTGGGCCCAATGGAATCACAAAGGTCCTTATAAGAGGAGGGTCAAGCCAGAGAAGGAGAAGGGACACAGAAGCAGAGGAATGCAAACAGCCTCCAGAAGCTGGAAAAAGAAGGAACAGGTTCTCTCCTTCAGCCTCTAAAAGGAACTCAGCCTTTGATTTCAATCCTGTAGGACCCATTTCAGACTTCTGACCTCCAAACCACAAGATAATAAATTTGTGTTGTTTTAATCTACTAAATTTGTAGTCATTTGCTACAGTAGCAACAGGAAACTAATACAATGAGAGTCATATCATTTGGTATCAGAGAATCAATTATGTATAATATTTGAGAGATTAAGCTCTGAATTCAGACAGACCTAGTCAGAACACGCTGCTTTGCCTCATGTCATGTACTAGTAGACTAGGCAATTAACATCCTCAATTCTGAATATTTCTCATGTGTAAAATAGGAATAAAAATAGGGTTTTTGAAAAGATTAAAGGAAGTATTTGTAGAGTACTCTAAATAATGTCTAATTCTTAGCAAGGCCTTGCTACAAATACCAGCCACTGTTATCACATATTATAAATATACTAGCACATACTTTTTACCAGACATTCAAGAGTGTTTTTTACTATTATCAGATGAACACTGGAACCACCTTGTCTTAGATAACTATTATTATCCCCTCGTTGCTGTGTAGGAAATGAAACTTCAAAAACTGAATTGAACGAAGTTATCCAGAGCCACTCTCAGAATTTTACGGTTAAATACGAAGCAGAAGATAGAAGTGCTGAATCTGGGAAATATGATCCATCTATAACATCGCAAAATGGAGGGAAGAACAGAAGATTAAATTGTAACTTGGATCACATTTTTTTTTAAGTATTCTTTTTCAGAAACAAAAGCATAATCAGGCAACTCATAGTCAGCTTCCTATTATAGATACCAAATCATACTCTTGGAAAACTTGAAGGTAATTGACTTTTTATTCATTTTTGAATACCTGGAGCCATAACTCTAACCTACCTTATAAAACAAATGTGGATTTTTATTTTCACATCAGGATATTTTTAAAAGGTTAGTGTGAAGTGCCCATAAATATGCAAAGATTTCAACAGCTAAGACAAACATCTCAGTAAATAACTTAATTGAGCTGTGAATATTTAGTGATTGAAATCCGATTACTTTGTGGCTTAATTTGTGTACTGCTTCACTGCTCTGCAGTTTCAGGCAATTTAACAATGTAGACAGTATATGAAGATGGAATGTTAAATAGTGACTGAGGCACCCAAAGTAAAAATGTCTGCGTTGTGTTCATTTTTTTAAGCACCGCTGAGTGGGATGCAGCCTCGATTCAAAGGCTCCAAGCAGGCAAAATATATAAAAGCCGTGGAAGGCACAGATTCTTTCCCCCCACATCTTTGGATAGTTTTCCCCTCTTGTTGAATTTTGGTGATATCAGGCTCATAAAGATTAATAGCATAGCACACAAAAGCACCTTCCCTCCTGTAAAATCAGTTCTCTCTGTAATAGCAAATAAGTAGGGCCAGTGAGTTTTTGTGATGACCTAACGCTTTCAGAAGACAGGTAGAATACAGGCTCTTCTGAGAGATTTCTTGTTATCCTAAAACCCAGCTAAATGGGTTTCTGATATTCTACAGAGCTATATACGCAGAGACGCTGAATTTTAAGAGATTGATAATAAGTTAGGTCAGCAAAGAGAGCAAATCTGGACATTGCATGCCAAACAAACTGAGTTTTTTCCTCAATATGTCTTTCTACAAGTACATTCCAGAATATTGCTTCTATCATCACTTCATTTTATTCGACTTTCAAAATAAAGCCATAAGTTCTGTCCATCTCCACCCTCAGCACTCTAGCCTAAGTCACTTCGGTTAATGCAAGAATCGCAATTTTCCCACATCAATCTCACCCCCCTGCCCCAATTCTACGCTTCTCACAGAAACTAAACGATCTCTTCAAACACCAGTCATGTTACTACCTTCTCAAAACCTGTCCATGTCTATCCAAAATCCTTACCAGTATCCTCAGAGTCCTAGTGTTGACTGCTGCCCACCTCTCCAGGTTCATTTTTATTATACCAATATATCCACTGATTATTATTCAACACATAATCAATATAACAGTATTAATAAGATATTTTATATCCCTTTTGTCATACTAAGTTTTAAGTCAGCACTTCTCGATTCAGATTGGCCACACGTCTAGTGCGCCACAGCCACATGTGGCACTCATGCTGGGCAGTATAGTTCTAGAGAACCAATAAGGTAATGTCAATGAGAGTATCAGATGAGGAGAAACACAGGTCATTGAATAAATTGTTTGCTTCACAAACAAGAGAATATTTTTCTAAAGTCAAAAAAAAAAGTATAGGAAATAAAATCTTTTCTCCAAACTAATATGTATTAATTTCTAAGCTGAATTAATGTCAATATAAATTACAATTAGCTATCTAATTAAATTCTAATACCCTAGATTTAATAGTTGTTCCTTTTTTGAGTATTAACTTTTCACTTTGTAATGATTACATATTAGTGTTGTAACAATTTATGAAGTTTCAATATAATTACCTCATACTAATATGTCCTTACCAACAAAGAAGTGTTTCATTAAAACTATTTTTGGCATTTATAATCAAATTAATGCAACAATAAACAATAGCAAGTTCATAATTACTGTGATAAATGTGGGCTAATTGTAGGAGCTGACAACATTTATCCTTAATATATTGTAACATTGCTATTATGGGAACTTAAAATGAATTTAAATGTTTTCTAATTTTTAATTTCAATAATTTAAAAAGTCTGAAAAACTACTAAAATTGATTGTAATGTGACCAAAACTACACTCAATTAGTTCTGACCTGAATTAGCTTTTTGTCTGTTTGATTATACTTTTTCAGCTTTTATGTTACTGAGAACTGAGCAATTGTTCAGTCATGAAAGGCCATTTAAATTTGGTGGTTTAAATGGTCATTTGGACTTACTAAATAAAAATCTGAATGCCAGTGTCTAAATTGCAGTGATCATTTAGCAACTGACTGATGGGCCATCTATTTCTACAGCAGAAACAAACTTCAAATTAATCAATGGTCATAGGCACAGCTGGAAATAGGAGTTTAAACATAACTTCACTTAAACCATCTATATCTCAAACACAGAATTAATGTAAATCATAATACCCTGAAATGAGGGTATTATGTTGTTGGCAAATTACCGGGAAAGAGCCAGGTTACAAGAGGTTGGCAAACCTTACTGTCTCATTACTAACATGTTTTACCTCCAGCCTGGGTAGGCTATTTCTTGAGTTCTTGATAAAAGCAAGGTGTTCCCTGTCTGTAATTCATGTTTCAAGTAGAGACTACTTTCCTAAAAGCCCACCTGACACTCCAAGCTGCTCATGCTCTCTCCCTTCATCATAAATGCAGAATCCCATGGAATCATCTGTCCCTTGGTGCCCTGTCCTATGTGCAGTTTCATTGTCCTTCTTACAGCTTCTTCTGGCTTGATTCTAATATCTTTCCAAACTTCTATTCAATCTCTTAGATTTTCAGGTGATGTTTCTAGATGCTTCCTCCATTTCCATCTCCTATCTTAATTCGCATTTCCTTCCCAGGAGTTTTCTTAGCCCTAAACTTTCTGCCTATGATCCTTCTTTCTTCTTTCAATAAGTTTTTGTGACATTATAAAAATAACATTCCCCAAATCAATATGTTTATATACGTATGCATGAAGAAACCTGTTAACTTGTTAAAACAGATATTTTGTTTTGCTTCAAATTGTGCAGAAGAAGCAGAAGTCCCATTGTCTATATGGCAATGCTTCCCAACCCCAGCTGCACGTTAAAGAATCACATGCTAAGACCAGGGTCCTTCCTCAGAGATTCTGATTTAAATGGCCTGCGGTGAGGTCCGAGCATCTGTATTTCTAAAGTGATTCTAATGTACACTCAAGGATAAACATCCACCCTACAGTGTCAGACTGTAGCACTCTGAATAAAAAGATCAGCCTTGAAAGAGGAAATTACTACCAGCTCAGGCACCCTGGATAGAAAGAAAGTGCTAAGAACAGATGTGAAGTGAACTTGCACAGGAGGAGGGAACTGAGAACAGTCAGTAAGGCTGAGAACCAGAGACTGGGAGAAGACTGTCTATGTTAGAACTTAAAGGCCCTTTGTGAGCAATTTATCCTCAGAATTAAAACAAGAATTAGCAATAGAAAGACATTAAGGAGGTATTTAGTGACTCAAACCAGCAGCATAGTGTGAACTAAAGTAATGGGTCAGGACAAAATCAATTAAAAATGTGTTTTTTTCATATGTAAAAGACATAATAAACCAACTCTTAAAAAGAGAGATGGTCAAAATTAATGTGCAAACAAATTAGTAAAAGAAAAAAAAAATCCCTTTTCTGGACCCTGTAACTACCCCTGTCCATTTGCCTCTTCCTCTTCTCTCCACAACCCAGCCAGCATCTCTGAGAAATATTGTCCTACTTCTTTGCCTCCAATTCATTCATCCAATCAATGGACTCTGAAGCCACCTTCACCAAGATCAACAGTGAGCTCTTTTTTGGTCAATCTGGCGGGCCTCTTTTAGTAATCGTATAAGGACACTCAAGCAAGTTTCGACAGAGTTAACCATTCAGATGAATTCCTCTCTCTTCCCTTGGCTTTTGTGATACTGTCTTACTGATTATCCTCCTATATCTTGGAAAATCTTAGTATTTTTTCCTTTAACAGTTAACCTGCCCCTTAGTGTCCCGTTCTTTCTGTTCTCAGGATTCTATCTTTGGCCGCATCTCACACACCAGGCATTTTTCTCAATTCCTATGGTTCAACTACTCTTAAGAGGCTGATGACATACTCATCTTTCTCTCTTGCGCAGAGGTCTAGTCCAAGCTCTAGAACTTGCATGTTCTCTCATATTTTTCACAGGCACATTACACTTAATATGCTCAAAACTGAATTCAAGATATTCCTTCCAACTTGTATCATCAGATATCCTTAGTCATCCTAGTCAGAGTTAAGAAACCATTCTTGACTTTTATTTTTTCTCTCTCTCTCTCCCCTACAAAATATATAATCTCATTCGACAAAGTATGGTCTAAGGACTAATGGCTTTGACACCATCGATAGCTTGTTAGAAACGTAAAATCTCAGCTCTCACCCAAGACCTACTGACTCAGAATCTGCATTTTTTGCTGGATCCTCTGTTTGTTCTTATATAAAGCAAAGTTTAAGAGGCACTGCTCTATAATTCATGTCTTAAAAACTCTCTAATTTGGGACTGGTCCAGTGGCATAGTGGTTAAGTTCACACGCTCCACTTTGGCAGCTCAGGGTTCGTGGGTTTGGATCCCAGGCACGGACCTACACACCGCTCATCAAGCCATGCTGTGATGGCATCCCACATACAAAATGGAGGTATATTGGCATGGATGTTAGCTCAGGGCCAATCTTCCTCACCAAAAAAAAAAAAAAAACCTCTCTAATTTAACTCCCACTCTCCATCTCTGTTGCTACTATCATAGTCCAGGCTAGGAGTTCTCAAAATTATTTACAATCACTTGGGGATTTTTTTTTTTAAATATCCATGCCAGGTTCTACCCCCTGGAGATTCTGATTTAATTAGTCTAGAGTGGATCCCAGGAATTTATAATTTCGAAAATTCCCCAAGTTGTTTTACTATGTAGCCAGTATTGAGAATCACTCATCTAGGCCATAATCACCCTTCAACTAGATTATTATAGTAATCTCCTAACTGGTCTCTCAGTCTCCAGTCTTGCCATTTTTTTTATTCCTAATAGAGTGATCTTTCTTAAAATCTATATTTAGAAACTTTCAACGGCTAATGTTGACTCCAGCATTAAGCACATACACTGAAGAAGGACATACACAGACTTCCATCATCTATTTTCTGCTTGTTTATCCAAAATCATTTCTCTCCATAACCTCTCCTCCTCTGTGCTCTTCTGCATCACAGTCAAACTGAGTTGTTCACAGTTCACCAAATGAACCATGGTGTTTTGTGCCTCTGTCTCTGCTCCTTTTTTTTAACAGCTTTATTGAGGTATAATTGATATACAAAGAATCGTACATATTTGACCTGTACAATTTGATGAATTTGAACATATACAAACACCCATGATACCACAATCAAGATAATAGACATATCCAACACCTCCCAGAGTGTCTTGTGTCCCTTTGTTTTTATGTTTTGTATGTATGTGTGTGTTATTTTTGTGGTAAGAACATTTAACATGAGGTCTACTCTCTTAACAAATTTTGAAGTACACTATACCATATTGTTAGCTATAGATACTATGTCATACAGCAGATATCTAGAACTTATTCATCTAGCATAACTGAAAGTTTATACCCATTAAATAACTCCTCATTTCTCCCAACCCCCAATCCCTAACCCCTGGCAGCCACTATTGTAGTCTCTGTTTCTATGAATTTGACTGTTTTAAATACTTCACATATGTGGGATCATGAAGTATCTGTCCTTCTGTGACTGGCTTATTTCACTTAACATAATGTCCTCAAGGTTCATCCACATTGTTGCAAATGGCAGGATTTCCTTCTTTTTTTAAGGCTGAATAATATTCCATTTTATGTATATTCCCCACATTTTCTTTATCCATTCACCTGTCAATGGACACTTGGATTGCTTCCACATCTTGGGTATTGTGAATAATACTGCTATGAGAATGCCTCTGCTCTTAATGTCCCCTCTACTGTAATGGTCTTCCTGGTCCTGATACTGAAGGTCTACTCTTTGAATACTCAGATTAGGTATCACATTCTCTGTTAGAGCTGTCCTGATCCTACTCTTCCCTCCCTCTGGTAGAATTGACCACTCCCTCCTCTTACCACTGCTGTACTCTGCGCATATCTACAATATTGGATTACAGTTGTGTTGTAATTGTTTGTATGCCTGTATCCTTCTATTAGTCTGCAAGTTGGAGCCAGAACCATATCTAATACAAATAATTCTATACCTCCAGAGTATCATGTATAGTAGGGACCCAATAAGTGTATATGGAATACGTATACAAAGGAATAAAATAAAATTCATACTTACATACTATTCTTAAAATTTTTTAAAAAAATATATTTCACTATGTAGAATATGTACATTTGTCACAATAATGTGACAATATCTAGATATCTAAATTGTCAGCATCAAAAGACGGACTGATTTTTATCTTCCAATCTTATAGTCAAGACCGCCAGTGGTCTGCAGCACTCAGATGACATTTATCCATCACCCCCTGATTATAAAGAGTTAACAGAGGGCAGTGGTAAGAGTGGGGCCTTGAGAGTTAGACAATACCTGGTTCGAATCCCACTTCTCCCACCTGATAGCTGGGCAGCTTTCAGCAACTTCTAAACCTCACTTTGTTCATCTATAGTGAAAAGACTTTTATCATAATAATAGAAAGTAAAAAGAACTATTTTGACGTTGTTTTTAATTTTGGTAGTAAGAAGTTTTTAATTTTCTCAACTAACTTTCTCCTAAGATATGCATCTGTTGTGACCTCTTTACCCAAAGGAGACAGCACTAATCAGTTGATGGATACTATCAGAGATAGAACTGGGAGGACTTAAAAACCTAATCTATGTTAAAAAGAGGATCTGACGTAACGTAACGAAATTTTGTTAAGGTTTATTTATTAAATATTTACTGAGTACTTCCTGTATGTTAGGCACTTTGGAAGATATTAAACCAGTTGCTGACATTGAGGATAGTAATATGTGGGAAAAATAAAACATGCATGCAACAATATTTAATTGATATTTAATATTGACTTAATACTTACTTTATGTTAAACAATGTCTATAATGCTCATATCAACTCTAGAAGGTAGACACGATTAAAATCTTCATAGTGTAGATGAGAACAGCAGTTTCATAATTTTCTCAAGTGTGCCCAGCTACCACATCGGAGAGGTCACATTCAAACCACGTATTGTCTAACTCCCAAGGCCCCACTCTTAAGCACTGCCCTCTACTAATTCTTTGCAATCAAGGGATGATGGCTAAATGTTATCAGAGTGCTGCAGACCATTGGTGATATAATAATCTTCCAATCAATCTCACTGTCAAACAAGAAAGTAATTATCTTAAGATAAAAATTCACTCAGTCTTTTGATGCTGAAAATTTAGATACTTGGACACATCTGGTTGATTCACAGAACTTTTACTTTTCATCCAGATGACTTGTCATTATAAATGTCATCACATAAACACAACCAAACTCGAACTGTTCAAGGACTTCAGGTTAAAAGGACCTTAAAGCACTCGTTGCTCTTCCAGATGTTTAATGTTGATTTTGATACACTATCATCTTTTGTGTGATGCCTTATAATTAAAAACTAACGGTGCTTCATTACAAGGATACGAAGCTAGAAAGTTGTATTGATGAGAAATCTTGAAGTGTATTTCTTTCTGAAGCACCAGGAAAACTGAGAAATATCACTGGTGTTGACGTTACCCCTGTGGACTGAGGAACTGATGTTGATACAACACATTATGCTCTAGGGAGAATAATATGAATGGAGGTCCAGACTCCTGGCACTGAAGACAAAACGTAGCAAGGAAGAAGTAATGGCAGTGAAGTCTGCCCACTAGGTAAATAATAAGATAGGGAAGCTACAGGATTAAGAACTTGTTTTTTCCCAAACGATTGAATACAGTGTGTGCTTGGGGTACGTAAAGCCTAGAGCCCCTGGTTCAGTAATGGTGCCCTCCTGATAGTTATTTCATGAGGTCTATTCCTGGAAGAGACATATTAGAATAGGGATGCTAGCATTAAACTTTTGCTTGAAGAATTTCCTAATGAGTCAGAATTTTCGTTTTCCTAGAGTCTCCCACTCACCCTACTCTACTACTCTCATAGCTTCACTGTCTTTCCTTCCAAAAGAAGGGTTTGGCTATTAACCAGGCTATTCACCTACTAGATATCATTCTTCATACTTTTATATATTCTTGTTTTATATAAAGCAATCATTTTCCAAAACATATTACTAATTTGATTTGTGGCATCTATCCCTCTAACTAATTAATCATTTGATGATACTGTTCACCAAATGACCACTGTAAACAGACAACACAGAAATTTGATCAAACACATTTGTATGCAGTCAAATCATCTCAACAAAATTATATTGAGCATACAAGTGTGTTACTTACACAAATAGGAATTAAATGATTAAATTACAAAACTCCAGCAGTAGCCAACCAAAATATAACCATAAAGATTTTTTGTTTTGTTTGCTTGTTCATTTAAAAGAGTTATTTTATTTTATTTTATTTATAAAAGCCACCTTTCTTTTCTTTAAAATCAAAAACTAATAATGGGAAAAAAAGAAGGAAGAAAGAAGAGAAAAATTAAAAGAGGAAATGTAGAAGGTGGTGTGATCACATGCATTCCCAACAATTCCCAACAAGGAGTTAATGTTTCCAAGGACTATGTCATAGAGTAGAATCCCATCCCCAGTATTTGCACACATCTGTTTATTATCTAGCATGAGCTATAGAAATACTCTTAATGGAGTCTCTTTATCTTTGAAATTGGAGTAATTACAACAAACTGTCTGTAGGCTTACTAGCCTTGATAAAAGAGATTGGATCAATGTGAAAAAAAAATAGATCATCAAGGAAGCATATGAGAACTCATGGCAGTGCAGAATCAGGTGAAAAATGAAGGTTCAAAGAGGACAAGAATAGGAGAGTAACATCAACATCATGGCAGAGTGAATTGCTCCCTTTGTCTCTCCCCCTCTAAGTTACAACCAGTAGGAAATCCACAGGCAAAAAAATCTTCTCTGCACAGCACACCAGAACACCTGAGATCCTCACATATATACATCTGAAGGTAGGTGGACTGCATCTAGTGGAGACAGTGGAACCAGGGGAGCAGCGGTGGCAGCTCTTGAGACCAAAGACTCCAGGAACTGTGGCCATGCCTGCAACTAGATTCTCCAGGAACTGTGGTAATACCCATGAATGGAGGCTCCAAGAATCAAGGCAGCCCATGTTCCTGGAGGCTCCAGAAGCCACTGCAACACTCAATACCAGAAGCTTCAGGAACCATTGCAGCACCCTCGACCCACTCTCTTCCTCTCCGTTGGTGGTGGTGCCTCTGACACTGGCCTTCCCAACAGCAGGGGCTGAATTTGAGACCCTGGTGCCCCCAGCAACAATGACAATGCCCATGCCCTGAGGTTCCAGGAACCATACCGTTGCCCAAGACCACAGGCTCCAGGAACCACAGTGGTTCCTGTGACCCAGGTACCCCTCCCTTCATGCTGGTGACAGTGGTGCCCATGACCTTGGCCCACCCAGCAGTGGTGGTGACACTCAAAACCCAGTGCCCCCCAGCAACAGTGGTGCCAGGACCCCCAGAAACATTGGGAGCAGAAGCAAGAGCAGCACATGTGGTGTCAGCACCCAGGGCCATGGAGAACCCAGTAACAGCGACAGTGAAGCACATGACCCTGGTCCACCACAGCTGCAGAAGTACCTGCAACTCTGGCCTCTCCACCCCAGCAGCAGTACCTGCAGACTCAACAAACCCTCACATGGCGGAGGTGCCTGTGATCACAGCTCCCACTCCATCCTCTCCATTCCCCTGTTACAAGTTCCCTGGAAGCAGCAGATGTGCTTGCCAGCCTGGTGACTCCAGATGGCGATGCCCATGACTGTAGTGGCACAAAAAGCAACAAGGCACCAGCAACCTCAGAAGCACAAGCCGCACAAAGAGGGCACTGATGATACCTCCGGCAGAGACAATAGATGGTGGAAAGCACAGGCTCTCAAATACAATCAAAAGCAGCTCAAAGTCAAAGTAAACAAAGCCTTACCTAGAAAAGAAAGGTGTTTGCTACTACAAATGTGCTAGTAGAGGAAAAAGTCATTAAGCACCATGAAAACCTATGTAACATAGTACCACAAAAACAAAATGACAATTCTCCAGAAGTCAAACTTGAAGTTACAGAAGATTGCACTGTAACTGATAGGTAATTCAAAATAACTCTCATAAAGAAACTCAACGAGCTACAAGTAAACTCAGAAAGACAGCTCAATGAGCTCAGAAATAAAATTAATGAACAAAAGGAGTACTTCACAAAAGAGATGGAAACACTAAAAAAGAACCAAACGGAAATGCTGGAGCTGAAGAACTCAATTAATGAGATGAAGAATGAAGTAGAAAGTATAAAAAGTAGAGCAGACCGTATTAAAGAGAGAATGACTGAGCTTGAAGATGGCAATTTAGAAATGATTCAGGTGGAAGAAGAGAGTGAACTAAGATTTTTAAAAGTGGAGAAATTCTATGAGAAATAACTCAATTAAGAAAACCAATATAATGATAATGGGTATCCTAGAAGAAGAGAGGGATAAGGGAACAGAGAGCTTATCTAAAGAAATAATAGCTGAGAACTTCCCAAACCTGGGGAAGGAACTGGATATACAAGTACATGAAGCTAATAGAACATCTAATAATCTCAACACAAAAAGACATTCCCCAAGGCGCATTATATTAAAACTGTCAAAAGTCAGTGACAAGGAAAGAACATAAAGGGTGGCCAGAGAGAAAAAACAATAACTTACAAAGGAACACCCATTAGGCTATCAGTAGATTTCTTAGCAGAAACTCTACAGGCCAGGAGAGAGTAGAATGACGTATTCAAAATATTGAAAGAAAAAAACTGTTGGCCAAGAATACTCTATCCAGCAAAGTTACTTTCACAAATTGAAGGATAAATAAAGCCTTTCCCAGACAAACAAAAGCTGAGGGAATTCATTGCCACTAGACCTACCTTACAAGAAATAATGAAAAAAGCTCTCCTACCTGAAACAAAAAGACAAAGGTATACAAAACTTTAAGCAAGGTGAAAAATAGACAGATAGAGTCAGACATTTTCAACTCTATATCAGAATAGGTTAGTAAACAATTATAACATAAAGGCTAAAGGGAAAGAAAGCATTAAAAATAACTATAATCACTTTAATTTGGTAAAAAAACTCAGACTACAAAAAGGGATAATTTGTGACAACAAAAACATAAAAGGGGAAGAGGAAAAGGGTAGAACCTGCATAGGCAAATGAAGATAAGATGCCATCAGTGGAAAAAGGACTATATCATCTATGAGACCTTTTATACAAACTTCATGGTAACTACAAAACAATAATTCAGAGTAGAGTCACAAAATGTAAAAAAAAAGAGGAAACTGAGAAACACATCACAGAAAACCCCATACTAAAATGGCAGAGAATAACACAAGGAAAAAGAAAGAATGGAAATATAGAGCAACCAGAAAACAAAAGATAAAAGGGCGGTATTAAGTCCTCATTATTCAATAATCACACTAAATGTACACGGTTTGAATTCACCAACCAAAAGACACAGAGTGGCTGGATGGATTAAAAAACAAAACCCAACAATATGCTGCCTCCAGGAGACTCATCTCAGCTCTAAAGAAAAAGTAGGCTCAAAGTGAAAGGATTGAAGAGGATACTCCAAGTGAATGACAACTAAAAGAAAGTGGATGTAGCCATACTTATATCAAACAAAATAGACTTCAAGCCAAAAAAAGATAACAAGAGGCAAAGATAGACATTATATAATGATGAAAGAGACAATCCATCAAGAAGACATAACATTTATTAATATATACGCACCTAACCTAGGAGCACCAAAATATATAAAGCAACTATTAACAAACCTAAAGGGAGAAATTGACAGCAACATAATAATAGTAGACCACTTTAATACCCCACTAAAATCAATGGATAGATTGTCCAGACAGAAATCAACAAGATAATATTGGCCTTAAATGAAACCCTAGACCAGATGGACTTAATAGATACATATAGAGAGAGAACATTCCATCTGAAAGTAGCAGAATACACATTCTTCTCAAGTGCACATGGAACATTCTAAAATACAGACCATGTTGGGAAACAAAACAAGTCTCAACAAACTTAAGAAGACTGAAATCATATCAAGCATCTTTTTCAACCACAATGGTATGAAACTAGAAATAACCTATAAGAAGAAAGGTGGAAAAGTCAAAAGTATGTGGAGACTAAACAACGTACTACTGAACAGCTATTGGATAACTGAAGAAATCAAAGGAGAAATAAAAAAATACCAGGAGACAAATGAAAATGAAAACACAACATACCAAAATCTATGGGATGCAGTAAAAGCAGTACTAAGAGGAAAGGATATGGCAATACAGGCCTACCTCAAAAAACAAGAAAAATCTCAAATAATCTAACACTACAAGTAAAAGAATTAGGAAAAGAACAAATGAAGCCTAAAATCAGTAGAAAGAAGGAAATAATAAAAATCAGAGCAGAAATAAATGAAATAGAGACTACAGTAACATTAGAAAAGATCAATAAAACTAAGAGCTGGTTCTTTGAAAAGATAAACAAAATTGAGAAATCCTTTTCCTTACTCAGTAAGAAAGAAAGAGGCTCAAATAAAGTCAGATATGAAAGAGGAGAAATTACAACGATACCACAGAAATACAAAGGATTATAAAAGAATACTGTGAAAAAGTATACAACAACAATTTGGATAACGTAGAAGAAATGGATAAATTCTTAGAATCATAAACCCTTCCAAAACTGAATCAAGAAGAAAAAGAGAATCTGAATAGACCAGTCACTAGTAAAGAGATTAAAATAGTAATAAAAACCTCCCAAAAAACAAATCTAGGACCACATGGCTTCTCTGGTAAATTCTATGAAACATTCAAAGAAGATTTAATATCTGTTCTTCTAAAAATTTTCCAAAAAATTGAAGAGGACATGATGCTTCCTAACTCATTTTACAAGGCCAAAATTACCTTGATACCAAAACCAGACAAGGACAAGAAAAAAAAAGGAAAATTACAGGCCAATATCACTGATGAACATAGATCCAAAAATCCTCAACAAAACATTATCAAATTGAATACAACAATACATTAAAAGGATCATACACCATGATCAAGTGGGATATATTCCAGGGATGCAGGGATGGTTCAACATCCACAAATCAATCAATACAATATACCACATTAACAAAATGAAGAATAAAAATCACAGGATCATCTCAATAGATGCAGAGAAAGCATATGACAAGATTCAGCATCCATTTATAATAAAAATTCTCAATATAATGGGTATAGAAGGAAAGTACCTCAACATAACAAAGGCCATATGTGACAAACCCACAGTTAATATCATACTCAATAGTGAAATGCTGAAAGCTAACCCTCTAAGAACAGGAACAAGACAAAGATGCCCACTCTTGCCACTCTTATTCAATATAGTATTAGACGTCCTAGTCAGAGCAATCAGGCAAGAAAAAGAAATTAAAGGTATCCACATTGGCAAGGAAGAAGTAATATTGTCACTATTTGTGGATCACATGATTTTATATATAGAAAACCCTAAAGAATCCACAAAAAAAGCTATTAGAACTCTATTGGTAAGTTGCAGGGTCCAAAGTTAACATAAAAAAGTCAGTTGTGTTTTCTAAACTAACAATTAGCCAGTAAAAAGAGAAATCAAGAATACAATCTCATTTACAGTTGCAACAAAAACAAATAAAATACCCAGAAATGAATCTAGCAAAGGAGGTGAAAGACTTATACACTGAAAACTATAAGACATTGTTGAAAGAGATAAAAGAAGACACAAAGAAATGGAAAGATATTTTGTGCTCACAGATTGGAAGAATTAACATAGTTGAAATGTCCATTTCACCTAAAGAAATCTACAGATTCGATGCAATCTCTATCAATATCCTAATGACATTTTTCACAGAAATAGAACAAAGAATCCTAAAATTTATATGGAATGAGAAAAGATCCCAAATAGCCAAAGGAATCCTGAGAAAAGGGAACAAACCTGGAGGTATGACACTCTCTGATTTCAAAATATACTACAAAGCTATAGTAATCAAAACAGCATGGTACTGGCAGAAAAACAGACACACGGATCAATGGAACAGAATTGAGAGCCCAGAAATAAACCCACACATCTATGGACAGCTAGTTTTCAACAAAGGAACCGAGAACATACAATGGAGAAAGGAAATAAAAGATATTGGGAAAACTGGACAGCGACACGCAAAAGAATGAAAGTAGACCATTATCTCACACCACTCACAAAAATTAAGTCAAAATGGATTAAAGACTTGAAAGTGTAAGACCTGAAACCATAAAACTCCTAGACAAAAACAGGTAGTACACTCTTTGACATCAGTCTTAGCAGTATCTTTTTGAATATGTCTCCTCACATAAAGAAAACAAAAGAAAAAATAAACAAATGGGACTACATCAAACTAAAAAGCTTCTGCATGACAAAATAAACCATCAACAAAATGAAGAGACAAACTACCAATTGGGAAAAGACATTTGCAAATCATATATCCAATAAGGGGCTAATATCCAAATTATATAAAGAACTCATGCAACTCAACAACAAAAAAACAAACAGCCCAATCAAAAAATGGGCAGAAGATATGAACAGACATTTTTCCAAAGAAAATATATAGATGGCCAGCAGGCACATGAAGAGATGTTCAACATCATTAATTACTCAGGCAATGCAAATCAAAATCACAATGAGATATCACCTCACAACCAACAGAATGGCTATGAATAAAAAGACAAGAAATGGGGCCTGCCCTGTTGGCCTACTGATTAAGTTTGGTGCACTCTGCTTCAGCTACCCGGGTTCGGTTCCCAGGCGCGGAACTACACCACTCGTCTGTCAGTGGCCATGCCGCGGTGGTGGCTCACATACGAAAAAAAAAAAGAGGAAGATTGGCAGCGAGATGTTAGTCCAGGGCAAATCTTCCTAAGCAAAAAAAAAAAAAAAAAAAAAAGACAAGAAATAACAAGTATTGGAGAGGATCTGGAGAAAAGAGAACCCTCAAATACCTTTGGTAGAAATGTAAACTGGTGCAGCCACCATGGAAAACAGTATGGAGATTCCTCAAAAAATTAAAAATAGAAATACCATATGATCCAGCTATTCCACTTCTGGATGTTTATCCAAAACCACTAATTCAAAAAGATATATCCACCCCTATGTTCGTGCAGCATTCTTCACAATAGCCAAGACTTGGAAACAACCTAAATGCCCAACAATGGATGAATGGATAAAGAAGATATTGTATATATATATACAAAAGAATACTACTCAGCCAAAAAAAAAAAAAAAAACACAAAATTGTGCCATTTGCAACAAGATGGCTGGACCTTGAGTGTATTACACTAAGCAAAATAAGTTACATTTGGTTGCAAGACAAATGCCATATGATTTCACTCACATGTGGAAGATAAACAAACACATCGATATAGAGAACAGATTGGTGGTTACTAGTGGGGAAGGGGGATGGAGAGAGGGCAAAAGTCGTAAAGCAGCACATATGTACAGTGACAAATGACAACTAGACTTCTGGTGTTGAACACAATGTAGTCTATACAAAAGCCAGAATATAACGATGTACGCGTGAAATTGATGTAACATTATAAACCAATGTTACCTCAATGAAAAGTAAGAAAAGAGGGTGAGCATAGAAATATATCCTTCAGTAACATTTAAGTAAAGCTTTCAGCAGTTAGAGTACAGGTATTGGAATTAACATTCAATGGTCTCTATATTTAGATATGAATCTTACTTATAATTTGTTATACACATTGATGTTAACCTTTGAATCAACTATTTAATAAAATACATGAAATTCAGCCATATGGTTCAATTTATTCTCAATTACTTCTTCTGGTTTTCTTTTTTTAATTGAAATTTTTGTTGAGATAACGGTAGAATTATCATATTATGCCTATGAAGGCAATTGTAAGAAATGATATGGAGAAATCCTTTGTACAATTTTCTCAGTTTCCACCAATGGTACCGTTTTACAAAATTATAATACAATATCACTACCAGTATATTAACATTGATAAAATCCACCAATTTTATTCAAATTTCCCCAGTCTTAATTGTAATCATTTCTGTGTGTGTATTAAGTTCTGTACAGTTTTATTACTTCTGTAGCTTTGAGTATCCACCACCACAATCAATATACTAAACAGTTCCAGTGCCACAAGGGTCCTTCAGGTTGTACTTTTGTAACTACATTCTCCTCTCTCCTCTCCTGCCCCCATCCCTAATGTCTGGCAACCATTAATCTGTTTTATATTTCTAAAATTTTGTCATTTCAAAATGTTACATAAAAGGAATAATAGATTATGTAGTCTTTTTAGACGCGCTTTTTTCTGCTGGAGATTCATTCAAGTTGTTGCATGTGCCAATACTTCATTCATCCTTTTTATTGCTGAGTAGTATTCCATGGTATATACTTACCATGCTTTCCTTAACCTTTCACCTGTTGAAAAACGTCTAGGCTGATTCTAGTTTTTGGCTATTTCTCTGGAATAAATGCTCAAGAGTTCAATTTCTGAGTCATATAGTAGTTGCATGTTTGGTTTTATAAGAAACTACCAAACTGTTTTCTATGGTGGCTGTAACATTTTATATTCCCTATATTCCTACTAGCCATGTATGAGTGTCCCACTTTCTCTGTATCCTTGCCGGCATTTCATGTTGTCACTATTTTTATTTTAGCCATTCTGATAAGTGTGTAGTGATATCTCATAGTTTTAATTGGCATTCCCCTGATGGATAATGGTATTGAACATCTTTTCATATGCTTATTTATCATCTGTATATTCTTTGTTAAAATGTCTATTAATGTCTTTTGCCCATTTTCTAATTAGACTGTTTAGTTTTATACTGTTGAATTGTGAGTGTTCTTTACGTATTCTAGATACTAGTCCTTTGTTGGAAACGTGATTTTGAAATGTTTCCTCCCAGTTGTAGCTTATCTTTTTACCCAATTCACTTAGGCTTTCATAGAACAAAAGTTTAAATTTTAGTGAGGTCCAATTTATCAATTTATAGATCACGTTTTTGGTTTCAAGTCTAAGAACTCTTTGCCTAGCCCTTGATCCCAAAGACTTTCTCCTATGTTTTTTCTAAAAGTTGTCTAGTTTTACATTTAACTCTATGATCTATTTTTAGTTAATTTTTGTATAAGTTGTGCACTTTGGGTCAAGGTTCTTTTTTTGCTCATGGATGTTCAATTGTTCTAGCAGCATTTGTTGAAAAAGTTATCTTTCCTCCATTGAGTTGGTTGGATACATTTGTCAAAAATCAACTGGGCATATTTGTGTGGATGTATCTCTGGCAGTCTATATATTCTGGACCGTTGATCTATATGCCTATCCTTCCACCAATACCACATTGTCTTCATTACTGTAGCTACATAGTAAGGCTTAATATCAAGCAGAGTAATTTCTCCCACTTTATTTTTGTCAAGATTACTTTTGTTGTTTTAGGATCTGTGCCTTTGCACAGAAATTTTAGACTAGGCTTGTCTATTTCTTCCCTCTCCTCAAAAAAAAAGAAAATCTTGCTAATATTTTTTGATAGAATTGCTTGATTTTATTTTAAAAATACCAAGTAAAGAGCTATTTTAGTTATTACTAAAAACTGGTACTTAAAAAAGACAGACTCATGGACAAATGCAGGTATCTTGATGAATGTGTTCCTAGTCAGATGTCCCACAGGTTATATAAGGGTACGGTCATGCTTTGTCCCAGTAGTAAGATTATAGGTGTCATACATCAGGTAATTCAGGAACCGATATTTTTTGTTTTCATGTAGACAGCCATGATACATAAACAAGATGAGTTTTGCAGCTCTTCAGACATATATCTTGTGAAAAAGGAATGGTAATACCTGCTTGTGTTCATCCTCTTGCAGAGCTAAGGTGACCAGGAATATATCTGTTCTCTTACTTTTTGGAGAAGGAACTGGCATCTTAGTTAATAGTCATTATTTTGCACTGTTTCAAGCTTTCATTCACATTCGTCATAATTAGAATCAGAGTTCTATGTGAGGCACTAGTAGCCTCCTTCAGAACATCAAGCAGATTGTAATTAGAAATTGATGTGCTATTTGGCAGAACCGTGGAGCCTTCTGGGTCACCTTCTCCGTGTTCTTCATGAGGAGCCATCCACACTAAGCAGCTGGAGCTCCAACAGGACATTTGACTGGTAAATTGACTTGATTGATTCAAATTTGATTACATACTGGAAATACATTTAGTTCAAATTAAGCACATTAATATATATCAGTTAGAATAAAGACCCAATTGCTTCTTTGTTATTCATTAATGAAACTTAATGACTTCAACAAAACATTAATGGAGAAAAAATACTGGCTTGCATAATTCATTTGAAAACATTTATTAATTGTTGTATTAAGGGCAGCCTGTTTCACAAAGTAATTACTGAGGCTTTGATGGAGAAGTGCTTCACGTTATTTATTTAGCAAGCTGTTGTTTACCTTTTTCATTTTATATTGATTTGTTATGCATATAGTTTTTTTCTCCTACAGAAGGAAATTAAGTAAAATTTAAAATGATGATTGTAACTATGTACTTATAAATGATAAGGTGACTGCATTTTAATATGTTTGCTAAATTCAACATGCATTACAAAGATAGAAGGCTTATTTAGCGGTAATATTCTACCCAACTAGATTTTCAACACAGTAATCTGACAAATAATGTCCTTATTTAGTAAGAACTAGAAGGCAGGAATGGAATAAAATAAACTTCAGCAAGTTAGCATCACAGCTTTTCTTTTGATTAGGTAAAACCATGGTTTATTAATATTGTAACATAAAGGTGCCAGAAATAAATGTTTAATAAGAAAATTGCAATATTTAATGTTTTCTGAAGTGTACTTTCAAGGGCTTTATGAATGAGTAATTAAACATAAAGTTGAATCAATAGTTCAGAATTCTAATTTTCTTTCATTTCTGTTTTCTTTTATGACTATGATCTACATACTAAACCTCACCATATCTATTTATGTAGAATAGAAAAGTTAACAGAAAAATTCTTGGTTAATGTATACCGACTAATGACTTTAATTGGTTTGACAATCAAAACAATGGCAAGAATTAATACTGTTAAGATTAGTCCTTAATATAATGTTCATTAAATTATTTTTTCATTAGATACAACTATGAAAGAGCAAGTAATTTGCTTTAAATTATAAACAAGTGATCAAAAGCTTCCTTCTTTTAGAAGATACTTCATTATCTGCTGTGAATAAGTGAAAGTATTTCTACATTGAATTACCTCAAACAGACTTTTATTCCATTACGGGGTAGATTATTTTGCTGGTAATAGCAAGCCTGCTTGCATAATAGCACCACATTTCATTAAGATAAAAAAAGATAAAACCTGATGTCCTCGCATTCCAGAATAAATCAGCCGAGCTCTTTGCTGGTCAGCTTTAGCTTTTTCATTACTATAAGGATATGATGGATATTTTTCAGAACCTAGTTTAGACAAACTGTTCAGAAAGAAATGAATTCTACTGATCAAATGAAAATTAAGGTGAAAATAGATGTCCTTCCTCCCTCGCCCCATGGAAATATTTAAGAATAAGAGACAATTTTTTCTCAGAACTGTTAAGTCCTCTCAAGACTTTTCTCCTTCATGCATTATGCAGCAACTATTTAAACTCGGCCTATCTTGGAGGGGTGAGAGAGAGAGGAAATCAATGAAGGAACGCCACCGAATATCATTCTTTCTGCAGACAGGAGGCACATGTCTGCTTGAGTCCCTTTTCTGTTATTCCATAGAAGCAGATAGCTCAAAACATTTTTTTAAACATTCGATTTCTCCACTTTATTCATTTCTCAAGTAACCACCGGATGGCAGCACAGGACGATAAATCAAAATTGATCCCTTAATTCAAAATTATCCACCAGAGGTGGTTAATCAGACTTGAATCCTTTCATGTTTAACACACGGAACTGGGAGCAAATTCATTTACGGGGAAAATTCAGTCCCGTGTGACATTTAGTCCCCACCATGTGCAGTTACAATGACACCTCACCAAGTAATTTCTCAATTTAGTCCAGTAGAAATCGTAACGGAATCTGTCTTTCATGCTAGAATATCTTGTAGGGTCACTGTGCTAGCAATGTGAACACGAATTTGTAGTGACAAATATTAGGGCTTCAAGAAAATGTAAAAGATCTGTCCATGACAGCCTTAGAGTTTGCTTTTTAGAAATCAGTCCCCGATTTCCTGTCTCTGGTTCCATTTCCCTCTCTCATAAAGAAGAAAGTAAAATGTGCCAGAATCCATTCTGATTATATCAAGTTATTTTGGCTCATTAATGCAGGATTTTTCACATTTCCATTATCTTCTGCAGAACAGGATATAATCTATCTTCAAGCTAAATGAACTGTCCAGTGAATGTTAGGTATTGCTTAAAGTTTAAAAATTGCAATATTTTCAAAAATTAGTTTAGATTTAGTACCCTCACATTCTATATTTTGTTACTTTACATGTATTTGCTATTTTCCCACATGCCTACAATGACTTCAAATGATATTATTTGTCAGCTTAGAAATCCTCAGTTAGCACAGCATTTTCCCTGGATGTTGTGGAGTATTACTCCCTAAGGAAATGTGTCATGAAAGGAGTTCCATTTGAGGAATTCTACATACTCTTCCTTTTGAAAAGAAGGAATACACATTAACGTACTCAATCTCTGAAAAAATCCTACAGATAAGAACTATTTTACCTTTTATAAATCCAGCTTTTTAAACCCTGCTATTAGCATGCATTAAGAAATGCTGGTTTAGAGCATATATGTCAAAGCAGTAAGATTACATTTCAAGACCTGTAATATCCCTTACATACAAAACTGGCATTTTGACACCACAAATACTGAATATCCAGTCCACTTAGTTCAACCCAGAATATTTAACGTAGAAAATCCCATCAAATTCCAAAATTCCTGAGGCAACAGTTTTAACTTTATTTTAAAAATTTCTCATATATCTTAAATAATGTAAACCATTCAGTTTATCTAAAATAATTTTTGGGGGGCCGGCCCAGTGGCGCAAGCAGCTAAGTGCATGCGCTCTGCTGTGGCGGCCCAGGGTTCACCGGTTCGGATCCTGGGCATGCACCAACGCCCCGCCTGGCAAGCCACGCTGTGGCGGCATCCCATATAAAGTGGAGGAAGATAGGCACAGATGTTAGCGCAGGGCCAGTCTTCCTCAGCAAAAAAGGAGGAGGATTGGCAGATGTTAGCACAGGCCTGATCTCCTCACCAAAATAAATAAATAAATAAATAAATAAATAAATAAATAAATAAATAAATAAATAAATAAATAAATAAATAAATAAATAAATAAAACTACCAAAATCCTACAAAAAAATAAATAAATAAAATAATTTTTTAATGTAAAAATTGTGCACCATGTAACTATAACTTGGACGTATGAAAACTAACTTATCGATACATGTTGCCATCTAGTGGCCACTTCGCAAATCACAGTTTGGATTCAAAATGCAGTGAACATTTATCTAAAAGGTCTCATGCAGAATTACACAGAAATAGAATTTTAGCATAGATCATCACTGACCTCATTAATAATTCAGTAAGTTTGTTATGAGTACTTCTTTCAGGAAGTCTCTTTATTTGATTTTCATCTTATTTATTAATTTTTCTAAATTTACTGAGTACTTCTAGGTGTAAATAATAGTTTACCATTTCTAGGGTGTTGTATGTTAGGCTGAGTTTGATCTGCCTACTTATACATATTTCCACCTCGCTGTTCATATGCATTTAATTTACAAATTTTCTAATCACGTCAAGTTAGTGACAGTCATGTTGCCTTTCAGAAGAAATAAAAGTCATAATATATCAGCTAACTGCAAGTAACTAAAATTAAACTGTGCTCAGTTCCCCAAGTGATGGATTGTGCCTACTTTAAGCTCTACAAATAGTTACCATTTCATTTACTTAACAAATACATTTTAAATATCTACTTAGTGCCTTGTTACATGCTAGGAAGTAGAAATAAATAAGATAAAAAATAAATAAAACAAGATACACCCAATTTCTTCCCCTTGGGGCATCTAGAAGAGGAAACAAATGTTAAACAAGTAATTATATACAAAAAAATACTTCATTGGATTTAGCCTAAGCATCAGTTCTATCCATTCAAGAGCCACCTTCCTTAGTATATTAGAGAAGAAAGGGATTTCATATGTCCACACATTCTTGCACCCAGAGCTGCTTCTCCTCCTCTATTCCCCACTAGTCAGGGTGCATTATCACCCACCACCACCCAATACAGTGGTGCTGTCTCCACACAGGACTCAGTCAATGTGGGAGAGCCCACTTTTCTTCACTGGCTTCCTTCTTGATGTCTCAAAATACCAAAACAAAACACTGTAAGGGTGTATAAGACAGTACTAAATGTTAAGGGATAGATAAAAAGAATTGCAACCTAGAAGAGAAAACTGTACATTAACCATGATCATTACCATGGTAAAAAAGAAAAAAAATATATAGAAGAAGAAAAAGCACCAAGAGTTATCTTTGTCAGAGCAGACTCCCCAGGATGCACCCCAATTCCTAGCAGTGCCACCCTGTCCTTGGGTTCATGTTCTTCAGATAACTCCTGAGTTTCAAACCTTTTACGTAAACCTGTATTCTCCTTGGGGAAATCTCACACTCTACCTTTAGGGGTTAGTCACATCTGAGACACTTTAGCAGCCCAACCAGGAACTGTAACTCTCCAACAGCAGAGTCTCCAAACTGTTCAGAGTGGCAGTTTTGAAGTTGCTTTTGAAGACTGGCCACCAGTGAGGCATTCAGAGATGCTTCCTTCTTCTAGTTATCCATCCAGCTGGTAACTACTGAACCAAACAACCACATACAGAAGCTATACTTCTGATCAACCAGCTGTAGATTAAAGTTTCCCATGACCCGTTCCTTGGGTTTGATTAATTTGCTAGAGTAGCCCACAGAACTTGGGGAAACACATTTACCAGTTTATTAAAGGGTATGATAAAGGTAACAGATGAACAGCCAGATGAAGAGAGAGATATGGCCAGGTCTGGGAGGGTCCCGAGTTCAGGAGCTTCTGTCTCCATGGAGTTGGGATGTGTCACCCTCCCAGCGTGGATGTGTTCACCAACCTGGAAGCTCTCTGAACTCTGTGCTTTTGAGATTTTATGGAAGCTTCCTCACGTAGGCATGATCAATTATTATCTCCATTTCTATCCCCTCTCCACACTCTGGAGGATGAGGGGTGGGGCTGAAAATTCCAAGCTTCTAATCATGACTTGGTCTTTCTAGTGACCAGCCCTGATCCAGAAGCCATCCAGGAGCCCACCCAGAGTCAGAGTCACCTCATTAGAACAAAAGATGCTCCTAGTGCTCTTATCACTGAGGGATTTACAAGGGTTTTAGGAACTCGGTGCCAGGAACTGGGGATAGAGAACAATGTGTATATTTGCTATTATCTCATAATGTGTAATAAAATTATAATAGGAAACAATGTTAATATGACTACTAACTAAAGTTTGAGATGATTGGCCTAAGACAGCAGTGAAATGAGAGAGAGAATGAAAGAGAGAGAGAGAAAGAGAGGCTGTTATCTTCAAAGTAAATATTCTTAATCCATCCCTAACCAATAGAGTTTCAAATTTTCAAAGCGTGGCTAAAATGATAGAAGTGTCTCCATCAAATATCTTGGATTTTTGAAATTTTTAAAAATTTTATTTTATTGTGGTAAAAACACTTAATAGGAGATCTACTCTCTTACCAAATTTTTAAGTATTCAATACAGTATTGTTGACTATAGGTACAAGGTTTTACAGCAGATCTCAAGAACTTTTTTCATCTTGCGTGACTGAAACTCTATACCCATTGAACAGTAACTTCCCATTTCTCCCTCCTCCCAGCCCCTGGTAACCACTATTCCACTCTTTGATTCTATGATTTTGACTATTTTAGATACCTCATATAACTGGAATTATGCAATATTTGTCTTTCTGTGACTGACTTATTTCACTAGCATAATGTCTTCATAGTTTACCCATGTTATTGCATATGGCAGAATTTCCTTCTTTTTTAAGGCTGAATAATATTCCATTGAATGTATATGCTACATTTTCTTTATCCATCCGTCAATGGAAACTTGGGTTGTTTCCAAATCTGAGCAATTGTGAATGGTACTGTAATGAACATGACAGTGTTATTATCTTTTCGGGATCCTAATGTCAGTTCTTTGGGATAAATACCCATAAGTGGGATTGGTAGCTCTATTTCTAATTTTTTGAGGAACCTCCAAACTGTTTTCCACAGTGGCTACACCACTTTACATTCTTACAAACAGTGTAAAAGGGTTCCAATTTCTCCGCACCCTAACTTATTGTCTTTTGTTTTTTTGGTAATAGCCTCCTGACACATGTGAGGTAATATTTCATTGTGGTTTTGATTTGCATTTCCCTGGTGATTACTGACATTGAGCATTTTTTTTATACTTGTTGGCCATTTGTATGTCATCTTTGGAGAAATATCTATTCAAGTCCTTAGCCCATTTTTAAATCAGGTTATTCATTTTTTTGTTATTGAGTTGTAGGAGTTCCTCAGATATATAGTTTGCAAATATTTTCTCCCATTCTATAGGTTGCCATTTCACTCTGTTGATTTTTTTCCTTTGCTGTGAATCTTTGGAATTTCCAAACTAACATGTTTGGAAGCTATCAGACTCCCAGCCTGCCAACAGGAAAAGTCAGGTGCTTTTTCAATAAACATACTAAAAGCTCAGTACAACTAAATAAAAGTAAGTAAGAAGTATCTGTTGCTAAATAACAAATTATCTTAAAAATTAGTGGCTTAAAAGAATACATATTTATTATCTCACGGTTTTTTGGATCGGAAATCCAGCACAGCTTAGCTGGCTGTTCTGTTTTAGGGTCTCTCACAGGTTGCAACATGGTACCAACAGGGCTATAATCAACACAAGGCTCAGGTGGGCAAAGATCTGCCCCCAAGCTCACATGGTTGCAGGCAGGATTCAGTTCCTTATGGGCTATTGGAATGAGGGCCTTGGTTTCTTTCTGGCTGCTGACCTTGATCCTTGCTGTATGGGCAACTCCAACATGGAGGCTCGTTTCATCAAAGAGTGCAAGCCAAGAAGGCAATAGAATCTTCAAGCAAGATGGAAGTTGCAATGTTTTGTAACCAAATTACAAAAGTGACAACTCATCAGCTTTGCCATACTCTATTGGTTAGAAGCAAGTCTCTGTGTCCAGCCCATGCTCAAGGGAAGATTGTGTAAGGATGTGAATACTAAGATATGGGGATTGTTATAGAAGTCTTCCTACTACAGTGGAGATGAAGCTTCTTGATGAGATTTGTGGTCATCCTAAAGACCTATTTTAACTACTTACCACATACATTTACACATACAAAAGAGCTTGGCATCGGCCATTCTAACTGGAATGACACATCAACCAGATCTTTGAGACCTGAGAAAATGTCCTAAATCTCAATCCAAAGGAATAGTGGGGAAGTGGCTCAGCATTGGATAATGCAATGGGTAGTGAGCAATCCATGTGCACTACTGATATCTGCCAATGGGCACATTTCAGCAGCCAGTCTCAAAACTTTCAGTGCCACCTAAGGTCTAACCAATGTTTAACTTTACCAATATTTAACCCCACTGATTATGGCAGCAATAATATTATATATTTGGACTCATCATTAACAGGGGGTAATATGGGTCAGGGTTCAGGGAAAAAAGGATACACTTAAACTAGTTTTAGCAAAAAGATTTATTTCAATGTCACATGATAGGCTACAACACCCCAATCTGATTTGTTGACTAGATCAATTTCAGTTTCCTTTTCTTAACCAGCGCTACCTAATGTCTTGCCACCGGATTCTAGATTTTTTCCATACTTTGATTTTATGACAGCTGTACCTACTTCTTCCCACTTTATTTACTGTGGTTCTGCATGCACTGCTATGTTAAGTACCTAACCACATGAGCACATGAACATAAACTCATGGTTTTAAGTCATCTGGCTGGTCCACCCTATTTTTTAATTGTAGCTGACAATTTCCCTTTCCTTTCCCTATGTTTTTTGTTTCTGCTTCTCTTGATGAAAATTTCTTTCCTGTTGGGCCTCAGTAAAACCCTTCTTAATTCCAGTATATTCTACAGTGATATAAAATAACCTAAACCCTCAGTTTGAATGCTGTCCTCTTGGATGCTTTTGCTTCCAGAGTTCTAGTCTTTCTTTACCTTCTCTAAATTTTGGCATACAGTCTATTCTTCTAGATAAGAATCTTGGCTATTTCATTTTTACTTCTGTCTGCACAGCTTATTTAATAAATTTATAACTCTGGTTTTGGTTTTCAGAGTCACAATTTAGGATGTTTGTCTACCATTTTTCTTGCTGTAAGCCTACTGTTTTCTTCTGAAGATCTTGGCCACATCTTCAAATGTCGCCTTTTATTACCTCTTATATGTTTATCTTTTTCATCAAACATCCTGCAACTCATCAATTTCAGACACCCCACGTATTACCAAGTCTCAGAAAAATATCTGTGTCCTACTACGTTTTTCTACTCCTCTCAGTTTGGACGTTCTTGCCTCTTCACTCTTCTCACACAGAGATTAAAACTCCATACCTTCATGGAAAACAAAACTCTCACATTATACAAGATAGCTGAAAATATGGTCTTGAAATAGTTATATTTTAAAAATGTTTCCTCTGGCACCCTCTCTAATGGAAAGAAATCATGTCTAAATTTGCAATCCATTTTCGGAGCAAATATTTATAATTGGGAAAAGTTCTTAAAACATCAAGATTTTTTGGCATTTTCTTTCCAGCTAGAGCATCTGTATAAGACATTAAACAGACAGTAACTAAGAATAAAAAGAAACTAAATGACTAAGTAGCTGCTGATTTATTCAGATAGGCTCTTTGATGTAAACTCATCTTTGAAGTATTTTAAAAACAGACTAGGGTAATATTTTGTTCGAACACTGCCGTTGTTTTCATGGGCCAATGACAGGTAATTTATAACGTCTATTATTGAAAACATTTGGATTCTTGGCATGAGATGAATAAAATGCTTGTGGATAAAATATTTCTGATGTTAGTAAACAAAGTTAGAATATGACATCCTAATGTGTCATATGACATCTAGATAAAATATACTAATTTCTCCTCAAACTAACTTCAATATAATATAGTAGGAAACCAGTTAAAAGAAATTCACTACTTGCGATGAAATAACGAATGAAGCTTAATTCCATGTCCAAAACCTTAAATAGTAACACTAAAACACATAAAGAAAAGATTTGTGGGTTTTACATGGTAGTGCAGCTTCTGACCCCATCCCATCCTAAAGAGAGAGTACTGAGAAAAGAATAGAAGTTATTTTTTGAAATCCTGAGTAGTCCTACTAACAGCTTTCAATTCTGAGATAAGCTGGCTGACACTTCAGTGAGCAGATCTGGAAATTACAAAGCAAAAACCACTCTGAGTAGAAAATCATTGCAAAGAGAAGTTCTTGTGGTTCACCTTGAGATCTCAGCTCAGGCAGGAAGATCACACACAGCTTTTCATCTTTCAGGGCACAAGGCTGAGCAGAGGATGAAACTTTGCTGCCATAAGAATAGAAAAGATCTCTAACTGGGATAGTTTGGTAAAATTTGGGCATGATATGTATCTTGTCGTTTACACTTTTCGTTCGATGTTTATATTTTTGAATAATGAACACGTACAATTTTTATTATAAAAATATTTATTTTTTAAAAAACCAGAAACATAGAAAATTTTAATGGGATAATCAGAGATATTTACAAAATACATGCACAAGAAAGTTTATCATGTTATTAAGCTGTTATTGACTCTTATGGGCATTGCCATTTTGGCAGGCTCTTACAGGCTGTCAAAACCATAAAGCAACTCATCTCTTTCTAATGTTTACCCTTCTTTCACTATTAAAATAACCCTTTAAAAGTGCTTGGTTAGTCATTCTCTCAAAATGACCGCTTTATTCTCAAAGGTCTTATTTGGATAAATTTTTATCCATGAAGCACTTCTTAGTTAATCAAAAAGGTAATTGAAAGCAAAAGTCAACTTTGAAGCCTACTTGTGAGGATATTGCAGGATTACAACATTAATTGGGTTGATTAAATTCACACAATTAGAAAATTGCCTTCACAAAGACAATTCCTATGTCCACATATTATAGTTTCTCAAAAGAAAACGTGTCATTGCTTTAAAATGAAAAATACAAGAAATCTCCAGAAAAAAGGATTTTAAACATGAAGGCAATGCTACTAGATATTTTAAATTGTACTTTAAAAAATAGAAATAAGTATTTCTTCTTTTAAAATGAAAGCAAATAATTTTATGACCTGAAAGAAAATGTGATATTTGAAGTGCATATTAAAGTATTTGCAACATAAAGATATTTACCAACTCTATAGGGAGATCAAATATAGCATCAGAAGATGTTTTACATAAATATTACCCAAATCAGAAAACATTTATAAATAATTTCTATAGGCGAACACTATCATTGAGCCTAGGTTATTAGGATTTAGTATCTTAACTTGTGGCAAATAGGGAATAAAGCTAAACTTTTGTGCATTAAACAATGCATTCTTTGATTTTTTTTTATTTCCTAGCCCATCTTTCCACACATAAAATGCCAGCAAGTGGGGAGAGGTATGAGAAAAATTGGAATTATTTGAGCAGTTAAAAACTCTATAGAGTACAACATCAGCAAAATGGCAGACTGGGAAGATCCAAACCCTCCTTCCTCCATAAAAACATCGACAAAACCACCAGAAGCTATCTAAACTAGCTTTGTAAGAGCTCAGAAACAAAGATTTGCAACCAAGCAAACACCCAATCATGAAAAAGTCATCTCCAAAATGACAGGAAAGTTATGTGGTGTTTTTACTTGTTTTCACCCCACCTCCTTTCTGGTGCAGTGGCAGTCTTGGTCTTGAGTAGCAGCAACACAGTTTCCCTCATCATTTGACCAGAGGGAGCAGAACATTCTGTATTTGCAAATTGTTGTGTATGTCAGTTCTAATCTAGCTGGAGGATATTTGAAGCACTGACTCGCTAGAGTCTGCCTTGCATAACTTGGAATGCAGGCAGGGTAAAGTGGCAAACACTCCTCATAAATGCTACAAAGGGGCTACAAACACACAGATACCTGGAGTAAGGGATTATGGGTAGAGGCATGCAATAGACCATCTAAGGCCTGGAGAAGAATCTGGGGTGAGACTTTTTGGGAAGTTAGGACTTCCAAAGCAGTTGCCTATGTGAGGGATTTTAGAACATCATGTGCATGCCTACGCAAGATGCATGCTCACAAAAGTCCTGAGAAGACATCAAGCTTTAACTTTGGGCTGATCCCTTGGCTCAGAGCAAACCTAGCTAATCCATGAAGGACTGTCCCAACAAAAAGCTAGTCTGCAAAGACTGGGAGAGAGAATTGTTCTTTCTCTTTACTTTTTTAGGTGTATTTTCGCTTGTTCGTCAGTTTCAGTTCCTGGCATTCAAGTAAATCTCTGTCATAACATTTTCTGAACATGAGCTGAAAAAGCAGAGATTTCAACGAGCACACATGACAAGGAATAATTGCCACATACTTTGGAAAAGTCTCAAAACAAATAGACTACTACAGCTTTTAACAAAAGTCCAGAAAACCCTGGACAGGTGGGGAAATCTGATTTCCAGATTCACTACATTATAATGACCAAATGCCCAATTTTCTACAAAAAAATCATGAAGTAGACAAAGAAACAGGAAAACATTGCTCATTCAAAGGAACTAAATAAATCAACAGAAAGTGTCCCTGAGGAAGCCGAGACGTCAAACTTACCAGACAAAGACTTTACAACAGTCTTAAATATGCTCACAGAGCTAAGGGAAATCACAGACAACGAACTCAAGGAAATCAAAAAAAATAATGTATCAACAAAATAAGAACATCAACAAAGATACAGAAATTATAAACAGGAACCAAACAGAAACTCTGAAGTTTTCAAGTACAATAACTGAAATGAAAAATTCACTAGAGAAGTTCACAGCAGATTTGAGCAGACAGAAGAATCAATGAACTTAAAGATAGGGCAATTAGAATTTTTGAGTCTGAGGAATGTTATTCCAGGAGTATCAATTCCCGGTGTAGACCTGTTATGAACTGAATTGTGTCTCCCCAAAATTCATATGTTAAAGCCTTAACCCCCAATGTGACTATATTTAGAGACAGGGCCTTGAAGGAGGTAGTTAAGTTTAAATGAGGTCATAAAGATCAGGCCCTAATCTGATAGTACTGCCTGAGAAGGCACCATCTGCAAGCTGAGGAGTGTGGTTTCACCAGAAACTAACCCTGATGGCACCTTGATTTTGGATTTCAGGCCTCCAGAACTATGAAAAAATAAATTTGTGCTGTTTAAGCCACCCAGTCTGTGTTACTATGTTATGGCACTCTAAGCAGACTAATATTGAGCAGTCTAACAATAATTAGACTCAAGAGCTTAAATCCAGATGCATTATTTACAAATTGGTAAGTACCTCATGGGAAAAAGCGATGCCAAATGTTGGAATCAACATCTTCCACTTATCTTCTCTATGGGCTCTCCAATATTCTCTGACTTGATACTCTTTAAAAAAAAAAGTTTTGAAAAAATAGTAATTATCCCTTCAGTTGTTCTATTTGTCCCAGGCCTAAGAGTCTGTCTGCAACAACCTAGTTAACTGTTACTGAAAGTGAAAATATTAAGACATTCTTTTTAGCATACAATAACAAGTAATACCACAGAAACTACTAGATTTCAAATTTCGAGAAAGTAACAGATTTCAAACTTCAGTCAACCATGTTTTACTTGCTGAAATCATGGCTAAAGGATTATCAGCAAGTATTTTATATTTATAAATGCATATGTGTTTATAACGTTATAGCATTTGTAATGTATATGTTTTAAATATTTTAATTAAGAACTAAGAGTAAACAGATATGAGGATTTGAGTAACAGAGCAGTATATAAGAACTACATGACCTGACAATGGAAAAATTATAAATCTGCTAAACAGTGGAAGTGGAAAAAGGAAAGAAGGAGCGAGTAGTAATTCCTCTACCTGTATTAGCTGAGACTCAAACTATATCATGTAAAGAAGACAATTCAAGTAACAGAAGTCTCAGCATATTTAAAAGTACAAAGGTAAACACTACGAAAGACAATATTATTGACTAAAATTACATGGTGGAGGGATGTACAGGAAAAAAGAAAAGGTAATATACTTATTTTATTTTCACTAAACATTCCTTTAATATACACAAATATAAAAAGCCTTAATATACTTATTAAAAAGAAATTTAGCTCCAGAAAAAAAAAGAGGAAAGCAAAATTCTCCACTTTGAGAACACACAAGTCTACAAGACACAAACCTAAAACAAAGTGATACAGGGAATACAAGATCAATTTATACAAAACAATTGTATTTTTGTATACTTAAAATGAGCAATCTGGAAATGACTTTAAGAAAACAATTCTGTTCACAATAGCGTCAAAAAAGAATAAAATAGGAGTAAATTGAACAAAAGAAGTATAAAACTTCTACTCTGAAAACTAAAAAATATTGTTGAGACAAATCAAAGAAGATCATAATAAACAGAAAAATATTACATCTTTGCGGATCAGAAGACATATTATTAAAATGGAAATACACCCTAGATTGATCTGCAGATTCATACAATCCCTATCAGAATCCCAGCTGGTTTCTTTAAAGACCTTGATAAGCTGATACTAAAATTCATATGGGAACTCAAAGTACCCAGATTAGCTAAATCAATCTTGAAAAGAAGAACCAAATTGGAGGATCACACTTGCTGATTTCAAAACTTCCTACAAAGCAACAGTAATCAAGAAAATGTGGTAGTGGTGTAAGGATTGACATATAGATCAGTAGAATAGAATTGAGAGTTCAGATGTAAACCCATATATCTACGATCAATTGATTCATGACAAAGGTATTAAGACCATTCAATGGAGGAAAGAATAGTCTTTCCAACAAATAGTGCTGACACAACTGGATAGCCAGATGCAAAAGAAAGAAATTGTATCTCTACTTATACTATATATAAAAATTAACTCAAAGACATAAATGTAAGAGTTAAAATTATAAAATGCTTAGATGAAAATATGGGAGTAAATCTTTGTGACCTCAGATTTGGTAATAAATTCTTACATATAACACAAAAAGGACAAGTGGCAAAATAAAAAATAGATAAATTGGGCTTCTTCAAAATTAGAAATGTTCGTACTTCAAAGAACACTATAAAGAAAGTGAAAAGGCTATCCACAAAATGAGAGAAAATCCTTGCAAATCACATATCTGGTAAGAGATGAATATCTAGAATATATAAAGAACACTTACAAGTCAATAATAAAAAGAAAAATAACCCACTTAAAAAATGGGCAAAAGATTTGAATAGGTATGTCTCCGAAAAAGGTATACAAATGGTCAATAAATGCATGAATAGAAGCTTAAGATTATTAGTCATCAGAGAAAAACAAATCAAAGCCACAATGAAATATGACTTCACATCCGCTAAGATTGCTATAATCAAAAAGTCAGATAACAAGCATTGGCAAGAATGTGGAGAAATCAGAACCCTCATAAACCATTTGTAGGAATGTAAAATGATACAGATGCTTTGGAAAACATTTTAACAGTTTTTCAAAAATTAAACATAGAATTACCATGTGATGCAGCAATTTCACTCCTAGCTATATACTCAAGAGAAATGAAAAAATATGTCCATGCAAAAACTTGTACATGAGTGTTCATAGCAGCATTATTCATAACAGCCAAAAAGTGGAAGCAACCAAAATGTCCACCGAGGAATGAATCAACAAAATGTGCATATCCATACAATGAAACCTGTTTTAGTCATAAAAACAGTGATGTAATGATACATGCTATAGTGTCAATAAACCTTGAAAATAGTATACTAAGTGAAATAAGTCAGTCACGAAAGACCATATATTATATGGTTCCATTGAAGTAAAATGTCCAGAATTGGCAAATCAGTAGAGATAAAAATTAAACTAGTACTGGCATCGGACTGAGGGCAATGGGGATTATAGTTAATGGGATGGAGTTTCTTTTGAAGGTGATGAAATTTTTTTTAAATTGATTGTGGTGAAGGTTGCACAACTTTGATTATAGTCAAAACCACTTCATTAATTACACCTTACAAATAGGTGAACAGTATGTTACATGAATTATATCTCAATAGAGCTGTTAAAATAAATGATAGATGATGGATTAGATAGATGAGAGATAGATACATACATACATATAAAGATAGCTAGATATAGATATAGATAGAGGGATATAGATAGATGATAGATACATGTTAAAAACTGGTAGCAGAGATATAATGAAATAATTTTTTAAAAACTGAATTGATGCAAATGAAGTCAAGAAAGAGAAATAAGGTAACAAAGAATAGATGAGACAAAAAGAAAACAAATAGCAATATGGTAAACTGAAACCCAACTATATCAATATTTAATTACATTAACTGTAAATAAATTAAACACCCCAATTAAAAGTTAAGAATTTTCATTTAAGACGAGATCGAACTGCATGCTGTATGCAAGAAACACACTTTAAATAAAGACATAGATGTGATGAAAATAAAGGGAAAGAAAAGAGATATACCACACAAACACTTAGCAAAAGAAAGTTGATGTGGGGCTGGCCCGGTGGTGCAAGCAGTTAAATACGCGCACTCGGCTGCGGCGGCCCAGGGTTAGCCGGTCCGGATCCTGGGCGTACACCGATGCAGCGCTTGGCAAGCCATGCTGTGGCGGCGTCCCATGTAAAGTGGAGAAGGATGGGCATGGATGTCAGCCCAGGGCCAGTCTTCCTCACCAAAAAGAGGAGGATTCGCAGATGTTAGCTCAGGGCCGACCTTCCTCACAAAAAATAAAAAAGAGAGAGAAAGAAAGCTGATGTGGCTATACTACTATTAGACATAGTAGAATTTAAGACAAAAAATATTACAAGAGATAGAGAAACATTCTTTAATGGTAAAATTATCAATTGAACAAGAAGATATGAAAATTCCAAATTTGTATGAAATTGTCAAAATATGAAAAAGACAGGCAAATCCATAATCATAGTGGGAGGTTTTAATACACCTCTCTCAGTATACATGTGTGATAGAATGAGCAGACAAAATATGTGATAAGAAAATATAATATTTGAACAACTTACTTAGCCAAATTGACCTAAATGACATATATAGAACACGGTCTGTAGCAACCTCAGAATGCACATTCTTTTCAATTTTGAGAAGCAGTAGAATACCACATTTTTGGACAATTTTAAATAATGAAATGTTTACTGCACTATTTGAGTTTTCTATATGACTTTCAGCATTGTAACCACTTAGAAACAAAACCATTATAGTAGAAATTAAATAAACTTTCTAGGGAGACAGTGAAGGTATGAAGTTGAGCTCCTCTAACCCCATGCTCCCTCATAACTATCTCTATAGCTCTGTGCCAATTCCTTGATCTCTAACCTCCAGTTTCTCAATTTATAAAATAAATACAACAACATGTCAGAATAAAATTCTAAATCATCTAACACGTACTCAGTAATGTTAGTTTTCTTTCTACCTTTCCTCTTCCCAATCATCCTGAACATTATAGACTCAAATTATAATCTTAAATTGCCTTTAGGTAGGGTAGCTACAGCAGAAAATGTTATGTGTTTACTGTACAGATGTAAGGTGTTTCCTATCAAAAAGTATAATATGGTTGAAATAAATAGTATCCCTCAATAAATCATTAAAATTTCTATCAGTGGACATCCAATATGAACATAGAGGTCCAAGTCAGCGTTTTTTTTACCGTTCCTCCTGGAATTTATAAGAGAACAATAAAAAACATTAAGAACAAAGAAGAATAGACATAAAACCCTGAAGCTCCATTTTCAGTGAAACCAGGACACAGACTATGGTGACAGATCCAAAGGTGACCCCCAGTGATTTGCTGGTATCCATGCCTTGTGTCATTCACCCCCTTGAATAAACATTGGACTTGTAATTTCTTCTAATCAAGAGAATATGGCAAAGGTGATGGGATGTCATTTCCATGATGAGGTTACATTCTCTAAGACTCTGACTTAGGAGACTGGAGGGAGAGAGAAGTAAGCAGCTGTGCTGAAGAAGCCCATGCAGCAAGGAACTGGGGCAGCCTCTGAGAACTCACTCCTTCTGAAGGACCTGAGGACAACCTATGAAGACAATAATCAGCAAAAAGCAGAGGACCTCAGTTCTACAGCTGCAAGGAAATGAATTCTACCAACAACCTGGAAGAACTTGAAAGTGATTCTTCCCCGTCAAGCCTCCAGATGAGAACGCAGATCAGCTAGCATCTTGATTGCAACCGTGTGAGACTCTGAGCAGAGGACCTACCTAAGCTGTGCTCACATTCCTGCCCCATGGAATTGAGATAACAAATGTGTACTTGTTTTAAGCCACTAAATTTATGGTAATTTGTCACACAGCAATAGAAAATGTATATATGGATACAACAAAATCCTCAGATGACAAAATCCACACAAGGGCTACTAAAAGCAGCTGAAATCAAACAGAAACCTTGTGAGAAAGAAAGAAGCAGTGAGTTGAAAGGGCCAGTGGGGGAAAACCTCAGAAAGTGCCAATAAAAATACATTTCTTGAAAGTGAGAGCTCATCCTAAAGTATGAAAGCTTTGAATTTGTTTTCAAAAATGGTATGGGATCAGCGATAAGCATTTACCACCGAGGACCTAGGTTAGTTCATAGATGCAAAGAATGTAGGATTGTACAAAGCATAGCATGGATACACCATAATTTTAAGAAGCTGAAGAGAGGGAGAGGATGTCCAGTTGGGGATAGGATTGTGCCCTCCCTCTCCTGCCCAGGAACCTCCTTAACTAGCTGACTTAGTCAATTCCATTTTATTTAATGCTAATGGGATTTACTCTTCCCAGGGAGAAGAAACATCATTAATTGCATTGAAAGAGTCAGGGATATTTTAGGCTAATAAAACAAATTTGATCAAGGGTCACCGTAGAGCATAAACTATACCATGTAGAGTATAACATCATTACTTAAAACAGAGCACCTTAATCCTGTGCTGTGCATTCAGATGATTAATCATCAAATAGGTTTTTTGTTTATTTAGGTTCTTAGACCACAAGGGATAAGATGCCAAATAGTGATAAAGGCAAGGGTTCTAAATGTAACCTGCTAGTTTATGCCCCTTGATGTATTCTTCATAGGGTCCAGATATTAAGGTCACTCAACTCACTATGAGGGCCTTTACAGTATCATAGATGAAGGATTCTAGTAAATGATGAAGCTGGGAATTCAAACCCAGTTCTGACTCTAGATCTGGTAATATTAAATAACCAAACAAATATTAACATTGACTGAGTGCTCACTCCAGGCCAGGCAATGTTCTAAGTCCTTTACGTGTACTGGCTCAGTTAATCTTCAGAGCAATCCAGTAAGGTAGGTACTGGTATTATAACTCACGTCTCTCCTCTGTTTAAAAACCACCAGTGAACTCTACTTTATGCAGAGTGAAATCTCCGACAAGGAATTTACAAGAGTTGTATGTACATCACTTCCAAAAAAATACTTTGCAAAATTCTGAGAAATGTCTAAGTCCAAAAATTATGCCAACTTGCTGTGTAATGTTGTTATTAAGGAATAGAAAGGGACCTACTAGTTAAAATTGCTTCAAGTAAAGTAATACATTTGGTACCACTAATAATTGCCCATTATTTTTGCCTTAAGGGTCATAGTGAAATTATGGTAAAATACAAAACTCTGCTTGGAAAAAATTTCCCACTGACTCCTCAAAATGCAGAGATTCTGAAACTGCCCTGATTTTGAAAAAAAATAAGTCTTTTCACCAACAGATGTATGAAAATGAGTGTGGACGATATCTGCATGTTTAGCAAGTATTATTTCAGGTAGAAAATAAAGGGGCAGGGGGAAAAAAAAGCCACTATCCTGATATCTTAGATTGGCCCCTATCCTGAAATCTTAACCTCATTAATTTTAAAATAGAATTTTAGAAAAATAGACCAGAGCTCAAAACTGGGATTTTCACCAATGTTGGCAAGGTATAAAAAATAAATTAAGAGAAACCATCTCAAGTACATTTATTTGATTCATGTTTGGTTTAAGCAAGAGCAGCAGGAAGAAAGCACTTATAAACAGCCATCTACCGCACGTGAACTGCGTTGAGCTTTTATGGTGTGTGAAATAAAGCATTTGATTTTAAAGATTTTTTTTTCCCCTCCCCAAGCCCCAGTAGATAGTTGTATGTTATAGTTGCACATCCTTCTAGTTGCTGTATGTGGGACGTGGCCTCAGCATGGCCAGAGAAGCGGTGCGTCAGTGTGCGCCCGGGATCCGAACCCAGGCCGCCAGCAGCGGAGCGCGCGCACTTAACCGCTAAGCCACGGCGCCAGCACAAAGCATTTGATTTTAAACAGAGATGGAGGGGGTAAAGAAAAGACAAGAAAAGTGTGAGTTAACTGTGAGTTTGGGTACAGCTGATGTAATTAAGAATAGATAAAATGGATTAATAATCACTGTATCATACACTAGTCATGTTTTATGCCTTCCTGAAATTATCTAAAACGTTATTTGGACGCAAAAATAAACTCAGAGGCAAAATTAGCTCTGTAGTAAGACAATTTGACAAGTGTCCTCATTTCTCTTTATAGTGAATGTCAGTAAACACAATTGAGATTTTTAATTTATAATAAAAGTTAGATAAACTGCCAAATTTAATCTCCTTGAGGTCTTTGCTTTAATCTGCTTAATCATCAAGAAGATTGTTCTGTATGCTTATTAGATAGGCTCCTTGGAGTATAAATATTTACATCGTTTACCTTTCTTACCAGCATGGAAAATTATAGGACTGTTGGTGCAGAAATGAATGGAAAATCTAGACTGTGGAATATAGAGGGCCCAGACCATGATATAAGATTAGTAAGGGCTCTGTTTAAGAGAGATGTTTTGCAAGCATTGTAGCAAGAATGGATTTGCTTGGGGTGGAGATCAAACATTCAAAGGTAATGTAAGCTGGCTGGAGGGCAAACGTCAGATCTGAAATTGGATCAGGCTCATGGCTGTAAAGACATGTTAGAAGACAAGTTAGATCCCCATTGTTAGAGGAACAAGACACCAGATGGTAATATTGGCAGCTTAGGTCCTCAGAAACACTTGCTGGTTCATGCCTTTTTATGTATTCTCTGTGGTATTCCGAAGTAACTCACATGGGGACCCGCACTGTGACATGCAAATAAGAGGATCGGGCAGTTGGCCGAGCTCGGGTGCAAACTAAGTTCTAACTCAGGGAGGCGGTAAATATAAGACAAAAAGCAGAAGGAGAAATGAGCAAGAGGAAGAGTCTGAGGAGGAGAAGAAAATAAAGGGAAGAGAAGACTGAAGGAAGAGAAGTAAGAGGAAGAAGAAAACCTTTTGCGTGTCCTAACTCATCTCACCTATGGGGTCGCCACTGTTGTGACTCATGTCTCTCCTCTGCTCAGAACCCTCTAACAGGCTCTTACCTTATTCAAAGTAAGGTCTCAGACCACTATTATAGACACAGAACCCTACACGATGTGGCTTCCCACTACGACACCACCTCCCTACCTCTTCGCCCTCTTCCCCTCTTCCACTCAACTTCAGCTGCGCCAGCTTTATGCAACATACCGAGCAAAATCCTACCTCAGAGCATTCATGTCAGCTGCTTCCTTTTCCCAGAGCGTTCTCTCCCCTCTCTTGCTCCCATATCTACGTGGCTTCCTCACTCACTTCCTTTAGGTTTTTGCTCAAATGTTGCCTAATTATAAGCGCCTCTGTAACCACTCAATAAAATAATAATCTCCCGTAATTCTCTATGCCCCTTATTCTGCTGTATTATTTCTTTATATCGTTTCTTGCTGCATGACATATTATACACGTATTTGTACGTTTGTTGATCTGTCTCCCCTCCCTTCTTGGGATTTAATTGTCACAAGAAGACAGAGTTTGGCTATTTTATCCACTGCTATATCTTTAGCATCTAGAACTGTGCCTGGCATGTGCTTGTTGACGAAGAAACAATTGTCAATGAATGAATGAATGAATGAATGAACCTTGCTTTAAACTGAAACACGTTGAGATTAAGTAGTTTACCCAGGTTACTTGGCAAGTTAAATACTTTTCCCGTGCTGAACCAAACAATTTCTGTACCTATTTAGAACATAAATTGCATTCAAATTTGAAGCTTATGTTTTGTTTGCATGCATGTGTGTTTTGGGAGTTTTTTTGTCCTTCTCTTTGGATCATTGTTCTAATGTTGTCTTAGCCTCATCTATCAAGATAATAATCTTACTCTATTGTTACACATTTGGTATGCGTGATGGTGTGTAAATTGGAGATAGGAAATTAGTTTAATTGGCTGCCTCACATCGTAATTTGCTCGATTAGATTACCTAGTAAATCTGGTCAGAAGATAGAGGAGCTGATAACTTTTTCAAGTGTTAGTAAATATAGTAAAAAAAAAAAAAAAAAAAAGGAGTGGGGGCCTCCTGCTGAAGATCTCAGGAGGAGAAACTCTTCATGCAGATTTCCAACTGGGTGACGTAGCATAAACTCGCTGAAACTTGGACACAATCCATGAATAGATGAGTGAGAGAGAACCCTAATTTTAATCTGATAAAATTTACATTTTTATTTCTTTTTTGCCACATAGCTAATTAGGGGGTGAGGGGAGTGTCAAGGCAAAGGCAAATTAAGTTATGAAAAAATATTGACATTTTCTACATCTGCATGTGTGATCATGGATAATACTTGTGGCCTAGGTTAACATTATGTATAACACAAAATTCATTCTAAATGATACATCATCTCTCTGAATCAAGAGGGTGAGGTGAATAAGGTTTCCTTTTGAAGAATACAGTGTTTTGAGAATTGGACTGAGGAAAGTATTCGTGTCTAACTCTGAGGCACCATTCTCACTGTGGATCACATAGATCCAGCTTCACCAAGTTAGAATCACAGAACAAAAACACAGCCAAACCAATGTGATTCTAATAAAAGTCACATCACCTTTTTTCTCTCTACTTTGTTTTTTCTTCCTTCTATGCCTAGTATACTCAAGCCATTTTCTTGTATTTCCCCAAATAACCTTATATTATTATACATCTGCTTTAACTTGTCTATGATGATTCATATTAAGGAAAAACACCAGAAATTTCAACATATTAGGAATCTCTTGAAATTGCATTTCAGCTTGGAACCCATCACATCATGTCAGAGAAATTTGCATCGTCTATGAGCCAGAATGCCAATGTCTCAGCACAACTCTGTAACCAGTAGTGCAGTTGAACTCCACAGACTCAGATTTACTTCTATACAGGAAGCGAATCCATTAAGATTAAAATGGAAATCTATCTTTTAATAAAATAAATGTATATACACTTATATCACACAGCATATATTTACCTTAATGTATTTTGAAAACAATAAAATCAATAAAAATAATTTGAGAATTTAGTAACAAATATTCAGGTTTCTTCTGGAAACACATTGCATCTATTAGCTTGCCCTGATGTAAAATACTGGCTGATAATATCCAAAGTCTATATTTTCCTCCCACTATGTTTGCATTGTGTACTGGAGATGGAGAATGATTACAGAAGAGATAGGTTGCAAGCATTGGCATAGGTTGCCAATGTGGAGCATTTTTCAAATTGGCTTCTGAAGATCCTTCTGCTTTTGAAGTCATATGTAATAGCAACAATGTGCTTCTCTGACACTGCCCACCTAGTTGTGCAGCCCCAGGGGTCTTCTGGCTGCGCTCAGGCACAGAAGAGATCTGAGTGACTGAAGGATGTGTCCTCCACTCTCTTGTAGATGCTTGAAAAGGAGCCAAGGACGCTGGGAGCAGGAGGCGAAGACAGAACACCAAGCCTCTCCTACCTTGAGGACTCATGGAACTCACCTGGCCCGAAGAACACTGTAAACAGTTTATCTTAAAGGGAAGTATGTGTTTGTTTTTCAATGTGGTGAAAACACGTAACATGAGATCTACCTTCAATAAATGTTTAATCCTTTAAAAAAAAAAATTAAAAATGTTACCAATGTTCATTGTAGAAAATAAACACAAAATATAAATCAACCATAATTCCATCGTCTGGAGAGAATCTGTTAAGGTCTTCCATTTTCTCTATATAAGCATAAAACTTTTTGTTAAAAAGAGATTAGATGTTGGGGCCGGGCTGGTGGTGTACGGGTTAAGTGCGTGCATTCCGCTCCCGCGTCCCGGTGTTCACAGGTTGGGATCTCGGGCGCAGACCTACCTACACACTACTTATCAAGCCATGCTGTGGCAGGTGTCCCACATATAAAGTAAAGGAAGATGGGCATGGATGTTAGCCCAGGGCCAATCTTCCTCAGCAAAAAGAGGATGATTGGCAACGGATGTTATCTCACGGCTAATCTTCCTCACCAAAAAAAAAAAAATTAGAAAAAAAAGAGATTAGATATTGTCTTGTGGTATATTCAACTATATAATTTTACTGCCTATATACCTAACACTTATAAATCTTTTGCTATGTACAAGCAATATTCTATGTGCTTTAAATATATTAACCCATTTAATCATTCCAACAACCCCATGCGGCTGGTATTGTTATTTTGATTTTAAAGATGAGAAAACTAGGACTTACACAGGGGATAAGTAGCCTTTCTAAAGTCATATAGACATTAAGTCACAGAGCCAGGATTCACATTCAAACAGCAGGCCTCTAGAGTCTACTCTTCTCAACCACTATGACCCAATATTTAACCAAACCAATTCTGCCGGACACCTGGAATCTATCCAATGTTTTGCTATCACAAACAGAAATTTAGCAAACATTCTTAAAGCCAAATATTTGCAGACAGAAATAATGATCACAATAAAAGTTCCTGAAATTGAAATTGCAGTTCATATTATATTAAAATTTAAAGCTTTGATACAACTCAAATTTTTGAAATGGTCAGCCTTACATTTGTGGGAAGCATACACACACACACACACACACACACATACACATGCGCACACATACACATGCGCGCACACACACACACACAGGGAAAAGATTTGCACTGAGCACACAGCACATAATTTGGTTATGATTAAAACTCAGAGGTCATATACCCTGTAAGTGGCAGAACCAAGATTGGAATATTGCTTGTTTTTTTTTTTTAAAACTCATAATGTTTCCCTTTGACGACACTGCTTCTCCAAATAAGAATCCTGTATCAGTGTGTTATTTCTGGAACACTCTGCAATTACAACCACCTTCTAATACTTCTTTGCCCAATCAAAATAAGATAGATAGACAGGTAGATAGATAGATAGATAGACAGATAGATAGATATAGAGATAGAGACAGATAGATACTGTTTATAAAGCTGTGCTCCAAATGGCAACCTCCCTCCAAACAGTATGATATATATTAATGATGTTGACAATTTGATAATGACCTGATCTCTAAAATATCCGCCAGTAATACAACGATGACATTACAGAGGATCTCTATTTCCATGCCAGCCTTAAGCACAATTTTTCAATATGATCACCTTGGAATCATTTAATCTCTAAACACAGCAAAGACAAGAAATCAAGTGAACATTGTTTTATTACATCCTATATCTGTAAATACTACTTTACACATCCGATTTTTGCTTATTTTAAGCTGCCATGTTTCTTTAAAAGCAAAGTAACTTCTTTTAATAGCAAAATTAAAGCTCTGTTAGAAATGTTGCAAAACAAACCTTACTGCATTTCAGACAGTTAACTGCTTCTTTATAAAAATAAGAAAACACAATCTGTACGTTTACATTAAAATTCAAGAGCATTTGCTGGAAAAAAATGAAAGCTTTAAAAAGATATTTTCTTTCACACTAAAACAGCATAATTTTCACCTTACACATATAAGGAAAGAAGAATACTACATGTTAAAAATAAGAAGACTTTAAAAGGAAAATTACCCTTTCAAAAGAATAAGTCTAAAAATCTAGATTTCAGGGCAAATTAGAAAACAGAAAATGTAGCATCAAATAAAAAATTTTAGACACATATTTAATTGAAGACCTTCTATCTTAGTGCCCAGAGGGCTCCATAAGGAATAAACATTCCCTCTGAATGCCTTGTTTGTTCTGCACAACCGGTTCAGGCCCATTCTGTAAATACCTTAGACTCCATGCAGTCAGCTCTCTTCTCGATTCCACACTCCAAATAAGGTGAGGTGGGGAGGAAGGGTTGGTGATACTTCACCAAAATCAAATGCAGCTGCCACAGGCTAGAAACAAGAAGGAAAAGGAAGGGCCTAGCCTAGGAAAAATTAAATAGCAAGCAATGGTGCCTTTACTACCCCTCACGTTCCTTTGTTGGCCTCTCTCCTTGCCCTTGAAGGCCTGAGTTTTCATGTTGTTCTCTGACTGTCCAAATAACCCAGTTGAGCTTGTACTCTCCCAAAGTTCCCTGTATCCCGAAATGACGACTTTATCTTTTTCTTTCCTCTATTCAAAATTCCTATTTCTTTTATTATTTTAAAAATCCTCGTAAGAAATCAATCTCATAAAAATTAATTAATACTAAAGGGTGATTGACAGCCTGGAGCCTTTTGCCGCCTAAGTGTTATTGACAATGTTGGGAAAGAGATTTGGGGGCCTGATAGGTGGGCTGGATTTCCTTCAATCACACTAGCACTACTTTAAAAGAGGGCACTGAGGGGACCGGCCCGGTGGCGCAAGTGGTTAAGTGCACACGCTCTGCTGCGGTGGCCCAGGGTCCGCCGGTTCAGATCCTGGGCATGCACCAACACACCGCTTGTCAAGCCATGCTGTGGCGGCATCCCATATAAAGTAGAGGAAGATGGGCATGGATGTTAGCCTAGGGCCAGTCTTCCTCAGCAAAAAAAAAAGAGGAGGATTGGCAGATATTAGCTCAGGGCTGATCTTCCTCACAAAAATAAAAAATAAAAAAAAACAGAGCAGTGAGTATGAAAATGACATTTTACAGTTCCCAGGCTCTGATTAGAACACAGTGCAAACGGTGACAGGTTTGTGGGCTTCGGTCTTAAGACAGTCAGGCCCCACTCAATCCTTTCAATAAGATTTGCCCCCCCTCAGCTCCCTTTATCCTCTAAAATCTGACCAAGAGGACATGGTTATTTGGCTCTAAATTTTTTTAAAATGTTGCTTGGTAGGAGAGAGAAAGAAAATGGTGATAGATGATTTATTTTCACCAGAATTAGCTTACATAAAGTTTTTAGTAATAGCTCCAAGAAAAAACATTTCATCTCTGGAACCTAGCCACCAGAGGTCAGGAAACCCCAGCTGTGATAGCCATTCACCAGTTTGCACCCAATTTGTGGATGCAGAAATAGACTGCAAGGCAAATCTACTGCTCCACCTGGTTCCCTCTTTTCTTTCCACTGAAACCAAAAAAGTTTAATTAGCTGTATGCAGTCTTAAACAAATTACACAAATGTACATGAAGTATTTCCTGCTATTCTTAGTCATCATGCAACACATAAGAACTAAGCATGAGAGGCTCTCTCTTTTTTAAACACTCTATTTCCATTGTAGGACAGACTCCAGCCTCATTTTAAATGATTATCATCTCCTTTGTTTTTCATTTCATTTTAAATGTTGCATTGATTGTCACATATGTGTATGTGTGTACATACAGTCAGTTCAAACTACATTCTTACAGAACATTGCCACTTCATGGGCTAGCTCAATAAATTCAGCCTCCAAAGTCAAATTTTTGGGGGTGGGGTGAGGGGTTAGGGAACAAGTCTCAATTCTTTATAGCTGCAAAATTTTTATGTTAATTTAGTCTTAATTGTTTCTCTTCCAAAATCTTCTTCAACTGGTGATACCAAATATTTGTTGTCTATTTTTTATACTGTCACTTGAAATGAGTATACGATAATGTGATATTAGATTTATCATAAGATTAGATATTAGTTATTTTGAGTTTAAACAGCATTGCTATGGGGTATTTTGCAAGGCCTTCCAGGGGTTCTATCGCATGAACAAATTTGAAAAGCACGAAATTTAAGCAATATCTTGGAAGGTATTAAATTGCACCTAGGGGTTAAGTTTCACTACATTCTTTTGGTTCTTTACAGCATTTTGTAATATTTACGTGCTTAATAAGGAGCAATATATTTTATTTGATAATGATAGTGAATGGAAATGCACGCTTATCCCTCGTTGCTACCCATAACTATCATGGGAGTTTGTTTATTCAGACTACATAGCATAACCACATCCACCTCAAGACAACATACTCTAATCGCAAATGACTACCACTGAGAGAAAATAAAGTCATACGTGCTAAGCTCACAAATGAAAATATGAAAGTACAATATCCCAGAGAAGAAAAGCAGCTTTTTCTCAGCATAATTTTCATTACAGGCGAGTTATCAACAGCAGTCGTGAATCTCAGGGAGAAAAAATGTTAAGACTTGTGATTACAATCTCAATAGAAGATCTTAGTATTTTTCCATTTAAAATATTGGCAATAACTCTCTGTATGGTGAATATAGTTTTGTTTTTTGAGAATAAGGAAACAGACATATTCCTCATAATAATCGTTTTGTAAACCATAAAACACACTTTCAAAAACATAAAAACAACACAAATTTTCGGTCTACACTTTCTTAGTATAGTTTCAAGTTGTGGCTATGTATTTTTGAGACCCTACTAGAGCAATCAAGTAGATAAGACTACTCTTCATGATCTTGTTGCTAACCAGAATGAAAACAAAATTCTAGTAGTCTTAGGGGCTACTGACTAGGTGCTACTTACTTTTTAGAACTAAAACATCCAACATCATTTGTCATAGTGTTTGATATAATCCTATTCCACTTAAATCTAAATCTGGGACAAGAAGAGAATTTCTAGCCCAGATAGCTGTTCTGCTATATTCAAACATGCACAGCTTACCTATTGTTGGACTAATATTTACCCAACATATTTATTAGGAAAATATCTGTAAAGGAGAGCAGGTCCTTTATAGGCCTTAACTCAGCGCTACAGCATGAGATTTGCTAGTTGTCTTTTTACTCAGTGGTAAAAAAGGCAAAATACGTTTTAACGTTTTAAACTTCTGGAAAAGATAAGCAACAAATTGCTATAAAAATACAAATTGGTAAATAGCACAATTCACAATTTAGAAAAACTGTTATATATATTCATATATATATATTAGAAATTGAAATTGAATTTTACGATATCCCTTTTGGAATCCTCCAGAATGTCTGGCAAAGACATGCCTAATTGTAGCACTTCAACGTTATCTCTTTGTGCATGTTTCTGCTAATGCAGTAAATTTGGCTTCCAAATTATTTAAAAAGTCAAGGCCATCTTCCTCCTGCTTTTCACTGCAGCAACCTACAGAACCAGCTGGAGATCCTCTTCCTTCATAGTTGTATGAAAGGACATAATCTTGAGACGGCATGTGGTTTTCGCTCTGATTACATAGATGCAACTTCTGTAAAATACGAAAAAGAATTGTATTATTGTTTTAAACACACAAACATATGAACATAAAATTTATTTTTTTATTTACCTTTTATGTTTAATTTTTAACCAGTGTGTCCTCTAATGGGGTCCTACACACAAAAAATGCACATGATTGGTCGATATCACAACCATACCATAAAGTCAGTATATTTTACATTTCTAATCATTTATACAAATAAAAAATTATATATACAAATATATATAAGTACATTTGAATCATCATTAAATGCTTATTCCTAAATTTTATATTTAGTGTCCAGGCTAGTCCACAGCATGGTGACAATATGCAAAGTGGTTAAGAATTTGAGCTTGGATAGTCAAACAGTCCTGATTTTGAGTCATAGCTCTGGCTTTACCAGCTAGCTTTATGACTTTGAGAAAGTTACCAAACATCTTTAAGTTTCACTTTCCTTACATCTAAAATGGGAATACAGACAGTGACTGTCTCACAAGATTGTTATTAAATGACAAAATAAGAATGCATGAAAAATACCCTTATTATGCCCAGCATATAGCAAATGTTTAATAAATGTTAACCAAAATTGCTATTATATGCATTTATAAACTAGGTAAGAATTGCCTTCAGAATCGAGTTTCCAAGATAGCCAAAACATGACAAAATGAGAGATGCACAGGGAAATTAAAAATAATCAACATAACCCACGTTGCAAAAACTGGGCCTTTAGAATAGAGAAGCCAAGCATACAGCCACATCTACCCTCACTATCTGTCACTGGCCCGTCTGTCGATTTGTCAACTCCTGTGCCTCCTCCCTTTCTCACCTGTGTGCCCAATCCCTCCCTAACCCAGAGCTTGTTTCCTTGGCTTACATTATCGGGTGTCTTTCTTCATGGCCATTTTAGCCTCACATCCCATTACGTGATGTGCACATTGAATAACACTCCTAAGAGTGCTTTTTAAGCCTCACTCCTTCTCAACCTGATCTGATATGATACTGACTGTCTAGAAACAGAGAAAGGATTAACACTTGAATTTGACAAAAAAAAATTATGCTATGGGCATATAATAAGCTACAGCCATGTCATGGAATGTTGCCCATTTGCAGCCCATCAAAGGATTAAGGGCTTCTGGTGCAGTGTTTCTGTTACAATGGTACTGAAACCCTCTGATAAAAGAAGTGAAAACTTAGTACCAGAAAGAATATTTAATCAAGTGGTTCTCTACCTGGGCTGCACATCTGAATCACCTGAAGAGCTTTAAAAAAACAAAAAAAAGCCAAACCAATGAAATCAGTCTCTTTCAAGGTGGAGTACAGGGATTAGTATTTTTTAAAAGCTCTCCAGGAGATTTTGATGTGCTGCCAGGATTGAAAGTCCCTTATTTAACCACTCTTTCCTTGCTTTCTTCTGAATAAAAATACTTTATCTTTGCATCGTGCTTTTTACGTTAAAAATAGTTCATATAGATCATATTATTTAATGTTCATCCTAGAATTGTGTACAGATGCTTTGTTTTCACAGAGAAATGCAGATTTGATTTGCAGAGTTTTGTGATTGTGAGGAATGAGATTTTTTTTCATATTCTTCTTTATTTATTAAAAGAGTTCATGAGGTAAACACATACCTAAAAATGAAATGTAACTTTAGTGAGGGATATTAGAAACCTCCAATTTTCATGAGATCTTAGGAATTAAAAGAAATACGACAGATGAAGTAAAATCCCTTTTATATTAAATAATGTAACAAAATCAAAGAGCAGAGAACAAAATAGCCAGAGAGTGAGAGAGAAAGAAGACACATTGAAGAACACAGAAAAGTAGTTTCTGAAAAATATATGCTAATTTCAATTTCTTATTGTTCTCTACTTGGACATTTAAATTGCGGGATCAAATCACTTAGGGAAACTCACTTCACCAAGTCGGGACTGGGTGTAATTATACCACTCTGAGCAAGTGTATCTGCAGTTGTCCGTCTCCACGTGTCCTCCCCTGCAGGAATCCAGGGTGTGATGATGTCCGGCCCCGCAGGACGATTCCAAGGTCTGGTGCCCTCCTTTTGTCATTTCAATGGTTTCCTGTCCTCCATTTTTGACTCCGGATCCCACAATCCCACAAAAGCCTTGACTGGAGTTGTTGACTGTCTGGATCATAAACTCATTGCCAGAACACTGAAATAAAATAATATAAGACCATTCACATTGGGAAGAAATGGATTTCAAGTAAAGTCACAAGAAGGCAAGGGAGAGAGAACATTTACTCAATGTTGTATTCATTCACTCATTCATTCTACAGACATTTATCACTTTGCAATTAGGTGCCCAGTCTAGGGATGCAAAGATGGATATGGTCCCTCAGTGGCTCCAAGAAGCTCTTATTCCAGTGAGGCAGAAAATAGATTATTACTTTAAGAATGTAATTATTCTGTTATATTGGTGAACACAGAATGCTACAGGAGCACAGAGAAAGAGCATTAAAATCTAAACCCAGAAAGGATAAGTGAGGTAGTCTGGGAAAACTCTGAGCTGAGGGACTCCTACGAGAAATGCGGAGAAGAATACACTATCTGCAGGATGGTCTAGAGACAAAGGCAAACAGGATGCTTTAGGGGACCTCAACTTCAACCTGCTGAGAATGGCTACCACATAGAGTTCAAAGAACAAGAGAAAACTGAAAAGGTTATAAAAGGCCAGAAGACATAAAGGTCTATATGCCATGCTGAAAAATTTTGACCTTCATGGAGATTATGGGGATTCAAAGAAGAGTTTTCATAACAGGGGAGGAACATATTGTAAAAAATCATTCTAGGCAATAATGTGGAAGACAAATAAGAAAAAGACAAGTTTAGTGTCATGGAGATCAAAGAGGTCATTGTATTATTCTAGGTGAAAAATGATAAGAATCTAAGCCAAAGTAGAAGTAGTGATGATTAAAAGAAGTGGATGGACTCCATAGAGAGCTTATTGGTGGTCAGGTGGATGAGGCAGCAAAGGGAAAGTCCAGGAATCATTTCTATGTGTTCTGCTTGTGCAACTAGATTGATGGTACAATTCACACCGAAATAGGGAAGAAGGAAGCGCTTATGGGCAAGAGGAGGGTGAGCAATTCAATTTTGGACATGGTTAACTTGAGAAACTTGTGGGACGTCCAAGATGAGTATATGAATATGTGGATCCGGAGCTCAGGTGAGAGATCCGAGCCGGAGATAGAATTCTGGAGTCATTACCCTATGGGTGGTAGTTGAAGCCCTGGGAATAAATGAGATCACACGGAGAAAATTGCAGACCAAAGAAAAGGTTAAGAATAAAATCACGCACAAAAAAATCACATTTTAAGAGGTGGCTAAAGGAATGAGAGCTGTGACAGAATTGATCTGGAATAGCCACTGAGATGACAGAGGGAACTGAAGAGGCACGACTCTGAAGCCATGCAAAGAAGGATTATGGTGAGGAGGTCAATATTGTAGGAAAAAAAGCAACGTAGGATAAGAACTGGTTCAAATAAAGTAAGAACCTATTGGGTTCAAGTGAAAAAGTGGCCAATGAGTGAACAGGAAATGATGTCATAGAGAAATTGAGTATAAATCTTTCTTTCCAAAAGATCAGTTTCAAAGAGAAGGATATGGAGGGAACTAGAGAAAGACAGAGTCAAGGGAATGTTTTAAAATGAAAAAGATTGGTTGATGAAACATTAACGTAATGTTGGAACTTCACACCAACCCTCTAGGCCATAGGTGAGACGTTTAGTTACAATGGTAACCTCAGCGTGGCGGTTCTCATTTTAAACCGTTACTTTCATGACAAGACCTCCATTATAATCAGGCTCCATTGTGCCATCTTCTCGCCAATTTACTCTTTTTCGTATTTAATAAGCAGAGCCTCTAACTAAACTGGAAGATTTTCAAGTTGAGATGATTTACTGAACCTGAAATATATCTGTAAATGTCATACACACTATCTCACTGCCTTAGGAAAAAATGTCAGAAAAAAAGAAGAGAATTTGCCACCTACCCTATACGTTTGCTTAGGTTGCTGCTATAGTAAATTTCTATTACAAAAGACAAAACTTCTGATGATCAAATCTCCTTGATGGTACAATTTTATCACTATATATACATGTTCAGAGGTCATATTTCTAAGCTAATGAAAGGAGAATTGAAAAGAAACTAAAATCAAGGCTGAGCCCAGAGTGCTGTTTCGCATTCTCTCTCCTCCCTTCCTTCCTACCCACCTCCAAGTGCATTCCCCAAAGTTTATTCTCACAGGGTATCAACAACTCCCCCTCCATCTCAGTGATTTACAGATTTGCTTTTCCAGTTCTGATCTGTCACCCGACTCCTAACCCCATCTGAATGCCTTTAACTTGAACTCAGATCCAGAACTAGTCACCACCTTTACTCATCGTACTAAAATGGGTTTATATATTCACTATGAAATTTTGTTACATTTTGTAAAAATATGTCTAAAATTATGTTCTGGTATAAACTAATAATTCCAAGTCCTTTTGAGCAGTGTTCCTAACAGAGAACAGGTAAATATGTGTGACTATGATACAGTGAAGCGTCTGATCAGCTCTAGCTTCAAATGGCAAAGAACAAATATTAAGTAAAACTCATTCATTCCATTCTCAGATATATAATAAAATTTACTATCTATACAAGGACTATCAAGGCACTGAAACTATTTTCTGAATGGGAGATAATTACAGGGTTCCACATGGAGACAAAGCTATGATTTGGCACGATATTGGGGAAGAAGTGAAAGAGAGAATAGTCAATAAGAAAAGCATCTTCGCCTTGTGAGATAGAAAAGGCTTAATACATCCTCATTGTTCCTGGCTATAGTATCTGTCACTTTGACTCCACTTTTTACTTTGTCCCTCAAAAGTAAAAAATCTTATCATTTATACATTTAAAACATTCCTTATCCATCCCTATTTTAATATCCCAATTACCATCATCCTAATAGAGTCATCTCATGCTTAAATTATCAAAAGATCCTAATCCTTTATCTTCCCCATCCCTAATGTCGTCCTATTCTTGTTAGTCACCCTCCTGATTCAGCATCACACTGCTCACATTGTTTCACTTCCGTGCAAAGCCTTGACTGGCTCTCTCACCAAGAGAATAAATCCGAAATCCTTAGTGTGACATACGAAAGTCCCATCTCCCACTCCTCTCTTACATCCTCTCCCCTCAAAGCCTACCTCAATCTTCAAGTCTCTATTCCAACTCATCACTTCTTCCATTCCAAGTCAATTTATTTACTATTCGTTAAATAATCCCTAAACTTTATCATCTCCTTTCTTATTCTTTTGCCTGTTTTCCTTCTCTTTAGCTATTCCCACCATCTCTTCACTTTCAAACCCTTCGTATTCTTTAAATTATAGAGTAATCTGCACCTCTTTCACAGGGACTTTGGTTGATCCAGATGACATGAATATACTCATGTATCATAAGTATCTTTGAACTCAGACAGTGCTCTATCATATTGGTGCTAGTGGTTTACTGTCATGTTCCTATTTATTTTTCCCATGAAAGTAGTTTGTATTTCTCATAAATAAATTTGAAATCTTTTTGAGGGGGAGAACATGGCCTGTAAGAACTTTTTTTATGTACTTCCCAAAAAACAAGAAGCGTGGTGCCCAGCTCCTCAGAGGTCCCAAGAAATATACAAGGAAGGAGAGTAGCAGTAATCTTCCAATCTCTACCCCCCACCCCCACACACACTTTATTCAAACATATATTTCTTTGATATTTTTCTTAGTTTATCTTGAGAACTTTTAGCAAGTTTATTTTTCCCATTATAAATGGTCAAAGAGTTAGAAAAACAAATAATATCTGGAAATATACATTGTAGAGAACAGCCAAAAAGATTGTTATAAATTCACAACATCAAAGAACAAATTTTAAATCATAACACTACAGAGGGGAAAAAAGATAACTAAAACAATACATCTGGTTTAAGAAGTTTAATAAATACTGCTACATAAATATTTGAATATTGACAGATAAAATACTTATGCCTACAAAATCTGACCAAATTAAAAATATAAATTAACTCCTAAGTTTTGATGAGTTAAAAAATTTTGGGGAGATACTCAGAGATAAATAGTTATTTAAAAAAATTACTTACCACCTTATCATTGCCAGGTGCTTCTGTGTTTGATATAATTAAGTTTTGCTGTGCTAAATCTTCAGGAAAATGTTTCTTATTTCTGACACCAACAACTCCACATACTAAAGTTAGCAAGACACCTAAGTTACAAAAAAAAAAAACAAAAAAGTTAACATATATAGAATAAAATAGTCATCTTTTATTTCTTATTACCTAAGGCACACAGGAGGAAAATTAAACCACTAAGCATGGTGTCCCATGAATTACCTTGGCCTTGCTAAATTGACAAGCCATGATTTAGCTTAGAGTTTAAAATTTGAAGTGATTATATGTATATTTTGATTATAGCCCTTTTTAAGAGTCTGAATTCTACCCATCATGTTGAAGTACTTAGAATCATGAGTTAAGTAGTAAATTTTTTAAAAAATGACATTTATTTAAAAGGAAACTTTAAAGAGATTTACTGATTCCCAAAAGGATGGTTTGCCTTTAGGAAAACATGACAAAACAGACTTTTTTCCCAGAATAGATTTATCTCCAAGTATCTTAAAACCTACTTTGTACTTGGTCTATTCAGAATTTTCATTCTACATCATAATTGTGGGAGGTTGAAATATGTGATAATAAAACTAGTAGTAATAACAACAACATTCTTTACAATGTTCTACAAGCCCCTGTACCGAGGATTGCCAAACCACCGCCCCAAATTCAGCCCACCATGTGTTTTTGTATAATCCATGAGTTATGGTTTTTATATTTTTAAGTGGTTGAAAAAAATCAAAACAATAATATTTTATTACATGTGACAATTACATGACATTCAAATTTTAGTGTCTATAAATAAAGTTCTATTGGAACATAGCCATGCTCATTATTTAAATATATTCCATGGCTGCTTTCTTGCTACAAGGGCAGATTTGATTGGTTACAACTAAACCGTATGTCCTGTAAAGTTTAAAATATATACTATCTGGCCCTTTACAGAAAACATGTACCAACCCCTGCCTATTCTCTGTGGCCCCTTGTTACCTTTTTGGTTCCATTTCTCACTCCTCTTCTCCTCATCCACTGCTCTCTAGCCACACTGGTCTCCCTGCCATTCCTTCATTTCTCCATGCTTACTCTCATCTTACCGTCTTTGAACTGACTTTCCCTCTGACTGAAGGCTCTTTGCCCAGGTGTCTCACTTGGTTCACTCTCACTTCTTTCAAATATCATCAAAGGTAACCTTCTCGGTGAGGCCTGACCTAACCATCTAATGAAAATTGCAATCACTAGCGCCAATCCCCCGCACTCACCCACACACTCTCTACAGCTCTACAGATCCTAATTATTTTGCTCTATTTTTTTCCTCTACAGAATTTAATTTATTTGTTTACCATCACAAGGCAGACTGTTTGTTTTTGTTTGTACATTTTTGTGTGTTTTGCTGATGGATGAATCCCAAGCACCCAGACACGGTTTCCAGCATGTAGTAGGTATCCAATATATATTTATTTTGTTGAGTTGATGAAAAATAATGAATACTTATTGGAAATATACCATGCACTGTTCTAAGCTCTTTACATGCATTAACTCAATTAATCCTCAGTGCTACCCCATAAAGTAGGCAACTATAATTATACCCTCTTACAGAGGAGGAAACTGAAGCACAGTTAAGTAACCTGCCCCAGGTCACATGGCTTGCAAATGATAGGGCTGGGGCACAAACCCAGACAGTCTGGTTCCAGAATCTTACTCTTAACCACTACTCCTATCACAGAACCAAGGAACAACAGCTAATCTAGGCTGGAGGTTTGGATAGAAATAAAAAGGGAGGAAAAAATATGATACCATTGGGAACTACACAACTGGTGAGAAGAAGGTCAACAGAATTCCAAACTGGCAAGATATACCCAAGAAGAGATATTGCTGTTATCTGAACGCCTCCCATAAGTCTGTGGCTGATGGTGAGAAGGCATGAAATGAAAGTGGCTTTTAATGGACTTCAATATAGCAGAAGATTTAGATTATTTCATTTAGACCTAAAAGGGATAGTACTAGCACCAAGAAATAAAAGCTATACGTTGACAGATTGGGCACAATCTAAGGAATTTTCAACAGTTTTGTCCAAGTATGAAATCTTTTATCTCAAAAAGGTTCTTGCTCCCTCTCACAGAAAATATTCAATCAAAACTCAGCTAATAACACAAAAGGAATTTGTAAAGGGGTCTCACACCTGATGGATGGTTGAACAAGATTACTTTTTGTAGATCTTTTCTTGCACTCAGATATTTATTATACATTTTAACTTTAAGTAAGTAAAAGGACTTACAGGAAAGTAATGCCACACCCAGTAGTATTGCAAGGATGGCCCATTTTCCAAGGATTACATCTGCACTCCTTGAAGTCGCCCGACATTGACTTGGATAAACACAGTCACATAGATTAACTCTCAAGGTTTTTGTCGTAGATTGACCTGCTCTATCTTTTACAGTAATAGGAACATTATATTCTTGAAATGCAGCATTTTTCCGATATGAAAGACGGGCAGCTGTATCTGAAAGAAAATAAAAGAATTATATTTTTAACGAACATTTATTCCTCCTTGGCATTTGTTTCCCCACACTTATTTTTAAAGATATTATTCTCAAGGAACCACCTGCCATATGAAATGAAAAAAAATGGATGATGACCTTCAACTTTTTCAAGCACCAATATTACCGTATATGTGTTGCCCATTATAACTTTTTAGAAGAGAGCCTTAAAGAAATAATTTGGCATTGGAATGACCCAGTAGCATTTCAGCAACATTAATATTCCCTTATCTATTCCTTTATCTACAAACTAATGATGCTAGATTTGCTCTTGACATACACTTCAAGCATTTTTCTGCAGTAGCAGTTTATGGTTCTTATAAAGAATTAACACCAATCGTTACACATAAGGATGTCTTAAGTTCACATTCTCTTATCCATTTACCTTCTGGTACCTGTCCATTATCCTTATGTACAAGGTAATTTTTCAAAGTACAATAGACCCTTTGTTATTAATGCCTTCCCTCCGGAAGTAATCTCAATACCAGAAAGCTAATTAATGTCACCCAGGTTATGTATAAGGCTTACACAAAAACAGATACATCTATATCATAACTATACATTTTTATCAACTGTGATGTTTCCCCAATAGTCTTAATATCTTATTTTATTGACTTTATTATCAACTGACCAAAAGCTCCACATACTTTCTTTCTTTTTTTTTTTTTTGTAAGGAAGATCAGCCCTGAGCTAACATCCGTGCTAATCCTCCTCTTTTTGCTGAGGAAGACCAGCTCTGAGCTAACATTCACTGCCAATCCTCCTCCTTTTTTTTCCCCAAAGCCCCAGTAGATAGTTGTATGTCATAGTTGCACATCCTTCTAGTTGCTGTATGTGGGACGCGGCCTCAGCATGGCCGGAGAAGCGGTGCGTCAGTGCAGACCCGGGATCCGAACCCAGGCTGCCAGTAGCCGAGCACGCACACCCAACCGCTAAGCCATGGGGCCGGCCCTCCACATACTTTCAATGACAATTACAACCTTTGAGTTTTGCTATAAGTGAAATGACAAAGTAGCATAATGTACCTCCTGCAAGTCATCTGTAATTTCTAAGCCTTTTTTTTTTTTTTTTTTTTTTTTTTCCCCCAAAGCCCCAGCAGATAGTTGTATGTCATAGTTGCACAGCCTTCCAGCTGCTGTATGTGGGACGCTGCCCCAGCGTGGCGGGAGAAGCGGTGCGTCGGTGCTCGCCCGGGATCCGAGCCCTGGCCGCCAGCAGCGGAGCGTGCGCACTTAACCGCTAAGCCACGGGGCGGCCCTCTAAGCCTTTCTTAAACGCACTGTTATAGCTGCTAAGAACTTTAAAGATTTTTGGCTGCACCTCCTACTTAAAGCTCCCCAAAGGCACGTGAATTACTACTTGGGCTTATTTGGAACCCTTCAGGATCATATTGGGCCTAAGGTAAAACCCTTCAAATCCCTGTGCTCCCTCAAGACCACAAGCTGAGCCATGTCATGTCTCATTCATTCATACTAGTGCAGCAGCCTCTGAATTTCCTTGCCACTCAACTCTGCCCTCCTCAAATAGTCCTCCTAACTGTCACCAATGCCAACTTCTGAAGACAGAAATCTGGATACAGCACTGCCTTACTAGCACACTCCCAATGCATACCTGCTGTCAGCTACTGTACAGAGGTCAGTCTCCTCTGCCTGGTACATAAGGCCCTTCACCACCAGATTCCATCCTTCCTCCCACTCAATCTCCCGGCATTCCTACCAAAAGCTTCTAAACTCCAACAACACTGATTACTTATTCCCCTTGTATTTTCCTTCTTTATGCATATATATTAATCAATTATTAATTAAACAAATATTTGTTAAGCAGTTAGTAACCATTAAGCACTAGGCTAGGTGCTGGAAATACACAGATGAACCATAAATATCCTGAGAAACACATGTACTGGAGGAGAAAGGTAAATAGATGATAATACAACATGAAAGGAGCTATAAAAAATGTAGGAAAAGGTCACAGTGCCACTTCTACGTCAAGAAAGACTTCATAGATGTAAGCATCTGAGCCAGAGTCAGTTCTGTCTTGTTAATCTCTCTATACATCCCCAGAGTCTGGAACAGTGCCTGGTAGATAGTAGGTGCTCCATAAATATTATGAATTAATACCAAGCTAAGAAATGGAAAGAGAGGTATTCTAGGCAGAAGGGACAGCATAGACAAAAGTGCAGTTGCATGAAAGAGCATGGCATAGTAACAAAACAGCAGTGAACTGTGGCTGAAATATGGAATACTATGCCCTCCAGAAACCACCATCACAGAAGGCAGCCCTGACAGCTCCAACACCATGCCTCTATCTATACCCCACCATCTTTCCTTCCAGAATACCATAGAGTGCTTGTCCCATACACCCAGACTCCTCATTTCCAGAGTTTGCTTACAATAAAATTGAAACTGCCCATCTTCTGTTCTCTCCTCACCTCACTAGAGTTGCTTTAAAAACACAACAACAATTTGTCTTAATGATAAGTGGAACAATATTTTAACAAGCTTTTGTCTTTGTTGTAAATGTAAATTTTACCTTTGTAAAAATTATGATGTCTTTCATGTTATATACAATAGATAACACAGACCCCTTAAAATATTTGTAAAAGGTTAAGTTAGTCTTCTAAAATATGTTAATAAGAATATTAAAGTAAACAAGTAAATCTATTCTCCATTATTTCAGAGCATATACATCATTATTTTTTATTAAATACCATTAAGTTTGGTGAGGGTCCATATTTTATTGATTTCTGGAGAAGTGTTTGCCAAGCTGAAATAAAATGGAGCACCATGGATAGGTTCATCATGATCGACAGCTGAAATGTCAGTATACCCCATCTTGGGTTTGCAAATTACTAGGTCATTTTGAGGTATTTCTGGTGGATTATCATTCACATCTTCAAGGTTAACTACAAGTGTTCCAGTACATGATCTACCATCTAGGAAGAAAGGAAAAATGTTTAGTGTAGTTTATAAATTCTTTTATAGTTTTCTAAGGAAAAAAATCAGCTATATTCTATATATAATATTTTTTTAATAAACTCTGATTACTAGAGGAAACAGTAAATAAGAACATAGATGGATACGTGAAACCTGTACATCATCTAAAATGAGTACTGCTGTTAATAATATCAGCTACAACTGCCAACAAACCTTTTACCAAAATTACTACCAAACAATGAAAATAAATGTCTGAATGTCAAACTCTCTATTTCCTTGGGTTCCTTCTGGTGCAGATGTTACCAAGCAGTAAAGTAGCTACAGAAAAGTTATCCTCATCTCAGTACACACTGTCACCACCAAGAGAGATTTTTAAAATATATGACATTGGGGCCAGCCCAGTAATGTAGTGGTTAAGTTCATGCGCTCCACTTCAGGGGCCTGAGGTTCACAGGTTCGGATCCCGAGTGCGAACACACACACCACTCGTCAAGCCACGCTGTGGCAGCGTCCCACATACAAAATAGAGGAAGACTGGCACAGATGTTAGCTCAAGGACAATCTTCCTCACGAAAAAATAAATGAATAAGTAAAATATATGATGCTCAGGCTCCCGAATCAGGGATTCTGATTCAGTTCGTCTAAGGTAGTGTCTACACAGCGACATTTTTTTAAAGTGCCCCAAATGATTTTAATATGAAGCCAGGGCCGAGAAACTCTGGGTTACTTGAACGAACAGAGTTCAAGGAAAGGATCATTTTGACCTAATTATCAGCTGTGTTATTTAAAGGCTCAATTTAAAGTGACATAAAGAGATCTAGAAGAGTCTAGTGAGACCATTTCATCTAGTCCTAGACTTAAGTTTCATCTTTGTCCTCTAACCTAGAGATCTATAAACATTTAAGGTCCCGTCATGTAGGGGATATAAAGATGAACAAGACATGGCTTCTTGTTGCCATGCACTTTCACCTTGTTAGAGGATCAAGAGAAATAGGAATAGTCTTTAAAGTAATTTCTAAGAATTCTATATACCTATCACAAGAATAATTCTGTTTAAGAATAAATTGCAGTTTATTATCCAATTCTTTTCTAAAATATCATGTTAAAACTTTTTTTTTACCTTGGTCAATTGCCAGGACTGTAATATTATATAAGTCATTTCTCGGAGTCATGGCCTCCCTGTCCAGAATTTTGGAAGTTGTGATTGATCCCGAAAATTCTTCAATGATGATCCACTCTTTAGGATCACGCAATTTTTTGTACCTATTAATAAAAAATAAAAATAGCCGTTAGCAATATAACACGTATTAAAATAAGTTACTGTCTCAATTATTACAAATATAGTTGTATTAGTGTGTGGTTATAGTTTTCTTTGTACCTTAAGCCTTTGCTACTTCTAGTTTCAGGGTCATATGCTTTATAGCCATTGATCTTTGTCCCGACTGCTGAGTTTTCTTTAATTCGTACATATTGGGCTGCAGGGGTGCATTCAGGCCCTTCATTCTGATCCCTCACATGAACTGTGACCAAGGCTCTGCTCATGGTGGTCATTCTGAGTGCAACATCTCTAGTAAACGGAGCTTCATTGCTCACTCCAATTTCCAGGATCACTTGACGGTTTTCTTCATAATTCAGTGGCTTTAAAAAAAAAGTACATGCATATCAGCATCAGTGTAAAATACATTCGGTATTTCTAATAGCAAGTGAACTTTTGTAAATATAAACAGTGCTGCATAAATTTTAAGTTCCCATTTAGTCAATATTGACTTTCACCCTTTGCTAAAAAAATGGCGAGTCTTCACTAAGCCTTTAACAAGAGTGGTCCAAAAGTTTCTGCAGGTAATTTTATAGAGTTATGGAAAAGCAATTCCTGAAATATTTGTATAGTTCATTCTTACCAAGGAATGTGATTCTGAACCTGGAGATAATGCAAAAAGATGACAGTGTTCTTATGGCCCTTAGAGACCCCCCAATGGGTCATCTGACTCTCTAGGGGAACACAACTTTGGCTTATTATTTACTATTGACTAGGGCCTAGATATTTTATAGCTCTCATAAAATTAGATACTGACTTAAACAAAACCAAAAAAGTGCAATGATTTTATTTTCTCTCTCATAGAAAAAACATTCCAAATGTATGTTTTAATTATGCTATAAGGCATGTAACTAAGAAATCTTATTTCAGCTTTTCCTTTTATCAAAATCAATCCAGGTCCTCATTTCTTCTTAGGAATCTGCTTTGCCTTTTCGCTGATTCTTTCATTACTGAGTTAAATAAAACTTTTACCCATGCTCACTGTCTCTTTTCATGAGAAATACATTTTTGACAATTTGAGAATTATACTTCAGCATTGTCTGTAGTTTATCCAACGAAATTCTCATAATGAAAATGCAGAGGAGTGAGACAACTATGACGTGCCTAATGATACTATTATTATCATCATCCCCATTTTACAGAGCAGGAAAGCAGAGAAGAGGAGATAAACTGATTTTTCCAAGACCAAAAGATACTCATTTGAGCTGGAGTTTGAAGCCAGTTAGCCTGGCTTGAGTCATTTCCTTAACTGCCACACTATAATCCCTCAGCTATACCATGCTGCTTAATTAGTTCACCAGCCTCTAAAAATTTTTAAATCAATTCTTTGATTATAATTGATTTTTAGACAGCAACTCAAGCAAAATCCGTAAAATACTATTTTACACTGTACTGTAAAGTTGAAGCACCTTTTCTTTGATTCTCTTTCTGCTTACCAAAACAATCACTGGCTGAACATTGAACAAAATCAAAACTGATGAGTAAAATTTTTCTTTTAAACCTTTCCCCACACCTAGGTATTATCAGTCTGAGATACTAATAACATGAGTCCACTAGGAAGTCAAGAAGATTTCTGAATCTTAGAATCCACAAAATGTATGTGAAACTTTTTGATTTTTTATGAATATCCCAGAAACAGGATAGTCAAGAGGGAAAAGGATTAATATCTTTGCTGATGAACACGATCTCACAAATTACACGTTGGCATGATCATGCAGAGAGTGAGAGCATCTGTTGGCAATGAGAAATGGATGGAGATTCAGGAAACAGCTGCTGCACTGGAGGAGGTTATTCAATCCAGAGCCACTTGCTAAAGCCTTAGAATTTCTTTATGTAATTTTTCGGGGCTTAAGCTGGATATTGTTTTAGCGGCTTAAAACTCTGCAAGATTTGAAATCTGGTGGGATGAAATCAATGATTAACAAAAAAATATGAATTCTCTTCCATCACTTTTTGTTGCATCAATTGAAAAAGAATGTTCAAAAATATCCTATATCTGCACTGAGATGCTAACAACTCCCTAGAAAATGAAATGTTGTATTGTTGTGGAACTGAGGACTCTCTACGTAGAGAATGACCGAGAACAATGTCTTCCTCACTCAAGCCCATATGCACTGCTGTTGCTGCTGCTGAAATAGAAAGCATACACCGAGATGGAAAGATTAGCCAGGACTCAGCTAAAGACTGTATCAGCTCATGCTCTACAGTTCCAGGAAAGTTCCCTATTATGGAAAATTAACACACTAGTCCCAAGAACATGTTAAGACTTTTAAAAATATAATAATAGTATCCTATTGTTTACCAAGTGCTTTCATTTTCCTTATTATAATTGAATAGCTACTAAGGAGACAGAGAGAAGTATTATTTGTATTTTACAGATAATACATAGGGTAAATTTCCAAGATCACATAGCTATGCAAAGCAATTTGACATAGTGCTTAAGATCATATACTTGGAATCAAAGAAACCTAGGTTCAAATCCTGTCTCTACTTCGTCCTAACTGTGTCACTTTGGGAAAGTTTCTTAATCTCTCTGAGACTAAGTTTTCTCTTCCATACAAATGTTGTAAGAATGACATTTAACATTAGAACACATAGTAAGTGCTTTACACTATAAATTTTAGTAATCTATCAAGCTGTCACACAGGCGAAGGGGAAAAGTGGTGCATTTATTAACAGCCAATATAATGCAATAATAGGAAACACCAACTAAAGAGGCAATGCTTGGAAGCTTTGTTCAATTAAAAGAAGTAAACCTGATCAATCTTTGGTTTAACCTACTGATTACTTAATCCTTTAGGGTATAAAGGAATGAATGAAGTGAACTTCTATCCTGAACATAATCCAAGTGTACTCTATCCTGAACATAATCATGGCTAACAAGGAAGAACTAGAGCAGTGGAAAAGGATTTCTTTAAGGCAATCAACACATTGACGTCATTCTTTACTTTAACCAGTAGGGAGAATATTCATCATCAGCTATGTAGCCTACATGACAAAAAGATGGATTTCAAAAGCCCTGATTATACAGTGCTTATTTTAAAATAGAATATACCTCATCAAGGTTAGAAAGTACTTGCAGATATAACTTAAGATTTATAACACAAATCTATAACACAAATCTTTGTCAAGGAAAAGGATAAGATACCTTTAAAGACCAGTGTGGCTATCAAAGGAGCTCTGTGATGAATTCAGGTTTTCTAAGAGTTTGCATAAAATATAGAAAGGATGACATAACATGGCAAATGCAAATTTTATTGACCAAAACATAGAGAATACTATGAATGGCTCAAAGAAAGAGAGAAGGTAAGATTAGCAAAGGAGCTGATAATGACAGAGGAAGGAGAAAATTTAAAGAGTAAACGCAGAGCAGTAGAAATGAATTGAAGTTCTAAAAAAAGATAGGGATAATAATAATACCTTATCCTAAGATATTGTGGGGGATGTGACAACTAACTATAACTCACAAAGGTGTCTAATATCATTCTCTGTGACATAAAAGGTGCTCAGTATATGAAAACTATTTTTAAAATTCTGAAAGTATTTCCTAGATGTATGAACTAGGATTTAATTATAAAATGTAAGTGCAACTATCTTATATTTAAAAATAATGGAAATAAATGCATACATATTTTATTAGGAAATAAATTTTCGATATTCTTCATAAGTTAAACTAACTTAAACTGAGCCAGAGACAAAGCAGTCAAGTATCATCATCTAATTGCTCTCCCTCCTGGGGAATCCTGGGGTGGTACCCAGAAGCTGTTCACCAGAAATGAAACAGATGTTTATTAGTCATATGGGGTGACAAATATTCTAGGAGATAGGCTACAATTTCTAAAGATACTTGGAAATAGTATCTTAATATCTCTGTGATTAGCACTCCTTGGGGGGAAAAAAATTCACTCCCTGGATTCTACTCCTTGGAATTCTGAGTATGAAAAAATTGAATGTGTTGATATATACATATTTTATTTTTTAGAATATATTCTTTTGAGAAAGTTTACTAAAGATCATTTTGTATTGGTCAAAAAAACTCACAATAAAAATTTAATTGCTAATCTTACTTAAATTTTGCCTCTATAAGCAAGACAAAACCATTGAGATAAAATAATAATAATAATAATGAGTTTAACTAATGGCTTTGAATGAAAGAGACCTGAGGAGAAGCCCTCTGACCAAGCAGCAGTTAGAGAGCACGCTAAAAGGTCTGAGCTTGGGTCTCCAACTTGAGCTACTGCAGTTGACATGATGTGTCCATCTCAGATCTCAAACTACTCCTTTGACTTATTTCCAGAATGAGTCAAGGTGATGGGGGGTAGGGCATGGAGAAGGATGTCCAGAAGAAATCTTTTACAAAACATCTGTTGCCAATCACATCAATTTTGAGGCGAATGCCTGTACTACATAAGTGTATCCAGCTTTGGAAACTATAATAGATGCATAGCGGCCCTTTTCAAAAGAATTATACACCACAGCCCCTCAGCCACCCCTGACTTTAGCTGCAGCTGTGATGGACACCTCCCATTTACACTGACAGATTCACATCTCAAGCACACCAAGACGCAGCTCTTCAGATTCAAAGTTTTTTCCAAAGCCAGAAAGTGGGCAGGCACAGCCCAGTCCAGAAGTACAGGAGAGTTGAGGCTCCCTTGGGGTAAACTTCAACCAGTGGGGCATGGGTATTGAGAATGAGAGCTGATGGATAATGCCCCAGGAACAAATCTTTGAGGATATAATTCTGAAGTACGTTCTACACGGTTCATTGTATGGTTGCACACCAGAGGTGACTAACTTAACAATGCAGACTTGAATTGCTTTTCATTCTTTCCTGTCTTACTTTCTCATTTTTACTCTGGCTTTCTAGAATCCACTTCCTAAATATCTACCTTCACTGAGGTCTTTGTTTTGGGCTCTGCTTTCTGGGGAGTCCAAATGAAGACTGGATGGAATTGGACCAATGAGGAGAAAAAATGATCAGTACTGTTTCCTTATTTCTTCTCCTATTACTCTCAATTATAAAACTTCATTTTTTTAAGTAGTTGGTTTTAGTATTCAATTTGAGCAGATCATGTTATAGAAAACTGAAATAGGGAGAGGTTTGATGTTGAGAGTCATCTGGAACCAATATATTTGACTACTGACATCTGGACAGAACTTGCCAAGTCTTAGTACCCAATTTCTGGAAATTCTTACAGAGGAAATAATTACAAATAGAGATATTTATGTACCAAAGTCTCCACCTTCCTGTTATTGGCATATAAGCTTCCTTTATTCAATGAATGACCCTTATACCTGCCCACAGGACAATTTTCTTTCTTGTTCTGGGCTAGGAATATAAAACCAAAGATCCTTCCTAAACAGGGATTTTTCTGCCCTCATAACCTGGACCCTAGAATGTAACAGTACAACCAAAAATACAATACATAGAAGAAAGATTAAGTTCATTCAGTTCTGTCTAATGTAATATTATATTTCATCTTCAATGCACCTTTAAAGGGATTAGACACTACTAGGCATATATTCAAGAGAAAGAGAGTGAGAAGAATATGAGCTTCTACATTATATCATGTAGGGAACAGTTAAAGAAATTGGGAATATTTATTCTAGAGAAGGTAAGTCTCAAATGGACATAACAGCTTTTTCAAAAGAATTATACCTGTTTCATACAGCATTAGCAATAGAACCCAGATCAAAGACATGGGATATAAGGAGAATAATTTAGGTACAGTAGAAGTAAAGACTTCTGAGAATCAGAGCTCTACAAATATGGAATAAGCTGCCAATGGTGATCCTTATAATTGAGAATGTTCAAGCGTTAAGTTAGGTGAATAATAACTGGCAAAAAAAATTACAGAAGAAAGGCAGACATTAGATGGGAACAGTTGGACTAAACAGACGAAGTTCTTTTCCAACTTGCAGAGTCTATGAATTGAAACTATTTAGTTGATTAAATCATTAGTTGATTAAAACTTAACTTGCCAAGTTGTCAATTATCTGTTATTACTGTACCTTTACAACACACAGAACACCTTCATTAGTTTCTTTGTCTGTACTGATTTTGAAATATCCATTTTCATTGCCCTTTAAAATGGTAAAATTGGCTCTCCAATTGGCAGTGTTAATTAAATCCTTATCTTCTATAGGCGTTCGTAAGATTTCCACATTGACTGTATTTTCCTCTACTGATGCTTCATACTGAAAAGGAAAGAATTCATTGAAAACTTACTATATAAAGAAAACTTTTACAAAGAAAGTATAATGTTTCTTCCACTCTGAAAGTGCTTGTTCTTATAGTTTTTGCCTAGATTATTTTAAAACCACAAATCACAAAGAGTATTGTTTCATTAAGGGTTATCTTTAAAATGAAAGAACTTCATTACCAATGGAGACTAATGTTACTGGCCTTTAACAAGAGGGAGATAATACAAATACTACTATGAATAAATAAAAGATATTTATGTGTCTGCTATTTAATTTTATTTGTAAAATAAACATATATTTCAAATTATGATAAATGTTTTATTAATTCAGATTAAATAACAAATAACAATACACAAAGTAGAGTTAGATTTTGATATTATATACTTACAGCATTTTGTATGAAAGTGGGTATATGGTCATTTGAATCTTTTACTGTTATGATACAAGTTGCTGTACTCATCAATCCAAAAAATTGACCGTCCATGTCTTGTACTTTCATTATCAATGAGTACTTGTCTACAACCTTAAAACAAAGCAAATATTTAATTAGTTTTGAAAAGCTTTGTTTAGATTTATAAATGCAACTTCAGTTGTACACTCTTCTATTTATGAGTATCCATGCTTTTATTTGATTTGCACATTTGCATACACACTAAGAATTTGGTAGACAGGGATAAAGCTGAAAAAGTAGGCAGAGGTTAAATTACAAAGAGGTATACAAGAATTTAGACTTATGCTTAAGCAGCAGGTAATAGGGAAAGATTTTATGGGAGTCATAGGGAGAGCGCAAAATAAGAACATTTGAGTTTCAGAAAGAATATTCTTAATTAAGGTTGAGTATAATTTGGAGTGAGCTGAGCTAGAAGTCAAAGAAACCAGTTAAAGAGTTCCTGAAAGAGTCAAAGACAGGTGGTCCAAATCTGAGGCAGTAAAAATGAGGAAAGAGAATAAGGGTGACAGGAAAGTTAGGTGAGGGTCACAATAGAGTAGGACTTGATAACAGATTCTGCATACAAGTTAAGAGAGAAGGAGGGGTTAAGCATGATGCTCAAGTGTCCTAACTTGGATAGATAGGCATACGGGGGTATCACCAACCAATAAAGGAAATGCAGAAAGAGAGAGAGTTCTCTGAGCAAGTGAATACTAGCAAGGTTGGCAAGGAGGGGCAAAAACAATGTTTTGTTTGGCATGTATCGAATTTTATGCGGCTATGGGAAATCTAAGGAGAAACGTCTAGAAGGCACCTGGATATATAGCCCTATACTTATGGGAGAGATCATAGTCAGAAATACCAGTCTGGGAGCCATCAGTATGTAGGTGGCGGTCGAAATAATGGCAGGAATCAGATTATCTAGGAGAGGTTAAAGGATGCCAAGAGCTGAGGATATGGGGGAAATAAGAAGACTAAGCAAAGGACACTAAAAACAAAAGATCAAAGAAGAAGGAGGAGAACCAGAAATCCAAGGGAAGAGAGTTTCAGTAAGTGCCAACAATAGACAGGGGCATGAGGTAACTTGGATTTGGCAATTAGGAGGTCACTATTGACTTCTGTGAATCAAGTTTGCAGATGGTGTGTCGATGATGAAATGGAGTTGTTAGTTTCTGACACAATCATCTTGGTTGCCTTTCTCTTCTGTCTTACTATTCTTTAGCTACTCTTCTTGTTGTTTCATTTTTCTATTTCCTTCTATTTCTTCCTGAGTCTTCATTTAACTTATCTCTCTTCCACATTGAAAATCGACATTCCCGCCCTGAAATGCTCCTCCCATAGGCTCCAGGACTCTCTGATACCCTGTTTTCTCTTCTTCTAAATGCACTGTTTCTTTATCTCCCTTGTTCATTTCTTTATTTCTTGCATTGTTCTCCACAAAATTCTCTTAGATTTTTTTTGATCAGGCACACAGACCTGGGTTTGACCCCAAATCTGTATCTTACAAGCTGTATAACCTTAAATTATTTAATTTTTCTAAGCCTCATTTTTCAATCTGTAAAAAAAAAATGAGGAAAAAATCTTTGCTTTCACTTGATTACCACATCATCTCTACATATTCCACAGATACAAAAACACATTCATATTGTCTCCTTCAAACTTTCCCATTCATTATTACCATTATGTGCTTTATCGCATAAAATGTCCTGCCTGCACATATACACAAAAATAAAAATAACAGTAAATAAAAATTCTGTACTACTTTTGATTCCTTTTTACAAGTTCTCACCATCCCTTCTTTTTTCTTTGGCAGCAAATCTCATTGATTTCTTCTTTATAATATCTCTCCCAGTCATATTGATCCTTCTATTTATGTTATTCTAGTTGTAGTGGGAACCACTGAAGTGTTCCAATAAAACTATTTTGGACATATGAAATTGATTAATGTGTCTCAGTCAATAACGCATAACTCTGAGTTAAATGTAGGCTGAGAAAATGGACAGAGCAACAACAACAAAAGATTAGAAGATTGAGTGTGATAATTTGACTTGGGCAAGTTAACCAATCTTGCTGACTGTCACATCTCTCCTCTATAGATTGGATATATAATCCATTTAGCAAACAAGGAAGTTATAAAGATCAAATAAAATTATGCATAAAGAATTTGAACATAAAGTGCTATATACATGACAATACACTATACTCCAAAAGGTGTTACAGATTTTTAATAATTCATCAAACTTGTCTCAACTAATCTATTCCTGATAAAAAGCACATATCTACAATATCTGAATAGGGACCAAAGTATGATCTACACTCATGGAACAAGCATAACTAATTGTCCTACATGAGGAAGCTAAATGTCCTACACACCCTTACTGAGCTAGAACTAACCAGCCACACACAGGAAATAAATAAATAAATAAAATAATATTCAATAATAACAACTTTCATAAGAAATATCTTTTGTTCCCACTCTTTCTAAACATCAGTTTACCTCTATTTCTATTCCTTATGGCTTCTCTTACATAAGGAAATAGAAGTAATATAAAAAACAGGTAACATGGCCAGGAATTCTTATTATCTTAGGCCTAAATAAAATAAAATTAGAAACTCCTAATCCACAGATAGATAGCAAATTACAGTAAATGGGGGGGGAGGCGCCCAACTCCCAGGAAAATGAGATTCTCTGGAGTGTGAAAGTTACCTCTCTGTTCAGATAAGGAGAGACTGTGGTGATTACGCCTGTGCTGGGATGCACGGAAAAGAGCCCAGGTGACCTTGGCGTCTGCTCCAAAATGCTATACTTCAGGCGTGTATGCATCGTGTCTGGTTCGTCTCTGTCTGTGGCACAAACCACGCCCACTGTAGTACCTACATGTTCAAAAGAAGAGTCTTCAATTTCCAGAACTGCAAAATATGTTTAGGAGTAGTTTTCAAATTTTAGCAATGATGGTGGGAACCTAAATTAAAATATATTTCTTACCAGAAATATTTCATCTTTAGATAGTACTGATGAATATGACTTCAAATTCATAACACGAAACACTTGGATGCTGAGAATCATGGTATATTTTTACTTTGCTCACAGTTTAAAATGTTTGATAGTAAGTTACTAAAAACTTATTTCAATGGCATTTAAGAATAATTTCAACACATATTCCCACATATTGCAATAACAAACCCAGCTGGAGAGACAAGCCACGTCTCCCAAGTAAATCAGATTTTTAAAAATTAAACTTTTGGTTAATAGCTAAATTGAGACTGATTTGGGATAAAATTTTACAGATGGTCAAGTTGACCTTTCACAACCCAGTCTCCTTTCTATGATGGTTTTGGTTTCTGCTAGTCTCTGATTTGCTTCATTTTTTTTCACCAGCTTAGTACCCAAATCCCACTGCTCCGAGCCCCACTTAATCCTCAGGAAGGGATTTCATAGTATGTACGATTCAGAGAGAATTTAAGTCAATTGTTTCTTCAGTTAGAGTTATTAATATTTGCCACTTTTATGGAATGTAAGAATATTGCCCTGGTAAAGGATTTTAGGTATCAAAGAGTACATACAGGTGGTATTTTTATAGTGTAAGAATAGCATTCTAATGCCCATGAAAATGTAATATATAGATCCATTTTGCCTTAGCCTTGTATATAAGGCTGGCCTGAGGAATAATACATAGAAATACAATCACACATAAATATTGTATTTAAAGGAAATAAAAGCCTTAAGACAAGGAAATATTAGTTTTAAATAATTTTGTCACTAAAATATATCCTTAAAGTTTATATATGTGTATGCATGTGTATATGTATATGTGTGGAAATAAATATATATATTATATTTACATTTATATATATAGTGGAGGATGTCCAATTACATATTTATAACTAATGACAAGATTTCTGCAGTGGATCAATATGAAGACATGAAGTAATAATCTTATTATAAGAAAATAAATGTTATTCATCTATCTTTTCATAGAAAAAAGTTTATAATCTTTTTAAGGCATAACATTTTCTTCCTGCAATTCTATTGACAGTCAGGAAGACATAAACTCTATTTTAATCCTCTAGATACAGAACTGCTTTACTTATCATAGAAAATCTTCCTAAAATCTTGAGAATTCCTTTCCGGGAGTGCTATACTTCAGTGTTAGTTGAGCACAATTTGTCCAAACCTTCTGTGTGCGAGTTAAGGCAAACTCAAGGAACACCTATTAGTTCAGAGTATCACAGCCTTAATTGATCTGAACTTACTGGTCTGAGATGCTTAAAGGACCTGGGCTAATCTGGGCATCAAAGTGTTTGTCCTTGATTCTTCTCTGTTACTACTGAAGAGAACAGAATCCTCAAGAAAGAGTTTGAAACCAATTATCCCTCTTTGGGAAAAGAAAAATGTAACAGAGTCATAGACTTGTGAGGCTAAAAACATTATAGGTCATCTAGTGTAGTTAACTCACTTTACAGGTCAGAGAACTCCAAGGGACTTCCACGAGTTCCCAGAGTGAATTAATAGCAGACCCTGAATCAAAAACCAGGTTTCCTAAACTCCAAACCAATGATTTTTACTTTTTTAATTGTAGCATGTGAATAATAAAGAGGTTTAACATCTATGACATCAAATTATTAAGGTAAAATATGAAGGGGAGTAGCAGGTATAATAATGCAGTGAAGATCTAAGTAACTAGTAGAAGCCTTAATAGGCGAGTTAGCAAAGTCATCGTTTATGATTGAGTCCACCTCTTTTCAACTTTACTGTGAGTGGTTATTCTCCATATTGCAGGTCCCTGAAGGCATCATGAACGCCACATTTAAAGGCCAACTGAACTGAGACACTTTGGTTTTCCACATATGAGAGCAAGTGTTTAAGACGGAAAGCATGTGATATAAGCAGTTTCTCTAAAGTTATTTCCAGTATTCATTCTAAATTGAAAGTAGTAAGGTAGTAGTTTTAAGAGAAGAGACAATAGAAATAAGAGCTTTAAAAAAATTATATCCTCAGTGGGTGTCATTCAACACCTCCCCAAATAAAACCTAATAAAAATATATACACTGATTTTAGTTTTATTGTACATTCTACCTAGCATGTCCTCTCTTGGAGGTGACAATAATGATGAACCCACATTATGATAAAATGAAATAAAGTATATAAACCAAATATGGTGCAAAACTTGAATAACTGTTACCTGCCTTTATAATTAATTGGTATAATATTGACAACACTACAAACTCTGGTAATATCCTGTAAGTTACACATTGTTTGGATTTGATGGGATTAAATGTATTCTGGTAAATAGATACTGGTCCAGTATTATCTCAGGGTGATCTGGCCTTGAGTATTACAAATTCAATGTCTCAAAAAATGTACACAAACATATTTAACATAATACCTTTTACTCTTAAAAGTTGTCTTATCATAAAGTCTAAAAGGAAAAGGCCTTTCCAAGTCTAAAATGGACAGATTTAACTAAATGAAAGTCCTGAACTTCTGTACCTCAAAAACAAGCTCTAATAAAACTGAAAAGCAACAATACCCTGAGAAAATATTTACTATGTGACAATAAGTTAATGTCCTTAATACGTAAAGAACACTTTTAGGTAGATAAGATAAACACCAAGGAAAATAAGAGCAAAGAAAATGAACATACATTTCATAACAGAAAAAATACAAATGGCAACAGAAAACATGCCCAAAAAAATTCAATAAAAAAAGGTGGTCTTACCAATTCTACTACTTTCTGGAACTTCAAAATTATAAACTGCTTCTGTGAAAATAGGGTGGTTGTCATTTTCATCCTCCACTCTGATGGGCAGTGGGAGAGGTAAGTCTGCTGAGTACCCATCTGCAGTGGACGCATAGGCAATCAACTGTAAAACAGGAAAAGGCAAGTTCAATCGTCCATTAATATAAGATTCTAGCAAGAGAGAATACTATGCTTTATCTACTACCTTCTTCGCAAATCTTGCAATAATAAACCACTTAAAATTTCTATTCAATGTTTTTTTAATCATCAAAGCATCAAATAGAGAAACACTTTAAGGATAGTAAAGAGCATTCAGTATTTGGTAGAAATGGCTACACTTCAAATAAAACTTCAGAGTACAGCAAAGTCAGGGGCAACTCTGTCCATTAGACTGAGGCAGTAAATATAGAGACTCAAATTATAGTCCTTATTCATAATCAAAAGGTGATGTTGGGGAGAACAACTAAATTCACTGCAATGGGAAAAATCCCTACTACATCATCTAAATGAAGCAATGATTCCCAATCTTGTAACTACCAACCCCTTCTATTGTTTTACCTCATAGGTCACATATTTTAAGAGTTTTTATAACAAAATTTATTTACCAATTTCTGCATTGCTAATTAATCAAAGGCAATGCAATGTCAAATAGAATGTATTTCTGTTTGGCATGTGATTACAACAGAGTTGAAAATTTTCTAACCAAAAGCAAAGAAATGTCATGTGGTGGACATCAGTTACATCTGCTTACCCAGTATCTCTTCCCTCTTCTGGGAAGAGAATCCCTCTTTCCTATGGAGAATCATTCTCCCTGCACCACAGGGATGACCACATGACCTCAGAGCATTTACCATACTAAATTGAAAATTGTGTTGAGTTGTTCCCCCTTGACTGTAAGCTCCTTCATATCAGAATGCTGGCTTATTATCCCTTGTTTAGGTTTAGTCTCCCATTTTTGCTTCCTCATCTAGTTCTCAGACATGATCAGAGAATCGTACAGGTGGAAGGAAGACAAGAAAATTAGTTACAGCAGAAGAGGGAAGAGGGCCCTTCCAATCAACTGTGGCCACGTCCTGGAGAGAGGAAATTGTACCATGACCAGAGACAGAATGAGTATCTCATAAGCAAAACCAACTCCCGGAAATTTACTGGAATTTACATCCAAATGCAATTAAAGCTCTTTGCTTTGTTTCAGGCTTACCTAAAAGGAGTCGAGATAAAGAGCAGACCAAGTATTGCAAAATATTGCACAATATATGTCCTTTGACTTTAAGAAACCCTCTAAGAAGAGAGTGCAGGAAGACAGAAAGAGTAGATGGAGTATCAGAAGTAAGAGTTTAATCATCTAAAGTCACGTGTATCAATAATATTCATACATCAAAAACATCATATTCTTCACGATCCACAGGCCGAGTACAATACAGATTTCCAGTGTCTTTTTCTATGAAAAACAAATTTAAAGGTTCTTGGTCAACTCCACGCCCACTTATTGAGTAGAAGATGGTATAGTTCTGTGCTGCATCAGATTGAACCTAAAAGGAAAAATACACATATGTAAAAAACTACAGTCAAAATGCTATTTTGAAAAATGCAGCTTATGTGTTTATATTTTTCATTTTTAAAGAAGTGTCTTAATAAAATAACAATCACATTTGTCACTTCATCAACACACAAAACAGTAACGAGATTTGGCAAAAGATTTTGTAAAACTATTCAAATTTAATGAAAACAATGTTCAACATAAATAGTAACCAAAGAAAACCTAATTAAAAACAATAAGGTATAATTTCCCATCTAGTGATTTGGCAAAGATAGAAAAGAACAATAACACCCATTTTTGGTAGGGGTGAGGCAAACAGGGACTCTCATATATTGGTGAGAAGAACGCCAATTGGCATGCTCCTTAGGGAGGGGAACTGACAAAAATTAAAAGAATGAGCTATGAGAATAAACAGAGAACACTCTTCCCGGCAGAGGAAAGAGGAAATGCAAAGGTATCACTCCAGCCTAGGGTTGTGCGTAGAGTGTTCAAGGAGCAGCAAGAAGGCTACTGAGGTTGGAGCAGAGAGAGCTGGGGGAAAGAAGTAGGAGACGAGGAGGAATACAGCAATAGGGGGCCACATCATGTAAGTGATTCCAAGGATGTTGGCTTTTTCTTAGAGTCAGATAGACCTGAGTAAAATTATCTGAATTACATTTTCAGAGGGTGATACTTGGTGTTTTGTTAAGACCAGCCTTGGGTGAGTGAGTGGGTAAGGGAAGAAGCAGGAAGACCATTTAGAAAGTTACCACCAAAATTCAGGGGAGAGATGACAGTTTGTTAGACTAGCATGGTAGCCATAGGGGTCGTGAGAAGTGGTTAGATTCTGAATATAATTTGAAGGTACAGTCAGCAGTCTTTGCCGATGAGTTGGATGTGTGGTGTGAAGATGGAAGTCGAGGATGACGCTACGTCAGAGGGTGCCAATATCCCCTAATATCTACTCTGCCAATCTTCCTTAGTATTAGAATTTATAGCTGAGCACAAGTTTGCCCAGAATAAAGACATTTCTCAATCTCCTTTGTAATTAGGTATGGCCACGGGAAAAGGTCAGGCCAATGGGATGTGAGCAAAAATAATATATGCAAGATCCAGACTGTGCTCTAGAAGGTGAAGGAATGTGTTCTCTCATTTGGACACAGCGATGAGCCATCATGAGCCTGCAGGCATGGCCAAGCTAAAAAGGAAAGAAGCCTGGGTCCCTAGTGTTTTCTCAAATTATAACCTCTTTCCCAGATGACACTTTTACCTGAGAGGAATAAATCTCTATCTTGCTAAAACCACTGTAATTTGAGATCTTGGTAAATGCAGCTATACCAATATCTTATAATAATACTGGAATTAAAAGTTTAACTGAAAAGAACAGATGGATATGGTAAATTGGGGCTCAACATCTATTTTATCCTCCTACTGTGTCCTCTCATAGTGTAGATGCTAAAAAGATTTAAACAGAAACAAACCCCAAACCCTCCATTTTCCAGAATCTCTTGAAACCAGAGGTCTGGATTTAAATATGGACAATCAGATGTGCTTCCTACGAGATTTGGAGGCTATAAGTGAGGTAGATACCTCATCTTTGCTGCTTCTGCTGTTTTTGCTGGCATCATAGTTTAGATTGCTTTCTTTTTTTTTTTTTCTGCAGCAGCAGAAAACTGTTGGTAGTTTTTCACCAACATTGTGGGTCTTGAGAGAGAGCATATGGATCAATCTTTTTGCTGACATTGATTGCAGCAGGTAAGATGGTGTTCTACAGCTGCATTTGGAGGAGCCACTTCCTGACTGGTGGTTTCTTGACCATGGAAGCTTCCTGACCATGGTAGTAGCACTTTGGTTCTAGAATTAGTGGCTTCCCCACCATGGAGAAAATAGCACGTCCTTTGGCTGCAAATTCTGTGGTGTATCTTGGGGATTCCTTCCTGAAAGTTCAACCTAAAGTTTGTTTCTTCAGCCCTCCCAACAAGTCTGTGAACTGTTTGATACACTGTAATAAATCCTTATCTGTTAATTTCTTGGGGAGAAACATGCTCTTTACAACTAAAACTTTATCAAACAGACTCTAATACCCCAACAACCGAAATGATGGAGCTGCCATTAACTGAGATGGAAAGATGTTTTTAGGAGAAAACCCAAACATTTGATTTGTATATGTTAAATTTAAAATGTTTACTAAACTTCCAAGTGGAAATATCAGTTAGGTAGTTTGGGCTGGAAATATGAAGTCTTAAGTCTACAATGTATAAATAGTAATTAAAGCTATGAGACTGGATGAGATCACCAAGAGAGTGAATATAAACTACCAAGAGACAAGGTTCATGGACTAAGCCCCGCTCTCCAAAGTTTAGAGACTGAGGAAGGTGGTGGCGGAGATGGTAATGAGGAAGCACCAGCAAAACCTACTAAGAAGGAGTAGCCAGCAAGGTAGATGGAAAACAAGGTGAACATTGGCCTAGAAGCCAAGTGAAGAAAGCATCTCAAAGAGGAGGGAGGGGTCAGCTGTGTCAAAGGTACAGATGTCAAGGAAATGAGGACTGAGAGGTGGCGACTGGTTCAGGAATGCACAGGCTAAAATTAACAACGATCACTACAACTTTGATAATCAAAAATCATTTCTTAATATATCTCATCAGTGCTTAAAGTACAATAATCAAAAAGAAGAAACAAGGGTCTAGCACTGGATAGAATAAAAAATAAGTGTGAAAGACACTAGAAAAATAGTCAAAAATGTATCCAAGTAGGACACAGGTCACAGCATTGGTATTAAACGTTAATGACAGTAATAGAAATTTAAGGGGATAAGGCAGGCACAGTGCCAAGGCTCTACTTGAGTAATTGTTTGCACTCTGTATGTTCCATTTAACTCTTTATGAAAAGTAAACCTGACCCTGCTTAAAAACTTCTCCTTGTTTTTAGGAAAAAGTTAAACATCCTAACAGAACACACATGGCCCATTACGGTTTGACCTCTACCTGCCTCTTCTGCCTCATCTCCCTGCTCCACCCCCATCATCTCCATGAAGACCAAGCTACCCAGAGCTCCTCTGAGGAGTCATGGTCACTTTCACCTCTGTTCCTCCCTCTTCTCCCACAATGATTTCCCTGCACAACACTTCCTCATCCTTCGGGACTTAGTTCAGATGTCTCCTCCATCAAGCCTTTTCTTGTTTTCTACCCCATTTCATCTCAGAACTTGGTGCTCCTCCCACGAATTCTCAGATCACCCCAACCCACCTCCATCACAGCACTCATCACTCAGTATTGTAATCATGTGCCTACTTCTATCTTCCCCACTAGACTAATGAACTACATGAGAACAAGGGCCATGACTAAATTTAGTTCTAGCTTCAGTACTTAGAGCAGTGCCCTCCACAGGATATACTAGGTGCTCAAGAACTAGCTGCTAAATGAATGGATAAACTAGTAAAGATCATTTAATGGCTGCAGTCTTTCTCATATTATATTAGTAGTAGATTTTTAGTGATTTTTTTCTCATTTTACTCGCTTTTATTATACTTCATGAAGATCTTCAATCAAATCTGTTTATTTTTAAATGTTTAAAGAGTTGTTAAACCTGAACAAAACAGATTCTTGGAATTAGAGCACTCCCACTCAGAAGGCAAGTAAAACCTACTTGTTGAAGAAGCAGAGGGAAAGGGCCCAAGGAATTCTCTTGCATTGAACAGGGAATAGGTGCCCATCTCCTCTTGGAACGCCTGAGAACAGTTTCTTTAGGATGTCTTTTCCTCAGCACCTGAATTTAGAGAAAGAAAATAAATAAACAAAAGCATCACAGCCTACTTCGTGGTAAAATAGTGGACAGCTGATAATCCTAACACCTCCCTGGACGCTCAGTCTCAGGAATTTCCGTGCTGAAGCTAAAGACCAGATAATAAGGTCTTTTTGCAGTAGAAGGGTAAGAATGAATGTAACCAGATTTCAAGTTTTCATAAACTAGAGAATTTCCTCTTGTCTACCTTTCTTACACTGAGCGTACTTTCAGGTAAGGAAAATCATCCCTGAACTCTTAGCTCTTCTTTTTCTTTCCCCCGTAGAGAAAGAGAACACAACCTCTTCATAACAATCTATAAACAGCACCTACTTGTTCCTTCTGCTAAAACCTCATACTCTTAGGCGAACCACAGCAAGAAAATGCATGTTCTCCACTGCCTTAACACTCTATCTGCATTCTCCAACATGGTAGCCCTAGCCATATATGACTATTTAAATTTAAATTAACTAGAATTAAATAAAATACAAAATTCCGTCCTTCAGTTGCACTAGCCGCAGGCCAAGTGCTCAGTAGCCATTAATATTGGGCTAGCATATCAGACAGAGCAGATTATAGAACATATCCGTCATTGCAAAAAGTTCTATCAGACCTTTTAGTGATTTCTGTCTCATTTCATGGTGTAGCAAGGAAGACATTTTATTTCTTGAGAATTAATTAATAAATAATTTGATTAAATAATTATTAAAGTGCTAAACAGTCATTTAAATTAACTTTATCATTAATACACTCAACATCGATTACTTGTAATCCAGTCTAAACATCTAATCATTTTTGTGACTACTTTCATAATGGCATTCCTCATCATGTGGAACCTAGAACTGCAGTGATTAGTCACCTGAGTGACGGCCAATACCATGCCATACCCACTCTTATTCCTACTTACACATACTCCAGGATTTCCAGCTCATTTTAACATCAGAATCACTGTGGCACTTGAAATCAACCTCTTATTCACTGGGAACCACTGCCCTTAATATTATTTAGCATACATCTATTGACTATGGGTCAGGTATGAGGCTATAAGCACAAAGGGATCAATTCATGCCCTCAAGCAACTACAGATAAATTGTGTGCACTAATAAAAGATTGCAAATGCTATAATAGAGGGATAACCACACTGACACTGTCACACAAATGCAATTAGACTTTGGAGGTGGGAGAAGCCTTCACAGAGGAGACATCATTTAGATTTAACAAAGCAAAATCCAGAACCAATGAATAACCAGTGTTGAGAAAGGGGGTGGGGAGAAAGAGGGTGCAAGGGAGAGAGACAAGGAGGAGGAAGGGAAGGAGGGAAAGCAAATAGATGGGAAGGGAGAAGAAGAGGAAAAAACCCTATTTATCTTTTGGTCCTTTTCGCAATTTTTTTTTAATTTTTGTTTTTTTTTTTTTTGAGGAAGATTGGCCCTGTGCTAAAATCTGTTGTCAGTCTTCCTCTTTTTTCCTTTTTCTCCCCAAAGCCCCAGTACGTAGTTGTGTATCATAGTTGTAGAGTTGTATCTCTCCTATGTGAGATGCTGCCTCAGCATGGCTTGATGAGCAGTGAGTAGGTCCGCACCCACGATTCAAACCGGTGAACCCGGGGCCGTCTAAGCAGAACGCAGAAACTCAACCGCTATGCCACTGGGCCAGCCCCTCTTTTTGCAATTTTTAATCAATACTTAAATGAAAAGGAAAACATGATCTGAAAATATCAATGTACTTTGAATACCTTCTTCTGATGTTCCAGGAGCACAGGTATCTCTTTCTGTGTCTGTTTCTTCGTATCAGAAAGCGATATGGTGAATGATCTTTTCTCATCAAACTCAACAGCACTGGCCGTGTATACCGACCCATCATCTAGAACTTGGAAATCAGGGTCACTGGACTGGATGAGGTCTGCAGACCCAAGGCACTCTTTCAAATTAACTGCAAGTAAAAATTTCCAAGTTGTGAAGTAGAAACACATGCAGAAAGAAAAAAGTGTTAAAAAGCTTATCCAATCTTCTTCAAAATCATGAAGTGGAATGAAATAAACCAATCACTTTGCATTTACCAAATATCTTAACCAATCTCTTTACATGTATTAAAAATTGATCACTTACTTTCAAGGAAAAAATAATAATTCTTGACTGTATACTTGTATTAAATAAACCTTTATATGCTTCTAAAAGACTTATGAAAATGATCTTCCTGTTAAAGAGGTGTGCTTGTTGCAATCATGACAAAGCTGAGCTACACGCTCCCATACAGGCCTGAATAAACAGAAAAGTTTTCTTAATATAATCTGAGTCTTTTAAGAGACACCTGTCCTCAGCCCTAAGTTATACACATGAGCCCAAAGAGCAAAGCCCAAAGAGCAACACGAGTGTGTGAGTTTTGCAAATAGTCACGTAAGAAAAATCTATCTTTGAATTCTTCCCACTGGCACTTTTCTGTTACACTCCACCCCACCACCCCTGCCCCCTGGAACTGCAGTTCTCTTTGTGTTCCCATTCCTTAGCTTTCCAGGGCTCCCCACTGAAACTCTATATGGGGTCTTCTCTCCCTGGGAATTTTCCCTAGTAAAAAGTAATAAGATATAAGTATCAATATAAGTGTTTTGATACTTATATCAAAAGTATCAAATCCATGCCACTCTTCAACTATCTGTTTTAACAGAAACCAAACTGTAATAATCTCTCAAGTAATAATCTCTCAAAGGATTCATATGTGACCCATGTATAATGTTTTAATCTGTCACAGAGGGAAATGTTTAATCAAAAAGAAGTGAACATCTTTAGGAGTAATGACATATTTCTCTCATCTTCATATGTTTGGCAGAATATTAACCTCTGGTCTATTTCCCTAGAGGAATGCCCCTGACCACTCTTTACATCCTTTCCTTTCCTCCTTCCCATAGGAATAATAGTGACACGTGTTTAATAAAATTAAATGAGGCACTTTAACCAGAAATGGGACGCTTTGTTGAAAAGTAAGTTTGGTGTCTCTAGGACAAGCTATATGTCTTAAAAAAAAAAAAAAAAATCATGCTACTTTCCTCCAATATTCTCTGTACCACATGGAAGGTCAACCTGGGCAAAGCTTCCCAGCTTTGGGAAAATTTGAGTTTCCCCAACATCTCAGTATGCAAATAGCTGATTAAATTTAGTTTTGAATGTAATGGCTCACCTTGTTATGTTCCTCAACGCAGCTAGAGCATTGATAAAAATATTGCCCTGATTCAGCTCCTTAGCTGTAGTTCTCTAATGCCAGAATCCTTGAGCAATGAAAGGGCTATGTTCTACAAGTAATTGTTATGTATTTTTTACACTGTTAAAATATAAATGACTACAAAATCACGGCTTAGCACATTTGTACTAGAATCAACCACAGAAAATTCAATGGAATTATAAAGAATAGAAACATATATTTAAACTTATCTTGAATTATATCTAATTATAGATAGATTCAGGCTAACTCCAAAAGGCAAAGACCAGATAACATTATCTTTCCAGCATAGGTAAACTAAATCTCTGATTTAAAAATACTGTTTTGAAATTTCTCACCTCTGCCGACCATTTTGTCTGCCTCTAGTTTAGAAGGTATATTAAATGTCACCATTTTGCAGGCTTCACAAGCAAAACTGAAGACCTAGAATGAAGAAGGTCGCATTAGTACCGCACAGAATAAAGAACAAAGTTTCAGTTATCCAATCTGTATAGCATAGTGCCTATAGTTAACAATACTGTATTGTATACTTAAAATTTTTTGCTGAGAGGGTAAATATTATGCTAATGTCCTTATCACAAGAAAATAATAATACTAAAATAAAAGGAGTGCGAGGAAATTTTTGGAGGTGTTGGATATTTTTATAGCATAGATTGTGGTGATGATTTCACAGGTATATACTTATCTCCAAACTCACCAAGTTGTATACATTAAATACGTACAGCTTTTTGCGCATCAATTTTACCTCAATGGAGTGGTTTTTTAAAAAAGAGTAAAGAGGGGCCGGCCCGGTGGCGCAAGCAGTTGAGTGAGCACGCTCTGCTGCCGTGGCCCGGCGCGCACCAATGCACTGCTTGTTGAGCCACGCTGTGGCGGCCTCCCATATAAAGTAGAGGACGACGGGCATGGATGTTAGCCCAGGGCCAGTCTTCCTCAGCAAAAAGAGGAGGATTGGCAGATGTTGGCTCAGGGCCGATCTTCCTCACACACAAAAAAAAAGAATAAAGAACAAAGCCATATATCATCTCAATAGATGCAGAGCAAGCAATTGATAAAATCCAACACCCGCTTATGATGAAAACCCCTCAACAAACTAGGAATAGAAGGGAACGAGAGCAACTATGAAAAACTTGCAACTAAGATCATGCTTAATGCAGAAAGACTGCTCTCCCCTGACACGAGGAAAAGACAATGAGGCTTACTTTCCCCACTTCTATTCAACATTGTGCTGGGGCTTCCAGCCACAGCAATTACACAAAAAAATTAAATTAAAAGCACCCAGATTGGGAAGGAAGAAGTAAAACTGTCTCTATTTGCAGATGATATGATCTTGTATATAGAAAATCCTTAGGAATCCACTAAAAAAACTATCAAAAATAATAAATGAGTTCAGCAAGGTTGCAAGATACAAGATCAACAGACAAAAATCAGTTGCATTCCTGTACAGAAGCAATGAAAAATCTGAAAACAAAATTAAGCAAATAATTCCATTCACAATGGTTATCCCATCTTCATGCATCAGAAGACATATTCCTAAAATTCATCTACAGATTCAACTCAATCCCTGTTAAAATTCCAAATAGCTTTTTTAAAAAAATTGACAATTAATCCTTATGGAAACACAGGGGACTCAAAGACCCAAATAAACTTGAAAGAAAAGAACAAAGTTGGAGGACTTACATTTCCCAATTTCAAAACTTACTACAAAGCTACAATAATCAAGACAGAGTGGTGCTGGGATAAGAATAAACATATAGATGAATGGAAGAGAACTGAAATCCCATAAATAAGCCCTGATGTTTATGGTTAGCTGATACTTGACAAAGACTTTCAGAAAGTTCAAGGGAAAGAAATAGTCATATGCTTCTGAGATAATTCAATATCCTCATGCAAAAAAATGAATTTCAACCCTTACTTCACACCATATGTAAAAATTAACTCAAAATGGATCATAGATCTAAATATAAGCACTAAAACTATTTAGAGGAAAAGTAAGGAGCATATCTTCACGATCTTTGTTAGGCAATGATTTCTTAGATATAACACCAAAAGCATAAGCAATTTAAAAAAATTGGTAAATAGAACTTAAGCAAAATTTACAACTTTTGCTCTTCAAAAGATAATATAAAGTGAAAATACAACACACAGAATGGGAGAAAAATTTTTTAAATCACATAACAATAAAGGACTTGTATCCAAAATACATAAAAATATATAAAGAACTCTTGCAACTCAACAATAATTTAAAAAACAGAAAAAATGGGGGCAAGATTTGAATAGCCATTATCCAAAGATGATATACAAATAAGCAATAAACAGATGAAAAGATACCCAACATCGTTAGGCATTAGGGAAATGCAAACCTAAACCACAATGAGATGCCCACTAGGACAGCTAAAACAAACAACACAGAAAATAACAAGTGTTGATGAGGATGTGGAAAAACTGGAACCCTTATGCATTGCTGGTAGAAATATAAAACGGCACAGCCACTTTGGAACACAGTTTGGCAGTTTCTTAAAAACTTAAACTTAAACATAACATATGATCCAGCAATTCCACCCCTAGCCAAAAGAAATGGAAACCTATGTCAATTCAAAACTTGTATGTACAAAAACTTGTACATTAATATTCACAGCAGCATTATTCACAATAGCCAAAAAGTAGAAATGACCCACATGTTCATCTACTGATGAATGAATCAACAAAACGTGATATATCCATAAAATGGAATATTATTCAGTTGTAAAAAGAAACAAGGTACTGATACATGCTACAATCTGGACAAACCTAAAAAAACATCATGCTCAGTGAAAGAAACTAGACACAAAAGGGTACATATTTTATTATTTCTTTTATATGAAATGTCCAAAAAAGGCACATATATAGAAACAGAGTAGATTAGTTGCCTACGGCTGGGGATAGAAATGGGAAGTGGCTGTAAATGGGCATGAAGTTTCTTTTTAAGGTGATGGTAATGTTCTAAAATTAGATTGTGGTGATGATTGTACATTCTGTAAATTTGCTAAAATTCACTGAATTGTATACTTAACATGGGTGAGTTTTATGGAATGTAAATTATATCTTCATAAAGCTGTGTAAAACAAAAAAGTATACATTTTCATTAATATAAAAATGATTCTTTCCACACTCACTTCTACAAACTGGCAGGGAAAGGCTCTTTCAGATTTACAAATTCACATAAGTAATTTTAGCAAAATAAAATCAAATAATAACCACAAAGAAGTATTCATTTCTGATATAATCAAATATAAAAGAGACTTCTGTACAAAATTAAAAGATTTTAAGTCATGGTAACATAACTGTAAATATATATATATATATATATATACACACACACACACATAATCAATGTGTGTTATACTAGTATCTGCTCTAAATGTTACTGCACTTCTCTAAGATCTACCCTACTCTTGCTTGAATTAGTTAGGGTAAAAGAAAACAACTCAAAAATATGGACAAATAAGGTCAATGTGTAAGTGTTGTTTAATTTAAATATAATAAGCCAAAAAGGCATTTTCAGAAAGTTATAATCTGATTGTCAACTGTGATAATGAAATAGTAAGTTGTTTGGCCTTAAAAACATTCAACCATATTATGTATGCTCAATTGAATATTATCCTTAAGAATATAATTGTTACCTTGGGGTGAAAAATGGTTTTCTTCAATAATGCACCCATTGGTCCAAATATATTTCAACTCTATAGCTGGTATTTTTGAATATCAAAAGAAAGTCATGTTCACTATATTTTAACCACAACTTTTTAAAAAATATTTTAACTATGAAATATTTAAATCAAATAGAACATAATATAATAAATGCTCATGTACCCATTCAGATTTTTTTTAATTACGATTTTGTCATTTTTGCTTCATTTTTAATTAAAATTTACAGATATGGCTAGAGTCCTATGCTCTATTTCATTTCCATTTCTCTTCTCCAGGGAATAGTTTCTTCTAAGTTCATTTTTATACTTCCTCTGTAGGTGTTATACTTTTGTTATATATGCATGCGCCCATAAAATATAAGCTGATTTTGTGTGTAGTACGTGTCTATGCACATCCTTTTACAACTTGCTTTTTTCACTCAATATGTTTAAGATTTTTCCATGAATATACCACAGTTTATTTTGCTCATTCCCTATGATGGTCATTTAGATCATTTTCTTGTTTTCTATTTTCTCTATTACAAATGATACTACAACCAACCACTTTGCAGGTGCAAGAAATCAGGATATATACCTGCAATAGGAACAGAGGAGCATCTCCATAATTTCATTAACTCTTGCCAAGTTGCTCTCCAAAGTACTAATATCACTTATATTAATGCCCCCAGAATATTAGATCTATTTCTCATATCCTCTACTACTATTAACTCTACTTGACTTTTAAATTTTTTACCAATCTTATGACTTTTAATTTGCATTTTGTTAATTTCTAATGAGACTGAGCATTGTTTCTTGCGTTTACTTGCCATTTATCTTCCATAAAATTTCTATTTCTCTCCTTTAATCATTTCTGTATTGTTTTCCTTTTTTAAATTATTTTTTACTTGTAGGCTTATGTGGGTTGCTTTTTCACTCTTTTTGTGGTGTCTTTTGATAAACAGTGCTTCAATTTTAAAGCAGTCAAATGTATTAATCATTTCTTTTAGTTTTTCAAGTAGTCAATTTTATTAGTCATCTCTTCTGGCTTATACTTTTGTATACTCTTCCTCTCTCTATCATAAATATATTACCCGATATTTTCTTCTATAAATTGTAAAGTTACTTCCAACTTTTAAATCTTTTACCCATCTGGATTGTATTTTGTGTATGATTCACTGAGGCTATCTAATCTTATCTTTTGCCATATGATTAGCCAATTGATTCAGAACCATCACTGAATATCTCATCCTTTCTTAACTAACATCCAACATCCATCATAGACATGACATGGCAAATACAGAATCTATTTCTGGGCTCTCTGCACTATTTCATCAGTATATGTGTTTATCTCTACATCAATACTACATAGTTTTAATTAATACAGCTTTACTACAAGTCTTGGTATTTGTTATGGTGATCCTGATCTCCATCATCTTCTCCATCATCTTTTAAGTATCTTCGCTTTTTTTAGCCTTCTACTCTTTCACAAATTTTTTTATTATCAGCTGACCAATTCCATGAAAAATTCTTTAAGGTTTTTTTTTTATCTAGGAAATTTGCTTCCTTTTGTTAGTTCTAGCAGTTTGTCAAGATAGTGTTGGATCTCCCATGTAGCTAACCCTACAGCTGGCAAAATGGCAATTAGATTTCTCTTCTTTAGATCCTTAACCTCTTTCATTATTGCTATTACATATTGTATCTTATTTATGTGCTTGTTAGGACCTCCAGTAGGATGCCAAATAGAAATGTTATAGAGACCATCATGGATTTGTTTCTAACTTTAAAGAGAATGCTTTTACCATTTCACCATTAATTTTGAGTCTCTTCTTTTCTTTCCTTTTTCCCTTTTTTCTTTTACTCCCTTCCTTCCTTCCTTCTTTCCTTCCTTCCTTCCTCCCTCCCTTCCTCCTTCCCTCCCTCTCTCCTTCCTTCCTTCCTTTCTTTGTCTTTCTGTCTTTCTCATTCATTCATTTTTGTTAGGTACGCTTCATTATGTTAAAGATCATTCCTTTATATTCCTATTTTGCTAAGAATTTTCTTATAACAATAAATATAACTTTCCACTTATTTTGAAATGAACATATAGTTTTTCTCTCTCAATATATTACTATGTTAAAATACAATAATTGATTTTCTAACATGAAACCATCTTACCATTCCTGGGATAAACCTCACATGGAGATTATAATTTTTTAAATACATTATTGGTTTGGTTTGCTGCTATTTATTTTAGTATTTCAAATATACATCCATAAGCAAGTTCAGGCTACTACTTTTCAACTTCGTACAATCCTCATAAAATAAGTTAAGAAGAGTTCTGCTTTTTCCTGTTCTTTGAAATAATTTATATAAGGTAGAGATGATCTGTTCCATATAATTATGGAAGAACTCATCTATTACAGGTCTGGGCCTGATGGATGTGAAGGGGTGAGTGTGTGGAGACATTTGGCTTCTAATTCAATGTCTTTAATGGTTATAGGCCTATTTAGAATTTGTATACCTCCTCGAGTCAATGTTGGTAATTTGTATTTTGTAGAAAATTGCCCATTTTGTCTGTTTGCAAATTAATTGGAATAATTGATTGATATTATTATCTATTTTTTAAAAACATCTGTCCTTTTGATAACTGTGCCTCCTTTTTATGCCTAATACTATTTTATCTGTGCCTTTTCTATTTTTTTCTGACTCAATCATAGCAGGGTTTGTCTTTACCATCAAAGAATAGCTTTTGGTTTTGCTGATCCTCTCTATTGTCTGTTTCTTTTTTTTTTAATGTTCTTTGCATAATATATTATAAATACAAAAACTATATATAGCATACAGGTGAGTTTTAAGAAATAATAAAATGAACACTAAGATACTCACCTTGAAAGTTAAGAAATAGAACATATATTATTATCCCTGTATATCTCTCTCCAATTGCGTTTTCTTCCCTCTCTCAACCCCCAAAACTCCGGTAATCACTAATGGATGATTTTTGTGTTAATCAATTACTTCCCTGGCTCTGCTTAATTTTACCCATGTGTATGCATCCCTAAAGACACAGGCTTATTTTGCAAATTTTTGGTATTTAAATCTATGCAGTCATATGGTAATTGTATTCAACTTGATTTCTTTGCTCAAATTATGTTTTTGAAATTTACCCATGCTGAGTATATAGCAGTAGTCCATTCATTTTCATTGCTGCATAGCACATCATTGGAAAGAATGTACAATTAATTCATTAATATAATTTTTGAAAGGGATGATATTGATATATAGATTTCAGTTATGTCATGCTTCTTGAAACTATAAAGTAATTTGGTACTATATTTGTGGGGATTGGATATGTTACTGACAATAAAATAAAGTAAAAAATGTAAAGGCACCATTAGATTAGCAATGATGAACAAATACCTTTTAAAGTTACTTTTAAAATAATTTTTGTATAGGTGAGTGCCCAATAAAAAAACACAACAGACAAAAAAAGATTTTTTAAAGATTGATGAATTATGGATTGACTATTTAAGGTACGAAAAAATCTCTTTTAATGGAAAACACTCCAGGGCAACTTTAAACATCTGATTTATAAAACCCTGAGTTGCAAGCAACTTTAAATTAAAATATAACAAATTAAGTTTAAAAAAATGATAATATAAAGTATTGCATACTGCCGTCTGGGAAAAATGAATTGCTTTCCTTCATTTTACAGTACTATACAAATTTTATTAATTGTATGATAGAAAGCTTATCATACAAATCATTAAATCCTGACAGAAAAATCTAATGCCAAAGGGAGAGTGAAACTAAAGGGGTTATCTGCGATTGGTTCACTTCTGTTCTGTTGTTCAATTTTACAGTGAATACACCAGGTAGGCTTTCTAAAATGACACCCTTTTTCAATGGAGGAAAAAGAAGCTAAAGAAGAGAAATTCATGGAATATCTGAAAAATAAAGGGGATCTCCTTGACTGAGCATAACAGTTATGGAATTGTAAATTCATCATTTCTCCTATGAACACTTGCCTTCCACAAGATGGAAATATTACCTTTCAAATTCTTACCACCTCAAAGGTAAATTGTAAGATTTACCTTTCTGTATTCTCAGTACTTTGATGATTCTACTAAATTTCCTTCTAACCAAACTCTGTAAGATGAGATTCTAGGTAAATGGAAAGCATGATTAACCGAAGGTCCCACAGATACCATATATGGAATGCTAACTGCCAAGGGGATTACAACAGGACCAAAAAATGTGCATGGGCTTATGTCTACTTAGTGACTCAGAAGGTGCTTCAGGATCTAGCTGTATCTCAATATGAACATCAACAATCTCCTTCTAAAAAGGTAGCTGACAATGCACTGATCTAAATATATTCTAAAACATTGACTTCCTTAAGATCATGGTTTTAAAATAAACTAGTTCTCATTTACTTCCTTTATTTGCCTTAATCTTTTTGTTCACTAACGCAAAAGATAACAGAAATTATTATACTCTTATTTTTAAAAATGAATATGTAAAATATTATCAAGATCAACAAAAAATAAAAGTCTAGTAAAGGAGTCAAATTATTCTCATTAATTAACGCTATAAAATCTGAAAAGATAGAATGCCCATTTGTCCACATAAGTTGCAGGTAGAATTCATACACTCCAAGGGAAAAAGTATGTTATGTTATAAAGAAAAACACTATTTCAATTCCTTTTGAAGAAGAACCCTTTTAGCAAAATGGTAGATTAAATGTGTTCAAGTACATACCACTTATATAATAGATAACATAATATAATTCCCAAAGTGGATTTGATACAGCGAACAATAGTAAAAACATATTTAAAAAGATCTCACTATTTGTAACTGGGCAGATGACATTGGAGCAACTGAGCTAATGCCAATTAGTTTTCACCATCCCTAACAGTTTTCGTTACATTAAGAGGAGAAATATTTTAAGAGACATGCAGTACTTTCAACAATAGTGGGATGGTCTGATGTTTCTTTTCTAGTTTCCCCTCTCTCCTCTCTTTCTTTCTCCCCCCTTCCTTTGTGCATAGGGGTAGGATCATTAGGAATTGTATTGATCTTCGATGTAGGAGTTGAGAGTGTACTGATGACAGAGGAGTGGGAAAGGGATGCAGATGCAGGAGGAGAAAAGCACAAATGGGAAGATGCCTCAATCTACAGGACAGCTCAGTGGGAAGGCGGACATGTTAAAAGTCTCAGTTTTGTGTTAAAGACTTGCTTTGAAGAGCTCTCACTTCAAACAAGGAATTGTTTTTGAGAGATCCATTAAGGTATCTATAAAATGAGAACTATGTATCTAAAATGTTACGCCATTAATACTATACTAAAAAGTTGAGGGTCGTATGAGTCAAAACGAAATAGATGGAGGATGGTCAATAAAGGTCTTAATTCACCCATCTGCACAGAAATTGAAGGTGTTTGTAAACTGGGAATTGGGGATGAAAGAAATTATTCTATATACACTCTCCAGTATTCAAGTCTCCAGATAAACCATTTAATCTAAACTTTAGGAAATTCTTTTTTAAAATAATCCTAAAAGAGTATGTCATATACCAGAGCTGATGCTATCTCTCTGTAGATTTACAAGCACCCTCTTGCCTTGCCACACCCCAGCACCCTCACCGCCACCGCCTGTCATCCGACAGGTCCTTGACTTCCACGCCCTCCCCTCCAGCGAATATGGGAAATCTTGGGAACACAGCACCTCCGCAGTTTTTCCTCCCCATTCTCAAACCCGTTTCGCAGAGAAAACACCAAACTCTAAATTCATACTTTTAACCATAAAAGCCGGAAACGCTTTCAAATATATCGTAGAATACACGTTAAGAGCAGTTCCCATTTATAAAGAGTCATTTCATCAGCTCAGACATTTTGTTGGAACAGTTGCCTGGCAGGTCGGTGCGCTCGTTTGTACAATTCCTTGTCCATAAATATATCTTAGAGCATAACTACCAAGCCATTATTCATAACTCGCTGATTCAGAGACCACAAAGCTTAGACCCATTCGCCCGGCTTGGGGGCGGAGGAGCAACAAGAATCTGTGTAGCCAGAGTCGACCTTCTCCCCGGCCAGGCAGGTGCTCTCGCCGCCAGACCCCACGCCTGTCTTTGGATGCCGGGAAGTCGCGGGTCCGCGGCTCCTTTCCGCAGCACGTCCTCAGAGCAACCCTGGTCTCGTCTGAAGCTCCGCGCGTAATCCCGCCATCAGAGGTCTCGATTTTTCGCTTTATGTCTCTTGAGGTCTCGGACAATTGTCCCCAAATTCCTCTCCAGGCGGATCTCATCCTCTGTCGCAGGTTTCCCGGGTACAGAAGACCCCAGGCTGGGCTCTGGGCTTGTGCAGTCCTCCCCGGAGCCAGACAAAGTACAACCCAACCCACGCCTATGCCCCCACCCCACCCACCCTGACCCTACCCGCTTTGCCTCCCACAAGCCACCCTCATCGCACACGGACCGCGACCCCAGCCCTGATCCAGCTTTTCCACCCCCCGGGTGCCTCAGGCACACTCCGCCCCCCGGCCAGGTGGCTGGCGAGGAAAGTCAGCTTGGGTGAGCGGCTGAAAAACCTTTCGCGGAGGCAAAACCTGGAAGCCGTTTTTCAAAGACAACTCCACGCTGGGACCCAGGGGCACTGCTCCAACCCCTCCACTCACTAACGTCCCCAGCCGGCAGCCCCTTGAACCCCATCTCGCTTCTATTTTGCCCACTCAGGGATCCTGAAATACCTGACCAAATATTCTTCCTCCGTGTCCCCCAAATTCGCCCCAACCACTATCACTAGGCCGGGGAGCCAGGGGAGGAGCGCGAACCCCAACCCCCTGCCCGCCCGTAACGGCGCAGCGAAGCCGCATTCAAACAATCGAACATGATGTCGCCAACAAAAGGCTCAATCCTGAGTCGTCGTCCAAGACAAGTTTCCTATCCTCACCCCTTCGGGCCTGAATTTGGGTTTGTTCCTGTCCCGCAGGATTGAGCTGCGCCGTGGACGGCGCCTTTGGGCCCGCTTCATCCCTACCGCTCCCCGCGCAGGACCAGGGCGGATCCACACCCTTCCCCATCCCGGCTCCGGGTGGCTGCCTGCGCCGGGCCCCGCCAGGGCCCGCACTCACCGCGAGGGTCAGCAGCAGCCTGCAGAGGGCTCCGCGCACGGAGCTCCGGGGCCCGGAGGCCGCCATCGGGGCGCGCGGCCGGGGAAGGAGGACACGGGGTGCCGAGAGGCGAGAGCCCGCGGGGGTGCAGCGGCGCGGGAGGAGCGCTTCTCGCCGCTGCTCGTCTTTAAGTCGCCTCGGCCTCTCTCACGCTTGCCTGCCCGGGAACGTGTTCGCTCCTGAGATGGGATTGGACCCAGGAGACGCCGAGACGCCCCTCCTTGTTATTTCTTACGTTTTATCACCGCGAGAGCCGCTGGGGAGCTGCCCGAGCCTGCCCCTCCGCTCCCCGGCGGCCGCGCCGGGCGCTCGCTCGCGGGAAAGCGGTCCCGGGCCCACCCTCTGCCGGCTCTCCCACGCCCCTCGTCTGCCCCGCGGCGCTGCGCCCCGCCTTCCCTCCGCGCGGCCCTGCCGCCCGGATCGTCCCGCCGCGTCCTCCCTGCCGACGCTGCGACCGCATTCCCACTGCAGAGCCCAAATCCGCCCGCGGGGATCCCTGCCCCAACACGGGCGCTCCTGGGTGCCAGGAACACCCTTGTGATTGGATCAGCGGCTCCTCCCTCCACTCCTGATCAAATTCTGGGCAATGGCTCCTGGTTAATACAAAATATATGTATTCTTTCCAAATTTGACCAACGTGATAAGATAAACGACAGAGGGAAAATTATCCCAAGCGGCATGAATAAGCTGGCATTTGGTATACCAGAAACTAAAACCAAGGAAAAGAAATTCTGATATCTGACCATTTTTACACACCCAAAATATGAGGGATTACACCTAGAGCTATTTCTTACTGCCAATTTTGTGGCCGTATACGAGCCTTCTAAGAAATAATTTGTTCTTATATGTAAATTGTTGACTTAGTAATTACATGGTAATTGTACTGAGATGCAGTTTTTCAGTTTGTGGTAAAAGGAAAATCCACCCAAAACTCTACTCAGAAATGAGGCTTACAAATTCAATATCATTCAACAAACAAGTATCAGGGCCCTGAGTAGACCAGGTACTGTGTGAGGGGCTGGAAGAAAGCAAACGCAAAAAATCCAGTTCCTACCCTAAGCAAATCTAACTCTAGGAGGGACTAAGGGCAATCAAAGCCCAGGATGCTAAACTTTGTTAATAGAGAGTAGTTTACAACACTAACAGCACAGCCCTGTATTTCTCTGTGGGTTGAATTTTGTGCCGGCTAAGCCCCTACATGCTGGATTCCGGAGAAGCTCCTTCTTAGATATAGGTTGCTGCTCCTCAAAGTCCATGCACAAGTTCCAAGGCCAGGACCCTCAGATAGTCCCGAAAGTGTTTTCCTAAGGACAGGAGTGTCCCTGAAACTCACAGGCCCCAGCTATCAGGACTCAGACACTGAGTTTAGCTTCTCATTCCCATCTCTGAGGCATCGAGGGCCTGCGTCAGAGATCCTTTCTCACTCTAGAGACCTCTGTATGGAAGAGCCCTTCCAATCTTGGAGAAAGTTCTCCAAACTTCTCTCCGCTCCAACTGTTTTTGTCTCCCACCGGACAAACCTTCACCTTCACCAGTGACCTCAGGGACAGCCTCTCAAAGTTTGGCCCCAGCTAGCCTCTAGAAACACAGGTGGATCATGGCTTTCCTGTAATTTAGATGATGCTATGAATTGTGTCCACTCAAATTCATGTGTTGAAGCCCTAACCCCTAATATGACTGTATTTGGAGATAGGGCCTATAGGGAAGTAATTAAGGTTAAATGAGGTTATAATGATGGGGCCTTGATCAGATGGGATTAGAGTCCTAATAAGAAGAGACACCAAAGGATCCCCTGTCTCTCTCTCTCTCTGTTTTCCCACCATGTGTGGACACAGCAAGAAAGCAGCTATCTACAAGCCAGGAGGACAGCTCTCACCAGAAACTAAATCTGCCAGACCTTGATTTCAGACCCTTAGCCTCCACAACTATGAGAAACAGATGTCTGTTGTTTAAGCCACCAGTCTCTGGTATTTTGTTATGGCAGCCGGAGCTGACTAATACAGATAAGAAAAAGAGATGCAAACACTAATTCCTGCCCCCCATCCCTAATTCACTGTTAGAGAGGTAGGAAGGGGTGGAGTGTTAAGAAATTTTAGAGGATCCAAGTCATCTAAAGTTTGCAGAAGCAAAATGCTTGAGATAAGAACCAACAGAGAAAAGGGGAAGGGTAGGTGCATGTGCCCGGCAAAAGCAATACGGCTAGTGAAGCTCTGGAGAGTCTTGTGAGGGCATCCCACGCCAAGAAAACAGACGGAGTTCATTTAGAACCACTGGACAGAAGAAATCCTGTGGCTGGGAATTAGGTTAAAAAGATAGGCTCGTGGGGCCTGGTGCCGTGACCTAGCTGTTAAGTTTGGTGCGCTCTGCTTTGGGGGGTGGGGCCCAGTTCTCAAGTGTGGACCTACACCACTCGTGGGTGGCCATGCTGTGGCAGCGACCCACATACAAAATAGAGTTAAGATTGGAACAGATGTTAGCTCAGGGCGAATCTTCCTCAGCAAAAAATAAAAAGATAGGCTCATGACAAATCAGGCTGAGGAGCTGAATTTCATCCTGAAAGAGATAGAGAACTACTCACCCAATCTGTAAAAAGGATTACTAACTACAGTTAAGAATTGTCACTTTAAAAATCGTCCCATTTGCAACAACATGGATGGGCCTGGAGCATATTATGTTAAGTGAAATAAGCCAGAAAGAGAAAGACAAACACTGTATGATCTCACTCATATGTGGAATATAAACCAACACATGGACAGAGAAAACTGGACTGTGGTTACCAGGGCAGTGGGGGTGGGGGGTGGGCACAAGGGGTGAAGGGAGTCATATATGTGGTGATGGACAAACAAAAATGTACAACCCAAAATTTCACAATGTTAGAAACCATTAAAACATCAATAAAAAAAAAAAAAAGAATTGTCACTTTGGCTGAGTTAATGAATCATTAACTTCATTAATGAACCTGTTTATGCCCTGATATGGCTTTCCCTTAATATTCACGGAATAAAAGTCTTGAAGTATTTTTCTTTATTCTAGGTAATCCTAGTTTTTCAGTGATTTCAACTTTATCTACTAGAATCTGACCTGATTATTACTGTCTTCCAAGTGACTAAAACTATAAGAGCTATTAACTGGTTGTTTCAGCTGTGCTGTGTAACTGAGGAAATTGTTACACCTACTGGCTTTATGACAGTTACTCTGAGCTTCCATTTTTAGCTTCTACAAATTAAAAGTTATAGAAATCTATTCCAGAAATGCTATAAGAAAGCATATTGGGTATATTTTCAATCTGTACTGCAAAATTCTAGGTACAATATGAATACTGAATGATAACTGGATATAGTATTAGTAACTATCTTGGAATTTCCTGTTTGTTATAACATGTACTTGTCCATCATGAGTATATTAGTCTAAGTCTTAATGAAAAGCAGTACATTTTTAAAATTTAGAGAAGAATCTTTATAGGCAGTTAAAACATAAATATAACATGGATATAAATTAAATATGAGCTTCAGTTTGAACATAGTTAGAACTGGATGCCTTCTATAATAAAATTAGTTTTAAATCATCATGAGCTATCATAAAGCTTAAAGAGTTATCCAGCAATGTCTTTATTTTAGTACCCTATTCCCCAAATTGCAAGGTTGATTGGAAGTCATCACTAAAAGGATAATGTACAAAAATTGGAAAGAAACTTATTATTTTCCCTTTTTATTTTCTTACTTTAAAGAGTAAGAGAAGCAATAATAAAGGATCAAAAATGAGAAGTGATTGTAAGCTAAAACAAAACTTCAGGAATCCAAGTGAATTGTAAAATTTTCGGTAGAAAGCAAACTTAAGACCATTAAGAAGTGTTCTCTGTACCTAGGAGGAATCTCCGGCCACAGGAAGGGTAATGACCTTAGGAGGTGGGAGCTGACTCCCGGCCCACTGAGAAGGCCGCCTTGCACAATTCAGCGCCAACATGTGCCGGTCCCACACACCTACTCACCTCCGTGGCTTACATGGATGGTGACGTGGCAAGTGTGGGTCTCCTCAAACAGGCCTTTAAAATCCAACCAGAACAATTGTATGATGCTTGGAACAAATTTGCTAGTAAAAGAAGAGAAATTTATGAAAACTTAAATTAAAACCAAGTAAAAGATTGGTTTTGAATAGTCCTTCTTGTGACACAAAATGAGTTCTGCCATGAGATGTTAGTTCAGAAGCACTCTTTAGAATATTATTTTGGATAATAGTCACAGTAATAAACAGTAATTGAACAAATAACTCGCTGGAGCAACAGTGAGGAATACTGTACAAATACGTACTCAATTGCCAGGAGCCTTCGCAGACTTAATTTTTAGAAATTAGCTCCCCTGAATGTATCCACTGGCTCTTTTAGAAATGGCTCCTCCCTCATGCTTGGGAACTCGGCAGATGGGGCTGGATTCCCTCACCCCAACTCCTGGCCTCCAGGAGAGAACGCTGCTCTTCCCAGACCACCTTTCCCAAAGTGCCACTGGAGGCTCTCCACTAATTTCCCAGAGCACCACTGAGAATGGCCGTGGCTTTTTAGTCATTTAAAAAGACTGCTGGTGGGGCCGGCCCCCTGGCACAGCAGCTAAGTGTGGGCACTCTGCTTCAGCGGCCCAGGGTTCGCAGGTTCGGATCCCTGGCGCACACCGACGCACCACTTGTCAAGTCATGCTGAGGCAGCGTCCCATATAAATTAGAGGAAGATGGGCATGGATGTTAGCCCAGGGCCAATCTTCCTCAACAAAAAGAGGAGGATTGGCATTGGATGTTAGCTCAGGGCTGACCTTCCTCACACATACACACACAAAGACTGCTGGAGACTTGGGGATAACTGAAAGTTGAAGTCATTCAATATTGCCTTGCTACCCAGAACAAGAGCCATCCCAGAATCCTTGTCTGCCTCCTTCCTCTCCTGTCTTCCCATGGCAAGCACACCTCCTACCTCTAATGCCACCCCCATGGGAATGCTCCCGGCAGCAAAAAGAACCCAAGTCTAGACCAAAAATGACCCTGGCTTCCCAGGGAAGAGAATTTTCCTCTTCCTCCTAGCCTGCCCTGGGTCTCTCAGGTCCTCAGATCTCATCGTAGGATTTATTTCTACTCAGAGTAATTGAAAGTGGGACTATCCATTCCCTTCAGGAGAAAACTCACTCCCATCCACAGAGGTGTAGCATTTCACTATAACCTTGGCAACAGTCATACAACATTGGGACATTTATACATTTCTCAAATTCAGAATTATCTGGTTTAAGTAATACTGTGCCCAAAAATAAAAGTCCAGGACCAGATGGCTTCCCTGGTGAATTCTACCAAACATTCAAAGAAGACTTAATACCTATCCTTCTCAAACTCTTCCAAAAAATTGAGGAGGAGGGGAAGCTCCCTAACTCATTCTATGAAGCCGACATCACCCTGATACCAAAACCAGACAAGGACAACACAAAAAAAAAAAGAAAATTACAGGCCAATATCACTGATGAACATCGATGCAAAAATCCTCAACAAAGTACTAGCAAATTGCATACAACAATGCATTAAAAAGATTATACACCATGATCAAGTGGGATTTATTCCAGGGATGCAGGGATGGTTCAACATTCGCAAATCAATCAACATAATACACCACATTAATAAAATGAAGAATAAAAATCACATGATCATCTCAATAGATGCAGAGAAAGCATTTGACAAGATACAGTATCCGTTTATGATAAAAACTCTGAATAAAATGGGTATAGAAGGAAAGTACCTCAACATAATAAAGGCCATATATGACAAACCCACAGCTAATATCATCCTCAATGGTGAAAAACTGAAAGCTATCCCTCTAAGAAAAGGAACCAGACAAGAATGCCCACTGTCACCACTCCTATTTAACATAGTACTGGAAGTCCTAGCAAGAGCAATCAGGCAAGAGAAAGAAATAAAAGGGATCCAAATTGGAAAGGAAGAAGTGAAACTCTCACTATTTACAGATGACGTGATTTTATATATAGAAAACCCTAAAGAATCCACCAAAAAACTTTTAGAAGTAATAAACAAATACAGTAAAGTTGCAGGATATAAAATCAACATACAAAAACCAGTTGCATTTCTGTACACTAACAACGAAGTAGCAGAAAGAGAAATTAAGAATACAATCCCATTTACAATTGCAACAAAAAGAATAAAATACCTAGGAATAAACTTAACCAAAGAGGTGAAAGATCTGTACACCAAAAACTATAAAACATTGCTGAAAGAAATTGAAGAAGACGCAAAGAAATGGAAAGATATTCTGTGCTCTTGGATTGGAAGAATTAACATAGTTAAGATGTCCATACTTCCTAAAGCCATCTATAGATTCAATGCAATCCCTATCAAAGTTCCAACAACATTTTTCACAGAAATAGAACAAAGAATCCTAAAATTTATATGGAACAACAAAAGACCCCAAATAGCTAAAGAAATCCTGAGAAAAAAGAACAAAGCTGGAGGTATCACACTCCCTGATTTCAAAATATACTACAAAGCTATAGTAACCAAAACAGCATGGTACTGGCACAAAAACAGACACACAGATCAATGGAATAGAATCGAAAGCCCAGAAATAAACCCACACATCTATGGACAGCTAATTTTTGACAAAGGAGCCAAGAACATACAATGGAGAAAAGAAAGTCTCTTGAACAAATGGTGTTGGGAAAACTGGATAGCCACATGCAAAAAAATGAAAGTAGACCCTTACCTTACACCATACACAAAAATTAACTCCAAATGGATTAAAGACTTGAAAGTAAGACCTGAAGCTATGAAACTTCTAGAAGAAAACATAGGCAGTACGCTCTTTGACATTGGTCTTAGCAACATATTTTCAAGCACCATGTCTGACTGGGCAAGAGAAACAATAGAAAAAATAAACAAATGGGACTACATCAAACTAAAAATCTTCTGCACAGCAAAAGAAACCATCAACAAAACAAAAAGACAACCTAACAATTGGGAGAAAATATTTGCAAACCATGCATCTGACAAGGGCTTAATCTCCAAAATATATAAAGAACTCACGCATCTCAACAACAAAAAAACTATCAACCCAATTAAAAAATGGGCAAAAGACCTGAACAGACATTTCTCCAAAGAAGATATACAGATGGCCAACAGACACATGAAAAGATGTTCAAAATCACTAACTATCAGGGAAATTCAAATCAAAACTACAAAGAGATATCACCTCACGCCTGTCAGAATGGCTATAATTAACAAGACAGGAAACAACATATGTTGGAGAGGATGCGGAGAGAAGGGAACTCTCATACACTGCCGGTGGGAGTGCAAACTGGTGCAGCCACTATGGAAAACAGTATGGAGATTCCTCAAAAAATCAAGGATAGAACTACCATATGATCCAGCTATTCCACTGCTGCGTATTTATCCAAAGAACTTGAAAACACCAATGCGTAAAGATACATGCACCCCTGTGTTCATTGCAGCGTTATTCACAATAGCCAAGACTTGGAAGCAACCTAAGGGCCCATCAAGGGACGAATGGATAAAGAAGCTGTGGTATATATACACAATGGAATACTACTCAGCCATAAGAAACGATGAAATCCAGCCATTTGTGACAACATGGATGGACATTGAGGGTATTATGCAAAGTGAAATAAGTCAGAGGGAGAAGGTCAAATACCATATGATTTCCCTCATTAAGTAGTATATAATAACAACAACAAACAAACACATAGAGACAGAGATTGAATTGAAGGTTACCACAGGGGAAGGGGGAAGGAAGGAGGGCGAAAGGGATAATTCGGCACATGTGTGTGGTGATGGGTTGTAACTAGTATTTGAGTGGTGAACATGATGTAAGCCGTGCAGAAATAGAAGTATAATGATGTACACCTGAAATTTATACAATGTTATAAACCAATGTTACTGCAATAAACAAAAAATTTAAAAAAATAAAATAAAATAAAAAATAAGTAATACTGTGACAATAGTCCCATCTGGATGGGGTGTACCAGGTTCAGAAAGGTTCCTTTTCAGTCTCTCCTTATTCACTAATGATTCAAGAACTGTTAAAATGAGTTAACTCTTCCTCCAATAAAATCTTCAGAAGCCCTTATAAATATCCTCTGTCCTGCAAGCAGGGCTTTTAAGGAGAGAGGAATAGTCTCCTGGTAACTTCTCACTGGGCTGGAAGGAATAACGATTTTCACACAGAAAACAAAACCCCATTGTGTGAGTGATAACTTCTTACAGTAACCGGACAACAGCAGTATAACAAAGCCCTGGTATAGGGTGAATTTTTAGTTCCCCTCATCTTGGAATCATCCCATAATCCTTCACTTCAGTTTGCTTCAAAGTGAAAATCTCCTCCCATTGGGTGAGGCTGTAGTTTCTCCAGAACATTCTCACGTCCCCAAGAGCTCATCGTGTGTGTCTGTCTGTTCAAAGGGCATTGCTCAAGCATGAAGGCTACAGGTGTGAGAGGGCTGACTTCCAGATCCCATGTGTCATTTATCCCCAAGTCATTCTCTGATTCACTGTTCCATCAGCCTTCTTTCTTCCCAGAAGTCTAACGGGACCATCCCTCAGCTTCAGCTTGGGGAAGTGTCATATCTCCCAGCTCAAATGCCTATCAACTCGCTCAGGAATAGAAAAGAAGCTTTTCTCACTAGTTCCCTATGGTTAATTATTTAATTCTGCATTTATTAATTTCTTACTGTTAATTGATTATTTTATTTATTATTAAGTATCTATTCATTAATTTTATTTACTCAAGATTTATTAATCTTGATTTGTCTTTTCTTTTCAGCCTGCCCAGTTTCCCAAGCCCTTTCTGTCACTAGATGTGGAGTAGCTTTCCACCAATTAGCTATTTAGTGTCCGCTGAGCAGGCCAGTGCCACAACAATTGGTTCTTTCCTGCATTGCTTTCAAGTATCATACTTGTGTTTGCTTTTCAGTGTTATAGTAAGCTACACACTTCTCTAATTGATAAGCTCTAGTCTTAACTTGCACACATCTATGTAGGGTTATACAAGATCTCTATTCCTCTAAACAAACTTAATGCAAGGGTCCTGCCTGAACATTAAAAAAAAAAAAAAAAAACAGAAGAGAGCCAACCCCGATGGCCTAGTGGTTAAAGTTCAGCATGCCGCACTTCAGCAGCCAGGGTTCAGTTCCTGGGTGCAGAACCACACCACTTGTCTGTCAGTAGGCCATGCTGTGGCAGCAGCTCACATAGAAGAACTAGAAGGACATACAACTAGAATATACAACTATGTACTGGGGCTTTGGGGAGGAAAAAAAATAGAGGAAGATTGGCAACAGATGTTAGCTCAGCCAAAAAAAAAAAACTGAAGTAATATTCATGGCAGGCATGTAGGCATGTATCAGAAAGGCTATTTTGCTGCCCCTTTCTAATAAGATTGCAGTGTTCCTGACATACTCAATAAAATTGACTGTTTTTCCCAGATTCCAAGTTCTGTTTAGATGTGGTCAGAGAAAGTCCTAATCTTAGCTATAATACTTCACTTCTAAAATGAGAATCTTTGACCAAAATCTCCCTGCCAGACCCCCAAAGTGATAAATAAATATTTTTAATAAGTTTTAGAATAAATGATTCCAAACTCAAAGAGACATCGTCCGTAAGAATGTCTTTATTTTCTACTCAAGACAACATTAAGTAGTGGTTAGATATTATCTGGAACAGCATCTCAACTGTCTCATGAGGAATTATCTGATCTCAACTGCTGTACTGTTCCAAAAGTCTAAGCAGAGACTGGAGACCAGTGCCACTCCTCATGCCTCTCATCCTAGGATGGGTGGACAAAAAGAAGTTGGGAATGGATAAGCCCCTGGCTTGACATGACATGGTTTTGACATCTTTTCTCCTTTATGGTGGCCTGCCTTTCTGTAATATTCCCAAGGTAAGTGACAGCAATGTCACCCAATCTCAACTTTTCCTTTCTCATTTGGTACACTGAGAGTCAAGTTTTCTCTCTCCAGAGACATATTGGAAAGTGATAAGCATACACAAGTTTTTATGACATAAGACAAAGAACATCGTATTTTCTGCCACATTCCCTTATTATAACCTGTAAATTATTCCTTGAGAGTAAAGTGGTCTGAGCATTGCTCTGCCAGACTCTCCAGTGACAGTTTTCCAAACTCATCTATTCACAGAAGAAGGCAGTACTATTATGCCAATTGGCCAGAAATACGTCAGGTTTTTTCCCCCAAGTTTGTCCAAGGCCTCTAGCTTATTCCTCCCCTCAGTTTCTTTTTTTAATTTTGAACAATTAGGGGCATTGTTCTTTAGCTCACAATAAATCTTTGTACTTGGCCATTGTTGAGGCAAAATAAAAGACTGTTTTCGGCGACAACATGATGTTAGTAAAATGAAGAGACTTAGTCCAAAAATAACAAGGATCTCAGTCAGCCTGACCTGGTACTCTAACTCCATCTGTTTAGAGATTCCAGCTGAAGATTTAAATTGTCCATTAACGTATTTGACATAATCGCCCTGGGGTAGGTCCATATAGTTTTCCAATCTCTGGCTTATCCATGTTGTAAAAACATAGAATTTGGGGAAAGATTTTTCCTTTTCCATTTGATCCAATTATAGTGATCTATACACATTAGTAGGTCCCAATTTACCTCACCTAGCAGGTCAAACAATGATGCTCCCAAACTTTTTTTTCTTTATTGAGGTATAATTTACATAGAGTAAAATTCATAGAACTTAAGTGTACACTTCAGTAAGTCTTGACAAATATATACACTTGTGTTACCATCATTCAAATCAAGATATAGAACATTTTCTTCACCCAAGTCTACACCCATCTCCACCCTGAGGCAACCACCGTTCTGCTTTCTATCAATAACGAGTAATTTTGACTTCCTTGGAATTACACACAAGTGGAATCACACATTGTATTAATTCTCTATTACATTGCATCACTTTTAATCTGTTGTACATCACTTTTGCATTATTCTACAATTTAGTCACTTAAAACGACTAGGACTTGTTATTTCAGACAGTTTCTATGGAATTCAGGCATGGCTTAGCTGGCTGTTTCTGGCTCAGTCATCTCAAGGCTCCACTGGATCTGTTTTTACGTTCACTTATGTGATTTTTGGCAGCCTTTCCTTCATAACTGTTGGCCAGAGACATCAGTTCCTTCTGCGTGGGCCTCTCGAGGGCAGCCCACGCCATAAGTACCTGGCTTCCCTCAGAACCAGTGAGAAAGATATGGTGCCTAAAATGGACACCTCAGTCTTTTTGTAACCCAATATCAGAAGTGACATTCTATCCCCTGTGCCAAGTTCTGTTGGCTAGAAGCAAGTCAATGGGAGCACTCCAAAGTCAAGGAAGTGTGATTACACAAGGACTTGAATACCAGGAGGCAGAGATATTTGGGCACCATCTTAGAGGCTGATTAAGTATGGTATGTATGCTTTTGTGTCTAGTGTGTTTCATTCAACCTAACATTTTAAAGATTCATTCAATATTGTTGAGTATATCAGTAGCTTGCCCCTTTTATTATTGAGTAGTTTTGCATTATGTGAGTGTACCACAATATATTTAGTTCTCTTTTACATCGCGTCTAGTTTTTAGCTATTATGAATAAATCTGCTATAAACCTTCATGTGCAAGTTTTTTTGTGGGCATAAGGTTTCCTTTCTTTCCTGTATATTCCTAGTCGCAGAATTACCAGGTCATAAGGCAGATGCTATACTTAACTTTAATACAAACTGCCAGACCAATTCCCCAAAAGCAATATATATGAGTCCTAGTTGGTCTATATCCTTGTCAACACAGTTTTGTCAGTCTTATCATTTTAGCCACCACTATGGGTATCTCATTATGGTTTTAATTTACTTTCCCTGATGAAGTGATATCTCATGTTTTGAATTTACTTTTCCCTGATGACTAATAATGTAAAGCAATTTTTCATGTGTTTATTAGTCATTTGTAAGTACAATTGGGTTGTTTGTCTTTTCATTACTGTTTTGTAATACTATTTACTACATATTAATAAATATTTAAATTATTTATATATAATGTGTAATAAATATATCTTATTTAAATATTTATTAAAATAATCTCAAATTTTGTACACTTTGAATAGAACTATCTTTTATTTATTGAAAACATAACTCAGATCTTTCTTCTTTTTCCTCCTCCTTTTCATCTTTATATGGGCTAATGGTCATTATAAAAGTGGTTCCAGTGTCACAGGAGCTATTAAAATCTTTGTTTCATAGATTGGATTTGCAAGTAGGAAGACGGAGGCCAGGGCACCTTTCTAGTACATTATTATTGTCTAATCTTTTGAGCCATAGGACCCTTTTAAAGTTTCTTTTTGGATGCAAGATGAAATGTATAGTCATGTAAGAGAAAGACCCAGCTTTGCAATTGACTGAAAAGTTTAAAAAGGCTACAACAGGGCCAGGACTGACCAAGGTCTGTTACCTCCATTAGTCAAGCTCCAAATTTAGGAGCATTATCACCAAGAATAGTAGTTCTTAACTCTGGTTGCATGTTGTTGCCTCCAGGGGAGCTTTTAATAAACATGAACACTCAGGCCCACTTCAGACCAATTACATCAGAATTTCTGGGAGAGGGGCTCTCTTAAGAGTATTATTTAAAAGCTTCCAGAGTATTCTAATGTGCAGGTCGGGAATGAGATTCTTGCTCAAGATAAGCGGTTCTCAAAATGGGGTTCCCTGACCTGTAGCACATGTACCACTAGCAACTTGGAGGTTCTTTACTCATCCTGAAATGTGATTACAGAGATACAAAACAAATGAAATGATGAGACTAATTTTGGAAGAATTCGAGTTTCTGGGTTTTCCTACAATAGAGGTTCTCAAATAATTTTTTGTTAAATATTTCATTTTGATTTAGAAATAACATCTTCATTTCTAATTTTTTAATTAGAACTCTTTACAGAACTTCTATAATCTAATTTGTGCTTTAATAAGTAAGGCTTAAGTCTGCTTTTGTGTATTTCATCAGGTCCTTTCATGGTAGGCATGATGAAATATCTTGCAGTTTCTGGCCCATTTATTGCCTAGACTATTGTTATCTGTACTCTTTTATTCTTACTTTAAAAGTCTTTCCCTTGATTTAAGTAAATTCCAGTAGAAATCTATATCAAGGAAGTATTTCTCCTACACACCCATTCAAGTCTAGATGTTTCCTATCCTTGGTGAAATATTCATGCTAGAAAGCCTCCAATGCTTCTGCTTTCCCACCTCAATGGCAAGAGTATTTATTCTAACTCTTGGGGCTTGGTGTTTTAAGTGGTTTCCAGATAAACTGTCTATGTCATTAAGATTTTCCTCTGCTTACAATAGACACAATTTTTACAATTTACATTAATGTCCGTAGACACTGTCAAAAAGAAAAAAAAAAATCCCCATATAATTTTGGTGTTTTTTTTCCACTTGGAAAGCCAAAGCTATCATGTAAGACTTAGCATCATGACGCAGTAAACATGGGACAAAGATAGGTGTTTCCTTTGCCTGCAAAACAATATCTGGTTAATTAGCAGTTTATGCCAGTGTTGAAACAAAATCCTACTTCCCTTTGAGATAGCTCTGTTCATCTTTACCTGGAGGTTGTGGGTTTTGTTTTTGTTTTTAATGTCTTCCTTAGTTCATGCTTTACCTATTTTTTTGTCTTTCCATCCCACAGTCTGAACCGGGACAATAAAAATTTTCTTGAGCCACATATAATTGACAGTGGTGAAGACATGATTGCTGAAACCACAAGTTTTCTTTCACACCTCTTTTAGGAAGACCAAATAGTCCTAACACTCAAGCTAGTTTAAATAGCTCAAGAAATGGATATTTTATAGAGGCTATGTGGGAAAGATTTACTGAGATGTGAACTTTGGTTGGAGACCCGAATGATAGAAGGGACCAATGATCCTGAAGAAAAGCTTGCCAGCCTGAAAAAACAGCAAGTGTAAAAGCCCTGGGAGTAACCAGCTTGGTATGTTCAGAGAACAGAGAAGCCAACAGGTACTGGAGTGGAGTGAGGGGTACTAGCACATGAAGTGGTAAAAAGAAACAAAAAATATAAAAACAAAAACAAAACACTTGTAGCCCTTGTTAAAAAGTTTAGGTTTTATTTTAATCCCCTCTGTTCATAAGAAGCCATTGAAAGGCTTTGAGGCGGGAGGGCATGATCTGATTCATACATTTTATAAATCACTTATGGCTTCTACAAGAAGACAGATTGTAGAGGGCAAAATCGGCGGATATAGTAGTTCAGACCAAAGGCGATGGTAGCTTGGCCTATAAAGGTAGTGATAGAACTAGTGATAAAATTTGGATTTGTGGTATAGCTTGACGTTAGACTCTCACAGGACTGGTTGATAGGTTGGAGATGGGAGGTGAGTAGAAGAGAAGACTCAAGAGAGCCTACCAAGGGCTTTGGACTAAGCAAGAATGTGAACAGAATGAATGAATGAATAAGGAATATTGGGAAAGGAACTGGTTTGGGTTAAGATATAAAGGATTTTTATTTGGACCTGTAAATTTTGAGATTATATATCCAAGTTAAGATGTATTATTTAAAACGTTAGGACTGAAAGAGAAAATCTAGAGAATGAGTGAAGATAGATTCCCTGAGGTACTCCAAGAATCAGGAAGGAAGGAGGAACCAGCTTCTCCTAGACTAAGGAGGAGTGACCCGTGAGTGAGGAGGAACACTCCGTGAACCTGGGTCCCATAGCCAAGGGAAGACAGATTGCCAACAGGAAGGAAGTAATTAACTGTGGCATAGGCTTTTGAAAGGTCAAGTAAGATTAGGACTAAAAACTGAACATTGGATTGGACATGAATAAGTCATTGATGTTGATGAGAAAATGAATTTCCTTGAAGTAGTGGTGATGAAGGCATGATTGCAGAGAGTCAAAGAGATACTAGGCAAGGTGATGAGGAAATAGAGACAGAGGCAACTCTTTCTCAGATCATTGCTTCCCTCCACCTATCACGTTTTGGTTCCCCTGAACTCAGAGTCTGAAACACAGATGTGAGAGAAGCTAGTCTGTTAGGAGATAATCCTGGAGACAGAATCAGAGAAATGGAAAAGTGAGACTGGGAAAATACAAAAGTCGATAAAGGGTGTGTTATTGAGTTGATTAATGCAGTGGGCTCTATCCCACTGGTGACTCTGAGAAATGATCTACATTGCACTTCAGAGTTGTATTCTGGAAAGACAGTGTATTACCAGGTAACTCTAAGCTACCACAAACTTAGAGGCTTAAAACAACACACATTTGTTATCCACAGTTTTTGTGTGTCAGATGTCTGGGCGTGAGATAGCTGGAGGCTCTGCTTTAGTCTTACCAGGCTGCAGTTGAGGTGTTGGCTGGGCTGCATGTTCATCTAGAGGCTCAACTGGGGAAGGATCCACCTCCAAGCTCATTCAGATTCTTGGCAGATTTCCTTATGGCTGTATAACTGAGGGCCTACTTTTTGCTGGCTGTTGGATGATGGCCACCTTTAAGTCCTACAGGCCACCTGCAGTTTCTAGAGGCCACCTCGGTTCTTTGTCACATGGACTTCCTTAATATGGCTGCTTACTGCAAGCTAGCAAGGAAAACTTCTTTCCCCAGTCTGCTAAAACAGAATGTTATATAACATAAACACAAAGTGACATCCCGTCACCTTTGCTATAGTCTATTGATTAGAAGCAAGTCACAGGTCCTTCCCTCATTCCACTGGAGGAGATTACACAATTGCATGGATACCACAAGGCAAGGAACTATTGGAGGGTCGCCTTAAGAAATAGAACCCATATATCCACTGACTCTTGTTCCCCTTTGGGTGGGGGTGGACTCTGAGAAGCAATAGCTCCTCTGACTTTCTGGGCTGCACCTAGACACACACTGAGAGACACTGAAGCAGGAGCTTCAGATGAGCACTGGCAGATGTGTGGAGCTGTCAACCTCAGCTATGCTGAAATCAGGCACAGAGGGGTTGTCCTGTGGAGCTCAAAGCCATCTGTAACAGCATCATTTGGGTCTCTGTTATATGGGCTTTTCTATAAAGGGAGGCCAGAGAAAATGAGACAATAGCTGAAGGACAACTTGAGGTCAACTATTTTATTCACATGAATGGAACAAATTACATAGTGGTTAGAGAATCAGTTCTGGAGTTAGATTACCTAGTTCAAATGCTGATTCTGTCACAGCCTAGTACTGCTACCTTGAACTAGTTATTTAACATTTCTGTGCCTCAGTTTCCTCACCCATAAAATGGGAATAATAACAGCTCCTGATCTGAGTGAGGATAAAAAATTAATGTATGTAAAGATTTTACAACAGGATAGGGCATACGATAACTACTACATGCATGTTAACCATTACTTGTGTTAAGTATTTCTGTTTATTATTGGGATGATCCAGGCAAGAGCATTTAATTGATGATGTAGGAGACAGAGGTTTAATTTCATGAAAAAGGATCTTGAGGAAGCAAAAGATCATGAGAATCAGTGTATTAATGGAGACGTTGCCTTAAATAGGAGCAGAGAAAATTCATCCGTTATAAAGGATGAAGGTCAAAGTATACGGTATAGCTGTTGGTAGTCTGATAGAGTTGGTGGTGGAAAGATGAGGGAGTTCTCTTCTGCTTCTATTTTGTCTTTGAAATCAGATGCAAAGTTATCTGCTACGTGAGGAAAGTGGTTTAGAGATTTGAGCAGAGAGTAGATGTAAAATAGAAAATTGACTAGGTCAGCATTTTGAATTTTGGCTCTAATCCACAATAAGAAATGTTTTTAATGTTGTGAACTGGTACACAATTCATACATGTAATCTGGAACAAAGTTTCACAAACAATACTTACTATTCTTCCATGTAATACACACTGACTGTTTCTGTTCATTGTCTTCTAATTCATTAATTAGACAGGTTGCCACTCCTCAAATTAATTGGTTATGTCTCAACCAATTGGCCGTGTCTCACTTTTCGAAAAATCCTGAACTTAAGTAACAGGATGGAATTGTGGATCAGGACTGAAAATCAGCATGGTTAAATCCTTTTTCTTGAGCCATGTTCCAGGGCTCACATAAAAGTGATGAAATAGGTGGTAAAAATAAATAAATTTAAGCTGAGGAAGAAAGGAAATGATGAGATCATTGAGGCTATGAAAAAGTGGTAAGATTTTACAAAAGACTAAAAATTGCCAAAAATATTATTGGAAGCTTTCCTAAAGGAACTCAGGCAAAACAAAAAAAAAAAAATTTTTTTTTTTTTGTGAGGAAGATCAGCCCTGAGCTAACATCCCTGTTAACCCTCCTCTTTTTGCTGAGGAAGACCAGCTCTGAGCTAACATCTGTTGCCAATCCTCCTCCTTTTTTTTTTCCCCAAAGCCCCAGTAGATAGTTGTATGTCATAGTTGCACATCCTTCTAGTTGCTACATGTGGGATGCGGCCTCAGCATGGCCCGTGCAGTGCGTTGGTGTGCGCCCGGGATCTGAACCCCGGCCGCCAGTAGTGGAGGGAGGACGCGCACTTAACCGCTAAGCCACGGGGCCAGCGCCCCCCCCCAAAAAAAAGCAAAAGGGAACTTCCTAAGTAATTGAGTTTCAGGTGCATATCCAGACAAATAATACAAATCAAAGCATCAGAAGAGTCCCGAGACTTCGAGACTGAGACTTGTGGATTTTCCATTAAAGACGTGTTATCAGGGCACTTACCAGCTTCACGTAGGCATGGAGCTAACACCAAACTAATGCAGCTACCCTGCCTCACTCTTGACACAACACCACACCACACAAACATTTGAAATACGATCTCTTTGACTAGGAGATCTTTGGAAATCAATGTTTTACTAACACTGAATTATCATTTCACTCATATTTAATTAACATAGAATCATAGAAAATTATAACAAAGTAACTATATATTTAATCTGGTCTGACTCCTCGTTTTACGAAAGAAATGTATACCAAAGGAGTTATTTGATTTACATAAAGATGCAGAGCTGAGCTCTAAGAAGATTGAGATAAAAATCCAGAATTTTAGACCCTATTCCCTTCTCTTAAAAAATTTTATGGAGATAAATTAATCTGTTAATCAAAAATGAAATGGTTGAAACCAATAGTGTTGTTCTTTTCTTTCATGCTTAAACCTAAAATGTACTGGCAGGGTTTAAATTACTATTCCTCATGAAAGAAGCAGCACACTCAATTATAATCATGGGAAATAAAACTGTATCTGCAAGTTAAATACTGTTCCCCTTTCTAGGAAACTATCCATTTCTTTTATTGTTCTAGAACTTATTTTCTGAAGCCTTGTGAGCAATCAGTGAACCATATAGAGAGTTTTCGAAATACTTCTAGTATGTAGAAGTTTTTAAAAATAGTATTTATTCTCATAAGATTTCTATATGTGTTATGAAAAAATAGGAATTAAATCAACTGGTGTTTATATAAAAACTTTGTGTAGGATAAAGGAAACACTAAAATTAGAAAATGACTGCTATTTTTCATTTAAAAGAGTTCGGCTCCTGACTAGACCACAATGTTACAATGTTTAAAAACTAATGGGGACTCAGCATGGTATTTATTCATTGTGCAAAGATTAACTTTGCGTCTATGACAGGAGAAATCGGAGCAGCTTGGCTTGCTACAAAATGAACAAATTACTTGGTTCACCCATTGCACTCCTGCAAATATTGTTTGAAATATTTCATTTGGCATTTCTAGCAAATTGATTATTTATTCTTAGTCTAGATAGAATATGAAAATTTATTGATGACAAACTCTGTGTTAAAGTAAAATTTTAAGACCCAAAGCATATGAGTGCACCACTCAGAATAATATGAGATGTTAAAATATTTTCTTTTTTTCCTTGCTTCAATTCAATCATTTACTGTGAATATATTATGTTCATTGTAGGCTTGACATATGGTAAAGCTAAGGTTTTTCTTCATAGTTCTGTAAATCTCCAAAAAACATAAAACCTATGAGCTTTTTCTTGCTCTTTATTTCATGTTATTAATTTCCCCCTAATTTTATAAATAATAAACGTCCATTATAAAATGAAAACAGTAACATATAATGAAGAAATATTTCCATCATCATAGATTACCACTCAATATTTTAGAATATTACATACAGTCTTAGATTTATATGAATTTGAGATTATACTGATCTGGAGAATTATCCTACTTTTTCATTAATACTATATTTGATGCCTTTTCTTATTTAATTAAATAGTCTTCAAAATAAAATGATTGCGTGATATTCCACTATCATTATCACAATAATAACAATAGCTACCATTTATTGATATATTGATAAGCCAAGCACTAAGCTAAGATCTTTGTATATTATCTCATTTATTCCTATTTTGCCCTCATTTTATATGTAAGAAATTTGAGGCTTCCATGACTTACCAGGGTTACTCAGTTAGTGAGAACAAAGCTGCAATCCAGAGTCACGTCTTTCTGACTACAAAGTCAGTGCATACCATCATTATATTCATTATCTTCAATTATGGTACATTGTATCACAATAATGTATTCTAAATCATTTACTTTCCTGTCATGGTACATGTAGTTTATTTCTAATTACCCATATCTTCAATGCCCTTGAGATAAACATCCTTACATGTGTATCAAATCTTTTCACCATTAACTTACTTCTTTAGGATCAATTCATTTTACCTGATTTAACTAGTAATTGTGCGTCAAGACTCTGTATATTGACACTCCTTCCCCTTTCAATTCTGTCTTTCTGAACTTCTCATTCCCTAAATGTTCCCCTCATGTCCTTGGTTCCTAGAAATTTTCCTATTGGCCCTCTTCCCATAGGAATATTCCTTAAAGTGAAAAGTTTTGCCTCTTCCCCTGTGTCCTTTCTCTGTTTCATAGGCTCCTGTGAAGTCCCTGGCCATAACAGTCACTCTATGAGCACTGCCTGTCACCGTACCTGATACAGCTTGCACACAACAGCATAGTGCTGCCAGATAGCTGCGACCTCATGGACAGAGTCACATGTTTCACCTGGTTGTTGACCTTCCTAGTCTTATTCGTCTCTGAAGATTTGACAATTCTGATTTGCTTTTGGAATATACGCAACATAATTTGGATGCATCTTATTGACTAGCAGCATTTATGTGGCAAAACTAGTTAATTTTTATTGAGTGTTTACTAGGTGTTCTTGTCCTGTGATCCCACCTAAAGGTTATGCTTCCGGGTCACCTCCACGTGGTGAGTAGGAACCATGGAGTACAGAATACATTCTGAAATGGTTAATTCACTCAATGTGTGGAATTTTCCTAAACAATGTGTTTCAACTCTTTGGTACATTTCTAGCATTTTGCTTAATGCTTCCTCATGTAAGCATGAGGAAGAAAACTTAAAATACTTAAGTTTCATAAATCTTCAAATAATCAAGTAAACCCAATTACTAAATCCCTATCAGTGGTTCTCAAACTTAAGAATATGTAAAAGTGGGCCGGCCTCGTGGCTTGGCGGTTGGGTGGGCGCAATCCTCTACTGGCGGCCTGGGTTCGGATCCTGGGCGCACACCGACACACTGCTTCTCCGGCCATGCTGAGGCCGCGTCCCACATACAGCAACTAGAAGGATGTGCAACTATGACATACAACTATCTACTTGGGCTTTGGGGAAGAAAAAAAAGGAGGAGGATTGGCAATAGATGTTAGCTCAGAGCCGGTCTTCCTTAGCAAAAAGAGGAGGATTACCACGGATGTTAGCTCAGGGCTGATCTCCCTCACCAAAAAAAAAAAAAAAAAAAAGAATATGTAAAAGTGACCTAGGAAACTTACTGAAAGTGAAGACTTTCTTACTCCCTCCCTGTCATTTTTGTGATTCTGGTTCAACAGGGGATCTTTATTTTAACAAACACCACGGGTGATTCTGATGCAGATGATCTGTGAGATGATCTGTGAAGCACACTAAAAAATAGTGCAAACAAATATCAGCAAGTTCACCCTAATATTTGTCAACTGCAAAAGAAACAATACTCTGCTCTGTGCTCTTTCCTGCATCCTAACAGAACTAAAAGCAAAGCAGCATCTAGCAGAAACTCCACAGTTCTAACCTCTTAGCTATGCCCAAATTTTCTGTAGGGACACGAGCTTACAGTCACAAAAGAGCTCAAGAATGGCACAATACAGCCCTTGACTTTTCTCTTGCACCAACTATCACCACGTAGAGAGGGTCACCAGTGAGATCCTTCTCTTTAGTCTCAAATATATCTAGAATCCAGAACATACCAAATGGGTTTAAAGGGAAAGAATATGCCCCAAAGCCATGACACAGTAATAGTCTTCTATCAAATCAGATGTGGGGTTTTTTAAATAAAATAAGATCAAAGCACTCTACTTACCCCACTAATTATATATCAAAGCACTAGTTTTCTTTCTATTACCTATTTTTTTAGCATTGTGTTGTTTTGTTTTACATGAAGACTCTATGTTGACTGTTTAAAAATGCAGCTGAGAGACGCATGTATTTGCTTAATTAAACAAAAGTTAAGCAAAAGTGATTTGACTTGCTCCTTAGCTTGGTGAAGTCAAGGACAGGGGGGAAGGTGGGGAGAGAGGATCTTCTTGGGGAAAAAGACCAAAATCTCGTATTTTAGAATTTCAGTGCTCAGACTGAAACCCAGAGCTGAGGGAGAGGAAATAATAGAGGAAAACATACAAATTGTCCAAAAATAAACAAAAAATAGAAGCACAATTGTCTTGCTATTTACTAAGCCTTGCCTACCATTAGCTGGATAGTTCAGTTCCTTTCAAGTTGGTCAGAGAAGAGCAGGGCAGGGCTCCACGTCTTACGTGTTACCTTCCAGCTGACATTATCAGCTCACTGTACAAGATTGTCATTCCTCTGAGGCTCACAGCAGCACATTTCTTTTCTTTTCCTCTGGTCTTTATCTGAAGGTTTTCTTCTCTTTCAGTGCACACTTGAGCACCGTGGTGTCCTGTTACAGAATGTTCTCCCAGTCTAACTTACAGAAAGCTCTCAGATCTGCATCACTTTCCTTGCCTTTTGGTTTCTCAAGATACTTCTTGAGTCAAGGCCTATCTTCAACAGTTTATAAATAATTAACTTGGCTTTGGAAATCCTTGAGAATAATTTCTTGAATCCCAAAAACATAAGTGACTCTTAGATGCTTTTCCTCAGGGGGTTAGTGAGTAGCCCTTTAGCAAAAAATTATTTTCACTACAGTGTTGGAGCACATTGATAATGAGATCACAGTCACAAATATGATGTTCATATTGGTCATTGAGTTTCATGTTGAGGAAAAAAGTGATTCTTTAGGCAAAGCTACAGTCGTATCTCCATCAGGTACCTAATCAGTATGTGAATTCACTCATACATTCACATAAAAATTATATTGCGAGTCTACTGTTCTATGCACTGGGCATACAGTGGTGAAGTAGATGGACAAGACCCTTTGGAGGTTACATTTCAGTGTGGCATGGCTGGTTACAAGAAGGTCGTGCAATTATTAGAGGTAGACAGGAGTTAGCCAACCAGAACCACAATATTCAGACAGGATCTGCCACTCTCAGCATCCCAAGGGAGAAGCAGAAGGAATTCCGCAATCTCACCACCTCACTTCTTTGTACTAAATTGTGTATGCAAATGTTTGCTGTTCTATGCATTCAATGTTTCTGTGTTGAAAAAATAATTTAATGCAGAATCTAACATACATCATGTCTATAATGGAAAACTTATGTCAAGGGAAAGTAATGTAGTGTGGTAGAAATCAAATAACTTAATTTATAATCTTTTTTTCTCTTTGTGACCTGGGCAATACAATTGCACTCATAAAAATGTCTTGATGGCCAGAGTTCTATGGGCATACAAATGTGAACACCTTTCCTGGTCCTCCAGAAGCTTCCCATATCAGAGAAAAGAACACACACACACACACACACACACACGCACACACACAAACACACATATAAACCTATAAGTGAAAACTTTACAGAAATATGCTCTAGACACACAAATGTCTTATGGTTAGAGGAGATGGTATTTGAACTAGATCTTCAAAAGAGTCATATTTTTACAAAGGAAGAAGTAGATAACAAGTACCAAGGCCTCATCATGAGCAAGGCACACATAGAGAACATATGTGGGCTAGAGGGAGATAGGTATTTGAATGTGATTTTGCATTTCAAATTTATCCTCTAAAACCATAGAAGGCCCCTAGGCAGGAGAATGCCATGATCCTCTTTGTTTTTTGATGGCAGTTGGAAAGAAGGAAGAGGGAAGAGATTAGAAGCACAAACACCATTGGAGCTGAGTGATGCTAAGGGTTTGAACCAGGGTACTGGTAGGAGAAACGTATGAAGAGAGATGTGGAGAACAGCAGAGGTAGGTACTCCTTGTGCTCATGAACTTTTGGCTTGAGAATAGCAGCACAACTGTTCCACTCACTGGAATAGTACAGTTCTTTTCTATTATCTGGAATTTTTTTAATATGTATTGAGTACTTACCATGTGCCAGGTACCATGTGACATGTTTTACAGGCATTGGACCATTCCATACTCAAAACTACACCATGTCTTGTCCTGTACTAAAGTGTATGGACAGGGAGAGTAGCTGATTCATTTTGTACCTTCTCATACCAGAACAGTCTGTATTAGGAAGGACTTACATGGCTGTACTGGGAAGGCATTAAATGATTATATGCAAAAAAATTAGTGAATGAATGAAATCGTATTTAAAATTCTCAGAAAGTTTCGCAATTTGGGGCAACAAATAGTACATGCTATGTGAACAAGAGAAAGGAGTTGAGGAGTCTCAGTCTCAAGCCTAAGGAATTAGAAGGCCCTATTTATATGAGAAACCCAGGAGAACCTATGGTGCTGTAGTAACATAGTGTTCATCTTTTTGCAATAATGAGTTTAAAGTACTGGAAAGATAACAGGGTCTTGCAGAAAAGCTGAATTAGAGCTGTAGATCTGCATAGGTATCATGTAACCTCTTGGAGCTTCATTTGTTCAAGGAGGTTGAAAATATGACAACTCTAGGCACACAGAAGAAAAAGCATTGTATTCTCAGTACGTTACTGCTTAAGAAATTGACCAGGGCAAAGTCTGGTATCAAGACTTCAATGTGGAGTCCAAGAAAAGACTGGAGATGGAGACTAAAGCAGAAGCCTGTAGTCAGTCAGATTTTGCATAACTGAATTGAAAGGCAAGGTAAAAACCAGTCTTAAGATAGGGGATCAAAAAAAAAAAAAAAAAAGCAGAAAATGGTTACAGGGAGACCCCCAAATACAGACTCACAGAACCGACAGCAGATTTATGTTGCCTTCCTCCTTTCAAGACGCATCATCCATTTCTTAGGGGAAATCCCTAAGACTTTGCCTTGAGGCAAAACATGACTGAGTAGGAATCTCATCTGCTTTTCATTTAAGTCTCAAGATTTATCAGACTGATTTGTGGGCTATAGATAAGATAGAGCTTCCTGAATACCAAGAATGAAAGACCTGGAAACTATTATGAGCCATGAAGTTCCCAAAGGTCATCACAGGTAAAATTCTGGTCAGGCTTCTGGGAAAGATAAATGGGAACATCATGGCAAGATGTCAGCTGTAAAGCAGAGTGGAGACTGAAGCTATGATTATTTCCACCTAAGGCATTCTCTTCTCATATGTTAATAATAGCAGCTAATATATATTGAGTGCTCTGTGCCAGTTCTTTTCATGAATTAACGCTTTTAACTCTGACAACAAAACTATGAAGTGGACTCCTACAACTCCCTCAACATAGGTCATATAATTGAGGAAACTAAACTCAAAGTTTCAATGACTTCTCAAATCCCACAGCTAGTAAGGGTGGAGCTAAGTTTATCATCAAAGCACTCTCTGGAGTCTTTGCACTTAGGGTTACCATGGCAACTGCCAAAGAGCCTTAAACTCCCAGGGAAGCAATCGCTTGCCTCTGTGGCAAGCAATCTCTCTAGCAAGACAGCTAGGAGAGAAGCTAAGGAAGGGCTTGATAGGAGAAATCTTAAGCATATGAAATTTTTATAGGGCTTTAGAATTAGTGTCCATTTTAAGAAGTGGATGTTCTGCTTTCCATCCAATTTGAACCAAGTAATTGCGTAGTATTTCAAATTAGGCAATCCTTTGCAGATGCTTCAGCAATCTCTGCAATATACGTTCTGAACCATTGGATATAAGACTCAGTCATCAGGTAATCATTATGAAGAGACATATTCTCAATTGACAAACATTCTAAACTAAAAAAAAAAAAGAAACAAAAAAGCAAAAACCTTTTATCTTATTTCTCAATAGATTTTTGTTAATATGAAAGGCATTGTACACGTGACATTTTAAATTATTTAGTATTAATAGGAGTGCCTTTTAGGTGGACCACTCTGTATGACTTTCATGCTTAAAAACCATTTTTTATTCAAATGTCTTACAGCCACCCTAGGAAAGAAGTTCTATCATTACCCCCCATTTTATGATGAAAAAAAAACCAGACACAGAGAAATTATGCAATTTAACCAATATCCCATAGCATCACAGTCTTAGAATAGTAAAGTTATATAAATGTGGTGGTAACAATGGACCAATGATCTTTCCAAATCCAACTCTAAAATTCTAAAAAATGTAGAACGGGATGCTAAAAAAGAGACTCACTTCTCTAAGTAAGACAAACACAATCTCATAAGCTCATATCTTACATATGATTAACAAACTCACATGAATTTTTTTAAAACTACCTGATTTACTTCATCATAACTAGTAATATACAAGAATTTTGTACATAATTTATTAAAATAACTGAGAAACAGTATTTTTGACTGAGCAGTAATGAAACTATTGAAAAAATAAATTGATTACTGAATAATTACCCAATGTTAATCCTTAAAAATAATTGTTATAAGCCAACCTTGTGAATTCAAGATAGGCAAATTATTAACAATCATAAACATTAGAAATACATTTAAAATGTCCATATAGTTAGTATACACAAAATTCATTGACTGAAGTCAGCAGTGAAACCTGGCCTGGAATTTGGTTGGCTGTTAAGCTTAATTTTGTCTTTATTGTTTCAAAATTTAAACAGTTTGGCCCATTTCTACATTTGTTAAAAACTGTAATTTTAAAATATAAAAAAATTTATAAACACACAGATATGACTAGCCATTTCATCTAAAAAGTTATAAAATAGTTATTCTTAGAGAGCTTTCATCTGTATTTCAAAGCTTATTTCAAAAACCATCACTATTTTGCACTTTTAAACCGTACCCTTACATTAAAGATGCGAACTGTAAATATGCTATTATATACTAAATCCCAGATCCCAGTTTTAATTACAGTATTCTTTTTGTTAACACAGAATGTTGCATCTAATAAAAGCATGACATATTTTTATAGTTTCAATGGCAAAATTAAAGGTTCTTTGTTGAGGAGAATAACGAAGCAATAACCAAGATATTTGAAACAATAAAATCAACATTACATTGATTTTAAGAAAAACAGAGAATACATACATTTACATAAAACCGAAATAGACTAACTCACTTTATAAGAGAAGAGAGACAGCTTTTTAAAATATTTAGATGCTCCAACCCACGTAGGAATTTTAAAAATAAAGAGGAGAGAAAGAAAGAGACCAAAGACCAAAAACTTGCAGATGTAAAAATACATTCTTAAAGCATCTTTTAAACTTAAATTTCACTGAGAAGGTAAGTAACAGAGGAACTGTGGATTCAGTGCAGGATTTTATATAGAATAAAACCTAGAAACTAAACTCCACCAAAATGGAATTGTAATAACAGTCAATGCCTGATTGGGACTCTCCCTTTGCATCATGAAGAAAGGTCATGTTATAAGAATAAAACAATAATAATGTAATGTACACACTTTATAATGTTTAGGAGAACAACAGTTTTCAAGCACCATACAAACAATTAATTAATTAGCTAACTGAATATAATATTAAAGCAAGATCTCTACAATTTTCTATCAGATTAACTTCAAGTAGTCTATGAAATAGACTTGAATTAATTACATTTTATTGCACTACAAATTCGCTGCTGTCATTATACCCAAATGTAAACAATAATGCAGACTTCCTTAATTTTTCTATCTGTAGGTCCCCTTGAGTGGAAGACAAGTAACTAAAAACTATGTAAAAACTGTGAAATTTGTGTTCTTATTTACAGCATCTTTCTGTGAATGTGCATTTGGCTAAAGAGATCCCATCAAAATAATGGGGGAAAAGTCCCAAACAAAGCATCTTCTATTTTTAAAAACTGAAAATTAAAAAAAAAAAGGTGATAAAGCCATTGGCTTTTATAGACGTATTAGAACACAATCATCTCTTTATGCATGCTTCTGCTAGTGTCTTAAACTTGGGTTCCAAATGATCCAAAAATTCAAGCCCATCTTCTTCTTCTTGTTCACTGCAACAACCTACAGAGCCAGCCACCGATCCTTTTCCTTCATAGTTATACGTAAGGACGTAGTCTTGAGCATGCTTGTGATTGTCGTCCTGATTACACAGCTGCACCTTCTGCCAAAAAGAAAAACACAACATATTTTATTATTATTATTTTAAACACCAAAACTTACTAACATAAAAATAATTGCTTTGATTTACCTTTCATTGTTTAATTTTTAATCAGTGTGTGTCCTCTAATGGGTTCCTACATATAAAAAATGCACATGATTGGTCTCTATCATAAATCACACTATAAATTCACTCTATAGCATGTCTCTAAAAGTCACACATGTGGCAGCAAGCTTACAAGTGTTCATTTTAAGTAATCACTACTTTCCTTTTCAAAATTATGGCCAAAGTGAAATGCAGCCATTAAACTGAACCCAAGTTGATGTGGGCTTGGATCTTTCCAGAAAGGCATAGTCACAGTGCAGGCTGGAATTGCCTTGTACCACACTTTTGGTTTCTAAGACATGACTTGTCAGATGGGAACTATTAACACAAAGTCATGAGAAAAATAATTTAAATATCATTACACATTATTTCAGTAGAATTAAAAACCAAACAAAATATGAGGAAAAGTAAATATCCATTTAATATCTGAACACAACTAAATCAAAATTAAGGAAAAATAACTTTCTAATTAGAAGATGAATAATTAACTGAAAATAAAGGTCAGGCCACTAAACTATAATCATTTAGAAAGTTGAAAAGAAATGAAAATAGATTTGTAGGACACTTCGGGAAACTCACTTCACCAAGATGGGACTGAGTGTAATTATGCCACTCCGAGTACGTGTATCTGCAGTTGTCCGTCTCCACGTGTCCTCCCCGGCCGGAATCCAGGGTGTGCTGTCCACCTCCCCTAGACGATTCCAAAGTGTGATGATGTCCGGCCCCCTGGGACATTTCCAAGGTCTGGTGCCCTCCTTTCACCAGTTCAATGGTCTCCTGCCCTCCAGTTTTCACTCCTGATCCCACAGTGCCACAGACTCCCTGAGCCGAACTGCCCACAATATGTGTCGTAAAGCCGTCTGTGCAATACTGAAATGAAAGTTTGCATTGGGGAAATGCAAAGGGAAACGAAAAAATGAGAGAAAGACCACTGCAGGTAATGCCATGAATCTTTGTGCTAGAAGGTAAGCTTTCTGAGGGCAGGAACCAAATCTGTCTTGGCAATGCTGAGTACCCAACTACTGAAATCCCAGTACTCCAAGTAGTGTCCAATACAAGAAGCAAATTGCAGATGTCAAGTGGTCTGTACCCTGAGACAAATCAGAAAGCTAAATGTATATTCCCTCCCTAAAAACTTCTCAGAATACTGTGCAACTTCATTTGTTCAATCCTTCCAGCATCTCATGCCTCAAAATCAGGATTACAGTACTATCGTCTTACATCTATTTATTCTGCTTAGTTTAAATTCATTCCCTTCACCCAACTAGAGCAGAAACAGAAGTAACGATCCCTATTTTTATTCAGTGTCTCATTTAGTTCCCCTTCAACTAAAACAAAAATAATAGAAATAAAGTTCTCATAAAAATCTTAGCTGCAATAATAAATCCTTGTGATCTAAATACATAAAAATAAATCAGGCAGGGAAAATACGAACACCAAACCTTTGGCTACTAATTGTCTATGCTGTGTTTTTGTAGGAAACTTTAAGTTTTGTTTTTCCCAATACCTTCCTAGATGCCAACATCCTTTGTTTTCTAAATCTTTCCTGCCCTAATCATTGATTATGCTTTTTATAGGAAATTCACTTGTTCCTACTCCACATACTGAGCTAGAGATCAAAGTTGGAGCAATGTAGTCACTTGCTAGCATCGCTGTTCCATATATTTGACCTCAGGCTTCTTTCTAACCCATATCACAGCCAGAAAGACTCCATTAAAGTTCTTCCCATGCTGATCAAAGCTTGTAATCATTTTATTGCTGTTGCCAGAAAAACATTAAAACAGGTATGCTGATGATCTGTGAATAATTAAAGGAAACATTTTTACAGCACAAACAGCAGTTTCAATACATAAAAAAGACAGCCTAAAGTTAAAGCCATGAAACATTTGAAGTAGAAAATAATAATGACATGCTGAAGAATTTTTACTATTCAGTAACCCCGTGTGGCCAAATTGAAATGCTGTATATCACCATGGGAATCAACGTCATTTTATCTGTTCCATGGGACGGATGACATTTCATATATTGCAAGTTACCTGATTTCAAAAGAACTTTTCTCAGAAAAGATAATGACAGTTGGTTAGGCCAATTTATCCTTTGTATTTATTTTAAAAAGACAAACTACTTACCACTTTGTCATCTCCGGGAGCTTCAGTGTTGGACACAATGAGGTTCTGCTGGGCTAAATCCTCGGGAAATACTTTTGGCTGTTTGGCTGCCTGAGAAACCCCGCAGACTAAGGTAAACAGGATACCTGGAGCATGAGATAAATTACTTCAGTTTACCATAAACCAACGTGAAGTTATGAATTTATGATGACAAATACAAGATAACTTTCCAGAAAACATAAATATGATTGCTTGTGTCAAAGTAGCACGCAAAAGTCTTCCCTCCAGATATGCCACGAAGACAGGTTAAATGTTGTATTTCTACGTTGAATTTTATGTCTATGCCAACACAACACTAGAACTATACATAAACACACTGTCAATATATAAATTAAAAATGTGTGTGTTAAAAAGAAATACAGCTATATACAAATGAATAGCTATAGAAAACAGTGTTCATTCTAAGAGTGTGTCTTGAAAGTTATTTTAAAGGCTATTATTTGAATTCGTGAAAGGACTTACAAAATAGCAATGCTATGCCCAACAATATGGCAAGGATGGCCCACGTTCCAAGTTTTACTTCTCCGTTGCCAGTCCTCGGACTTACGCGAGAGGTGCAGTCATTTTCGGTAACACAGTCACATAAAATAACGTTTAATGGAGTGACAAGCGACTGGCCAAGTCTATCTGTAACTTTGATAGGTACTATATATGATCCAAATGGAGGGTCATTCTGATAGGAAAGGCGTGCCGCTGTATCTGAAAGAAAATAAAACCACGCATTACTGAATGTCATTGATTTCTCCTGAGCATAAATAACTAGTGATAGGATTTGTTAGTGCCCTCCAGTGAATTCCGACTCCTAGCCACCCTGTGTACAGCAGAGCAGAGCCCTGCCTGGTCTTTTTGCGCCATCTTCTCACCTTCTGGCGCTATATCAGACAATGCTCCACAGCTATTCATAGGGTTTTCATGGCCAGTGAAAGTGGTTGGCCAGGTCCTTCTTCCTTCTTCCTTCTTCCTAGTCTGTCTTAGTCTGGAAGGTCTGCTGAAACCTGTCCACAGTGGGTGATCGTGTTGGTATTTGAAATACTCGTGGCACAGCTTTCAGCATCACAGCAACATGCAGCCACCATAGCATGGCAACTGACAGACAGGTTGTGTGGTTCTCTGACCTGGAAATGAACCCGGGCCATGGTGGTGAGAGCCTTGAATCTTAACTAGACCATGAAGGCTAGCTGCAGTGATAGGATATTCATCATATTTCTCTACAAATGGATATTCCTGACGGCATCGCACAACTGCTACAAGATTGTAAATGTGAATGGACTGGGTAGTTCTACTCTATAGCCACTGTAAACATATTGCATATAAAAGTTTGTCTATGCTAGGGTCGGCCTGGTGGCACAGTGGTTAAGTGCGTGCTCCTGCTTCGGCGGCCCGGGGTTCGCAGGTTCGGATCCCAGGTGCACACAGACGTACCACTTGTCAAGCCATGCTGTGGCAGCATCCCATATAAAGTAGAGGAAGATGGGCACAAATGTTAGCCCAGGGCCAATATTCCTCAGAAAAAAGAGGAGGATTGGCATCAGATGTTAGCTCAGGGCTAATCTTCCTCACAAAAAAAAAAAAAATTTGTCTATGCTGCCTCTTACATAAAGGTCTTTTGGCTTTTGTAAGAGTATATTTTATCTCTCCATAACAAATCCTTCCTATCACAAGAAATAAACTTGTTAAGAGATGGGTTTTTATCACATCTTTAAAATTTATAATATAGACAGTCAATGCATATATTCTTTTATACGTGATTCATCAGAGAGTAACAGTCTGAAATTCTGGATGTTTCCTCTTACTTTCTTTTCCTATATTGTGCCAAATAAGCATAAATACTTGTGACTTATTATCAGAGACTGATTCTGACAACTTAGAACATCGCCGACTTTGAACATACTAGCAGGTATGAACCATGCTGTTGGAACTTCATCTCATGGTCCTACAAGACACAGCGACCAACTGTGTATTTTTTACTTGTTAATTAATTAATTAATTAATTTTTAAGGAAGATTGGCCCTGAGCTAACATCTACTACCAATATTCCTCTTTTTTTCCTTTTTTCTCTCCAAAGCCCCAGTACATAGTTGTATATTCTGGTGGTAGGTCCTTCTAGTTCTTCTATGTAGGATGCTGCCGCAGCATGGCTTGATGAGTGGTGTGTAGGTCCATGTCCAGGATCTGAACTGGCGAACCCGCTGCCACCGAAGCAGAGTGCACGAACTCAACTGCTACACTACCAGGCTAGCCCATATTTTTTAGTTTTGATGTATTTTTTTTAGGTCAAGGATAGGAAATATCCCGGCCAAAATCCTATATAGTCTTGGATACAGAGCCAAAGATATAACACTACTTTGAATACAGTTTCTACATGGCCATGCCCAGGAATAATCTCTTCCCATTTAACTGGCCCAGTGCGACATTCTCACTTATTTTTATGGTGTTTGTAGTTCTAAACATAAATTTGAATGTTTGGATAAAGACATCATTGAAGTAAGTCAATTTTAAAAGAAAGCATGGTTAACCTGGTAAGTCTATGTGTAAGAAATAATAATAAGACTAACAAAACCAAAATTTATGATTCATAATGTGCCATGGTCTATTGCATTCATTATCTGATTTACTCCCTCAAATAATCCCATTTTACACGAGTAAACTGATGCTCAAAGAGAATATATAGCATGGTCAGATTTACATAACTAATAAGCAGTGGAGCCAGCATTCATCACTGAGACTATCTGATTTCAAAGACTCTTTAGGGTATGATCTTAACTTTGTGTTTCCCAGGCTTTTGAGTTATTTCAGACCAGTAAAACTTTAAAATAACTAAGTTTTAACCAACATAATCTTGTCAATGTTTTATTTTGCTAAATATTAAAAAATTTTAATATTTAAATTTTTTAATTATTAAATATTATTTATTATATTTTTTAAAATTACCACCTCCTTCAACACTATTTTAAAAAATGATATTGTGACACCAAACAAGTAGAAAGGACAAAATCTAAACACAAGTTTAGTTCTTCCCAAGAAAGGACAGTTGAAAACCTCACTCACACACACACACACACACACGGGAATACTGTTGTTAAAAAAACTGAAAATTTTGTCAGTTCACCAAGCAGGATTCAGGACACAATGCCTTAAAATGCCAACATAGGGCCTGCCCCGTGGCTTGGCGGTTAAGAGCGCGTGCTCCGCTACTGGCAGCCCAGGGTTCGGATCCCGGGCGTGCACAGATGCACAGCTTCTCTGGCCATGCTGAGGTCGCATCCCACATACAGCAACTAGAAGAATGTGCAACTGTGACATACAGCTATCTACTGGGGGCTTTGGGGGGAAAAAAAAGCAGGAAGATTGGCAATAGATGTTAGCTCAGAGCCGGTCTTCCTCAGCAAAAAGAGGAGGATTGGCATGGATGTTAGCTCAGGGCTGATATTCCTCACAAAAAAAAAAAAAAAAAATGCCACCATAGCTTCTATATGTCCTTCTATACATCCTTTTCTTCTCCCATCCTGTTCTCCCCTTTCTCTTCTCTCACAACCTTTCTCTTTTAATTGAGGAATATTCATTGAAAGCATGGTGATGAAATGAAATGCCATTCCAGGGCATTTTAAAGGCAAACCCCATCAGTTCACAGTGGATCTTGAGTCATGAAAGCTGGAGGGACATGACATCATGGCCCACAGGTAGTGCAGTCAGGAGATGAGAATGTGCCGAAAAGTTAGGAGCTGATGTAGGAGGGAGGCAATGGTGATATGGAGAGAGGCCCCCTTCACTTTTGCCATTCTTGTCACCCTAGATCCTGTCGTGGGTAAAGTCAGAAGTACGGACTACGAAGCAAATTGGGGGAGAATCCCAAGTAGAAAACAATAGACAAGAGATGGTCAGAAATCAAGGCAGGGCAGAGAGGAGGGAGAGCACGGTGTAGTGATGTACACACAGATAGCCTGCAGTCGAGGACTCACTGTCCCAGCTGCCTGGGTGGCTACCAGCATCTTCAGGGATTGTGCCTTCCTGCCAAAGGGCATGCGCCTCGGGGGAGCCCAATCCACTGACCGGGCAATGAGATAGGAGAGAGGCTCAACTTGGGGCTGCTTTGAAGGGCCATTCAGCTCAGACTCCCCATGGGCTTAGCCAAGGCTATTCTTGGCCTGAGCTGCGGCTTGACTTCTCTTTTTGCCCAAGCCTGCTTCCCTTCCTTTCACAGCTATTGAGGCCAAGCAAACTCCTTAATCAACACTCTGCCTGAGAAACTCTGTATCAGAGCCTGCTTCTTGAGGAACAGACCTGCAACAGATGGACACTCCTTTATCATCTAGGAAACCACTAGCATGTAAAGAATCTATGTAGGTGGGAAGTACACAAGTCAGGAAGTGATTACATTAGACCTAGTCTAAGGCTGTGTGTGTGTTTGGAGTGGGAATGAGAATTCACACAACACCTAAGCGAATCCTGGCATAGGAGAGACCAGAGATAAGCACTAGAAATGCTTATTTCCCACCACACCAAAACTGAGAAACTTTCCTTCTTTCATTGGTCGTTCCCACAGTGAATTATTCTTCTACTTCATCAAGAAAAATATATTTTAGATATACTCAGGCTGAAAAGGACAAAGCAATGTTTAGAAATACATACCATTAATTTTTGTCAGTCTCCACGTTCTCTGTACATCTGAATCAGAAGCACTATCCAAGCTGAAGTCAAAGGGTGGGCCGTTTATCGGCTCATCAGGATCAACGGCAACAATCTCCGTAGACGACATGACAGTTTTGCAGATTATCACTGTCTCTTTAGGTATGGATGGACCATTATCATTCACGTCTTCAAGTATAATCCCCAGTGTCCCAGTACATGTTCTCCCAACTAGAAAATTGGATATAAAAATACAGTTTTTTAATGTTTTGAGTTTTCAATAGGAAATTATACATTAAAAAAATTTAATAATTTACTGGCACCTGTAAGATATAAATGACAGTGAGAAGCACAGTCACAGGCTATGTCCTTAGAGAATGTTAAAAGCAAAACATTATCACTTTCACATTGGTTGTACAGACAATAACTGCTATTTAGATTTGTCATTCATTCACTAAATAGCTGCAATAGACATGGGAATTTTTACGGAGGAGACTTTTGACTGATTTTTAAAAGGAGAAAGGAAGAGAGTACAAACAAGGGCATTTCTGGTATATTTAAAAGTACAAGGAAACTCAAGGAGGTGGGAAGCACAGCATGCACACCCGTGTTCTGGTGGTAATGAAGCAGAAGGTGGCTTGATGGGAGTTGACAGTGGAAAGACGAACCAAGGGTCCTTGAAAGCCAACCTCAGAGCTGGCAGTTTAATGTACATATAGACAGCACTTAAGGTTTTGGGGGCACGGAAATTGAAAGTAGAGGGTATGTATTTGGAAGATTAGAACAAAAATAGTACATGGAAACGTTTCAAGGGTGAAAGATTCTACAAGTGGAAAATCACTTGCAAACCAAAATAATCACTCCAGGATGTAGCCTAAGGAATTCATCTATCTATACATTCAATACCAACTTACTGAATAACTACTTTGTACAGGACACTCTACTGGAAAATCTGGGGGATTCAAAGATGAGGTGGTCATGGGTTCAGGTCATAAATTAGTAATACAGTTGTGAAGTCTGAAGTCGAACACGAATCCAAGACTTCTGTCTCTAAATCATTTATTCTTTCTGCTTAATAAGGAGGCCTTGGACATCAAGAGTGGAGAAGAGGATAAAAAAACCTGTGCCACCCACTGCCTGAGGCTAAGTCTTATACGAAGCTGCCAACCTAGGAAAGCTGGAAGACAGGCACAGCCCTGCAGCCACCGTCTTGACCAAGGCAACAGGACCTGTGACATTTCCAGCATCATCATGGGTCAGGAGCCATAGCCCACCAAGTTAAGAACTGGTTCTGAAATGTGTGCCACAGAAAAAGACAAGGTGGAGGCAACTACAAGACTGCTATAGGGTAAGGTGGGAGAGAGGAAAAAACAAAAACTAAAAGCAAACCAAACACCTCCCATTTAATATAAGCCTGCAAATTAAAATTCCAGAATGAGCAAGATTAATGCTAAAAGGAAAGCCAACAAAATCACCAATCAGATTAATTCACTCTATGCAAGACATCTTTGAAGCATGTATATTTAGTATCTTCAAAGACATAGAGAAGGGTAACTGTTTAAACAAGAATGAAATTATAGCTTAAATTCCAATAGAAATAAAACAGCAACATTCATCTAATAGGGATTCTAGAAGAAGAGAATAAATAGAATAGCAAGGAAGCAACATTTAAAGATAATTGCTGAGAATATCCCAGAATTAAAGAAAAACGTGGACCTTCTATTTTAAAATAGATTCTGACTGCAGTGCTAGATAAATAAAAATAAATTCACAGCATAAACATTGTATTAAAACTGTAGAATGTAACCTAGGGAACTATAAAAGTTACTTGGACATATTACTTACAAAGAGCAAATAATTAGATCGACAGCAGAATAATAAGTATACAAGAATAATAACTAGTTGCTTATTGAACAATAAGCAACAAGAGATGCCAGAAGATAGTGGAGTACTACTGTATAGTGCTTAAGAAAAGAAGTGTTTAGCTCAAAATTTTAAACCAAGTCAAATTATCAAATCAAGTGTGAGAACAATATTAAAACACTTTTCAGAACAATAAAACTGACGGGATTTATCAGCCACACCTCACTACTGAAAGAACTAATAAAGGATGTACTCCAGCAAGAAGAAAAGGGAACAAGGAGAGAAGAAATGAGATGCAAGAAATAATGCAACTATCTCTCACTTTGGACAATCAAAAAAAAAAAAAAAGGAGACAAAGGAAGCAGGGAGATAAGTATTTTATCTATCTGGCATACTTTTCTATTAGGGCAGAATAATCTCACCTCTCAAACTCTCTTGTTCTTATGCTATGTGGGGTTTTCTTGCTCTCTCTGAAAATTGTGACTGCTGATGTCTTTAACATTTCTTTCCATTTGTGTCCACACACAGAGTTGAAAGCACATCTTATTGATTGAATCCGGTTCATTCTATTGTCTTTAAAAATTGACTTCTGCAGTGTTTGCTCTTCTATCACAGTGCTGAGTGCCTGAATTTCCCTTCCATTAAACATTTAGAGTTGTTCAATAAACTCCTTTTTTTTCACATTGTGATTATTATTAGTATAGAATATGTAAACTAAAGATCTTAGACATCTAATTCACAGTGTTTTACAGTTCTGTTTTTCATCTGTTGATTAAATACATAATACTCTTTTATTCATTGGAGTGTATGCATGCAAATTTCACCTTCTAATATCAATATAATTCTATATCGGTAAGTGCTAATTTTAAATATGAAGTCATGGAAGGTGGATTACCCATGGTTCCATGATTTATGTGCATGCCTCTCTCCTGTCAAATGTCTTAAAAAATTTGAAAGCACACTCCTCCCAAAAGATGGAATAATACAACAAAAATAAACACTTAAAACTCAGCTATATAGAGGAGATACCTGGATGAAACCGCCAACAGAGTTTAGATTGAGAAGAAGAGAAATTGGACTCAAAGCTTAAGAAACAGCTATGTTTAGCAGAGGAGAAGGTAGTAAAACAGAAAGCATATAGATAAGAAAGGAATGTGTGGAAAAGTTTACACACAGAAGCCTTGGGAGAGAGTTTTAAAAAGAAGAAACACATGCTGTAGAGAAGTAGGAGGGTGGGAAGCGAGCATGGACCCAGAGCTCAGTGCTCACGAGCAGAGAGCATCTTCCATTAGGAAGCAGCAGGCGAGCCTGAGTGAAATTAGCCAGTGTAGTTTTTAGAAAAAGGTAAAAACAAAAAAGTACTTTTGTATAATCTTAGTTCATAAAATAAAATGATGTAGAATTATTTATCCCCAACCATCTTCAAAAGAAATTAATGGAAAAGGACCCATTACACATTTATTCTATACTACAATGATGATTAACAGTGCCTCTCAATTAAACTCCATAAAATTATTTGATCTCTCAATTATTTTATCTCCTCTTCAACTGAGGAGGACGCAGAATAATATGATACACAAAATCTCCAATTCCAGACTAATTTTTATCTCTTCTATCAACAAACCATTTGCCAAGTACTGTTAAAAATGTAAAAATAAATGTAAAAATAATGGATTTAATTTTCATGTTTTGTTCTTTTCATTTGCTTTTGACCAAAAAGCATGTCTTGACAAAGGGACAAAGGAAGCTAAAGCCTTAAGGAATAGTTTTTAATTGGTTGAAGTTAAATTAATAATGATTACAACTTTACCAATCTAATCAATGGATATGAACCATTCCTCACTAATTTAGAGAACTGAAATACCTAAACCATATTTCAAAATCGCTTCTAAATTCTAATTTAGAATTCTAAGGTCTAATGTAATAATTTATGTGTATTGTAGTTAGCATATTTATTTTACAGAGGCACAGAGTTCAAATGAATGTTACGGTAAAATTATATTTTATGCACTAAATGGATCTCATGCATAATCATCGTGCTCATATTTCTCTCAGTTTTGTAGGACTCACGAAACATGATTTTACATTTTATACAACATGAATTCATAGTGTTTGTCTTTCTAATTCTGTAAGATGTTATTAAGCATGATTATGACTTATTTTTATATAATGTCCTTAATCAGGATTCTAACCCCCAAATATATTGTTAGTTTCTTGTAAAAAGATAGAACTGTTTTCTAGGAGTGCACTATGGGGTATTAAGTATGTTCTCTCCGTAACGAATTTTCCTGCCAAAGTGAATATTTTAAAAGATATAACTAGATAAACTGAAGCTAATTTTTCAAAAGTAATTTTCTCAATTTTTAATGATTATTTAATTTTAATAAATATAGTTTCAAGTATTTCTATGACTAAATTATTTTATCATTACAGCTAAAACTGAGGGTGCTAACAGAAAGCAGACATGAGTTAATAAATTACAGCAAACCTCTCAACTACTCTATATGTCACCTGTGAGAACTAAATTTCGAGAATGTATGCAGCTGACTTAAAAATGTATGTTGTTCGTTTAAAAACTGAGGATGTATGTAGCTGAGGATGTAAGTAGCTGGCTTAAAAACAAAGTTCTTACCTTTATCTGTTGCCAGCACTGTGACATTATATATGCCATTTTTGATGTTCTCTGCCTCTCTATCCAGGCTCTTGATAATTGTGATTGATCCTGAGTTTTCATCAACAGTGATCCATTCTTTTGGATCTTTTAATTTCTTATACCTGTTAATAACGATGAATTAAAGTAACAAAATGTATCATAAGCCAAATTATAATACTGGTATCAAAATAAGTTATAAATTTTAAAACATAGTAAATGTGGCGTTAACTGAATAGAATTAGAAATACCTTATGCCACTGCTGCTACTTGTTTCTGGGTCGTATGCTTTATATCCATTGCTCGTTGTTCTCACTGGTACATTTTCTTTAATTCGAACAGTTTGCAACGCTGGGCTACACTCGGGGCCCTCATCCTGATTTTTCACATTAACAGTAACGGCCGCTGTGCTCATGGCTGATCTTGAACTAACTTCTCTGGAATACGGAGCTTCATTAATGACACCAATTTGCAGGTTCACCTGTTGTCTTTCTTCATAATTCAGCGACTGCAAAAGCAAGCGTGTTGAAAATCAGATCAAGACATTAAATATTTGGCAATGCTAACTAGTGTATATAACTAGTTAAATTTGTAAATATGTAGGTGCTGTATTGGGGAATGGTCATGAGAATATTAAACATATACCCGGAAACGTGGTGGTGGTTGGAGGCGGGGAATCCTTCAACTGATTCCGTATTTGGACGGAGCCAGCAAAAAAAAAAAAACAACTGTTCCTCAACTGCAAATTTAACACAAGTAATATCATAGGTGTCGATAATGATTTCAGAAAGTATTTAAAGAAGGTGTTTCAAGGTTAACCCTTGAGATGTTACTTTAGGGACTCCACACCCTAACCAACAGTTATTACTCCATTAATTTGGGAAGAGCTTATTCTACCCTCCTGAGATGAATAAAATTATTTGTACCTGGTTTAGGGTAGAAAATATGGGTCAAATTTTATAAAATATTTTTAAGAGGGGAGAAACAAGAAAACAGAAAGCTTGTGGACGTTACACTCTCCTTTTTTATCTCTTCCATCCCAGTTACTTTCTAAAGAACTGGTAGTACCAAGTTTAATGGAAAGTTTTCATTTGACTTTGCTTGATATGTAGCTGTAATGAGAATGGTTGAAGCCGTTTTCTAGAAGACAGAAATTTTGTTTGGTCTTGGATTTCACAGAGATAAATTTCCTTCTTATAATACCAAGAATTAGGGTAGAGGTTGGGTGAAGAAAGAGACAAGATTTAAAGGACATTTCTTTGTTGCTTTGAAACTGAGAAATTAACCCACAAACTGCAGTTAATTTTCATCACTGTAAGAAAAAAGGATTCATCATTTTTGATCCACGCTTCTTGTGAATATGTACAAAAGGGAAACTCTATAGATCCACAATAGAATCATGTGCTAGCTAAAGATGCAACAGAAATAAGCCTATGATTCTGCCCAAAGCCAAAGGTGCTCAGATCACTGTATGGACTAACTCTGGCCCCTGAATTAGCTGTGAGTTCTTTTGAGATGCTGTAGAATATGATTAGAAAGAGGTTTTAGAAGAATTTATGTCTTTGAATGGTTGAGGATTCCTATTTTGAACCAGGAAGCTAAGGATGTAATGTACTCTGGATACAGACAGACAGACTTAGAAACAGCCTCCCTATGGGTCTGACCATGAGTAACTCCTCATTTGGGAAATTCAGTAAATAAGTGGAGGCTCTCTGATCCAGCTGCAGAGACAAACGGGCTAGGAAAGTCTGGCACTGTCCCACCAGAATCGAAGCTGTGCTAGTTTTTGAACTGTTAAGAGATACTGGTTACAAAGTGGATACTATATCATATTAATTGAACATACACACACACACATATATATGTATATTTTAAATCATACCTTTATAAAAAGTTCCCCGAAATGAATACATTCATTCCATTATATATAGCACTTACATTTACTTATATACCTATTTTATTCCTACATTTAACAGAATTTCTCGTTATTAAACTCTAGGATGCTGATCTGTGAAATTATAAGACAAAATTAACTAATTTATTAATTTATTCTTACCTTAACCACACACAGAATTCCTTCATTGGTTTTGGGATCTGTTACAATTTTAAAATTTCCATTTTCATTGCCCTTTAAAATAGTATAATTAGCTCTCCAATTAGCAGTATTTATTAAATCCTTATCTTCAACGGTAACACGTAAGATTTCCACATTAATGGTATTTTCTTCCACTGATGTCACATACTAAAATAATAAAAACAAACAAAAAGAGTTTAATCGGTAACTCTCACAAAAACAGAACACCAAGTAAGGTAAGCCCAGTTCTTCTAATTTCCAAAGTACCATGTTTACATGATTTTAAGCCCTAAGTCCAAACTGCTGTAAGTGGGGATACTTCACTTGAAATCATTGGGCGTGGATGGAGATGTGCGTATTTAGCAATTAACACTGAGCGTACATTTTTCTTTTGATAGCATCAGGTACTCACAGAAGTACGCGTAAACATTGGCAAGTTGTCATTCACATCTTCAATATGAATGATGCAAGTTGAAGTCGTCTGTAAACCAAAATATTGACCATCCATGTCTTGTACTTTTATTTTCAACTGGTATTTATCAATTAACTGAAAAGAAAGTGAAACTGAATTATTGAGTGAAAGCAATATTATAAATGAAATCTTAATTTACACTCTATAATTTTCCTTGCATTAAAAATTTAAGTATGCTATTAAATTTCATACTTTCACATACTGGCAGAAGAAAAATTTCCTCACACTAGTAATTTTCAATTAATTTATGAAAATAGGGTAGTTTCTCAAATTTAAAGTGCTACTCAGAGAATATGGAATCAATTGGTTTTAGCTTTAGTCAACAAAAAGAAAAGATATAGCCATAACACATTTAAAATTGCCCAGCAATTAATGGAAATCTTTATCTCCTATCCAAAGAACATTCTATTTCAAAAATAGGTAACAGTGACTCTTATACCCTTCTTGTAATAAAACAATAAAGTGAAATATCCTCCTGTAAAACAGATAGCTTTTAAATATTTACCTTACATTTATAAAAAGATCACTAAGTTCACATGAAAACAAAGGTCTAGGGCTATGTAATCCTTTCTATCAATGGAAAATAGAATCTGGCTCTTAGGGCTTTCCATTCATCAGAGATTACAGAAGGCTCATGACCAGTCTAAAAAAATGTGTTTCTCCTCATAAAGGTTTCATTTATCATAAGTAATTGAGATAGAGAAGGAGTAAAAACAACACTAATAATGCCTTCTAGACTGAACATTAGGAGACTGGGTTCTATTCCCAACTCCAAAAGTAACAAATGTAATCTCAGGGCAGTTGGAAAATTCCCTTTACTTAGGTTTCCTCTTCTATAAAACAATGATAACTTTCCTATAATTCACCTCTTTTCATAAGACAAAATAATATGTGAAAAACTATCCTAACCTTCTTCCTAGAATATTCACCCTTCTCTTACATTGCCACCGTCTTCCCGTAATTCCATCACCTCTTAAACTTTCTTGTCCTCATGCATTATCTAAAATAAAACTAAAATTTCTCTCAATCTCTATGCTTTTTACACACATAATTTTTCCGATTTACTCTTCTCTCATAACCAATCACAATGTAGACTTGAAAAATAATGGCCTTATTTCATTTAAAAATTTTAAAAACCTCATGTTAGTATACTTTCAGGAGAGAATACATATTTTTTTTGTAGCGAACTAAGAACTATTGGAAGTAATCAATTGGCTGACAAAAGAAAGAAATGAAGATTTGTGGACCTAAATATTAGCTTGTGCTATCTTCAGAAGGAAAAAAAAAATTCTGATGTTTAAGAGGCTTAAAGGGTTGAAGGTAACAGATGAGAACTGGAAATCCGGGGTCAAAAAGTGGCTCCAGAGCAGTCTGGGGCAAAAGTATTCCAAGACTCCTTCATTAGTCAAATGTTTTCAAGTGATTTATCAGAAGGATCCATTCAAGACTTGATGATAAAAGAGAATCTGGTTTATAATCTGCTTCACCTGACACATAAATTCCATGAAGAATCTGTATAATTTGTAGAGCTGTAACAGCAATTAATTCATTCATTTATTCAGCAAATGATATTGTATTCTTCACTGGCACATACTCACAGTAAAAATAAATGAATTTATAGATCATAAAATAAACTGTTAATAAAATAAAATTTCACTTAGAAATGTCCTCGTAGGTACAGTAAAAATGCTTAATTTTATTAAATTTTACTAAATTTCAACCCATAGTCTATGTGAAGAAATGAGAGATATGCATTAAACGCTTCTGCTACATAGCATAGTATGATGTTTTTCTCAAGAAAAAGTACTTGTGTGATTGTTTGATTTAGGAGCTAACTAGCTATAGTTGTTTTTCTCATAGGATACCATTTTTACATTAAAGATACCCAAGCTTATTCAGACTAGTGTATTTGGAAGACAGTTCGTCACACATAAAATGATTCTGTCAATTTGAGGAAAACAACTATTTGTTGCCATTGATAAACTGGAGTTTTCAAGCAAAAATGAGAATTCTGAAAAACTTTTATCAACGAGTGTGATATCACTGGAGGTGAGGAGGTGATTTTTTTCATTATTGTTTAATGAAGTGTGTCAATATTTGGAAGATCTCATAACTCAGTGAACCAATATTTTCCAAATGACCAATGCATAATGTTACAAAATCGCACATGGGTAAACTATCCACTCACAGAATGAGATAGACCAATGGATTTTAATGTAACAAAGCCAGAAAGTTCACTGATAAGGCTTTAAAATGCGCACTGCAAAAAACATTTATGAAACTACCACTTGTCAATTTTTGGTGTAGTATTAAAGAACAATATCCAAAATGATCTGAAATTACCAGTAAAATACTCCTTTCTTTTCTAACTTCATATCATGTTGGATTTTCTTTATATACCTCAGCTACAACTACGTATTATAACAGACTGAATGCAGAAGGAGATGTGAGAATTCACCAGTCCTGTATTAAGTCAGGTATTAAAGAGACTTGAAAAATGCATAATAATTCCACTCTTCTCACTAAATTATTTATTGTTTTGAAAAATGTGCTTATTTTTTATAAAAATGTTATGTTAACATGTAATGTATTTATTACTATTTTAAATGGGTAAATAAATGCATATTTTAAACTTTTATCAGTTTTGAATACTAACTGGAGTAAATATCTATAAATATAACCCACATAAACAAAAGATTTTTGGAATCCTCAATAATATTTAAGAGTGTAAAGGGGTCTTGAAACCAGAAAATTTGAGGATCTCTAATAGATAGGGAGAGGGAGAGGAAATGAATCTGATATGAAGTTTTAGGAATCAAAGAAATACCTGACAAACATATATTACTATATTTTAAGATTAAGGATTATAAATGTAGTAAGTAGGCCAGATAAACTGCTATAAGAATTCAGATCAATAAATGCTTGGTGGAGGAGGTAACAGTTGAATAACCAAGTGAATGAATTACTAAACTAGGATAGTTGCAGGGGAAATGGACAGAATATAAATGTAAGATAATTTGGGAGGTAATATTAACATGCTTTAAAAAGTGACTTGATCTAGGGGGCAAGAGGAGAAATCAAATACAATTTTGAGAACATGAATCCAAGGTGACAATGAAAAATTATTAATAGGAAAAGAATGTATTAATGTTATTTTAACTAGAAGACATGGGAAGGAAAGCATGTTTAGAAGGAAGGACAAATTCAATTTTAGATGTATTGCATTTTAGGTACCTGTGAAATATACAAATAAAGATTTCTAGCAGTCAATTGAAAATGGTAAACCAGAGATCAGAGAGATACAACCTTTCTCTTAATCTATGTAAGGGGAAGAATGTAGATGAGATTGTTGAGGAAGAGACGACACAGACAGAAGAATCATTATTACCTGCAGAGAACAAATTTCCAAACATTTCCACAAGTTTCACCATTCATATTTGACATTTCTTGTTTTTACTATAAATATATAGTATTTATACTATAAATACTATAGTAAAGTGTATATATTATAGTCCAAGTATATATACTATAAATATGTTTATATTAGGAAATTTGATTTAATAAAACATACAATTCAGGAGAGAACGAATTAGTAGTTCAAAACTGGCACACTGCAAAGTTAATGACCTCCATCAACATACTTAAAATAATAATTTTTCTAAAATTAGATTCACAACATGCTTCTCAAAACATATCTACAGTTGATACACAGAGAAATACAGGTACTACTAAATAGTCATGTGATAATCAGGTTTTATTTGTTAATATTTATGTTACCTCTCTGTCTAGCTGAGAGGATGATGTGGTGATCACGCCTGTAGTTGGATGCATAGAAAACAGCGTGGGTGATGCTGGCAACTGCGCGAGGATAGAGTACTTCAGACGCGTGTGCATCGTGTCAGGTTCATCTTTGTCAGTTGCACATACCTGTCCCACAGTAGAACCTACATATTGAAAAATCCTCTTTAATTTCCAAAACTTTTACATTTTCAACTTTCCCTTTATTTCACTCCTCTCCATCTATCTCAAAAAAGTTTTGGACCACTTAACTATATATCAGAGTAATAGCTTTTACAAATTTGCAGACTTCTATATAAAGTACCACTTTCTCTTAAGTATCCCAGCATTCTAACATTTTGGAATTTAGTGACCACATCCATATTTACTGTATTTAATGTGTAATTTTATAAATGTACATAACATCTTTTCATGGCCTTTGTATTTCTAGACTAAAGAATTCTAATTATTCTTTAATCTTTTTCTTTTTGTAAGCCTGCACATAAATAGATTAGACGGGTCAGTTTTCTCTGAAAAATCTCGGTTTAGTTAGACCTTTCTAGAGGAAGACTTGAAAACCGCATTCTGACTTCCAGCTGAAATGGTCCATTTCCATAAGATTGAGAAAACATTTGTATTATTCTCAAAGACCTTTATGATAATGCCCAGAATACTGTCAATCATTTGACAGTGTAGAACACCAGTACCTCTCTTCAAGGCTAAGATTTCAGTTGCTCAAAAACATTCTTTTTAGAGTACTTTCTCTTACAAGTACTTATTTTATCTCACACAGGAAGGCAAAGTAATATTTATTGATTAACCCCTATTTTTCAGGCACCGTGCTTGGCATTCCATGTGTATTATGCATCATTTAATCTTCATAACAACCTTGCACACTGACATCCCATTTTATAGATAAGGAAACTAAGGCTATCAGTAAGGAAACTTGCCCAAGATCACAGGGCACAGCTAGTGAAAGGCAGAGTAAAATTTCACCCACAGCGGCCTGACTGGCAAGTCCCTTGTTCTTGCCAGCAGGATATGCTGCCTCCCATATATTGTTAATGTAGGTACTCACCAACTCTGCTGTTTTCAGCTACTTTAAAAATGTAAGTTTTTTCTGTAAAAATTGGGTAGTTATCATTTTCATCCTCAATTTTGATTACTAGGGGCAGTGGAAGTTCTGGAGTATATCCATCCGGAGTTGTTGCAAAGGCAATTAGCTGTGAAGAGAGTAAAATAAGAAAAACAGCAAAAATGAGACTGTTCAGCATTGCAGTGTGAGTTTCACCACTTGTTACTGTTTTTGGATGTGGACATAACCTTGGTGCTACAAGAGGTGGTTAATTTCATGGGATACTACAACATTTTATGCTTAAATTTATGTAATATAATAACATAGATAATTTTGCTTTGCTCACCATTGCTGTATTGTTGCTCATGAGTGTAACAGTTTTATTATTATTTTCCCAAAATAGTCTTGAGGATTGTTTTGTTTTGTTTGAAAGTTTCAGGTGCATGGATTTAAAATATAACTTTCTGGATCTTATTTAACTTCAAACTCTGAGGATTCCAAATTCCCCAGCTGTAGTTAACTGGAATATTATCTTATTTTCTACTAATTAGGATTTAAGGCATATTGATGGTTATATTTAAATAATTCTCTTCATAAGTATTTTTAAATGTGAAAACAAGGAGTCAGAAATAGACGAATGCCTGCATATTGTGTGTGGAATGCAATTTCTTTTGGTTTTATAATACGAATTTCAAGTCCAATCTTTCTCATAACAGCTATCAGAGAAAGAGCAGAACATCACAGGTACTTAGAAGGCCATGTTGTAGCAATTCTAAACCTAAACATTTAATTCAAAATTTACATGTCTATTCAGTTAATTTGGTCTACCGATGAATAATTCATTCATTCAAAATAGATGTAAAATAATTAAAATTGAAGTAAGCAAAATGACCAGGTCCTATTGGGAAATCAATACAACAGTAGGTTAAATTCTTATATATTAACTCTCATTTCCACCATGGGAAGTTAACCAGATGGTGAAAACACTGAATAATCTTAGTTAAGCACTGTCTACACTCCTCACTGGCTCACCACAAGTTAACTTTCTCTCATTGCAAAAGTACAGATGCTTAACTTCTGAACTTCACTTACCCCCTATGGTCTCTCTCTCTGTACCATAAAGAGGTTCACAGATCTTTTCTGCCAACTAAATAACTGCTCTTCAAAGTGGTACTCTTTTCTTCTTTTGAAAAAAAAAAAAATAGTAAAACTATAATACCAATAACAATCTAATAGAACCTAATGCCATTTATTCTATAAAATTCTTTTTGCTTCAAGTTAAGTCTGTGATATCAGATATAGCCAGAGCATAGAAGAAAAACTCAGAAAACGGAAAAGGGCAAATGAATTGAGAATGAAAGATGAAATAGCCAAGGTTAATAACTACTTATACAATCGGTAAACTTTAGACTTTACCTCAAAAGATTCATACTCCTCACGATCCACAGGACGAGTACAAAACAGGTTTCCACTATCTCTCTCCACATAAAATAAATTTTTAGGTTCTCGGTCAACTCCAGGCCCTCTTATGGAATAGTAGATAGTGTAGTTTTGTGCCGTGTCAGATTGAATCTAGAAAATATACATTATATATAGAAGAGACAAATTTTTATTTCAGCAAAACTTTCATCTATATACTCATGTAATCACATTGCCATATTTATTGCAGTAAGTAATCACCCTCTTTAATTTATTATTATGTATGAATAAAAAGCAGCAATAGAATAAGGCAGCCTAATAATTGAGAGATTTCAAGAGCAAGACCTGAGGAAAATAACATAGTATCATCTTAGTTTGCCAGAATAACTGAAGAATACTTTAAAGGCTAAATGGTGCCTATATGGACCAAACATTTAAGACTTTTCCTGTCTTAGAAAACAAAGTACTCTGAGCATTTAACATTTCCTTCTGTCAATTTTTTTAAACCTGAATTTTTATTATAAATAAAATGATATTTAAGACACTGGGTTTAAAATATACTGTCTGCAGGGCAAAAACTTGGAAAATGCTTTCCCTAATTGGTTTTTGTTATTTGTCAGCATCCTCTTTATTATAAGAGCTGAGAGGGGGAAAAAAAACGAGAATAGAGATGGCGCAATCTCCTGGCAAGTGTGATATTCTGATTCAAAAAGTAAGTTTTTTCAAAGTTGTTTTCATCCTCTTGTATCAGGATGATGAACACAATTATTTTCTAACAATTTCTTTCTCAACTTTAATATGCGCTTCTCTCAGTTGCATTAAATTTGTTGGTGGAATATAAAGGAAGATTCTCTTTCACCATTTCAAAAACTGAGGGAAAAGAAACCCAAGTCATAGACTGAATGTTAGTGTCCGCTAATATTGGAAGAAGGCAAGATTTGCTGGGAGTGCCAGTAAAATTAAAAGAGAGAGAGAAAATGTGGATCCAGCGTGATTTAAGCAGTGGACTTGGAGATAAGCAACAGAAAGGTGTATGTCTTTCCCCTTCATGGCATTTGTTCTTTTATCAACGATTTCATCCTTTATTATGGAAGATAATAATGGGGTTTTCTAGACTATGCCCAGGCTCTGTGATACCCTTGCTGATACGAAAATTCATTAAGAAACCACGTGTTTGAGAGTGCTAGATGAGTTTTACACTTTTATAAATGGCCTTTGCATGACTAAAATTTCAAAAAGTATACATAGGTATAAAGATATCTATTTATACCCATAAGACACATACTCATCCACTCATATATTCATACACAACTATTTTTTACATAACTCCATATTCATTGTCCAAATCAAAAAAAAAAGATGGAAACCACAAACTTTCACAGTGGAAGAAAAGTAAATTGTACCTGTTGCAGAAAAAGTGGGAAAGGACCCAAGGAATTCTCCATCACTGAACAAGGAATAGGAGCCCATCTTCTCTTGGCACGTCTTAGAACTTTTTCCTTAGAATGGCTTTTCTTTAGTACCTCAATTTAGAAGACAGAAAAATAAATGATAAAGTCAATGACTACTTTATTCTCGAACATCAGAACTCTGACACATCTTTCTCCTCTCGTGAGGATTAGCTGGGGAGGTGCAAAACCATGGTAGTGCTTGAAAACCAAACTAAACGTCAACACTGCAAAAACGCAATGAAGAAATGGCTGCCCTGTTATCACAGCCATCTTCTTGAGAAAATAACTTGGTAGAAATATGGAAGAAAGAAAGATGGAATTGGAAGCCTAGAAACAAAACTGAAAAAAAAAATTACTGTTGCCATATTGCCATGCAAACACATGGGAGGAGAGATTCGTAAAGAAAATAGAGTGTGCGCCCTTCTAAATTTAGCATAAGCATCTTCCACTCACCAGTAACTAGGAAGAGCCAGAGGACCAACAGAGAGATCTGTGTCAGAACGAGGAGAAAAACATGGTGACAACTCTCAAATTGCTGCAGTGAGTAATGGCCAACGGTTGAATAGAAGTCATTTTGATCTTGGGCGTCACAATATAATAAGATGCATGAGGTTCTCAAGCTATATAAGGTCCTCAATCTCATAGGAACCTCAACCTACAATAGTCATCTATTTTCTAAGACTACAAACTATGCTAAGATACATGGGACCTCCAGAGATAGAGTTTCAAAACTTGGTTTTCGAAATCTATTCTACAGTCAAGAAAAATACTGCTTTGTCTAATTCAAGTTCTTACTCCGCAGCATATCCCAATTTCTCCTTTTGTGTCCCAAATGGAAAGGAATTACAATCTGTAATAACCTATATTACACAACCCTTTTCCATTTGAACACTTAAATTCTGTCATGGTTTTCATTCTTCTTCAAGCTAAACTATTCCATATCCTTTCTGACTCCACGTCTTCCCTGGTAATGCTAGCTACATTGGAAGAAAATATTTCATTTTTATGGTTTTGTATACCTTTGTTTGATGCTCTAAAAGAACAAGTATTTTCTTCTCTTCTTGGTTCTCAGTGTTGGAAAGTAATATGGTAAAATTTCTCTTCTCCGAGGACAAAAGAATAGCATTTGTTGTATAGACTGAACCATCTTCTAAAATTTGGAAATCAGGATCACTTGAACGAATTAGATTTGCAGATTTAAAGCACTCCTTCAGGTTAACTGTAGACAATATACATAGCAATCATTTGTAAGGTAAAACAAAACAATATAGAGTTTTAACAGTAATCTACATATTTGGTGGGGGAGCCAAAAACTTAAAATTAATTACACTGCCACTTTTAAATTTTGCATTTGTAAAAGGATAAATGAAACCATATGTTTAATTAAGTTGTGCTTAAATACATCACTTCTAATACCTACTTTACATCTTTTTAAAGAAGAGACGTCAGTCTTGAAATAAAAGCATGCGAACTCCAGTGTTTGAATATTTAAACTGACATCGAAAAAAGTCTTTCTTTATTAACTGAAATTAGCTATAGAGTAACAGATAAAAACACTTGAAGTAAATTAAACAATATCTAGAGGATTAAAATTGGTAGTTAAATTAAAATATTACTGAACTCTTTATTGTTAAATAGTCGTCATATTCTGTGTTCTCATTGATCTGATCTTTTCACAGTTGAGTTACGTGAAAAAAATTAATTGATAAAAAACAATATGTGGATGTAAATGTCAATAAGATGCCAAAATGTTTTAGGATGAAAATCCAAAAACAACAACTCAAGAAATAGTTTCAGTACTATTTCACAATTTCATAGAAGCATGTTATAACATATACCATATCCTTCATCTAATGTAATATTGATAATTATTTTATTACTGAAACTAAACCTTTTTATCTGCTTCATATAATCATATTTTTCAATAAAAACCAATATTCCTTTCATTGGAATGACATTGTATGTATTACAAATTATAATGTACTATATTAGTTTAACTAATTAGTTCCAATACAGTTATCCTTCTAAAAATTTACACTAATTTTAGAAGATCACATCAAATTAGGATGTATTTCATATTTTGGCAGTTTCTTACCTCTACCAACAAATTTCTCAGCGTCTAGTTTGGAGGGAACATGTAGCGTCACTTTTTTGCAGGCATCACAGGCAAATGTTAAGATCTAAAAAATCAAATCAAATTATGCATAAAAAATCCTTTTCATGCATGTATACTTTACATAAATTATAAATTTGTATAATTACAAATCAGTTTTTGCAGTTGGCAAAATGAAGTAAGGGAGTTTTCTCCATTTCTGATTTTCTTACTGGAGTAAGAAATCAGAAAAAATTGTATGGAGGGGAAGAATAAAACAATAGACTGAGAGTCATGGCTCCCTCCTTCACAAAGCATGTAATCTCAGAATTCCTTGCCCTCTTGGACTTTGTTTCCTATTCTGTAAAATGGAGTTAACAGGAACTTCACTAAGTCAGTGGATATATTGAGAAACCAATGCCAACCTATGTGAGAGCCCTAAAAACCATGAGGAAGGCAGCACAGGTATGTAAATAGGAAAGTGAAACCAAAACAAATGTGATGAGCTAGCAAATTATTTCAAGTAATTCAAAATTGCCTACAAGCTACGATACCAAATTAATAATATCCTAAACAAAAATCCCAATGTTTTTAAAGAGAAGCATTAACTTATCGCCTTGGAGTGACTTGGAGAGTATTTATGTATGACCCCACACAAACAAGCAAATAACTTTAAATATGAACTTATTTTGAAGGTGCATCTTCTCATAAACCAGAGTTAAGGTCATTTTAGAAAATATTTCACTTAAAACTTTTTAAATGAGTTACTGATTTATGGTGAACCAACTCCAATACAATATATATTTGAACACATTGAAATTTAATTCTGTTCCCTCTGAAACTTTACAACAGATGCTTCTGAAAGATCACAATTTTTTTCTATAGTTCTGCAAAGGCCTTCAACCAGAAGCGAGATAGCTAACTAGCATTTACACTGTTATTTACAAAATCTATAAACACAAATTAAAATCATCAAAATTTAGATGAAAATTTTTATTTGCAATACACACTAAAGAACCTTTAATTATCCCATTTAAATTATATGTGAAGGATCAGGCAAGACAGAGATTACATTTCATTTGAAATTTACAGATGGACACAATGGAGAGACTGTATTTGAATTACAAATTAAAAGATGAGACGAATTTCACAGGCTGCAGAGTCGAGAGAGAATAGGAATAGAATCAGATGACTGAGGAGTCCAGCTCGAGGTGACTGAAAGCATATATCCCCTTATTCGCTCAACTAACATTCATTGTTTACTAGGTGCTAGGCAGTGTTCAAAGGCTACAGCAGTGAACAAAGCAAAGTCCTTGACCTCATGGAGATTATGTTAGAATGAGAGACAAAAAAAAAAAAGTACACAAATGCACAAAGGTCACATAATGCCAAGAGACAAATGTTGCAATTTGTTTATGAGAAAAATAAAGCAGGGAGAAAGGTTGACCAAGGGAAGACGGGAAGCCTAAATGAAATGAGGAAGCAAAGCAGTTCACTGACTGGAGAGGAGTCTTCCAGGGGGAGCAAAAACCAGAACAAAGGTCTGGAGGAGGACTTCACCTGGTGTGTTGGAGGAACAAAAAGGAGGTCATAGTAGTAGAGCACAGTGAGGAAACAGTGACACAAGATGATATTAAAGCGACAACCAGGGACATATCACGCAGAGTCTAACAGGCTGTATTAAGGAGTGCAGATTTTATTCTGAATGCAAAGAGAAGCAACAGCAGTTTAGAAGCTGCAGAGCAGCATAATCTGGAGAGTATTTACCTAGAATCATTCTGGTGACTATGTGAGAACAGACCACAGAGGAGCAGGAGTGAAAGCAAAGAGACCAAGTTGGAAGCTACAGGAGGAGTCTAAGAGGGGGAGGACGGTGACGTGGACTAAGGTAAAAATGTTGAACAAGGTGAGAAACGGCCAGATTAAGATAACACTTTGGATAATGGTGTCCTGGACATCCATTCATTTTGCACTCAATAAGTATTTATTGAATCTCTACTATGTACCAGACACAGAGTAAACGTGATTTTCATGAAACAGTCAGTTCAAGGGTAAGACATTTGTAATTTCAGTAAAGTAAGATGAATCCTATGATGGGGAAGTACAAGGTGCTGGGGAAGAGCACTGGGAACTAGCTTTGTTCAAGAGCCAGGTGAGGGCCAACCCAGTGGCATAGTGGCTAAGTTCACACACTCCAGTTTGGCGGCCTGGGGTTCGCAGGTTCAGATCCCAGGCGCAGACCTACACACTGCTCAAGCCATGCTGTACCGGTGTCCCACATACAAAATAGAGGAAGATGGGCACAGACATTAGCTCAAGGCCAATCTTCCTCAGCAAAAAAAGGAAGATTGGCAACAGATGCTAGTTCAGGGCCAATCCTCCTCACCAAAAAAAAAAAAAAAAAAAAAAGAGCCAGGTGATGTCACCCAAAGAGTAGCCACAAGTTAGCCATGTCAAAAGGAGGCAGAGTGGATACGTTAAGGCCCAGAGACGACACAGACCTGAAAATGAAATCTGGAACAGCTGATGCATATAGCACAAGAGGGACAGATGTCTAAAATGGATTCAGAGAAGTGGGACAGCATTAACAAAGTATATGGATCTTTTGTCCTAAAGATAATAAGAAACCACGGATTCGCGTTAAGCAGATAAATTACGTAAGCAGCTCTCTAGTTGAATAAGGTTAAGTTTGACCAGTGGGAATGGGTCAGAGGGGAACGATTTTCATTTCCAAAAATGGCAACTAGTTCATTCAGACAAACTCCCATGCCCAAACTAAAAATGATGGATACATTTTTTTTAACCATCCTAAAACATATAGCAAGGAATTGCTAGGCAAAAACTGAGGATAAAGCTCGAACACAGAGTGGCAAGAGGAACCGAGAAATGACTTCCGATTTGAAAAGATTTGACTCTGGTATGATGGCCTCAGAGAGCGAAATCAAAGCGTGGGCTGCCTAAGATCTGAGAGACTAGGGGCCCACTGGGACCTCGAATGCTAAACCTTCATTCTAAGGTTGAGTCAGAAGAAAACCGGCCCTTGCGTGGATTTGTGGTCCACATTCACATCACTCGCTTTGTCTAGGAACCTCAAGCCATTAATTAGTTTACAAAAGGCCTGGCATGTGATCACCACCATAGATGCTGAAAGACATTTGAACAAATTCAGTAACTATACTTACATATTTTTAAAAAGGCTCAAAACACATAAATTGATAAATACTTCTTTCAACATGATTTTTATATTATAATCACAACATCAATGGGAAAGCACTAGAGGCAGCCCCACTAAATTCAGAAAGAAGATAGACTTTCCAAGGTCATCATTAATGGGTAACATCACATTAAGGTATATTAGGCAAGAGGAAGATATTAGATGGCACATGAACTGGAAAGGATGTTAAAAAAAAAATCTCTATTTGCATTTGATGTGACTGTTTACCTGGAAAACCCAAGTAAATCAACCAATAAATTACTATAAAACAATAACATAATTTGGGTAAAGGAGCAGAAGTAACTATTAAAATACGGAAATCATTAGTCTTCAGACACATAAATAAACCCAGTTGAATAATATAATGGAAGAGAAGAAATGATTTTCAAAAGCAATAAGAAGTGAGAATGTCAAGGCATAAACTTAACAAGAAACATGTAAAGCCTATTTGAGAAAAATCTGAAAACATTTCTGAAGGACACAAAAGTAGAGTTGCACAAAAAGAAAGACATATAATTCTTTTGGATAGGAAAAATCAACAACATAAATATATCAGTTCTCACTAAGTTAAATTTTAAATTTTATGATCCCATAAAAATCTTAACAACGTTTTTTCTGGAACTAGATAAGCTGATTTAAAAGGTCATAAGGAAAAATAAATAGTTAAGAATAGACAGGAAAATTATGAAAAAGGAAAGCAATAAAAGGATATTAGCTCTAGCAGATATTGAAAGATTCTATGAAGTCTCAATAATTAAAACAATGCAGTGTTGGTATATGAATAGATAGAAAGATATTAGATACATACAAATTAAAAAGGAAGAAGTAAAACAATATCTATTTGCATTTGATATAAGTGTATACAGTCCAGAAAGGTTGTAACTCTTTGTTACACTCACCAACAATCTGCGGGAGTTTCTATTTCTCCAAACTCTTGGATGTTTGCCAAATGAGAAATGAGATTTCAATGTAGTTTTAAATTCATCTTTTCTTATTATGAGTGAGGCTGAAACATTTTTATGGGCCATTTTTATTACTTTATGGGTATTTTTCATGTCTATGTTCATGTTTGACTTCATGCTATATGAGCTCTTTATATATTAATAGATTAGCCTTTTAAAATATGATCTGCAAATATTTTTTTCCAGTTTATCAATTACCTTTGACTTTGCTTATGACGTTTTGGTTTGGTTTAGTTTTTTGCCATGGACAAGTGTGTGTGTGTGTGTGTGTGTGTGTGTGTGTGTTTTAATATAATTGATTTTCTCAATTGTAATAAATGGCTTTGAAATCTGAGCCATAAGTAGGTCTTCTTGACTCCAAATTTAAATAGAAATTCACCATGTTTTCCTCTATTATCAATATGGTATACATGTTACATTTAAATCTTACATGTGTTTGGAGTTTTCTGTGGTGTCCTGCATGAGGTATGAATTCAAATTTACCTTTTGCCAAACAACTACCTAGACCAAGTAGTCTCATACTATATATATATACACACACATACAACTTTTACGGAGGAAAGAGGGAGCTGGTAACATCTACCAAAATTATCCAGTCATTTACACTTTTATCTGGCAATCCCATTTCTGGTAATCTGTTCTATAGATATACCTGCCCTTATATGAAATGATATATATACAAGTTTATTCATTGTGACATTATTTGTAATAGCAAAAAGTAATAGCAGAGGTGATGGACAGAAGTAAAGATATTGAGATATGAGATATTTCTGAATGTAGATATAATGGGACTCAATGATGGATTAGGAGAGGGGAGCAGTGAGGAAGGTAAAACAAACAGCTTGTAGACTTCCTACTTGAGGAACAAGGTGTACGGTAGTGTCATTTATTGAAATACAGAACACTAGAAGAAAAGCAACATTGTCTGGGAAGATAATAAATGCTGTGTCACACATCATAGTAGGTAGAGAGATATAAAGGCCTATTGTTCAATGAAGACATCCACGTTAGCAATATAAATTTAATATGTGTAGGCATCAGTATATTTTAGGAACAGGACCGAGAATAGGGAGTCAAGGTGGTCAGGAAGGGTAGAAGAAGAGAGGAGTGAATTTCAGGAGTAAAGGTACAATCTACAAGGTGGAACTGTGTAAGGAATGATTTGGATTTAGCAGTGGAGATCCCTGATGATCTTAGAGAAGTTTCACTCGGTGTTTAGGCAGAAGCCAGAGTTCAAGTGGTTAAGAAACAGGTGAGGTGAGGCAGTATTAGGAAGTGGGAGAGGCTGATTTATAGAACGGTGAAGGATTACTTAGGTGTATGGGGAGGAGGAAATGCAAAGCGTGTCCCCCAAAGACATTTTTATTTAATAATATCTTCTATCACACTGGGGGCTCACAACCACAACAACCATCTGAGGCCGGCAGGGCTTTGCACACAAATATGCACAAGAGCATAAGAACAACTTGAGGAACTCACGCCAAGCTTCTAGCTAGAATGTAGTGGCACAAGGGGCGCAGCCAGAGCCAGAGCTCTTTTTCTCTCTACCCCACTTTTGCCCTATGCAGTTTTGAAGCCAAGGAAGGCCAAGGAATGAGGATAATTCAACTTGAGTTTATTCACTTATACCTGCTTTCTTCTAAAAAGGATCTGAGCTGACACACAGGAAGTTCTGTGTGTAAGCACATGTAGAGCAATACTATTTATTGCCACATCTATTACCGCCCATGCCTAATCAGCCTTTTCCTTCAAAAAACAATGGCCAATGGTTTAAAAAGAAGTAGCAACTTTATCAGGAATCTAACCAAAATTCATTCCTTTGTCATCAACTACATATTTCATGACTTATTTATTCCATTCTTGGTTTCCTCAATTGTAGAATGTTAACTGCTGTGCACCTGGCCCTGTCTATGTTACTATTGTGCTCTGGGAATTTCGTTAAGGGTTTGAAGTCCATGGAGTTCCTCGGGAAAGACATTCTAATAATAGCAACAACTACAATTTCATTACTTAAAAATTTAAGGAATTTGCTGTAAAATGAGAGCAGTAGAGAAGGGGAAATTATCCGAATATTTCAGCCCCCCAGTTCCACCACTCCCAGAAGGAATCTTCCTGCTGTCTGTTCTCCAGGTTTGTCCCTTGTCCTTCAAGGTTGACTTGAGCCCCAAAACCTGAGGCTCATCATGAAAGGACACTACTCTTTTGCACCTGGTCTATTTAACTTTTCTCCTTCCAGGGAACCAAGGACGTCCAGTCTGCGGAAGCTCTAACCCCAAACTCTCCCATGCTGCTCCCTCCCACTGGATTCCTCTCACTGGGAATCTTCTGGTTTTTGCTGCCAGGGAGGGAGTTGTCCCGCCCCAAATAAGGCCAGCCCCTTTCGCTCCCAGCTCCGGGTAGGTAGGGTCGTTGCTATTGTGTTGTTTCAAGTGAGAAAGAAGCCAGAGCAGGAAGGCAGGGGGACAGAAGCAGCCAGATGCCTCCAGGGACAAGAGATCGGAACGATCACTTCCCCTAAAATTAAGGGGAAAGTAACCTCACGTGCAGACAACGGAAATTATGCAAAGGGTCACCTAGTGCCCGCCCACCCACTTTAGGCGCAGAGGGTTGAGACCACCCCCACGCTGCACCCCCCCCCCCCACCCCCCACCCCCAACACACACACACAAAGAGCAATCTCCCTAAAGGCGCGTAGTCCTCTTTCACCCAAGGACACGCGCTTTCCGTCACGCCCAGCCGGCGGCTCCCTCTCTCCGCGGCCTGAACCCCGCACCGAGGCAGAAGCGGACTGCGCCTTCCCCGGGAATCGCGGCGGGCGCGGAGGCGCAGCGCTGGCACACGGCGCTCCCCCGCTCGTACCCAGAGGCCACGATTTTGGATGGGCGTTTGCAGCTCGTGCCTCCGTCTCCCATCTGCCAGCGCTGCTTACATCCATGGAGACACTCTTCGCGTTTCCTTCGGGATCGCGGCGCCGGTCGCTATCCTCTGTCCGTCTTCCCTCCCCTACCCCAACCAACTCCATTTTTTCACCCAGCCCGAGGTCCATTAACCTCCGCTTTGCCGGCCACCCCCACTCACCCCTGCTTCCAAAGTTTCCCTCCTCTCCCCAGTCGGTCGGAGCCCCCTCCCGGGAGCCGGTGGCCGGGCAGCCACTCACCGTGAGGGTCAGTAGGAGTTGCCGGCAGAGGGCTCCGCTCGGGGAGCTTGTGGGTCGGGCTGCCGCCATGGGAGGACTCGGGGACAGGTCGCCGGCCGAGGCACCCGGAGGCCGGGATGCGAGGGCTCGGCGGGGACACGGGCCGCGGCCGGTGCAGGCTGGGCCGCCGCGCAGGAGGAGTGCGAGCAGAGGAGGTGGAGCGCGAGGAGAGGCGCTTTTCTTCTCGATTTCTCTGAAGCTCCTGCCTCTCACCCAAGGGGCTTTTCCTCTGGCCGAGGGTGGGGCTCCAGGCGCGTCCGAAAGAAACCGATCGGCCCCTCCTTGGTATTTTCTTAAGTCTTCATTTCTTTAAGAACGCAACAGGTGGGAACTCCCTCTCGCCGCCACCCTTTTACCTGCGCTAAGTGTTTCTCACCAGCGGACGTCACCTATATGCCGCATGTCCCCCCCCGCCCCGGTGTCCGCCTGGAGGATTAACAGCTGGCCCTGCCCAGCTGAAGCCCTGACTGTACAAAGACTCACTCCCCGAGCGCGCCCGGCCGCGGGAAGGGGCGCGGACCCGGGCGCGCTCCCGAGCCCCGGCTCCGCCCTGCGCGCTGCCCTTTCGGCCAACTGCGGGCACTGCTCTGAGGTCAGGTACAGACCCGCAAGAGCCATTCGAGAGCTGGAGCGATCGGATTTTACGTCAGAGCTGCCCAAAGCCCACTGGTTAGAGGGCTGACTCCAGGGAGACTGTTTTAACGCTCTTGGCTGGAGTAAATTCACTGCGGACATCCTAGTGCAGCGCAGACGGGGTTTTCCTCTGTGGCACACCTTTCTTTGGAGTCTTTTTTTAGAAATGTTATGGCCGACATGACAATAATACGGGAAAATTACCATAAGTTAAAGACAATAGTAAATAAATAAGGGAATCCAGGCTAAAAGAAAATAACAAAATCAAGTGTGAGTTACTATGGAAAATGCATCTCTTGAGGTTCTCAGTGTTGACTAGATGTAGGCTACTGATTTTCTCCAAGACCCTCCCTTGTCACAATTAAAGCCAACCATTGGCCGTCTTAGTCCTAAACTGGACTCCTGGACATCGAGTGGAGATTTCTCACTTCCTTTCCTACCACCAAAGCCAGAGTTTGTGGTAAGAGAAGAAAAAGAATAGGATAAAATTTTTTGGTTTGGAGTGTACTTAAACTGGATGAAAGATTGCAGCACTTAACCTGGAAGATTACAATATAAAAGCAGTATGCTTGCAGCTCCTCAGAAAGCAATGACGGGGCATTCTGACTCATCCTCCCGCATCTCTTTTCAATTACTGCTTTAACCCAGCAAAGTCTGACCACAAAGGAGAAACTCGTCTGTTCCATTTGGTTTGGTTTGTCTCCTCCAGGGTGTTTGGAGAAACCTGTTTGAAAAGCCAACCATGACACTCACGCCATTTCAGTTCTTGAAAACATGTACTGTCCTAATACCATTCTACACAGAGCCGAAATCAGTACAATATTGACCATATATTTAAATTCAAAAGTAATGTCAAACACAATACATGCCTTACATTCTATGTAATAATCCCATGCTCTATTTTCTTAGTGAGTGACACATAATGAGCTGTTCTATTCATATCCATAGCCATAAAATTTATCATTCAACCTTTGTTTGTAAAATAAGCCTCCGTCATCAGCATGAGACTATAGTCAACATCCTTCTGTTTCCACATTTTTTAACCCTTGTGTTTTCCCAGCAAGTTTTCATAAACACACCTCCTCCTATTAATGATGACATCATGATCTCTAGCAAGAAGCTTTCCAGAGGATAGAGAAGCAAGCTAGTTGCAGGTTCTGGAGATCTACTCAGGCTGTCATCGTAGCCCTTGACTATAGGACATTTCCACACTCTTGCCTACCCTTTAATCTCTAATGCCTTGAGGCTGGCTCATGTTTTTCTCATTCCAGGAAAGTGTGGAAGGGTAATTTGAAAAGAATTCATCTTAGATATTTATTTTCATTTTCACACTAGGTAACTGATTGAGGCTATTAAAATGGTGATTTTTTTTTTAATCATGAAATTTTTTTAAACAAAGGAATGAAAAATAAACTACTTATTCTTAACAAGTGGCCCAATTTATTTCATGTGTTTAGATTAGACTATATAGTTACTGAAATGGATTCCTCTGTAATACAATTTTGAAACAACAGGTATAACATGAAATGAAATATGGATAGAGGAATTTATTTTTAAGAACGTCTTTTGGCTGTGAAGACGATTCTGCTGACTTGAACTGGTTTTCCATTGTCCCTAGTAAAGGGCGCATGGGACCAAAAGTCAGGAGCAACTTTATGTCTTGGGCTGCTCAAGTAACCTCTCAGGCTTCTGAGCTCCATTTGTTAAGTAAGATAATTAAAGTAATGCTGGATGCTGTCTATGGTATCTTCCACATCTAAAATTAAACCATTTAGAATTCTTGTGGTTGATTTTTTGAAAAGGTTTGTGGGAAATGGGTGTTCCATCTATGCAGCCTAGCTTCACAGTTTGCTAATTTCAGAAACCAGAAACTAAACACGTTAATGGCAACAAAAAAAACGGATGTGTACATGGTGACAACTCTCCCTGAGAGCTCCTTGCATGATTCCTGCCAGTTCTTCTGTTGCTGAAGCCTGGGGAGGAGGGTACATGTGGATACGTGATCTTTAGGGTGAATCTATCTTGGCATGGCGTATGACACAGAATGGAAGCCAAATACAAAAGAAACACAGACCTAACGGTAAAAAATAAGACTAAAGGACATTGTCCGGTTACTTTGTAGGTGAGAGGAGAGAGGAAAACGTCTGACAACCACAATAAAATAAGCACAATTAGAGTATTTACCTCTCAGAGTTGTTGCAAGATTAAATGATATGATGCATGAAAGACATGCAGAATAAAGCCTGGTGTATTCTAAGTGCTCCCTGAGTGTTAGTTACTATGGGTACCCCTCTTCCCCCTCACTGTGCTACCGTATCTCTACAACCCACTCATATCCCCCACCTCATCCCTATGACGGCTCCCTGGTTCCTGTTCCTCAGTACCTCTCCCCAGGTCCTAGGCTAGGGCTGAACCCCAGCATTAATTCACTCACCTCTCCCAAATCCTGCAACCCCTTCCCCTCAACACACCCCCCAGACCTTGTCTGATGCAAATGGAGTAACTATGCAACACCAGGATGAGATGCCACAGTTTGTGCTAGTTGTGTACTTTCTAAAAATTTAGACCAATTTTTTTAAAAGAATACTTTTATAATGGGAGAAAAGTTTTTTAAATGTTACATTGTCCAATAAATAAAATATTTATTTTTTAATGCTGTCCATATCTCTTTCCAGTTCTTTTTTCAAAATTGGCCTCAATAAAACAGTGTCCTAATCAAACTCAATTTGCATTATATTTCAAAGTATATATTTGAAATAAAGAGATAGAGTGTGAAATAAGCTATAAATCAATTCTTACTACAGTACTTTTCACTTAACAGGTCTTCAACAAAAAGAAACCAATGAATGAATTCTGAGGCAATTGTGTTGAATGAATATCAATCACTAGAGATGGTTCACAGCGTCTGCTCTGCCTTTAAAGATGCCAATGACATATGCCCCCCAGGAGTGTTATGAATGAATATATCCTTAAAACTATGAAATTTTCATTTGTTGCTTTACTGATCAACTAATGGCACCAGTATTTATTGAGCACCTACTGTGTCTCAGACATTGTTCTCGGCTTTGAGATGCTGTGGTGAACAAGACAGAAAGGGCACGTGCTCAAGGAAACTGCCTAAGGAAGTATGAAATAACTGGGTAGGATGAGAAGCACTCTCCATCTGAGATTTACATCATGCTGACTCCTTTGTAAAAGAAAAGAGATTAATCTCAAGTTAAGCGCAAAATGATATATAGTCAGCGTTCTATAAGGATGAAAAATAACCAATATAAAAATCATTTGTTAAATCTTTTCATGGATTAGGAAATGTTACCCTCTTCTTAAATGGACCTAGAGACAAGAAACTCACTTTTTGTGACATAACCTTTTCTAGAGTATGTTTGTTCTTGGCTTCTTTGACAGCAGCGTCTCCTGTTTTCTTCTTTTGCTGGCTGTGTCTATGCATTCTCTTTGGCTGGTTCCTCCTGCTCTATCTGACTTCTAAATATTGCCACACACAAACACATCGGTATTTTTTTCAGACCTTTGCACTTGGGAGGATCTTTCTACCACGGGTGCTTTCTTCATGCTCTTTCCTCTACCTGGAACTTTCTTCTATCTCTGGCCTAGTTAACTCCCACTCATCCTATAAATATCCACTTTTATTTTCTCCCCTATCAGGTCAATTCCTCTCTGATCAGGTCAGATCTTCCTCTTTAAACAGCTGCCTCTTTTTAAAGCACTTGTCACAATTACAGTGTTAAATTTGTTTGAGTAGTTATTTGATTAGTATTTGTTTCTCACCAAAGATGGTACATTTTCATGACTGCAGTGGCCTGTCCTTTTTGGTTCACCCTGTGTCAGCACTATCCATCATGGATCCTGGCCCATAATGGACAGCTAATAAGTATTGGTGAATGACTGAGTAAATGAATAAATGAATGAATGACTCCTGAGCATTTTTTTGGTAAATAGTGTTTGCTTTTCTTTTTTATTTTTCATGTTTATTGGCCTATTCAAGTGATGTCTTGGGTCATTAGCAAGGTGAGAGTTGCTAACATGAAACATGATGGATGTGTATTGGACATTTATTAAGATGTGATATGAGTCTACCAAGAATTTCGAGTGTAGTTTTTGCACATGAACAGACAAATAGGCTAATGGGTTTAACTTAGAACTCAGGAAGAGACCAGTGCCTGAGTGGGAACTGAAAATAAAAGTGGGGACAGTACACACCACTGAGAAAAGGAGAACTTATTTAGTGGTGGCACCAGGAAAATTGACTCATTGTTAGAGAGAAACAAAACTGCTTCCTGACTTAACGTTACATACAAAGGGGCCTCCAGATCAGTTCAACTTCCCTGAGGTGACAAAGACATAAAGTTAATGGAAGACAATATAGGAGAACATGTATGTGACCCAGGGGTAGAGAAAGATTTTTTAAATAACACCCAAAAAGCATAAACCATGAAGGAGTGAAAAAAGATACATTCGATTACATTAAAATTCAGGCTTTCTATTTAACAAAGGATACCTTGAATAAAGTTAATGGACAGATTATCGATTGAGAGAAGACATTAGCCATGACTAAAACAGACAAGGAAATAATATCTAGAACGTACAAGGAACTTCTAAACCTCAATAGAAACATGACAGAAACCTCAATAGAAAAAATGGGCAAAGAGTATGTCCAGGCATTTTACAATAGAGGAATCTCAAAGCCGACAAAGTGTATTTTAAGGTATCAGAGAAGTGCATATGAAAATCATAAAACGTCCTTTTACACTTGTTGAAGTGACAAAAATTAGGAAGCTGATTATCCCTTGTCAAAGTCACTCCTCAAATAAATCTAGCTGTCCACATTCCCAGCAGCTACACAGTCACAGTTGAATGTGGCTAGAGAGAAACTCATATCCAAGTTAGGAGTTTCACTTTAAGGGCATGATAAGTGCCTTAAGTAAGCCTTAGCACTGCCCAGCAGTCTTAGTCTACTTGCCTAACCCATTCACTTCCCCCTTCTCCTTGGCAGTATTTTCATACTTCCTTATTTCTGCTCGACCTTCCTATATGTCTTCTTTTATCCTCACTTTCCATTACTGACTTAGCTTTCTAGTTCACCAAGAAAATAGAAATTATCAAGGAGACACCTGCCTGCATGGCTGTTTTTTCTGAGGAAGATTGACCCTGAGCTAACATCTGTTGCCAATCTTCCTCTTTTCCTTTTTTGTCCCCAAAGCCCCAGTACATAGTTGTATATCTTAGCTGTAGGTGCTTCTAGTTCCTCTTTGTTGGAGGCTGCCTCAGCATGGCTTGGTGAGCGGCGAGTGAGTGGGTTCATGCCCAGGACCTGAACCAGTGAACCCCAAGCCACCGCCAAAGTGGAGCAGACCAACTTACCCGCTAAGCTACAGGCCAGCCCCCCGCCTTTTCTTCTATGCTGTGGAAGAAACGCCTCTGTTCATAGGTAAGGTCTACTTCTTCATTTATACATTCATTCCCATCTCCTCCAACCTTCTCAAAGATATTGCTCTAGCAGTTCTGCTCCTTCTCTCCTACATCATCAATTTAATCCATCTCTATCTTCCCCATAGTATATAAACTAAACTAAAAACAAATAACAAAAAAAACAGAAATTACCTTTCTATATCCTATTTCTCTCTCCAGCTATCATACCCATATCATATCATTTCTCTGCTCTCCTTTACAGAAAAAATTATGGGAAAAGCTGTTCTATATTTACTGTCTTCAATTTCTTTCCTCATTATCTCTTGAAGCCCTTTCTAATCAGGGTTTTTCTCCTACCACTTCACCAAAAGTGTTCTTACAAAAGTTACAGTAACATTCATATTGCTAAATCTAACGGTCATTTTTCAGCTTCGTCTTATTGTCTTAATTACAGAGCTGGTACCCTTCTCCTTGAAACACATTCCACGTTTGGTTTCTGGTTTTCCTTCTCTGCGTCGTTGATTAATTCCTCTTCCTCTCCATTATCTCTCACTAGTGGAGTGCCCCAGGCTTCAGTTGTTGGACGTTTTTTCTGGTTCAGTCTACCTTCACTCCCTTGTTGATCTCATCCAGCTTCTGACTTGAAACACTATCTCCCTGCTGGTGTCTGGCAAGTCTAAAGTTCTGTCTCAGACCTCTCCCTTGAACTCCAGGCTCCAATCGCCATGTGAAATCTTAACTTAGATGTCTAGTAGGCATTGCAAAGTTAATCTTTCCAATTCTGAGCTCCTGATCTCCATTAAAAATGCCCACCCCACACTTAATGGCACTCCCTTTCAATTAATGGCAAATCCATCCTTTCAGTTGTTTAGGTCAAAACATCTCGTAGACTTCCTTGGCTCCTCTTTTTCCCTTATATTTTAAATCAAATCTGTCAGTAAGTCTTATAAACTCTACTTCTAAAATACACCCGGGAGGGGCTGGCCCGGTGGCGTAGTAGTTAAGTTTGTGCACTCTGCTTCGGCGGCCCCGGGGTTCGCTGGTTTGGATCCTAGGCATGTACCTATGCACCGCTCATCAAGCCACGCTGAGGCAGCGTCCCACATAAAGCAACTAGAAGGATGTACAACTATGGCATATAACTATCTACTGGGGCTTTGGGGAGAAAAAAGGAAAAAAGGAGGAAGATTGGCAACAGATGTTAGCTCAAGGCCAATCTTCCTCAAAAAAAAAAAAAATATATATATATATGTGTGTATATATACCTGAGTTTCACCCCCTTCTCACCATCTCCATCCTGGTCCAACCCACTGTCATCTCTCACTTGGGTTATTCAAAAAACCTCCTAATTGGTTTTTCTACTACCAACATGCCTCACTTCAGTCTATTTTTAGCCCAGCTTTATTACCAGATTGTCCCTGGTAATAAAGAAGTCAGATCATGACATTTCTCTACTCAAACCCCTCCAGAATGATTCCAAAATGAAAAGATTTTTAAAATAAAGTCCTCCAGAGTCTTCTCAGCTCATTTAGATCAAATCCAAAGTTTTTCCAGTGGTTCACAGGGCCTTACACACTCCACCGTGTCTCTCTCTGACCCCAACTCTTACTATCCTCCCCTCACACACTGTGCTGTAGCCACATTGGGCTCTTTGCTGTTCCTTGAGACAAGCTGAGTACACTCCTCCTCTGGCCTTTCACTCTACATGGGCTGCTCGTCCCCCAGACAGCCACACTGGCTGCTCCTTCACCTCCTTCAGGTTTTGACTTATGTCTCCTTCTCAGGGAGGCCTTCCCTGGGCACCCCCATTATAATTTCAAACCTCTAATTACTGTCTAGAGTTTTTCCTTGCAAGAGCCTGGTGAGTTTACTGTGGCTCCTTCTCCTAGCGGATCTTTGTTTCCTTCTCTATGAGACTGTGGAAACTCTTTTCTGTTTATCTGAGGGGTTTGGCTTAGTTTGTTAGCTTCCTGCCCCATGAAGGTTTAGGATTCAATAAATGTCTTGAAGGGAAACTAGAAGTACCAGAAATCCCTCAAGTCACTAATTTTGTCACTCTGGCCCTGCACAATTGTTAAAAGCTCCAATACTTGCTCTCTTCCCAAACAGTGGCTTGGGCCAAGCCTGGATTCTCAGCCAGCCCTGGGGGTCTAGTGGTTAAGATTTGGTGCTCTCATCGCTGTGACTGGGGTCCCTTTCCTGGTCAGGGAACCACATCACCCATCTGTTGGTTGTCATATTGTGGCAGCTATGTGTTGCTGTGACGCTGAAGGCTATACTGTCACGCATGGTGGCCAGGATTCAGCTGGAGCTTCCAGACTGAGACAGACCAGAAGGACCTGGCCACCCGCTTCTGAAAAACTGCTCATGAAAACCCTGTGAATAGTAGCAGAGCATTGTCTGATATATCACCGGAAGGTGAGAGGATGGCACAACAAGACCGGGCAGTGTTCCACTCTGCTGTACGCAAGTAGCCAAAATTGACTCTATGGCACTAACACAATAGATCTGTTTCCAGTGTCTTTAGATGCTCCCTGGGAAAAATGTGAAGTTATCTTACAGAAGATAAACTCACCATTCTCTGCTGCTCACCTCTCTGGAATATTAGCCCCTCTAGTTCTTGTTGATTCTGCAACTTTCTGATAGCTCTAAACAGATAAATTCTGTGTTTTATCCAGGTTTTCCAGTTAGTCTTGTTGGGAGCATTGGTCTACCACAAACTACTCAGTCCTACCATCCATCTCTCATATTTTACTTATTTTTCTTTCTTGGTCTGTCTCTCTGTGTTAGAATATAATTTTCATGACGGCTTATATGAGTCTATACTTTCAGGGCCTACAGCTGTGCCTGTCACAATGCGGGCCCTCAGTAAATATTTGTTGAATAAATATATATATGCTATCCAACTACCTGGGGTCCATAGACTAATTATTAACAAATTACAATGTTACTTTGAGGTAATCATGTGTAAAATATTGGCTATAAGCAAACCTAAAATTTACAGCAGAGTATCTGAGAAGGAGCCCCATATAGAGGCTGTTATCCTTCAAAATAACTGAAAACGAGGCATTAGAGTTTTAAGCAATTTCCAGTTGCAGCAAAGCATTAATAAACAGTGGTCATAAACGTGAGGCTCAAGTTGAAAATGACAAGTCCCGTAATTCCTAATTACAAGCATTAATTTGCAATTAAGCTCCATCTCACATAGAAAATCCTATGTAGCTTGTTCCTAAGAAAGTAATAGCAGAATTAATTTATTTAACTCTCATTAATTTTTTCATCTAATCAGTTTTGGGGAAGCCAGTTAATAAACATGGACAGATAGATAGATAGATAGATAGATAGATAGATAGATAGGTAGATAGAGTGAGCTGTGGATATCCTGATGAAGATTAAAATGTGGTTGCCAGGGGCTGAGAGGTAGGGGAAATCCAGAGATGCTAGTCAAAGGGTACAAGCCTTCAGCTGTAAGATGAATAAGCTCTGAGGATCTAATGCACAGTATGGTGACTATAGTTGACAATACTGTGTTGTGTACTTGAAATTTGCTCAGAGAGTAGACCTTAAGAGTTCTTACTGCACACACAAACAAAAAAAGGTAACTATATGAGTTGCTGGATATGTTAATTCACCTGATTCTGGTAATGATTTCATTAAGTATTCGTATATTAAATCATCACATTGTACAGTTTGTATATATAAATCTTATTTGTGAATTATACTTCAAGCAAACTGAGGAAAAAAACCCAAGCCCAGTCATTCCCCAAACATTTACCTGGCCAGCTGTGTTAGTGTTCCCAGTCTACCCCCAGCCCAGGACCTCTCTCAGCAGAGTGGGCTTTCTATGAAACACAGTCAGTAAAACAGAATCCTGCTCAAGTACTTCAAATTCTTTCTAGCCTGTTCAGAAGGTATTTTTAATACACAACAACCTTCTTTAAAATCTTTTCTTCCCATGGCTAACCTTCTCAATATCTCTTACACAGTTTGCTGTTGCTTCCTGAAAATCTAAATGTACCTCTTTCCTATTTCTCACTTTCTATTTCTCAACAACCATCACCACATAAAATAAAAACAACCACCTCATTCTCTGAGCTCTTGTTTTTGTTCTCATCTCTTCTTTCTTTTTTTTAAACTGCTTTATTGAGATATAATTCACATCCTTCTTTCTCACATTCATTTCACTGCACTCAATGGCAATCCTCACTAGCATACGGCGGATCAGCTTGATTTTCACAACAAAACCCAAGATTCTAGCGGGAAGTGAGGAGTAGGGGGGACTGGGACGGAGGGAAGGAAAGAAGTGTAAAGGGGAATGCCCACCTTGTCCTCGTTGAACAGAGGAAAGAAAAGATGCTTTGAATATTCATACAGAAAAAAGTATTTATACCACTAGTCACTTAAGTGGTCCCTGACGTAAATGAGCTTCCAGTATTGGGGGATGGATTACAGGGATATTAGGCAATAAAGAGTGGAGGTGGTAGCTTCAAGTACATCCTTTCTTTCCAACTTTGAGAAAGGAAGTACCTTCTTAGACCTCCCACAAATACCTGAAGTTTGAAATGTCCCAAACTAAAGTCATTATTTTTCCATAACAAAACTGCTTCGTTTTTCTCCTCATTATAGTTTGTGTTTTTATGATTCTTCTGCTTACTGAAAAAAGAAACCAGGAAGTGATCCTAGACCCTTTCTCTCCATTCCTTGCATTCCATCAGTCTCCAGGTTCATTACTGTACTTGATTCCTCATCTCTCATCTGGACCATCTTCACTAGTCTTCAGCTCTACAACCCCTCCAACTCATCCTCCATAACAGTGATTTTCAAATTGTGCTTTTTGGAACTCTAGTAGTTTTTGTTTTTTGCTTGTCTTGTTTTGCTTTGGGTTGTTTGCTTTTGGCTTTGTTGGCTTTAGGAATCCTTACTTCCACTTCAACTACAAAGCCTCCTTCCACCTTGCTCAGGGGACTTCCCCACGTAGGGGAAAGCACTGCGAGTCTTCCGTGTGCATACAGGCTTTGATATGTGCCTCAGTTATTTGTTATCTGACTGCAGTATTGTAATTATTTGACGTATAAGTCTGTCTCCTTTGGAGTGCGTTAATTTTCTATTCTTTGTACACTCAGATAATTGCAGAATTCTGGGTATGATATACATTTGGACAAAGAGCGGATGACATTGTTAGTAACAAAGACAGAGACAACAAGAAAGTGCTAGTTTGTGAAGGAGTTAAATAATTTGCTTTTGAAGACACTGAGTTTGGGTTTTCTGTGGGCCATCAAGCTGAAAATAATTAGTAAGCGATATGGATGTGGAGTTCAAAAGAGACGTCCAATCTGGAGATGCAGACTTTATTATTATCCGTATGTGGATTCTTAGGGCAACCCCAAATGGAAGCAATCTGTCTATTTAACCCATTGATTCTGGTGTGGAGAGAATTGCTCTGATGTGAGGAAGACTGTGTTGTGTCTTCCTCCTTCCCAAAGAAAGTTACCAGCTGGAGATCAAAATTTACATTTTAGAAGGAAGTGAATATGTAAAATAATTTAAAAATTTCATAGGAAGCATGTTTTTCTTTCAGGATTAAGAGGCTGTAAACATTTTCCGTTGGATATGAGAAGGCCATTTTAAGAGACGTGTTCTAGGGGCAATCGTTGGTTAGACTTGCATTTAAATCCTGACTCTATGAGAACCTGGCAGGCTGATTTGGTCTAAGTCAGCTAACCTTTCTCAGCTTCAGTATTCTTATTAGTAAACAGGAATAACAACACTTAAACTTGGAAGTATGTTCAATGAGATCACATTTGTGAAAGCATTCTATAATGCTTACACATAGTAGGTGCTCGATAAATTTCTTTAACAAATATTTATTGAGTTCTCTCTGTGTACAAGGCACTGTTCTAGGGACAAAGATCCCTGCCTGCATGGAGCTTGCACTCTAATGCAGGAAGAGGAGAGAAAACAATAAACAACGAATATAATGAAGATGCAAAATGGCAAAATAATCCATTTTATATCAAAAATTCATGTAGTGTAAGTAGTCACAAACTCAGTGCTTTTAGGCGCCAGGAAAGTAATCAAAATAAATGTCAGGTTGGTTGAAAAGACGAGCTCTTTTTTTATCCTGCTTTTGAGAAAGATGATAGTATCAAAAATATGTCTCTTTTCTCCCCCTAAATCTACCTTCAGAAAACAACAGTACAAGTATCGTGATAAATGACAATTGGCAGCCTTCCTATGTGAGACATGAATGGTAAACTTCACAGGGCACTGGCACTGGTAGAGGACACTGGGAAAGCCACCTGTCACTTCCAGCCAATTGGTGGCCTTTGGGAAAGTGGTCTCAGTGTTACCAGACTTGACAATTTTTCAAGAGAATTCACAAATTTGCATTTTGGGTGAAATGTCCTGATTTTTAAGGTAGTGATTATTCATCAATTTTTTCAACTGTAAAAGCTTCCCCTTTCCACCTCCCCCCGCCAAAAAATTTGCAGGCCACATCTGACCCGAAGATGTAATCAGATTTTAATCTCTGAAAAACAACCGAGGTTTTATTTATGTGACTTTTAAACCAAGTTTTTGCTGGGCGGGCCCCGTGGCATAGCGGTCAAATGTGTGCACTCCACAGCTGGCGGCCCGGGTTCGGATCCCGGGCACGCACTGACGCACTGCCTGTCAAGCCATGCTGTGGTGGTGTCCCAAATAAAGTGGAGGAAGACGGGCATGGGTGTTAGCCCAGGGCCAGTCTTCCTCAGCAAAAAGAGGAGGATTGGCATGGATGTTAACTCAGGGCTGATCTTCCTCACACAAAAAAAATAAATGTTTTTCCTCTGCAATGTTTTGTAAACTTGACAAGTGAAAGAGCATGTCTTTCTACTGTTATATAAGGAATAAATATTTTGCTAAGAATCATATTGACCTGGGGCAGGGTTACATTAGTTAAGAATGAGAAACAGTATTCTTCCTCCATATTTGCCCCCAGATTACCTCACTTCATTGTTCAATATCTTCCTTAGTTACAGTGCCCTGATTTTGCTCAGCTGATTTGCTCAGCTGAAAAACCACATTTCTCACTCTCTCTTGTAGAGAGAGATGGACATATGATTAAGTTCTCCCAAGGGTATGTAGGCAGAAGTTGTTGGAAGGAGCTTTTGGAAATGTTCCCTTAAAAGAAAGTCTTCCTCCTTCCCCTTTTTTCTGCTGTAGATACAGATGTGATGGTGGACTTGCACTAGCCATCTTGTGATTGTGAAGCAATTTGTACAAAACTTGGTTGAGCAGAAAAAGGGAAAGCTCCTGGGCCGTTGATGACATTAAGAAGCTCCATACAAGACCAAAATTCTCAACTTGTTTTACACTAGAGAAAGTAAACTTTTACCTTGTCTAAGCCACATTACTTCTGTTACCAAGTAGTATAATGCAAATTCTAGCCAATTTACTGAGACCATTTTAAAAATACTTTTTTATATAGCCTATAATGTGGAACAGCAGAATTCCAGCTAACTCAATTAGCATATGGAATCACCATTTGTCAAACAACAAAACCATAAAATTGTCTTCTTTGTCACAGGCTGAAACTTTTGCAATTTCCTGTGTTTGTTAAACACACCTTTACTCATTTTGAAGTCTATTTGAGGAGGCATAAAAAACGTTTAAAGTTGTGGTAAAAATTCATTGGATTAATTAATAGGAAAATAAATTTTATTTACTTTTATTTACCTATATATAATAAACTGAAAAATTAGACCATGCCTCAGGCTATTAGAATGCAATCAAATATCCAATCTCTCAGACTCAAGGGAAGACACCAATTTGATCACACAATTCATAGAGACAGAGGATGAAGTGGTGGAAATAATATGCTAAATTTTAAAATGTATGTCTTTAGGGAAGATTTTTTCATTTAAATTCTTAATTTAATGCATCAATGCATTAAATATTGGTATTAAATATTAAATGCTATATATAAACTAAAAAAAAAAACAAAACCTTGTCAAGCGCAGGTGTAAGGGAGAATATGATGATGAATAAAATGTCATCCCTGCATTGAAGAACACCATAGTTTAGCTGATAAAACCAACAAATAAAATCCTTTTTCTAGTTAACGAGATTAAAGTAAATTACATTCAATGACTACATAAGATTATATAATAGGTTAATAGAAGAATCCAGATCTCCTTACTCCTAGGTTTATGGCTTCCTACAAAGGCAGGCTTCTGACTTTAGAGAAGATGGAAGATACTATTTTCAAGTGACACAGAAAGGGTACACCTTTTTTGATTTTCATGAAGTAATTAACATTTCACTTTGCTTCGAAGCTGTTTAGAGAATACTGAAATATCTTCAAGACTAACCATTTTTGAAATCTTAGCCAAAAGAAAATGAGTTCCCAAGGCAGATTAAGTTTATTGAATCATGACTTAGGTAAATCAATTATTTCCATCCAATCTCTGTTCTCTCCCTATATCAGATTAGATTCAGCTACATTTAACTGAAAACCTAAAATTTCATTGCTTATACATACAAAGGTTTATTCACTCAAGTGAACAAGTCTAGAGGCAGGAAGTGCAGGGCAGGTTTGGAGGCTCCAGGAAGTCGTCAGGGATCCAGCCTCCTTCTATCTTCATGCTCCACCATTCTCAACAAATGGCTCCCGGCTTTCAATCTGAAGCATCACAAGACCGAGTACCAGGCATCACATCTGTGTTTTAGATATCATGATATACAACTGGGGGGAGCAAAAAATCCCCATACATCTTTCAGATGAATCAGCTCCTTTAAGATCCATACTCAGAAATTTCATACACAGCATTTCACTTACTTCTCATTGGCCAGAATTTAGGACATATCACACTTCCTTCAAGAGGGTTGGCAGATAATGGTCTCTTAGCTAGGCACATAGACACCCTGAAGCAAATCAGAGCTCCATCTCTAAGGAAGAACTAGATTAGGGGATAGTTGGCAGACAGCCAGCAGTCTCTACCATGACACCCACAAAATGCCAAGGGACGTGTGTTTGTCAGTGGCAAGTGTTCTCTTCACATTTAACTTTAAGTATATTTAATATTAAAACATCAATACCAAATTAATATTTAAGACTAAGATTAATATTCAACATGCTATATATAATTATGTATATTATATATTTATATTGTTTTATATTTAATATTAATTAATAATACCTTAATATTAAAATTAAAACAACTCTGAAAATTTGTCTTGATTTTCTTCTACCTGATTTCCCAGTCTGAAACAAATAGAAATAATCATGACAGAATATGGTTACTTAATGTAACACAATCGGTTCTGACAGGTTCTTAGGCACACCCATGATAAAGTCAGCTACACCCAGAAAAATAGAAAGTTAAAAATGTTCATGGTGATAAACTGGCTGAGTAAGAAAAGAATACATCAAGACACCTATGTGTCAAAATGATCTAGGGAGACTGCGAGCGTGTAGCTTAAACTGTCAGGATTATTCAGGGTGGTTTTTAAACATAATTTGGTTAATTTGTTGGACAGGCCTGACCAAAAATAAATTATTGTCAAAATATGACTTTTTTCTTAATTATGAGTTAGCCAAATGGATTTACTAAGTAAAGTGGCAATGAACACTGAAACCAGTGGCAAGGTAACCATTAACAATTAGGTAGCTAGTAACTAAAGGTTTTTTTTGCAGGCGGTTATTAATTATAGCCTTTGTTTCTCTGAGCATTGTTACCTGTGCTGCTTATTCTAAAAGTCATGTACACAAGCAGTATATTATCAGACTCCCAATGGGTTCCTTATAGATAACATCTCTGATGCTTGGGTCACCATGGTAACAGGTGCTTAAGTTGTTTTTCAGGAACTGAGAGTGGACTGCTTGTCCAGTTCAGGCCAGTTGAGACCACCAACACATAACCTGGGCATGATCAAAGGTCTAATAAGTGACTCTTAGACATGAGAGGGGCTGAAAACTACCCCCTCAGATCATGCTAATGCTACCATTTTGTGAACATGCCTCCTATGAAGAGCCACGAAGCTTGACCACACTTGCACAGGTCCTCAATTACCTCACTTCTCCTTACCTCCAATCACCTATCCCCACACATCAGATCACCCTGGCCCGTTATCCCATAAATTCTCCTAATTCCCATTTTTGGGGAGGTAGATTTGAGACTTGTTCTGTCTCCTTGCTTGGCTACCTTGTGAATAAACCCTTTCTCTGCTGCACAACTCGTCATCTCAGTGATTGGCATACTGTGCAGCGGGCAAAACAAACCTGGTTTGGTAACAACATGTCATTTACTTAAACTTGGTTACCTTATGTGTCATTATGTATCCTCTCATATATGGCACTGTTAGCTACAAACTTCACAGAAAGTCAATTATCCAGGTACATAAAAACACAGAGTGGGGGGTTCTGCTTTGTGAGTGGTAAGAGGCAGGGTGGTCTTGAATTTAGGTCACCAGGTGAGCTGGGACAAATTTCCCTACCATATGGCTGCTGTAGACCTACTGCATGAGGCCACCTGTGTCACTCACTCTAATTGACTAATTGTGTTGTTCACCTATTAGTTTTTGCAGGTTTCCTCTCAAGGGATCGTCTATGCAGTGCTTATCAAAGTTTCATGTACATACGGATCTCCTGAGGATCTTGTTGAAACACAGATTCTGATTCAATAGATTGGGAGTGGGGCCTGAGTCCACTTTCCTCCCAAGCTCTCAGGTGATGTGGACAACTCTGAGTAGCAAACAGCTAGTACTGAGCTGAACTTGACAGTACATCAGAAACGCCCGCAGGACCTCACCTTCAGAGTCTCCTATTTAATGGGTCTCCTGATATGATCTATTTTCTTTTTCCTAGGTAAGTAGAAAGACAAATGCAGTATCTGTGCAAATGCAATGTTCCTTCAGATTTATTAGATGAGCAAATAAAAGAGACCAGAGAGATGCAGCAATATACGTAGTTTGTTTGTTTCATTACTCTAATCTAATTTAGGATTTTCAGCTAGTACAGGACTTTCATAACTAACACATCACAAAAATGAAGTTAGCGTTTCTTTTTTATGATAATAAAAATCCTCAATTCTAAAACACGTATTATGAATATTTTCCAAATAATATAGCATATTCCATTTTCTAAAAGTAAACATATGCATTGATATCAAGTTTTATAAAATATTTTTAATAAACTCAGGAGGATTTAAAAGCTCGGTAAAGAAACTGTTTAACAAAGCTCATTTATAATAATTATATCAATTTTCATCTATCTTGGTGTTTCCATGGAATTTTTCACATGAAATAGTTTGAGACCTGAATCAAGATAAGGAAAATGTAATTGTATATTTTCTCTAACTATAGATTTAATTATTAAAAAAAATCATGATTAACTTATTGACAATGAATTTACTGACAATTAACTTATATGAAATAATCCATAAAGTACCAAGGTTTATTATAAAACTAATTTCGTAAACAGTCCAGTGGAGTTTCATATATTTCATCAATCATAAAATTAACATTTAATTTTGAGCATAAACAGAGAATGACTTTGAAATTCCTAAATAAACCATGAGACAGTCTTAGTTCCTCCATGATATTTTTACTGATATTTTGAAAACATTTAAATAGCCAAAACTGCTTAATGCAAATTCATTTCCCACACTTTCTAATAATTCTGGTAATACTTTTAGAGTGTCTTCTCTTGCTGACCGAGAAATCTTCCATTGGCCTTTAATTGTACTTTATGTTCAGATATAAATGATCTCTTTCATAGTTAAGCAAAAGCAAGAAATACGAAGACATAAACAAACACAAAAGTTAATGTTTGGCTAATGATTTTTAATTGCTCAGAAAACATTCTGCACCTACATTCAAGAATATAACTTAGCATGATATGATATATTTCCAAATTTTTAATTATATTACATTTTAAAATTTCAAAATATAATGGTATTATATATTTTAAAATTTATATAAAAATTTGTATAAAATTATATTTGAAATATAATAAAATTATATTTTAAAATTTCAAAACTGGTATCATTGTCAGAGTAATGAGTACATCAGACAACAGAAATTGCATTACCCCAAAATTATTTTACTCACAAAGGCTATAAAAATCAGACATTGTAGACATCTTATAAAATAAAATCTTACTTAATAAAACTACTTGTTTCTTCTGCTCTAATATCCAATTTCATATCAAGTAACACCTTTAATCAGAAACTGTAACTGAGAATGAGACTTGAAAAATCAACCACTCATTTTTTTCAATAGTTAACTAGTTAATAGATTAGAAAAAAAAGTTTTTGTCTGAATGAGAAATATCTGTGTGATATATACTGTTATTGTTTATAAATATATAGAGTTTGGCACAAAGACTATTAAAATATTATTTAAATACATGGCTTTTTTCCTAAATCAATAAAATATAATATCCTATTAAAATTTTATACATTCAATATAATTTATGAACTTGTGTTCATTCATTTATCCATCATGCAACAAATGTTTGGTGTTACTTTAAAAGATTTTAATTTTTTAACATATACATGCCAAACACTATGTCTGATTTTCTTAAAGTAATTACCAATGTAGACTGAGTTTTAAGTTCCAATATGGATGCTCATTCAATTTTTAGCATATTCAAAGGGCTAAGCACTGTGTTTCAGGGTTGCCAGCCTCAGGCCTGCTCTGCTAGTTCCACAAATGCTTGAAGATGGCGGCCCTGTGTCAAACTAGAGAGTACATGTTCTTGCCAAGGTATTTATATTTTAAAAAGGTAATGGTTCATCATGGTGGGCAAACAATATATTTGTGGGTCTGAGTCAACCCAGGGACATTAAGGTTGCAATTCTTTCATGGAAATCCTCTCGTGTGATCCTCATAAAATCTCTGTGGCTCAAATTGCTGTGGCTTGTTCTGGTTCATGTCTTTCCAACAATCCTAGAAGCTGTAAGAACCTGATAACACATTCCCCTGGGCAGAGATCCAAGCACCAAACTCTGAAAGCTCCTGAAAGAAAACAGCACTGGAAGCACCTCCACAAGTAAAAAGTGTAGTGAGAAATAAGCTCTTATTTACCAAATCAAAGACTGTACAAAAGAATACTTAAAAATCCTTCCATACGTAGTCACTCGGGTAGAGGAAGCAATTCTCTGGCACCAAAGACAATATTCCTAAAAGCCTTATTCTCCCCAAGATTTTGAAGAAAATATTTAATTTTCATCTAAAATAAAATTTCATTTCTCATTAGCCTCTACAATACGGCTCTCCCACATACTCTTCCACAGCGTATGAGGTAACATAAGTTTTTAAACAGAGGGTGCAAGAAAGCACAAGTACAGTCCAGAAAGGGGCAATATATACATGCATAGAAAAGAAAATTAATAAATGAAACTTTGATTTCTAGAGAACATGGAAGTTATACCAGACAAGGAGAATCTAAGGGAGCTTCATATTTATAGTAGCCTTATCTATACATGACTTAAAGTTTACCTCCAATAAACAAATCCATTAGCAGATGCTGCTATCATTTTATATGCAATAAACTCCTACATAGGTATTTGTAGATGTCACTCTATTAAAGGCACATTTATTTCTTTACACATGTCTTCGCTAGTGCCCTAAATTTGGGTTCCAGATGATCTAAAAACTCAAGTCCCTCTTCTTCCTGCCGATCACTGCAGCAGCCTACCGAGCCGGCCACGGACCCTTTCCCTTCATAGTTGTACGAACGCACATAGTCTTCAGAATGTTTGTGCTCCTCATCTTGTCCACACAGATACACCTTCTGTATGGCAAAAGAGCACATTTTATTATTTCTTTAAAAACACCTAAACACACTAACATAAAAATAATGTCTTTGATTTACCTTTTACTGTTTAATTTTTAATCAGAGTGTGTCCTCTAATGGATTCCTATGTATAAAAAATGCACATGATTGGTCTGTATTATATTCATTCTTAAAATATAGCAAACACATAGATGTTCCTAGTGAACATATTTATGAAAATTAAAGCTAGGCATGTATCACAAAACTAACTTACAATTTCCCTTTTGAATATAAGATTTGTATAGTTGAAATGTATCTCTGTGGCTTGTTTGCATATTTTGGAGAAACCAATATAGGCTATGATTCTTATCTTTACACGCTATTAAATAGCTATAATAATGTAGTATATTAAACTGGCTAATATTAACCTATATTAATTAATCTGAACATAAAACAAGGAACTAAAACCCAAAATAAGAGCTTAACAGTCTATCTGGTTGATGTTGATAGCCAGGACTTCATAACCACGGAGGATTCAACACACTGAAAAATGTTTATAATTTATGATCAATGCATTACTTTATAACAAATATTTCACTCCAGGTGATTTTCCTGGTAATTTTTAGGGAAGAACCTATCAGTCTTCTTACACTTCCTAAATACGTCTACATACGCCACTCCTAGAGAGTTTTGTACACTTTATTTTAAAAATTGAACTTCAAAAGATCATTTTTCTCTTTGGGTTTGGAACTGACATCCATATCCATGATAATTCAACATTAAAAAGGTGATGAGTTCCGGCTGTAAGGAGGAAAACTTTCGGGAAACCCTGATTTATAGATAGTGTTTAACTTTCATGTAATAGGAACTTAAAGACATTGGCACTTACTTCGCCAAGCCGCGGTTGGGTGAAGCTGTGCCATTCGTTGTATGTGAATCGGCCAGTATCTGTTACTCCCTGTCCCACTCCTTTGACAGACTCCAGGCTCTGGTGTCCACCTCCTTTGCCAGAATCCAAAGTGTATCCACCTTTGACCATCTCAAAACTTTGCTGTGTTCTGACTCCTTGGCCACCAGCAGTGCCAATAGACACACTTGTGTCACATATGTTGGATGTCTGTGTGGGGAGTCTAATATTTGCCTCCTATAAATAAAATTAGAGTTACAAAATGAATGAATCAAATTGAAACTAATAATTTGCTTTCATTTCTTTCCCACCACAGGCAAATCATGTACTTCTTACGCCTCTCAGTTCCCCAAACATAAAATCAGGATAATAATCGTACTCATATGGTAGGTGTTATGGGTTGAACTGCCCCCCCAACAAAGTTCATATGTTGAAGTCCCAACCCGCAGTGCCTCAGAATGTGTTCTTTTTTTTTTTGTTTTGTGAGGAAGATCAGCCCTGAGCTAACACCTGCCAATCCTCCTCTTTTTGCTGAGGAAGATTGGCCCTGGGCTAACATCCGTGCCCATCTTCCTCCACTTTATATGGGACGCCGCTACAGCATGGCTTGACAAGTGATGCATCGGTGCGCGCCCGGGATCCGAACCCTGGGCTGCGGCAGCAGAGAGCGCGCACTTAACCGCTAAGCCACTGGGCCAGCCCCCGGAATGTGTTCTTATTTGAAGATAGGGTCATTGTAGATGTAATTAGTTAAATTAAGGTAAGGTCATACTCAAGTAGGATTGGTCCCTAATCCAATATGACTGGTACCCTTATAAAAAGGGGAAATTTGGACACAGAAATGCACACAGTGAGAATGCAATATGAAGATTTAATTTATCCTGCCATAAGCCAAGTTACTACCAGAAGCTATGAGAAAGGGCTGGAACAGATCCTTCACTAGCACCTTCAGGGGGAGCATGGCTCTGCAAACAGCTTGATTTCCAATTTCCAGCCTCCAGAACTCTGAGACAATAAATTTCTCTTGTTTAAGTCACTCAATTTGTCATACCTTGCTATGGCAACCCTAGGAAACTAATGGAATAGAGCTGTGGCATTTAAATAAATTAACAAATGCAGGGCACTTGGAACTCTGCTTGGCATAATAAATGCTCAATAAAACCTTAGCTATTATTATTATTACTATTATTATGTAATAATCAACTGTCATCATTGGATCACCATACAATTCAAAGGAAAGTGAAATCTGACTTACCATTACTTCTTCTCCGGGTCCTTCAGTATTTGATACGATTAAATTTTGCTGGGCTACATCTTCTGGAAAACATTTCTTTACTGTTCTCTTAGCAGTGACACAGAAACATGTAAACAGAACACCTAAAAAAATGAAAATATTTAAGTAAAATGGTTTTTTTTCATGCTGGTATATGTTAAGTCATTTGAATCATATGATTTTTTAAAAAAGTTTCTTCACAGTACTCTTAAAAATTTGTTCCATGAATTGATATCTCTTTGGGTCATAAAATTTAAAATAGAATACTAACAAATGTATTATTATACAGATCATCTTTGTCTTAGTGAGCCTTATGTTATTAGGCTACATAAGAAACAAATCAATACAAAGTAATAAGGATGAAGTGAGAAAAGTTTAGTAATAGCTCTCTTCCTAGGTCAAGAATTAGCTGTTTCTCTTACTTCCTTCACACTGGAATAGTAACTTCATTTGATTGAAATTTAAGCTAATATTATTGGTATTTAAAATCCATATAGAACACACTCAAGGGGTTTAGAACCACAAAACAAAGAGCATTAGGCGTAAATACAAACAAGAAAGGCAATTACATAAAATCAGTGCCTGGTTTTGAAAGTGTGCATCAACTAATACAGTGCTAAAAGGAACACCCAGTTTAACCTGAAACTCAAATCAATGAATTAGGACACAGCAAAGACATGGGAAAAGTTTGCAAATGCAAATAGGTTGTGTGTAGTCAAATAGACAATTACAAAAGAAGAGAAGGAAGGAAGGAAGGAAAGAAGGGAGGGAGGGAGAAAGGAAGGAAGGGAGGGAGGGAGGGAGGGAGAGAGGGAGGAAGGGAGGAAGGAAGAGAGGGAGGGAGGGAGGAAGGAAGGGAGGAAGGAAGGGAAGGAGGGGGGGAAAGGAAGGAATGAAGGGGGAAGGATGTAAGGGAGGGATGGAGGGAGGAAGAAAGGAAGGAAGGAAAGAGAGAAGTCTGGGCAATGATTTCCATCACTTTTGCATCTGCAAAACACAGTTTGCAGAATGCAAAATCTTAGCATCCTTTGCACACATTACGTTTCCTCAGCGGTTCACCATAGGATGATTTCCCACTCATTGGAGCCTTCTTAAGATGTGTGCTACATCACTTCATTAATAACATCCAAGTAAAATTTGAAACTACTCTGTTTTCACTAGTTCTTTTTGTGCGTTCACTACATAAATTTGGCTGGTTGAAAGAGTATAATATTTTGTAAAGAAGGATATCAACAATAATTTTATCCAACATCTTCATTTTACATATGGAAAAATGAGATCAAAGAAGAGTAAATTTTTTACCCAGTGTCTTACAGCTAAGTATTGGAAGAACTGAGGCTACATCTCTGAAACTTACTTTAACTTTAATCTGTTCTTACTCATATGTTTCTTCTTATGGCTCAGAACCCCAAGTCAGATAGTATGTACAAGATTTTCAAACTGACACATTTACCTAAGGCTATAAATGTCATTGATACAAAGAATTGCCATATACATATTTTTTAAATATTAGAAAAAACTTCAGCTAACACATTCTAGATAGTTATACTTACATAACAACAATGCAGAACCCAACACCATGGCAAGAATAGCCCATTTTCCAAGTATTACATTTGATGGCTTAACATCTCTCACATCTGGAATAGTCATTCTACAGTCAGATGGAGTTTTACAGTCACATACTCTCACTGATAACATGTGTTTTGCAACCAAACCATGTCTATCTTTTATTTGGATAGGCACCGTATAATAGTTATAATCAAGATTTTGCCGTTGACGAAGAATGGCAGTTTTACCTAAGGCAAAAAAAGATAGAATATATATTGATATGACATTTCGGTAGCTATATTTTTCCTACTTGCTATTCCTGGGGGGTTAGGGGGCAGGAATTTAGGTTAGAAAAAATTCCAGTGATTCATTTTTTTTCTTAAAAATTATTTTGATTTCTCAAGAAACCAGAAAAAATAATTGATATTGCTCTACATTTATGTTAGAATAATCTATACTTAATATGTTATTCAAATATTATCTTAAAATAGATGTATATGTTTTCTTAAAAGATATTTGGAACAGGAGTCTAAACTTAAATATATTATTCATTGCTTTAAAAGAAGCAAGGCATTATCCTATTTTTTAAGATCAATAAAATAATTTCCTAACACGAATATTTATTTCGTATAATGAACTAAGGTGAAAGTCAAGACCATCAGCCATCTTGAGTTCCTACTAATTACAAGATTTAACAAAATTACACACCATCCTTTGTTTCTATAGTCCAAAGTTTGCTGGCAGAATTATCCAGAAAGAATTGAAAAGGTGGACCATTTTCAGGTCCATCTGGATCTACAGGTTCTAGAACAGCAGAATCCTTAGTATTTCGACAAATTGTCACTTCTTTTTCAAGTTGTGGTGGGTGATCGTTATTATCTTCCAAAAGAATTAGTAATGTTCCAGTGCAAGATCTGCCATCTAAGAAAAATTAAAAATAGGTTATTTCTTCGCTTAAAAACTTATTTCAACAATCTTTATGATACACAGTTGACGTGTGCTTTCTGCTAGTTGTGTGAAGTTGAATTAGCACACACACTTCCTGGATCACAAATATCATTGCTACAAGTACAAAATAGTGGCATGTCAGTCTTCCTTGAAGATTGATGACTGTATCAGATGATAACTTGAGGCGTTTTTCAAAACTAAAACGTGTGAGATTATGAGATGTCACTGCAGAATAACCAGTTGAAAGTAAAATTGATTTATCACATCTTTCTTTATAAAGAGCATATATTCATCCTTAGAATACAAAGATTTTACATTTGGTCATCAATCACCTCCTCGACTTCCTCTCCTAACCATTTCCTTTATCAAACCCACTAGATGCTCTCCTTCCTGTCTGGTACATTCTGTTGCCACTGCTGGAAATACTTTTCTCCTCCTTTTTGCCTGACAAAATTCTATTATCCCTTAATGATCCTCCTTGCGAAACTTGCTACGACTTTCGCGGACAATGGTAGCCATATTGTCCTTTGATTTCTCAGAATACTATTTGGCTCATCATTGGCTCACACACTGAATTGCGAACATGTTCATAGTAAGAGCTAAGTCCTATTCATCTTGAAAGCCTACTGCTCTGCCCAGTACTTCTCGGACAACTTACAGCTTAATATTAACACAATGGACATAATGCACTTACTATACTTTGTAAAAAATTTAATTGAATAAACCATTAAAATAAGTTTGCACCACCACCCTAATTCAATTAATATGTTTTTGAGAATAGGAACTCTTACTCATCTCTATTCTCTAGATCACCACTATTATTGGCCTAATGCTTTATGTCTCAATATTTTTAATTAAAATAGTGTCCGTTATTTGTGTTTAAGAGATAACAAAGTTCAGAAAACATGTTCAGATTTTACCATTTGTGAAAAAATAACAAACTATAATAAATGGTAAACTTTCAAAATTGAAATAGACAATTGATGAAATTTCTCATTTTTTTTTGCTTTGAATACTGGTCTAAATTTTGGAACATATATGTTGAATTTATCATAAAGACTACTATAAATCATATGCAAATATAATGTTTTTTCTTTTTAGTTTGAAATAACACTTAATCCAGATCATGTAGTGTATCTCAGTGAAATTTTTTTTCTGTTGAATAACTACAAAATTAATTTATTCAAAATGACTTTTAAATTACTTACTTACATAAAGTAACCACTGTATATATCTATTTAAAAGTTATTCTATTTGAACAAGTTTTTAAAATATCTAGAAATAAAAGAGAGATATAACTTTTATAAGAAGAAATCTGCAATAGCATATAAACATTTTGAGACTGCCAGACATTTGTAAATAAATGTGAACACAAGTAACAACTTCAAAATCAGCAAACTAACAAAAAAGTGAGTAACAGGAAAAATAAATTTTTTTAAATAAAAAAATATAGTTACAGTCATTATGTATGAGTCAACATGTGTGCTATGATTTTACTTTTTAAAATTTAAGCAGAGAGCAGTTTCTCTTTATGGAACAATAAAAAGAGATCACACTTTAAAAATCAAATCAAGAAGTAGACCGCCAATCGGAAAGCAAACCAAGACTCATTTAATCCTCTATTTTGGCCAACATTTATCACATAATATAGTTTTCCATCATAGTCTCTATTTTAAGCATGTTGTTAAAAACAAATGCTTGAAATTATTAAAATGGATGGTAGTCAAAACCAGAGCTGAAAATAAAGTCCTAGAAGCCTTCTAAAACTACATTTGTAGTTTTAGAAACATGACTGACATGTTTTCACCTTACTTCTGGGAAATAGAGCCAAAAGTAAGATTGTGGTTGAAGATTATGGTTGAAGATTGTGAAAAAGTAGGTATGTTTGTCTACCTCTAAACTTTAAATTAAGCACATAAGCAAATCCTAAGTATCAGTGAGTAAGGATTATCCCACTCTCAGGGCTGGGAAGTACATCTTGGGTTAACTAAAATCTAAGCTTACAACATGTCAACAATGGGGACTCTGAAAAGCAACAGTTCCCCATTGCCATGTGAATGTTTTCAAGAACTGGAAGTTCACTGCCTTATGAATCAGTCCACTCCACGCACAGAGCTCTATAATTAATTGTTAGAAAGTTTTTAGGTTCTTTCTTGGCAAGCTACAATATGGTTCCTAATCGTTTCCAACAACTTGTTCACGTTCTTTTTGGACTATACACACAAAATGTTTACCTCTTCCACAGGACAACCCTTAAATATTTGTTATTTTAAGAAAATTCGTTTTACAGCCAAATATAACAAAGCGTTTTGTAAACTTTTTAACCCAATTTTTTATATTAAAACTGATTGTTCCAAGTGCCAATTATACACCTGGAGTAGCAAAGCTCTTGGTAGTGAAATTGACAGTCTGGACCTGGAGACGCATGAGACTCTCAAACGACAGAGGACTGAAAACACCAATGCGTAAAGATACATGCACCCCTGTGTTCATTGCATTGTTATTCACAATAGCCAAGACTTGGAAGCAACCTAAGTGCCCATCAAGGGACGAATGGATAAAGAAGATGTGGTATATATATACAATGGAATACTACTCAGCCATAAGAAACATTGAAATCCAGCCATTTGTGACAACATGGATGGACATTGAGGGTATTACACAAAGTGAAATAAGTCAGAGGGAGAAGGTCAAATACCATATGATTTCCTTCATTAAGTAGTAGATAATAACAACAATAAACAAACACATAGAGACAGAGATTGGATTGGTGGTTACCAGAGGGGAAGGGGGGAGGGAGGAGGGCAAAAGGGATAATTAGGCACATGTGGGTGGTGATGGGTTGTAATTAGTATTTGGGTGATGAACATGATGTGATCTATGCAGAAATAGAAGTATAATGATGTACACCTGAAATTTATACAATGTTATAAACCAATGTTACTGCAATAAACAAAAAATTAAAAAAAAAAAAAAGAAATGACAAAAAAAAAAAAAAAGATCGGCATGAAGCAAACATACGCCAAAAGCTCTGCTCTGCCAGGTGTTTGGTAAAGGGATGCTTTAGCAAAGAAAAAGGTTCCTTGTAAGAAAGTGATCTCACAATCAATCTAGCTAGAGGAATAGAATATACCTAAGAAACAATGAAACACCCTTTCATAGAGAAGACACCTCACTTATGATAATTAACATATTATTCCAGGAAAGGAGGGCTTAAAAGGTATTAAGAGAAGAACCTAACAAAGATAATGGGAACAATCACAGAGGTTGTCAGTGTGATTCATTTGAAGAGACCTTAATTTCAAACAGGAGAGGGTAGTGCTATTCTAGGCTGAGGGTGTATAAAATAGTGTTTTCTAGAGTGACAGTAGGGACACTAGCCTGACTGACAAAGACAATTGGCACAAAAAATACAAAGAAACAAACTGGATTCTAAGAAAGCTAAGAGAATACTTAGATCATTATCCTGAAATATTTATGAACATCAAAACTAAACGTTCATGTGGAAATGTAAGTACAGTCGGCCCTCTGTATCTCAGGTTCTGCATCCCCAGATTCAACCAACCATGGATGAAAGGCCTACATCTGTACTGAACATGTACAAACTTTTCTTGTCATTATTCCCTAAACAATACAGTATAATGACTATTTACATATCATTCACATTGTATTAGATATTATAAGTAATCTAGAGATAATTTAAAGTATATGGGAGGATGTGCATAGGTTATAAGCAAATACTACACTGTTTTACATAAGAGACTTGAGCATCCTTGGATTTTGGCAACAGTGGGGAGGGGTGGGTCGGAGGGGGGGTGGCCCTGGAACCAGTCTCCCTGATTCAGAGGGGCAAATGTAATTACTTATATATTTGGCTCTTGGAAGTATATATTAATGGATTAAAGTTCAAAGAAACAAAATCCTTCATGTCACTATATGGCCTTGCATTAAAATTTATAACATGCTTATCTTTACTTCTTCTTGAGCATACCCAGGTTATCCATGAGCCTTGGACACAGACTCATACAGGTCAGACTTGGTGTTTAATTTCCTTGTACTATGATCACTGTGCTTACGGACATTGTCTTTGCGCACCAAAGACAAAGTTAATTTCTTCTATTTCTGTTCTCCCTATTTTCCTTCTCTCCAAATAGTATTTCATTTTCCTATCACCAAGCTTCTGCATTTCTGTGAAATCTCCTCCCTTTATACTTTAATTTGGGCAGCTCTTAACTGACTTCCACTTCTGATGATACCCATACATTCTTTTATGGGGAAAATGTTCATACCATAGAAGCTTTTATGAGAATATATAATCTTTTAATTGATATCATGTGAGAATTTGACCTTGTCTTATGAATTCTAGTTTCCATGGCAACTTGCCTAGTACTCGGAACTTACTAGATAATTGATATTTGTGGAGTAAATGAGTAAACATAAATCTTTGTTTGACATCATAATTGTGTTCTTGAACCATTCAGATTTCACTTTTACTTATATAGGGGCAGCAAATCACCCAGGATTACCGAGTAGTGGCAACATTAGCTATATTTCTCAGCTAATGTTTTCTCCATTCTTTAGTTGTTTTTCTTTCTACCTACATTGAAAGAACTACATTAAAAGCATGTGTGAGAGGTATCAAGAGGAAAGGATGATCATATGCAGATGGTTAAATAATGATATTCACATTTAGGTTTGCTTTCAGATTTTGAAACCTAAATATTTTTGGCTCATGGCAATAGTTCTTTAAAACTGCTTGGGGGCCGGCCCGGTGGTGTAGTAGTTTGCGCACTCCACTTCAGTGGCCAGGGGTTGATGGGTTTGGATACTGGGTGTGGACCTACACCACTCATCAAGCCACCCAATGGCGGTGAGCCACATACAAAATAAAGGAAGGTTGGTACAGATGTTAGCTCAGGGCCAATCTTCCTCAAGCAAAAAGAGGAGGATTGGCAACAGGTGTTAGCTCAGGGCCAATCTTCCTCACCAAAAGAAAAAAAAAATGCTTGGTAACTGATTATGATGTGCAACACAGCGTTTCCATCCCAAGGCAACAGGAATAGAACAAGGCTGAGTGAGGAAGTAAGAAAAAACCTGAACGAGGAAGATGTGTATGAATTGGCTTGCCTTTCTCAAATAAATTATAAGCAACCAGCATCTTTATTATTTTAATCTTTGTGTCTTCTCAGAAAATCGTTTTTTAGTAGATGTGGCTTTTATTGTAAAGCTATAGAAAAAGTAGAGACATAATATATAAGAAAACTTTTTTCTTTATTTTATTAACAAAATATCAAGGGGAAAAATGAATAAATATGAACCATTTCATGACTGACTTTCAACTTTTGTTAATTTCCATGGGATTAGATATGTATTTATTCAAACACTCACCTATTCCTTCTAAAGAAATTCAGTGATTCTGTAGAAAGACAGCAGCATTGCTGTATCAGCTTGTTTGTTTTGAACATCTAGCATATAAAAATATGCTAACCATAAAAATAGTGGAAATTGTCTTGGATTAGGAAGATAGTCAAAAGCATAAGCTCTATCATAAAAGCCCAAATTCATTCATCTTTATGGAAATTTACCCCAAAAGGGTGAGCAAATAATTGGTGTAATGGAATGCAATACTGTGACTTCTATTTATATTTTTTATCATCCTCTTTTAATATCTATTTTGTGTAGTTTTATGATGCATACATTAGCATTACTATGTATACATAGCACATATATATTAATAAACATACTAGTAAATATATGGAGGTTGTTGTCTCAGCCTATTGATAACCAGTGTTGTGGCTGAACCAGGCCTTGTGTCTCTTATTATGATTGCAAGATGCCCTCAGCCATAACCATCAGGAAACTTTGAAAAAAAGGTTTATTACTTATGAATCCTGTGCCACAGAGTGAGATCACATGGAGAAGCAGAGAGAGAGAAGGGGAGAGAAAAAGAGAGGGAGAAGGAGAGAGAGAGAGCGAGAGCCCCTGGGTTTTGCTTTTATTGGGGTCGAAGATGGGAACGTAGGGTTTTGTAGGCTCACTCTTTATTGGTGAATTTCAAACATAAGATCAGGAATTTAAAGCAGTGGGGGAGGGGAGAGGGGTGGGGGAGAAGAAAAAACAAGTGGCCTAAGTGTTGAGTTATTGAAATGAACCAAGATCTCTGAAACAAAGGAGCCTGGGGTGTAGGGGTGGGGTGGGGTGGGATGGCAGCCTGGGTCTTTGTCTAATCCTGTGGCTGGCAATGGGTTTACTCCAGATAGCCATCTTCCAAGTGGATGCCTCTTTGCAGTGTATGCCTCGGCAATCAAAGCTTAAATCAGGCACTCTCATTCCAAAAAGAAAAGCCAATTGTCAGGGTTTACACTAGAATGGGATGTATTCAAAAATGGCTTACTGCTAGGATGGTCAAAAGGGTTTTGAGATCGCTACTTTATGACATTTGAAGGACATTTCCTCACAAGATAAGATCTAGAATTCACCTTAGAGAAGGATTGCCAACCACAGCAAAAAACTTAAGAGTCATCATTTGATCGTTTCTTTAGGGAATAGAAACAATATTTTATTCCCCATTAAGGGAGGCTCAGAACAAACTTACCTTGAAGCCAATTGTTTTAGTTGGGTTGAACCCTTTCAGTAAGTTCACATCATAATAATCTAAATCTGTACTCCTGAAAAAAAGGAAGATCTTCGAGGATGCCACTGTATCCATGGCAGAGATCAAATAATACAGACCTTGAAACTCAGACTTTCGCCATTCACCACCTCCTAGCTTTCCATTACTAGTGCACTGGGCCTAAATTTGGTGGTCTCCAACAAATTGAAAAATCATAAGGCAAACATTATTTGCATTAAATTTTGATCTGAAAATAAGCAGATTTCATCCAAGATTTCCTTAAAAATATATCCATTTTTATATTTTATTTCTAGAAAATTGCACTCACCTGCATCCATTGCAACCACAGAAACATTGTATTGGTCATTTTTTACGAATTTTGATTCTCTGTCTAGCACTTTTACAGTTCTCAAGTCACCAGTGTGTTCGTCAATTTCAAACCAATTATCTTCATCTTGTATCTTCTTATACCTAATTTTTAGAAATCAAATGTAAGTACTCAAAGAATAGACATAATCTCAAAAATCTATCATTTTGAAAATACATAGAACTTTCCTAAACTAGAATTCAATTTACATCACAATTAAAAATAAGAAACTTTTTGAAAAATATGTTACCTTAAGCCTTCCCCACTGCGGTTTTCTGGATCCGATGCTTTATATCCAAGGAGTTCTTTGCCAGCTGGGAGGCCATCTTTACTCTGAATAACTTTTACTGGTGGTTGGCATTCAGGGCCCTCATCACTGTCTTTAACTTTAACAGTGACTGTTGTAGTGCACATAGTAGGATTTTGCAAGTTTGCTGCTTTAGAGAATTGTGCTTCATTAAGTACACCAATTTGCAAAACAATTTGGTGATTGACTTCATAGTTCAATGGCTGTTCAATAAACATACTTCAATCAGTCAATATATAATACTATATATAGGAGACTTATAATTATAAGTTTTTACACAAAAGGGAATATCAATTTTGTGTATAAAATATTAACAAAAGTTGGTGCTAATGTAGTTAAAGACTAATAATTAGCTTCCTATAATGACAAACACTGTCAAATGCAAAATTGTTGATTTTAAGATTCAACCAATTTTTCTTGTCACTTTTCTTTGGGAAGGTCCTGCCTTCACTTTTTCATTACAAGTTTAAATATTAATAGAAATACAGAATTAGTGTTTGAATATATTCAAATAGACTACATTTCTCTTTGTTTCATTACTTATCAAATGGGATAACAGTGATAACTAAGACAGCAGAAGTCCCTCCAAACTAAGTATATGAAATAATTAGAGAGACTATGAGGACTTGAGATTTGGCTATAATGGAGCAGTTACTCTGAGTATACGAGTTAAAAGATATAATTTTATCTAGCCACACCTTTTCAAAGCACATTATATTTGAGTTTGCTTAATTCCTAGTCAAAGTTCTCAGTCCTGAACTGAATAACTAGAAAGAACCCTAAAACAATAAAGAATTAGAGACTAAAATCTATCAAGATAACAAAAAATGGAAATCAAGAGAAAGAAATTTAGAAGCCAGAAAAAGAAAAGAAAGAGAAAGAATAAATAATATAGTAATTAAAGGGCATTTTCTAAAAATCTTATGAGGAAAGTCCAATTTACACATGTCTAAGAAAATACACCGTCTCCAAGAAATTAATGAGGGAAGATACATAAGGGGTTAGTGAGGACTATGGGCAGAAGGACTCAGAAAGGAACCAGGTTCAGTTAAAGTAATCATGCTAGGTGCCAGTAACTGCAATTGAATTTAAAAAATCCCAGAACACTGGCTACCTCAAATGTGGGGGGATTACTGGGAATAGCTGCTGAATATTTAGTAAATGGTCTGTTATATAAAATAGATTATAGAGAGATGAAAGTACAATATGAGCATGAAGTGCATTGAAACGTCGAGAGGTTTGATTTCAAATAGTGAGTGATTCTTCCATTTCTCTCTGTCTTGTGTTCTACAAAATAAGGGATTTGGACTAATGGGTGTCTAAGACCCCTTCTAAGGCTAATATTTGATTACTAATTCAATATTTCTCTGGCTTGGTTTTCCTCATATTTAGAACAATGAGTTTTTACCTGCCATGCCTTTCCTCTAAGAGAAAAAATGAGGGTAAAATCATAATGCAAGTTTATGTAAACCAATGTAAATCATTTCAGCCTTGCATTGCAATACTCTAGTTATATACATACAAGAATTACTAGATATATATATTTGTGGTTTTTGTTTACCTTCACAACACACAAGACTGCTTCATTTGTATTTGGATCTGTGCTAATTTTGAAGTGTCCATTTTCATTTCCCTGAAGGATCATGTACACAGGCTTTGAGTGAGGAGTGTTTGGCAAATCCTGGTCATGTACCACCATTCGTAAAATCTCAACATCAATTCTGTTTTCTTCTACTTCTGCAAAATACTGTAACAATTGCTTCTTGTTATTATAAATTTAAGGCTTTAACAACATGCTTTCCTACTCTAAAACGTATACTTAAAGAAAAACAAAAAGTGATATGAAAATGTGCAATCATATATTGGGAAGAATTTACACATTTAATTCATAGTTGACTTCTTTTTTTGCGAAACTGCTTTTTCAAATCTTATCCATTCTTCAAAGACTAACTCAGGTCTTAATTTCTCAACTTCTCGGAGGTGATTTTCCTAATCATTCAAACCCTCAGATTTATCTCTATTCTGAACCTCTACAATATTTACAGTCTATTGACCTTTTTTAGACATAAAGTGCTTTATATTAATATATTAAGCACTCAATATTTATAGATAATTAGAACCTGCATTGATTTCTTATTATTACTGGATGACTTGTTAATATGCCAATCTTTTTTATTATTGTTATTTACTTTTGATTCACTGGCAAACACTTTACAGAAAAAGTTTTCCCTTCTTTGAGAAATTAAATCATAGTTTCTCCCCTCTACATCTCTCCCCCAAAAAGAAACATGAATACGGAAGCATACGATATTAAATGACTAAAAAAACTGGTAAATCGGAATCTTCTAGAGATGTAAGATGAATTTATAGAAGGATGATAGCTTGATAGGCATTGGAGCATGACAGAGCTAGATTCTAATCCCAGTTTTTTTTCTTACATGGTCTACATGTATGAGATCATGGGCAAGTTACTTAACTTAGCTTCCATTTCCTCATATGAAATATGGGATAAAATCTATCCTTACGAGTTGTAGAGATTAATGTAAAAAAATATGTGAGTGTGCCTATCACTGCAGGTTTTCCCTTCTTTGACTTGTACTCTGGTATAGATTAATGAAAAAATAAAGATTACTCACTAAAAGTTCAAGAAGAAGAACCATTTTCTGGAAGTATCATCCTATATATATTTCTTGTATTGTGTACTTCCTAAAGGAAAGTTTGCTCGTATGTGATAGAGGAAAAGCCTCAGTATAGGTGGCAGTGGCCAGCCTATACTATTGACTCCTCAGCAGAGCAAAGGACATAAAGCTAGTCCCTTTGTCATCTTAAGAAGTTGAAGTGCAAAGGACACCAGAGAGAGGGCCTCTTCTCCTTCACCCTATAAAAGGAATTTAAATGCAAGGAATCTGATACTGGAGCTTGGCATCCAAGAAAACATTGAATACATGAATGGCCTCAAGAGCTAAGAAGCTCTTTGTCAGCCAAGAGAGTAGTTATTTCCCTAGCATCCAGAAATAACTGGCACTTCAATTATTTTCACGAAAATCATATTTTTCTGCTTCTGTTATTTTTAAGTGATAGCTATTCAAACCAAAACGCGTGATCTCACAGAGCTACCAAATTCCAGATTTGTTTTTTTGAAAAAGTAAGTGAATCTAGACAAATAAATATAGAAATATACTCACAGAAGTTTCTGTAAAATATGGTGCATTGTCATTTTCATCTTCGAGTGAAATAGTAATTGTTCCTGTATTAAATAAACCAAAAGGTTGCCCCCCCATGTCTCGCACTTCCATTACTAACGTGTATGTATCACATTTCTGAAAAAAAGGAAAAAGGTACATTGATGAATACTTCTATTTCCTATAACTTGTGAATCTCATAGCCATTGCTCAGTCTCTGATTATTTTACAAATATTCTTTTTTGATTTTTTTTTCCAAAAAGAGCCACCATACATACAAATATAGAACAAGAGATTAGTCAGTCAGTACAATGGAGAGCTGATGTGTCTAACATAACGTTTCAAAATTTAAAGCTATTTTAGCATCCGCACATAAATCAGGCCAATGATCTCAAGTGAAACCTCATTTAATAAGTTATACCTTCCCAAAATCTCTGTAGGGACAAAGGAAGTATCCAGGCAAGCCCTAACCACAGCCTGATTGGAAACTTGCTTGGAGGGGTGGCCACAGGGGGCCTTACTGTAACATCTCTGGACATTATCAGTTTAAATGTAGTTTAGCGACAGGGAAATTAATTAATCAATTCATTACTTCTCTATCCAAGAAAGGTGTAGTTGTGGTGATGACACCCGTATCTGGATGTACAGAGAAATGCTTTGGATGGTCTGGGATTTGCTGTAAGATTTTATACTTCAGACGAGTATGTAGAGTGTCAGGTTCATCATGGTCTCTGGCAGTCACTTGTCCCACTGAAGTACCTGTTTAGGTAAATCCAATATTGTCAACAACTTAAAATAGCAATATAATTAAATTACAAACAAAAATAAAATCAAGCCATTGCTGTAGCATATTCTCCCCAACACCACAAGTACATTAATTTTACAGATAAGTCGAGGAATGTCTAAACATTCTCTAAAATTCCAAGCTTCCTTTATTTGGAAACTTCAATTATGTGGTGACTGTGAATAACATGATTTGTTATTATATGTTACATGATTTGTTACTTATATTAGAACAGCCATCCCACCCTTGGTAACTGGTTCTCAAATTCTTCCCCCCAACCCACCACCCCAGTTCATGGGCCATTTTTGGATGGAATCTTCTTTGCATATCTCATTTCTCTTATAGTCCCATTTGATTATGTTAGAGGAATACCACAGCTTTGCATATGATAACCAAGATTTTATGCTTTTATATTCTAATGTGTGCTTAATTGTTAATATATGCAATTAATTATTAATATATGTAAGACACAAATGTTATGTGCCAGTCTGAGTATCATTTGGATAAACTTTATGACCCAGAAATCAGAGTATTGGAAATGTTGCTTTAGCAAACTACTTATTGGGGGAGAACAATATTAAATATACACGCATAATGGCAACAGAATGGGGGAGGCATAAGAACAAACATTTCGCGCAAATTTTTTTTATAACTAGACAGTCTTATTATGCCCCTGTGCATGCCGAGGTCAAAATCTTGGCTGTCCATAGCATCAAACCAGTTCAAATTTTTTTTTCAATTTGTTTGGAAAGTATGCCAAGCAAAACAATGTATATTTTGTTATAAGTCAGATCAGCATTTCCATGCCATGATATATTTCTGGGTCCTTGAAAATGTATTGAGACTTTACAAAGATTCAAATTATTTATTGCTTTATAAATATATTTGTGACACATGTGTACATGGTCAGAATAGAAAATATAAACAGCATTTATCTGTCACACATTCCTATTCGTTGTGGATTAATCTAACAAAGTTAGTAACATTATGTATCAGTTAGCTGCCTTCTATATGCACATAGCAAAATGAGCACAAAAAGGTTTGCCTTTGAAGAGTACATGATCTTCTAAGACTACAAAGTTTTATGTAGAATATCCTTGAAAGTTAAACGTTTAAAAATGTTTTGCGTAATTGTGTTTAAATGAAGAATTCAACTGAAGCAATAATCTAGTGTTTTCCTAAAACGGGAACTTACCGGATCGGCAATTTTCAGGCACGTTAAAGACAGTCACTTTGTTTTCAAAATATGGGGCATTATCGTTATCATCTTCAACTTTGAATACTAAGGGGAGTGGGTACTCTGGAGCATAACCATCTGCAGTCGTTGCATAGGCATATATCTGAAAGGTAGACAAACACCATGAGCTTATTCTTCAATAACAAATTATGCACAAAATTAAACCTAGCAGTTGGGGAAAGAAGTAATGTTTAAAAAAATCATCCACAAAGGTATATGTAACTAAGAACTAATGCAATGGAAAGACAACACACCAGCCCAGTCTCTGCCTGCTATGTGGCTTCAATCCTCTCTCATCGTTCTCATTATTCTCCTACCAAGTACCGTGCACTCCAGCTGAATGAGGCTACTCCATTCCTTGAATTAACGGCATGCTGTTCTACTTGTTAGAATGCATGTAGATGTCCCCAGTTATGCTAATAACAAGTATTTTTTTAAAGTTTATAAATACTATGAGTCTATTTACAGATTTGTATATACATATAAATATATCAACTATTGCTGGGTGATTCAATTATGGATTCTTTCTCTATTTACCTGCATTTTCTCATTTTTCTATCACAAACATATATTTCTTGTGTAATAAAAATACTAATGAAATAATATACATATTCCAAACTCCCTCTCAAAAGGCTATATCTTGGCCCCAAATGCCAGGATTTAGTGTCCTTTTCCTTTCAACGTCATCAAATTATTTCTGCACTCTTCTTATGTGGCTTATGCATAGTACATGTTCAATAAATGGTTGTTGACGGATTTTCTTCACTGATAGGAACAACTAAACCTGCCCAAAGTGAACTTTGTATTAACTCAGTTCTTCACCACAATTACCTCCTCCTGACTTCCCTACTGTAACCATCTTCCAAATGAGCCAGGATTAAAATCCCGGGTATCTAACTCCTCCCTCTCTTTCATTAGCCTGACTAGTCAGTTGCCAAGTTCCAAAGATTAGGGCATTTCTGTGTCTCTATTATCCATTGTCTCTTTTCTATTCCCAATGCCATCATTCTCATGTGACTCCAAATGGATCCTACATATTGCCCTATCAACTTTCCTGCAATTGTCCTAATTGACCTTCTCCAATCTATGTAGCACTTAGGAGTCAAATCATTTTCATAAAGCACAATTTTAATCACGATGTTCCCTAATCAGACTCTTCAGTGATCTGTGTATCATTTACCAAAGTAATCACAAAATCCTCACTATTGTGTTAAAAGGCAACATTTCATCTTCACTGTTCACGCAAACCTGGAGGGGAAGGAATTTCTACTCTAATCTCTGGGATGGGAGTCATTGAAATAACCACCCATGTTCTCTCGGTTACCTTTTCGACTTTTCCCCAAACATCCCTCAGGTAGGCTTTTTCAGCAATAAAACTTATACCTTGATTTCCATCAGTCTGATTGCTATATCTTATTTCTCAATAAATTTGAACTCAGGAGTAGAATACAGGGGTGTGTCATTACCACTTCACCACCCCCACTGCCATCACCACCATCATTATCATCACCACCATCACACCCTGATGTCACACTATGCAGCCTTCCTAACAACCCCTCCCTTCCGCCCATAGTTGATGTGAATTTTTCCTTCTTTAAACTGATGCCATTTTACGATTTTTGGCTAAAGAAAACTATGAAATTGTTTTATGTCTCTATTAGTTTACAATCGTCTTCAGGGATGAAGCCTGAGACTTATGGATATTTGTGTGCCTAAAGCACCTAACATAGTGCCTTACACTGCGTAATTCTTCAATAAATAGCATTTTGCATTCAATTCCATCTATCTTTCCTTTTCAGGAAGGCAAACTATCCTGTAAGTGTGCCCTCTGTAAAAACTGTCATAAGCATTCTATGGAACCACTTCTTACCTCAGCATACTGGCATTAAAATACCTCCCTATTTAACGTAAGTCCATCTTACTGTAATTTATACTAATTTTTGCTTGTTTTTCTCTTCAAAATAATGAAGATCATCTGTTTCCCACCATATAATCACTTGTAGTTTGAAATAATATTTCTTGATATTTAGCTATAAATAAATATTATCCTTTCACTTTCCACTGATTCAGATGTGGTTTTGTTTAAGGTACTGTTTTAGGGTACCAGTTTTATTTTTTGCTAATAATGAGCCGAGTATCTACAAAATAAATCAAAATTGAAATCGTTATTGTAAAGAGGATGATCTAAACTAGAAATGTAGCTAAACTTCAAAGCATAGCCTAGATCCCTAGGAGAATCCACTTCTGTCCATATGATAGAAAAACTAATTATAAATACTTTCTTATTTAGTCATTAAAGCAACAATTTCAAAAAACTCAATAAAAGTAATGGGTTTGCAGTCTAGTTCCCATTATTCTATAATAAAAGCAATAATAATACATTTAAATATTGTTATAATAAGCATAATATAAAATATTAAACTTTAAAAGTAGTCATATTTTTAGTTGAGTTAGAAGAGTATTGTTTAAATTTCATGTGTGTTATAGATATATCATTTTCCCCTTGAAGTCTTCTGTAGCTTAAGGAATCTCATCTCTTTTAGCCCTTTTGCATTGTAATTTGCTCAAACTGCTCTCATCTTTGGGAAGATGCAAACAGTTTTGGAAGATAGATAGAGTTGGGACTTGAGTTTGGCCTTATAAAGAGAGATACCCAGTGTAGACTGGGCAGAGGAAGGGAGAAAGCAGTGAGACCAAAGCTGAGCGGGTACAGAATGTGATTAGCAACACGTGTATATGTATAAAGACAATGGGTAGACCTGTGTCTGGAAAAAAACATGTTACAAAATAGCAAGGCTCTGGTTGGATAGGCAAAAAGGGACCAGACTGAGCCAAGTTTTCCCTATGGATTTATAGTTTAGATTCGCCTTGACACTCAAAGAGGGAGAGTGTTTGCAACTGCTTTCTTTCATAGAATAATTTGTAATTATTGAAGAAAATTTTCTTCTTATGTAACTCTTCTTTGAAAAACTCGGAAAAATGGCCTTATAAAACTCCCTGAAAAATTAGATGAATTTAATGGTTTAAGACAAACTCCTTAAACTGCAATAATGGTGTGACTCACCCATAAAAATCTTTACAAGCCAAGATTAAGCAATACAACATGGGGCAAGAGAGAGAACGGAAGTGCAGAAAGGGTATGTCTTAAATTAGACCCAGGGCTACTGTTCTCAAAAGTCAATGAAATCAAATAATTTCAAATAATGGTAATTTATTAATACATAATGTTAATATAGATTCGATAAAAGCAAAGAATTGGGAAATCCCATCAAAATCCCCAGTTTTGAGGACAAAATTCTCGAGCATGTGCATTGTTTGATTTACCATTAGAATATTTTTAAAGAGTTCTACAGTTGATATACTGACTTCACCAACATTAGAGCATTTAATGATCACAACAGCTCTGAGGTAGGTAAGATAATTATTAGCAGCCCATGTATCAGAGAAAATGGATTCTCAGAGGTTGTGACCTGAACAAGACTAAAAGGAAAAGTGGCAGATACTGAAGATCTACTAATTTCCAGGGAATAAGCTTTCCAGTATAAAACAACAAGTGAAATTGATTTGATGGAAAAGCAAAGACATACTATTTTTATTTCAACCTCTACGTTGACAGAGAAAGCTTCCATTCTATATTGCCTCAAGTGATTTTAAAACTTGCTTCATGTTTACAGCTGGTAATTATACTTCCTTCTATGAACTTTACTAATTTGAAAGTGGCATTTCTTAATATCAACTCATTCTCAACCATGTTAATGGAAACTAGAGAAACATGGGTAATCCTGAAGGAAAAATTATTCAAAAACCTAACTTTGAGCATGAATTCCAAAATATTTTATTCCTTTGTCCTTTAAAAGATGTCAAAAAATAACAAAGTAACTTATTTTTAATTTTAAACTAATCTGTCCCCCTTCTCTCTGGCAATGATCCCAATAGGAAGCCAAGATAGACAGCAGGTTAATCAGTGAGAAGCAGCTGAAGACCTCAAAGATCCATAAACAGTTTCTTATCAGCAGAATAAGAAATGAAGCGTACATTGCAACATACAGAGTAGGCAGCTTCTTATTTCTTCTCAAGAATGACTACTAGTGTTAGATCTTCTCTTCTTATAAAGGAGCTACAAAAGCAGCAGAGAACTTATATGTGTATATATATAAGATATATATATGTATACGTATATACATATACCTATTTATCAATTATTTATTTGGCTCTTTAATAGAAAGATCAAAATGTTTGCAATAGTGCTTAGCATACCTCTCCTCTAAGAGCCTATGTAAGCTATTTTTTTAAAGTAACAATTTGACATTATTATAAGTAAAGATGTTTATTCTAGAGAATTTGGGTGGGAGCATAAAATTATAAAGAAAACATGTCATTCTAATCCAAACATTTTATTTAATTATGAAATCCCTGAATGGGAACATCTACATTGTTTCAAAAATTTCACTACCTTATATAGTGCTTTGACATCTGTAGGATAGGGTCCTTAGCATGAATTAGAAGGTCCTTCACACTCTAGTCTGCATTCTTCTCTAGCCTCATATTTCACACTCTTCCTTAGCTGCACAACACTCCAGCGAGGGTTTGTTGTTGTTCCTGTTGGTTTCTTTTTAACCAATGGTTCTTTCTATTGCTGATCCCCTGCCTAGAACGTTTAGCTACCCACTCCTCCTCCTCTCCCACCACCCACCCAATTGTTAACTTCCTTCATGGCTGCCTTTATATAACCACCAATTCCTACTCATCTTTTGGATATCTGCTAAGATATCGCTTTCTGGACTAGCCAAGTATGAGATAAATTTCCCTTTTATGTGCTCCTTTAGCAAAGAACTCCTTTACTATTCTCTCTTATAATTCAAGACACCAAGTGCTTAGACAATGTCATTCACCATCATCCTGAAACTCACTGTGAATTTCTCGTATATGTCAGATAGGACATCAGGACACTAAGGAGATACGTGAAGTTTGAAACAGGAAAAAAAAGGATTCAATTTTCAGAAGAGTTAGAATTTTTCTTGGGGTGAGATTAGATAGAATAAGATGAATTGGTAAATTTTTTCTGGATTATTAAGGCAATAAAATGATACTCAAGATTCTTGTTGCTGAAGGACACCCAGAGGGAAGGAGAGAAAAGAAGCACAATGATATGCAAGAGGCTAAAGCAGAGGATCTCAGCCCTAGGGTACATTTAGAATCACCTTGGATGACTTCAAATTTTCAGTTGCCTGGGCCTCAACCCAGAACAATTAAATCAGAATTTCTGGGAATAGGCCCAAGTATCAGTATTTTTTAAACAGTTCTCATGTGATTTATTACAATCAAGGTTGAGAATAATTGATCTATGTTCTTATAGGGGACTTCAAACTCAACAAAATTCATTGTCATTACCCCAAATCAAACTTGTCCTTAAAATTCTGTCATTATATTTTCTATACCTTTTCCTCCCTTTTCTTCCTTCATGGTATCCATTGTCTTTCTTCATCAATGGCACCCATAGAAATTTGAAGTTTATATTACACATTAACAATATTTAAAATATTAAAACAAATAATTGATTCTTCTAATATGTAAACAAGCAGCATTGGAAATATTAAACCAGTAATAAAAAACATAATTCTGAATAAATAATCTTACTGGAAACTGGTCATATTGCTCACGGTCTATGCTTCGTGTACAAAAGATATCCCCAGTGTCTTTGTCTATAAAGAATAAATTGAAGGGCTCTTTGTCCACTCCTGGTCCACTTATGGAGTAAAAGATGGTGTAGTTCTGTGCAGCATCAGATTGGACCTATAACAATAAGTAAAAATTTAGGATAATAAATATCTTCAACCTAACCTCTTGTGATGGTTTATTTTTTATCACTTGCTCTCTTTCCTACTCAACTATTCTTTCTTTCCTCTGCTTATCTATCCACCATCTCCCATATTTTTCAAATTCTTATTCATATTCTGCAATGCACAAACCCACAAACTCTGTCACCTATCTGATCCCAAATTCTTTTGAGGATCTGCATATTTAGAAAAAATTCTTAGAGTTGAATAAACCTTTACAATTCCTATTCACTTATTCTTATTCCTATGTAAAGTATAGTAACACTTTCAATGATTTTGAATTATTTGGAATAAAAAATTTTGTGATTAAAAAAGTAAAAATAATGCAATTTTCCTCCCATAATTAACTCTTCAAGAATTGCATAATTTCAAAACTGGCCTATGTTCACACGCTAGCTACGTGGCAGTGACACTACCTTTTTGGTAAACAGAAATACTGGCCTTTTTTTGTGACGATAAATGTTAATTAAAGTGAGAGGTGAATTATGCAAAATCTGTGGGCATGTCCTTTGTACGTGAATGCTAAAGTCTGGTAGAATATTCAGGAGAATCTGGCTGTAGACCTAAGAGCATCAGAAACTCAAAATATGAAACTTTTTTCTAAATATTAAATATGATTTCTGGAAGAAATCGAGAAAATACACTGACTCACTTCTACAGGATCCTAGATCTGGTGAATAGATGATTCTTATTGGTACCGAGAGGTTAAAGCTCTGGTTCGACATACTGCACAGTTCAAATGGAGAGTTTTAAAAACAAACAAACCAAAAAACCTCTAACATATAAAACCAAACAAGATGAAATGTACCTGTTGAACATGTTGTGGAAATGGACCTAATGAATTCTCCATCAGTGAACATGGAACAGGAGCCCATCGTCTCTTGCTGCGCTTGAGAACTGCATCTTTGGTATGTCTCTTCTTAGGAGCCTACATTTGATGAGAGATGAAGAACTATAGCATTGCCTACCATTCTAGGAACTGTGATTTTCACATATGAAGATTTTCAACATATGTGATTTTCAACATGAAGAAAACAAGTAAGGGGTATACATAACAATATCATGGATAACCCCAAAACCATTTCTGTTTTTTGTTAATAAGATAAATACACACACATGAATAAGAACCAGTTTCACCTATTTCCTGATTTAACCAGTTAACCCACAAAGACTTTATAGGCCATTGGTGAAAGGATATTTTGAGAAGTATAGACCCCCTAAAAATAGATAATCCATTAACAAATATTTAGGAATTGATTTTATTCCACTAAAAGTGGTACAACCAAAATTTGTTAAAACACTAGCTGCATTTCAAAGCATTTGTATGCCTATATAAAGACAAAGTCAGCATTTGTTCAAGTATGTTTTATTTTATGTGATGTAGAAACTCTTTACAATTTGGATATAAAATAATGTTTTGTAAGACAAACATTTTAAATTTGAAAAGTTCTTGTAATCAAAAGGAATTTAGCTGGGAAAGTCTCCTATAAGTTGAATCATTTATTCATAAATCATTTTATAAGACCAAATTCCTTGTGCAGAGTTCACTGAAAATGAGATTTATATGAATTCCAGTAACTTTTTCCTTCCCACTGCTTCATCACCACCACTCACTGTAAGAAAATGAGCCTAGAATCAGAACATTCAAACCAATCCTGTGGGCTGGCCATACTCTATTCTCTGCAGAGAGGGACCCTGTGGAATTTTCGATTAAGATGGGAGTAAGCTTTAGACAATCTCTTCTCCTCTTTAAAGAGAAGCTCAAACCAATAGTCACTTTGCAGAGAGCCACTCGGGGTGAAGTGCCAAATCTCCAGCCTGAATCACTTTTCACTGAGTTGTAGACCCACCCCTGCCTTGTTCTTCAGGTGGTTGTTCTAATTATTGCCACACCTCAAAACACTATCTGAAACCTTTGGTATTCTGACTTTGATCCCTGGCAACAGTTGTTCGTTTTTATATCATTTTGTAAATAACTCTACCACTCCTTAAAACAGTCTAGTCTTTCCATATATTAATTATCAGTGGAATAGACAAGTGAGTGTTCAAGAACAATGATTTTAACATGGAAGGAAGTCTATGAAATGAAGGACCCATAAGCCGATAAATATCGTTAAGTCTTTGCCTAATATACCTTCTTTCCTCTTGCTACCAGTACAACTTCTATCTCTTTCTGTTCTTGTCTCTGACCATCTGAAAGGAAAATGGAAAAACTCTTCTTTTCAGAAGACAAAATGAGGTCACGTGTTGTGTAAATGGAGCCATCTTCTAGAATTCTGAAGTCAGAATCACTTGACAGGATTAGGCTGGCCAACTGGAGACACTCCTTCAGATTCACTGCAGGGAAGAAATTTCACAATAATTCGTAAGATGAAAGAGGAAAAGAACAAGTTTTACAGGAATGACAACTACAAGTTAGTGTGTGAGAAGCAGAAAGAGGGAGGTGACACTTGGAATCTGTTGAGTACCTGCTATTCTAAAACTTAGGGGCCATGAAAATTAAATAGTTAAATTAATGGAGTCACAGTTTCCATTACTTTCATCATAAATTAATTGACAAATAGACATGGAACATCTCCTTAGTGTCACTGGATTTGTTGTTTCCACTTTAACTTTTGTTTATGGGTTTGTATATATATATACAAATTTGTTGTTTTATATTATATGTAGTATAACTGCATGACATCAGTAGATTTTGAACTTGCAATAATCTTTGATAGTTAAAACTATCTTGCAAAAAATAAGAAAACTGGTCTATACTTAAGTAATATTTCTCAGTAATATAGCAAATAATCATTCTATAGTACCTTTTGGAGGTTTAATAAACCCAGTGCTTAGTATATATTATGGTTATTATCAAAATAATTCCTTTACTGATTCATATTTAATACATTTGGCATATTTACTGTATGTTTTTAAAGTATAGACTATATATCTTTTAAGTATTTTGAAAAGATATAAGAGATGAATTTAAAACCTCAGAGCACTGGTCAAAGCAATGTCTATCTTGGAAAGGTTATCACTTCTGTATTCAAGGTGTATTTTTCTAAATGTAAACTTAAGGTTAATGAAAAATCTTTATAAAAGGAATGTTACCCTTGGACTCAGAACATCCAACCCATGCTTCACCTATGGCTGTGATAGGAAAATTAGTTGAAATTTTATTTGACTTTCACAAGGTCTTCTGTGAAATAGATCACATAAATGCTTGCTGGGTAGCTGTTCATTGTCATCAACCTCAAGCACAAATTTTATTTGGGAGCATGTAAATTTTGACACATCTGGTTTATATCTAATCAATTCAAGAAACTTGCTTGGAATTTTGGCAGCAGACTAGTCGATATGAATTAAAATATGCTTCTAGTTTTGGTGCCTTGCTTTGTTTGAACTAAACTAAGATAATTTAGCCCTCTATGTTTGCTAGTTTTTCTGGCAAGAAAAGTATACAGCTAACTTCGTACTTTAATTGTTTCTAACTGCTACCAAAAAACAAGTAGTTCATCTTCCATTTTATGTTGAATTTTAATGCCAAGTTGCTACTATATGGCTTTTATCTCAAAATTTACAAGAGCAGCCTGAAGCTAAATGTAGCAGTTAAAACTATAAAATTCTTAATACCATTTCTCACCTTTGCCTACAAGTGTTTCAGCCTGAAGATGAGAAGGAACTTGAAGAGAAATTTTCTTACAAGCATCGCAAAATAATATTAAAACCTCAAAAAAAAGAAAAACATCAGGAATTACATTTGATCACAAACTTTCACATTACAGTTTTGTCTTATTGATAAAAATATTGTCAGTTTCAGAAAAAGATTAATCTTCTAATCCTTCAATATTTTTCATATTCTTTTATAAAGGAAACAGCAAAGAATGTGGCTTTAGGGGCACCACAGTCATTTAGCATCAGTGAAAAAATTAAAGTGAGTGGTAGTTCTTAGAACTTAAATCATATTGTGTCATTCCAAGAAAATGTGTTACAAACCACTGATTTTATATACAAGTTATCATCTCTAAGGCCATTCATAAATGTCATTCTGAATTTTTAGCATGAAGAAAGTACGTAACTCTGAAATATGATAATCACATATTTGTACACAAATAATCATTTTCACAGCCTCAAACAATTTGAAGGTATAGTTGATTAAGTCTAGAAAATATTTAAGGATTTTGTTTAACCTCCTAAAGAACAAAGCCCACAAATATTCACTGATCTCGAATCCCTCTTTGGACTGACTTGGCATAAACTTCAAAGCCTAAATGATGTCATTCACAAAGCTAGTCTAAAAAGAAATGCATTCAAAATATAGAGAGTAGCCTTCAACAGGGTAAAGATTTTTAATTAAATTCAAGACACAACTATTGTTTTAAAAAGCTAGTTGGTTCAAGGAAAGAAGACAGAGACTATTGGAAAATAAAAGAAAAGCTATCAGTTTAAAGTGTCTATAAGTTCAAAACCTATTTTGCCTCTTTTTCTTGGCATTTTCTGTTTATTTGCTTCCTCTACTGTTTATCAAAATGACTACTTTTTTTATTATTTAAGTGTAAAATAGAGCAGAGCTGGGTTTCCCTGGAAGAGATAGGTCAATTTTATGATCATTTTTTCTCTGAGGACATATTTCTAGAGCTAAGGCACCCATTATTTGGGAGAAAGATAGAAGACTATCAACCACATTACGGATATACACTTCTTTTCAAACTCAACTCAAATCTATTGGATATATTGTATCAGCCTATTTAAATAGTTTGTAATTTTACAAAAACTCTCTTAGGTAGATGATACCAAAAATTAGAATTTAAAAAGTCACGTTTGTTTTCAGTTTTAATTTAAATAACCACTTTTTAAAACTTGAGACATTTTTATTTGTTTGACTCTTTCATATTTTCATTCCTAATGCCAAGGAATGAACTAAATTGTATCTAAAGAACTTTCTAAGCTTAAAGAATTCTATTAGCAATGGTCTAAATATGCAACATGGAAAGAGCATTTTATAATTTAAAATATACAAATATACAAACATATATACCTATACCTATACGTATATACATATATATGTTACTCTATAGAATATATCCACATTCCCACTCCTACCCCCATCTTCTTTTTTTCCTGCCCTAGGACCCCCACTTCATTGGTTCTGCCTCTCTATGGCAGAACCAATGGAGGTTTCCAGAAGTACTATTCCAGTCTTCAGTTTAAATTAGCAGCTCAGTGATTTGGAGGGAGCTGAAGTCAGACACCCTTTTAGTCATTACGGGGGTCAGGGATAGATGGGGAGAGGATGATCCAAAGGATACTGGATAGAGCAGACACCAAAAGCAAAAGAAATCTGGTGAATCCCTTGGGAAGCTTTCACTTTTTACCTAACTAATACTAACTCAAGAAGGTCTCTGAGTCTTTTCCCCTCCAGGCAGTTACAGGTGAGAATATGACCACCAACCCCACATCGTGTACTATTTATATGAAGAAAATTTTTTTCCCCATACAATAAAATCTTTACATTCTGAAAATATAATTTAAAGCTAAAATACTTTGCTAAAATGAAAAAAGAAGGAAATTCAGTGCTTAGAAATGCCAGATGTAGAGGTAGAACAACTTCCCTCTTCACCAAACTTCTTCACCAAAGAAACATTAGCACCTGAGTACACGATTACAAAGCTATTAAAAACCTAAGTGGAAGCCTAGTTAATGGTATTTTTTCAATAACTGTCACATTTTTCTTTATTATTTTTCTCGAGTTAAACCCCTTGCTTGGAAAAAGCTTCGCTCTTCTCTTAGCTCTTCCTGAGTAAAATTAAGAAAGTCCTGGATAACTCACATCTTGACCCAGAATCCCTTTCCTCTTCTCTCAGTTCAGTGGAACTAAGCATGTTAAATAACTACAGCTTATTTAATGACTAGTAGCTAAAGCAAACCTCAGAACCTTTGGGGCCAAATGCCTGAGGATAGAATTCATTCCACTCTTCCTTAGAAAAACACCACAGTAAGACTGAGCAGAGGATGCCCTTGAAAAACTTGAACATCCTAGCAGTGGACACTTGAAGATTAAGCACGACACCAGCCATGACGGATCACAAGTCTCTCAATTCCTCCTGAATTTTTCTCAGCTCTGTTTTGTTTTCCCAGTCTGTCTTCTCTGCCTTCCACTCTCACCTCTACTCTCTTTTAAAGCCAAAGTGGAGGGAAGAAGCAGGTAGTAACATGCTTGAATTCCCTAATCTTTTGGTTGTTACTCACCAGGAGAGAGAAAAGGAGCTGCTTACAGAAGATGCTCCCTGGGGCAGCGGAGGCCACAGCCATCAGAAGCCGTCCCAACGGTCAGGGATGGTGACTGGATAATAGGGCAGCTTGGGATGCACAGGGCGGCTTAAGCAGATTCCCACTGGCTGGCACTTGTTCAGGGTATTCTGCTGCCACCTTGGCACAGATGAGCTTGGTTTGGAGCAGAATCAGGAGGCAAGTGATAAAGGATAGGAGGAGTGCAGAATTACATTCCTCCTATTCCTGGATCAGTCTTCCTCCTTCCAATTCAATTACCTCTGAATGTAAAGAGGTTTTCCTACAAGTGGGGAGGGTGGGTACAAAACACCCCAAAATCCAGTCACTAGCTCCTCCTCACAGCTTTCAAAATTTCTTCTGCTACTTAACACACAGGCAGAAACAAGAGGGAACACCCTCGAGTCTCAGCCCTCCTCCCTTTCCCCCCAGGTTGATGCTCTGAAGTCCTCCCCAGTTATTACCCTCCCACGTCCTCCCCTCCTTCCTGGCCTTATTAACCTCTGTCGCCCCTGGGTACAAACATAAATTGTCCGCAAACTCCATGCAAGCAAGTGGTGCCTCCTCGGCTGCCATTGGCAAATCCGGGGACATATGCATGTATAATCACGTGCATCTGAAGTTATCTCCCTATCTAAGCACTTAGGTGTAGTCTGTCACGTACAGCGTTGCAGTTCTGCCAGAGATCTGGTACTCCAGTCTATGGTAGGAACCCCATAGGTGTCTGCTCCCTGTTATTGTCTGTCCACCGTGGTTTTGTCCTCTAGATGTCACAAGGAATTTACTAGAGTGTATATAGACCTCATAAAAGTAAGAGGATAAAGAAAGAGCTGGGATATAATTTTCTTACTGTATTCTTTTTGTTACTCATGAGGCGATGTTTTCTTCCCTTGAGTATCTTTTTGTCGAGAACAACTACGATCTGAGACCAACTCTTTTTAAAATCACTCCATTCATCCTAATTGTCTGTACACTACATGCAGGATATCCTAGCCTAAAAGTACAATATTCCATCGAGTTCAGTTTTTTAAACACTAATGACCCTTGCAATGAAGGTGATAACATCATTTCTGCTGTCACATCTCAATGAGTGCAATTATCAATTGCACACAACAGCAGTGATGGAAGTTAGGAAAGGAGGGTAAATATTTTCAAATGGTAATTGCTTAATTTTGGGATAGAGAGGGAACTAAAACTCATATTCACTCAGCCACTGCTAAGAATCAGGGACCATGACAGGCATTTCAGTGAATCCTCCCTAACAACCCAGTGAGAGCTTTTAGATGATGAAACCAAGAGAAAGTAAGTAATCATCCTTTGCCCATTAAGCCAATGGTGAAGGAAACGTTTGAACCCAGGTCTGACTGCCGCCAAAGTGCTATTCTTTTCACTCTCTCCTGCTATTTTGATGATAAATATATACCAATATATTGATAAGGAGCAAAAAAATGATGATCAGGTATGTAAGAATTCTGCCTTGCTGAACAATAAGCCAGTTTGAGACTGGAAAAAATGTATTCAGAAGCAGTTATAACCTACACCTCTTAATAACAGCCAATCGTGCTAGAATACTGTGGGCATTTGGCCTCTTTGGTGAGAGTCATTCTCTAGTCAAGGAAAATGGCCATGTGACTACTTCCTTCATAAACTTTTATGTGTGAAATTCCCCTTCCTTCTCTAGCTACTTAACATTTCTACCTCATGTTTAACTGAAAAGTAAAAGTACAGCCCAATACCCATGCTGCTGAGAAGGGAGGGATAAAAGATGTTCTTTTGCATATTTGACAGTGACTGCAATTCCTTCCTGTATGTAGAGGTGGAAATAATAATAATGACTGTTCCTTTGGAATTGAGGCCAGGAAGATTTGGGAAATAAAAGACCCTAGAACAAGAACTAAAAGACATCTTGTATATCTTTTTATCTTTGTTTTATTGCCAAAGTTATAACCACCAATATATATGTTTTATGTCTGCACTGGAATTTGATTTCTCAATAAGAAAATAAAATCACTTTAATTGGATATTTTTATATTTAATATGTTGGGAGAAAAGAAAAGAATGGAAATACGGAAATAGGAATAATTGCCTAAGTATATATGTGTAGATCCACGTGTAATTCCGTCTGCGTATGTTTAAGCATAATTATCTAAGTATCTATCTAAGTATATATATATATATATATATATATATATATATATATATATATATTCCTGTAGCTTAAAGAATTCAAAGACTCAGGTTCTCTAGTTCTCCAATCCTGGAAAGTGGGAATACATTTTCCAACTAATGAAGTCATCATTACATCTTCCTATATTATAACATTCTCCATTGAAATGGGAAAGGATGCACTACAAACATTAAATTGGTGATACTGAAAAAACTAGCATGTATTGGCCTGTTAAAGAGATGCAAAGCATTGCAAAGTTCAAGTGAATCCAGAATACTCTCCATGGTTCTGGAAAATTGATTTTCTTTTTTTTTTTGTGAGGAGATCAGCCTTGTGCTAACATCTGCCAATCCTCCTCTTTTTTTTTGCTGAGGAAGACTGGCCCTGGGCTAACATCCGTGCCCATCTGTCTCTACTTTATATGGGATGCCGCCACAGCATGGCTTGCCAAGCAGTGCATCGGTGCGCGCCCAGGATCCGAACCAGCGAACCTGGGGCCGCCGCAGCGGAGCGCACGCACTTAACCGCTTGCGCCATCCGGCCGGCCCCGAAAATTGATTTTCTTGATCTTACTTCTTTTAGCCTGCCTGCTACATGTTTTCCTCTCCCATTATCTCTCTCTCGAAAGTTAATAGAAAAATTTGTGCAAAAACTAACTCCAAATCATTGGTTTGCAAATCGGTCACATCAATAATATTTCTGCTATATTTGCTACTTATACACAAAGGTTTCTTTAAAAATCTAAGTACTTATAGGTAAACAATTTATTATTATAATAAAATTGACTACCTTATAATCAAGTTAAGTGAAAACAAAATTTATCTCCTCCAATTTCCTGCCATCAGATTATTCAGAAAGAGCTCTATTTTACTTTTATGTGTATGTTTGTTGCATTTTGTTTGTTTCAACTTATGTGTAAATTAACAGCCTAACTGAATGATTGACAGTGTAGTACAGTGGTTAAGAGCTGAAACTCTGTAGCTAGATTTCCTTGGTTCAACTCCCGGCTTTACTACTTATTAGCAATATACCGTTAGGTAAGTTACTTAACTCTTCTGTGCCTCAGTCTCTTCATCTATAAAATGGGGATAATAATAGCTGCTAATGTATATGTTATTATGAGGATAAATGTGATATTACATAGAAAGTATTTTGAACAATGTCTGCTTCATAGCAAGCACTCATATTTTACACAATATAATTGCCTAGGTGAGCAATAGAAAGTTAAAGGGACTGAATATCAAATGAAACAAACACAAAATTATTATAATTCCAAGGTATGTTATGTAAATGCTATCTAAAGATATACAAACAGATTTATTCATTGAACAAATATTCAAGGATCCATAGACCAGGCTCTGACCTCTGCTAAGAGATGAGTACCATATACAGAAAAAAAAGAAGACAGAAATCTTATTATTTAAAAAGAAAGGCACACTTTGTAGAGGAGAACACAAATGTAGTTCTCTTTCCAGTTCAAAATATAAGGTAAAAAGAGACACTGTACCAAATATTAAATATCTTAGCAATTTAGAGAGGAATTAGGAATAGACAATAATTACATTCTTAGTGCAGAGACTCCTGCAGAAGAAAATAATGTAAGTATATAAATATTGCATAATTTGTTTTCCATCCCAGATTTATGGCCATATAGAGAAAAATTTAAATCTAAAGACCCACATGAGCCTTGCAGGTCTTTAGTTGTTAGCTTAAGTCATGTTACGAAAGCATTCCTTCCTATGAATTTCAAAGTATGTGTCTTATGGAAATACAGTGACAAATATCATAAGAGATATTTATGCACAGCCAATTTACAGAAGGTGCTGGTTATGAATAAATTCAAGGCCTCAAAATAGCCACTTACTGATTGAACTATTATCTCTGTCAGGTGACAATTTATTTTAAAAGACTCTGGACTGGTAGGAATGCTGTATACATTGATGAAGCCATAACAAGGCACTTTGTGTTAAATACACATGACCAAAGAGGATAAAAACTACAGGAGTAAAACAGAGTGTGTGATCTTATTATGGGAAAGTAGAAGTGTATAAACAAAGAAAAAAGAAGTCTTAGCTATAGAAGACGTCTTGGATCCAAGGAGTTCAATACACAGCAGTGGAAAGCCCCTTCAATTCCGTTGGACTCATAGACTTTTATCTGGGTGAAAGGTTATTAAAAATTAGAAGTGACTCATAGGTACTGATAATTACTAGCAAAGATTTCTTAAGACTGTTTGCAGAGAATACTGATTAATTTTACACAAAATGATCACCTCTCATTATTATCAAAACTGTTGGCAGACCTATGAAATGTCAGCATACATCTGCATATAATTTTGAACTCTCTATTTAGCACACACCTAACTGAAACTGGCTTAAGAGAAATGAATAAAAACAAAATTGTTGAGGATAAAGGGATTTGTTAGGTCATGTAATTGGAAAGTCCAGGGATATGCTAGATTCAGGCATAGGTCAAGCCAAGTGATTAAATGATGTCACCAAGATATTGGTTCTCTCCATCTCTTAGCTCTGCCTTTCTTTGTGTTGGTTTCATTATCATTCAGTTTTCTCAGTGTGGAGGCAAAGGTGGCCACCAGAAGCTACAAGATTATGTTCTATTGATTTAATAATCCACGGTTGAAAGAGCATGTCTTGTTTCCAATAGTTTGAGCAAAATACAATCCCACTGGCCAAATCTTGCCCATAAGTCAAAGTCAGGAGGTGGGCCAGACCACGTGGGCAAAAAGTGGTGAAGTGGTTGCCCAAAGATGACTGTGGGCTATTGACAGAAAAAGGAACAATAGTGGCTAGAGAGGCAAATCAAAAGATGTCCACCAAACTGACCTTTTCTTTATCGTCATTTCAATAATACTAGTCAATTATCTATCAATCATTTATTAACACCTTCTATACTCTAAGCACTACCCATGGTGCTGATGATAGAAAGCTGAAGAGGACATGATTTCTGCCCTCACAGAGCTTACAATCTACTATATGTTTTGAAAATTAGTTAAAGTGTTCATAAGATACGGTCAGAATTAAAATCCTGGTGAAATGAACATAATGAATATTTTAGACTTTTATTCACTTCCTGATGTTTCCTCCAAGTATTATTTTCTTTGGTGGCCTTCAAAGTAAATATTTGAAAAGTTGTTTTTTAATGATAGATGGAATCTTACTGTCAACTATTTATCTTATACATTAAAAATCATATTATTAAATGTTGACTTTTAAACATAAGAATGTATACACACTACCTAAACCTCGTTAAGATAGAAAATTAGGAGGGAAAACTTCACCCATGATCTAAAGGTGATCTTCCAGGGTATATCTTCCAGTCTAGTTTCTGTGTATAGAATTTTTAACATTGTTATACTGTGCTATAAATGTAATTTTATACCACGCATTTTCCCCTTAATAATATAAAACAAACATTTGTCCTATGTCATAACAAGTCCTATATAGATATGTTAGTGACTGTATTAAATTCCTTCAAATAAATGCATTACAATTGATTTAACCACTCCCTAATATTAGGTATTTAAATTGTTCCCAATTTTTCATTATTATAAAGACCATCTTGATAGATAACCCTTTTCTGTATTTAGGATCATTTCTTGAGATAGAGTTCCACAAGTACACATTCTAGGTCAAAAAACTGGGATTTAATGCCTCTTAGTATATAAAGCCAACTGGCATCACAAAAGCAGAATATCAGTGTACATTCTTACTGACAATGAATGCAACAATAAATATCCTAGCCAAGACTAAATAGTGTCATTTCATTGAAAATTCTGCTATTTTGATAAGTAAGACATTATCACTTTAATCTGAATTATTTACCTGGTTATGATGTTCAGCAATTTTCACAGCCACTAAGCCATTGCATTTTTTTATGATCTATACGCTTTTTTAATATATTGGCATATATTCAGAACTATAAGGAAATTGGCACATTTGAAATAAACCAAATAAGTTAATAATTAAAACTCTCTCTCCAATGGAGCTCATTTTGAGACAAGAAGGTTGTTAAACTTTTAGTTTCTAGCCTTTTCTATCTTTGTGTTGAATCTGATGACAGTGCAAACGTATTTTTGCCTTATAAGTCCATTGAAATGCTAATCTTCCCTGAGAAACTATTAGTATTTTCTGAAGTAACAACCACAAAACTCACCCAGAGCTTTATAAATTGATTTGTTGGCTAGATTGAAATGTAAATGTTGTCATTTCTATAGCAAATGTGGTACATACCCAAAGGAACCATTTCTAATTTCTTTGCTGTTGAACTAAAAATAAAATCCATTCCCCAAGGTTCCCGGAGCTTGTTTTGGATGTAACAAAAATAAAGGTCTATTGATCAGATTCTGTATAGTGTTTCATGAATTGCCCCTAGGAATTTGTTCTGACCTAAGGTTAATCGAGAAAGCAGACTGTCATCTCAATGGTCCTGCTACTGCTTTGCAGGTCTAAGGATGGAGATGAGGGATTGGATTACTGGTCTTTACAATGGTTGCTATGAACCACTGCTATTTCTTACGTTCTGTAAGATAATTAGAAAGCTGAGAATGGGAAACAGAAACTGCACTGCATCATCCAGTAAAATACTTCCTCCTGTGTGGATAGAGAACACTTCGTAAACTGTGTTTTCTTTTGGTAAAAGTTTCCCATTATGAATATGAACTAGAATGTTTCTGAGAAATTTTACCTACACTTTGAAGATGTGCCTGGGTGCCTGCATGCTGTGTTTCTCCTAAGACAGATTAGAGGACTCAGGTAGAGTGAAAAAGCTCAGCTTTACCTCAACTTAGCCTAGGCTGTTATGCCGACTCTTGCTATTTCATCACTATCCTGAAGGGAAAGCACATTATGGTACGTTTTGCTGAAGTCGTGGTGGTGCTATTTTATTTTATTTTTTCTGTGTGTGTGTGTGAGGAGGATTAGCCCTGAGCTAAGACTTGATGCCAATCCTCCCCTTTTTTTGAGGAAGATTGGCCCTGAGCTAACATCTACTTTATATGGGATGCCACCACAGCATGGCTTAACAAGCGGTGCGTCATTGCGCACCTGGGATCCGAACCTGCGAACCCCGGGCCGCCGCAGCGGAGCGCACGCACTTAACCGCTTGTGCCACCGGGCTGGCCCCAATGGTGGTGCTATTTTGAACTAAATAATTTGAATTCTGAGGAATGGATTGCTGTACCACTATCCACTATGCCCTGTGGACTGTTCTGGTGTGGGGAGGAGGGTGGATATTAATCTTAATGAAGAGGAAGGACATACAGATTCACACCAGGAACAACTGAAGGCAGGATATTTGGCCAGGCTAGGAAGCAGAATCAATGAATACTTCTGGTGGCTTTTTTCTTTTCTTTTCTTTCCCTTCTTCTACTCGGACTCAAGAGGAATATTCATGCTTTGAATTGTTTTAATTTTTCTTGATGTAAATTATATATATTTTTATAGATTTACAATTTTAAATATATAAAGTTTAATTTACATATTATACATTATACTTTACATATTATATGTGGAGAGAGAGAACCCAAGGCTAGGAAGAACCAGGTCACAGAAGAGAAGCAGGCTGCAACTTAAACATTGGCTTGTGGGTAGCCTGTCAAATACCCTGCTCACCTAATATACTAGAAAATGGATACTAGACAATGAATATAGCTTGAGGGAATAGTTGATTGTACTATTTAAAAACTGGAATATAGAGCATTCTACAATTCTAGTCTTTTTTAAATGAAATAATTGCATGCATCTCATTGTATCAAAACAAAACCACAACATTCAGGATTTTTAAATTCTGTGGCACAAAATTAGAGATAGTAGCGATAGTAAAAAAATTAATATAAAATACCCAAGTTTATAAATTTTAAGATAATATGCTTGACAAAAAGATTAAAAATGAATAAGAGATGAAAAGACTAGGGGAAAGAAAAAGAGAGAGAAGATATGAGAAAAGATAGAAGAAGAATGATTGATTCAACTAGTTTTATTGAGTGCTTATTATGTACCGTGGACTAGATCAGATCTGCTCAAATAACAGTGAAAAGTGACATGACTACAATAAACTCACTGTCTGATGGGGGCACAAAGGAGTGATAATTAACCAACTCAGTGCACAAGGGGCAGGGAGAACTTTCCAGAAACATGACATTTGAAATGAGTCTTGAAAGACATGTAGGAATTTGCCAATAAAGGAGGAAAGAGAGAAAGGTATTCCATGTTGATAGTGCAATAAACAACGGCACAAAGGAGAGAGATGTGCAAGATTTATCACATGATCAAAGGAGCTCTTCACGGCTGAAACAAAGGGAGACACAAAACACAGATGTTTCTTTCAGAGCTGATTAGGAAAAATACCATAAATCAACTTGGAATAATTCCTTTGAGCTATGCACCTTACGTGTGTCCTGACCTAAGTGGGGAAGTCTGAATGAAAAAATTGCCTTCACCAAGAAGGACTGGAAACTTGGTTAACTTGATTTCCTAGGTCCCTGATGCTAGACCTTGAACAATGGAGCTCCTAAGGTTATTAGTTAATCAGGTTTTACTTTTTTTCCTTCAAATTTTATAATTTAGAATAAGTGTCTTCTTAAAAGTACTAAAATGCCATATTGAGTTCATAGAACCCTTTCACATACATTGCCTCTCTTTAATCCTCCATCTCCAAATGAGCCAACTCTGAAAGAAAAAGGGTGTTGCCCACGGTTACACCAGCAGTCTTGGTTAGAGCCAGATTAGATCTTTTGCCTGTAAGTCTGTAGATCTGACTTACTGATTTAAATAGTAAATTAGCGAAAAATCAAAGCTGTAAGATAAGGGTTTTTTCCATAATTATGATTTCTAGAATTGGATGTTACGTGCTTTATGATCTCAGCATATTTTTCAGATTTCTAAAATCTGCAAACCTCTTAATGAGTTTCAGTTAAAAGAAATGGCAAATACTGGGAAAACCTTTAATATTAATCAGTTGTGTCATACAACAAATAGGAAAAACATAGAATAGAAGGAAATCTTTTCTTAGACATCTATATTTCTATTTTCATTAATAAAATATGTAAGAACTTTTAACTTTCAGAAATAGTATATAATATGTAAAATAGTTATGAGATTGAGAAAGAGAAGATAGTAACCCACGAATATTTTTAGACTAAACTACATTAAAAATACACTTCTACATCATTCATTTGTGTTAGCTGTGGTTTCTTTTATGTAAATGGATTCAGAGTAATTAACATTAAACAAAAGCAACTACACCCTTTAAAGTATACTCCCTTTATGAAATAGCCTCAATTAGCCACTGGGCTCAATTATCATTGCATTATAGGTGCTTCTGCAATCTATTGGTAACAGACAATTCTCCTGCAGTGGAGTAATTTAGGGAAAGTGAGTCTAGAAAATGCTGAGTTGAGGAACTCCCAGACTGTGTTTGCAGAGTTTGGATTCAAATTGGAATGGGCCTAATATATTGCCAGGTCCTCAGATAGAGTGAGTCTAGAATCAGTTCAGTATTTATTAATAAGTATCTGTAATGTGTCTAGAACACTGCTTGAAAATATGAGAAAAAGAAAATGAATGGGGAGAGCAATTATGCCCTAAAAATGCTTACAATGTTGTTAAGCAGACAAAATGTATATGCATCAAAGACACAACAGAACAAGAAATATATGATCACATGCTAAATATTCGTACAGAATTTAAGTGTTTTCAATATTCAGAAGGAGGACATTCAATGAAAAGCAGGATATTCAGAAAACCAGACCCTCAGCACATCTTAGTGAAATACTAGGTGACATGTGTGGAATACAAGCATGTCATGAAGACAAGGGTCCTGAGCTCAGACAAACTACAAGTACATTAAAACAAGGAGAGACAAATTAGTGGTGTCTTGCTAACTGTAAGTGAAACTGAGGTTCAGAAAGAGATTAGTATATCCTGTAAACAGAGATTTGAAAGGAACTTGATAAGCAGATGGAGGATGGAGAATATCTGAAATAAGAGAGGCACAAGAATATCTATGAACAGGGAACTAACTAAAATGGATCATGGGGAAAAGCTAATCCAGGTAGGACCAACTTTATCAACTGATAATTAGCATGCCCCTGCTATGTGTCTGGTGCTGTCCTACATTTTCAGGATACAGATATGGCCTCTTCTCACAATGTGACAAAAGAAACAGATGAGAAAAAATATAACACAGCATGATGACATATGAACAAATGCTATGTAATGAACAGCTATGAACAAATGCCATGACAGAAGAGAGAAAGTCATTCACCATGGTGAATAGGAAAGCAATGTTATTAGATTTGGTGTGTCACAAGGGAGGAGATGCTATTTTAGTGGCTCTTGAAAGATGAATTGAAGTCAACAAGACAAAGGGGTCCAAAGGAAGGACAATTTTCAAAGAAGTGTATAATCAAACCAAAAATCATGAAAGAACAATGCTTATCTGAGAAATGATCAGAAACTCCCAGGATGGAGGCGGAACTTGAAGCTGTATCATGCAAAGAATGGTTAAAGAAACCGGGAATTTTCATCATATAGGAGAGAAGATTCAATGGTGATATTATGTAATAGTTGTTTTCAAGTATTTATCACATAGGAGCAACCTTACACTCGGTTTTTTGGTTGTGCTTTTTTTTATGTTTTAGAACAGTTTCACATTTACAGAAAAATTGCAAAGACAGTACAGAGAGCTCCCATACACGTCACACTCAATTTCCCCTATAATTAATATCTTACACTAGTATGCTACGTTTGTTATCATTAATGAGCCAAGATTGATACATTATTGTTAACTAAAGTCCATACTTTATTCAGATTTCTTTAGTTTTTACCTAATGTTCTTTTTTTTTTGGTGAGGAAGATTAGCCCTGAGCTAACATCTGTGCCCGTCTTCCTCTACTTTACGTAGGACGCCTGCCACAGCATGGCTTGATAAGTGGTGCTTATGTCCGTGCCCAGGATCTGAACCTGCAAACCTGGGGCCAGCAAAGCGGAGCACGAGAACTTAACCACTACACCACTAGGCCGGCCCCTAATGTTCCTTTTCTGTTCCAGCATCCCATCAAGGCTATCACATTACATTGAGTAGTTATGTCTTCTTGGGTTCCTCTTGACTGTAATAGTCTCTCAGACTGTCCTTGTTTTTGATGACCTTGACAGTTTTAAGAGTACTGGCCAGGTATCGTGTTTCCTACTGGGATTTGTCTGATATTTTTCTCGTGATTGGATTGGGGTAAAGTACCATTTTCATCACATCATATCAAGAGTACATACTACCAACATGACTTACTTTACACTTGTTTTGAAACATGGTAAGAAGTAGAAAACATTCAAAGGGAGATAATTGAAGAGAAAGATTTGAATACATTAGTTAGAGGACTCAGGACTAGAGAGAATGAAGTTACTTGCCTGAGTTCACATGGCTGGTAAAAACCTAGGCCAAGACTCAAACCCAATTGTCCTGATTTTAAATATAGTGCGTCTTCTTCTACTTCACGGGTTATAACGGATAGTAAATGAGCAAATGCCCATAACATTCTCACCAGGGATGTGCCGATGCTGCATGTCTTGGTTCTCTAGAGCCAACTGGGTACATCTCTTCCAAAATGGGCCCTCAGAGACATCACATTGGCAGCTTGAAATCAGCTATGGTGGGAGTATTTACACCATGGCAAACGTCACATGTTCTAAATCAGAGAGTTTTTTTCTTCAATTTTTATTTTTTCTGGAGGGTTGGTTGTTAAACAACCAACAAGTATAACATTGATTGTTTATTCCATTTGTTTTGTTTTTAGACCCAGACAATCTTATTCTATTTCCAATTGCAAGTAAAAAAATATGTATATTTCACTTTCTTGTAGGAGAATTGAAACAAAATAAACACGGTGAGCCTAACTGCAGAGAGTTTGAAGCTCTAACTGCAGAGTTTGAAGATCTAAGTGAAAAATACCCACAGGTAAAAAGGAAAGAGTATAGTGAAGAAGGAAAATAAAGAGAACCCCAAGGGTTATTGTCCTCAATGTGTTATTTTGTTATTATTGTTGTTGATGTTGCTGCTGTTTTGTTCATTTTTGTTTGTTTCACTCATTTGCTAAATGTGGAAATTCTACTATGTTTGGAGCAGCAACTTGATATTTATTTCCTGAATATGAATTATAAAGAGATCTTTCTATGCGAAATGCGTGTTTCTAGAACCCCATGCTGATTTAAGAAGTACAAATGTGTGCAACAGATACTGTTAATTAGAATGCTGCATATAATATTTAAACTGTGAAAATATAAGAGTTCCTTCATCCCTACCCCACCCATCTGTACTTGGTAGTTACAATGTGATCCCTGGTGGAAAAACACCTGTCTAACAAGAAACAGTTTTGTGTAGAGTCTTGTTGGGCAGAGTCACTTGAAAAGGCTGGTCAGCAGAATGGAGCTCCATTCCCACCTCCAATTAGTGATGTTATCTCCTAAATGAGGATGAGGATGAGGTGTTCTGGCAGGGAAGACTTGAAGGAAATGGAAGAAAATGTGCTTGATTATATGCATTCTAGACCCAGTGCTATCAGACTCTAAGAATTTCATTTAAGAATCCCAAATTCGTTTGGATAGAACATGGCGATTCAGAATTGGAGAGGAAAGCAGCATCTGATTGTAAAGGAAGAAATGTTCCCCAAAGAAAAATAGCAATTGAAAAAGTCTTTTGTGTTTAGAGTCATTCACGATACACAAGTATTTTACCACTATTTAGCTTGTTGTTTTTTTGCACGTTGTGTGAATGTGTGTAAATAAAAAAAATACTGCAAATTGGTTCTTGAATGCTCTGAAAGGGATTAATGGATAGCTAAACCAAATACACATACACAAACACACATACGTCCACACACACACGGAAAAAATGGAAAATTTGCAAAGGAAATTTTTTCACAATGAGAGGCAGCAGTAGGATGAGTTTGAGGAAATTTGTCATCAAGCAAAAAACAGACCAGTTTAGCTTGTTTTGCATTTTTATTGGATGTCCCCCAGTGTTTCTCAAACTTGGCTAATTATCAGAAGCACCCAGGGTGCTTGTTAAAAGTACAGATTCCCTTGGTCCACCTCAGGCTTACGGAATCAGATTCTTGAGTCAGTGGCCTAGGAATCTATATTTTTAACAAGTGCCCCAGGTGACTTTGATGAATAGCCAAGGGTGAGAAATACTGACTAGATCAGCGGTTCTCAACTTTGCTTACACATTTCAATCAGTTGCAGAGTTTAAAAAAAAATACTGATGTCTGGGCGCCACCCCAGACCAATTAAATCAGAATCCCTGGCACTGGAGCTCAGGCACATGTATTTTTTTAAAAAAACCTTTCCAGGTGATTTTGATGTGCTGCCAAGACTGAGAACCACTGCCCTATCTAAATAATAAGCTAATAGAATACTACTCTACAACAGGAACCAATGAAATCATAATGAGAAGATGCCTAATCCGTCCACACGAGACCACACACTTCAGTAGTCATTCTTGACTTGGCCACTTCCTGTGCTTCTGTCTGGAATGGCTCCTCACCAGGTAGCAAGTGGCTAGCTCATTCTCATCCACATGAATCAGCATAAATCATCCTCTCAGAGAGTTTCTCCTGGCCACCCAATTTAAAGTGGATCTCATGGTCTCCATTATTTCCTCTGCCAGCCCCTTCTGTTTCCTTCTCAGCAGTTATTACAACCTAATAGTGTATTTTACTTATTTTTGCTTTTTTGTCTCTTGTCTTTCTTCTCCATTAGAATGTGCCCTTCGTTTGGGCTGGGCCACATCAGTTTTGCTCGTCATTGTATCCGCAGAATCCAGCACGGTGTCCAGCACACAGACTTGCCCCTTTTTGCTGCTGCTGTGGGTTCAATGGGAAAAAATTTATAATGAATAGATTATATCTCTCCTCCTCCTTTTAGGAAAAATTAGCAGATGTTAGTTTTCTGAGTTTGGAACTCCTTGCTCAAAATTCTGGTTTAGAGTTTTTTAAAAATTTTCTCGGGGCCAGCGCCGTGGCGTAGTGGTTAAGTGCTCGCGCTCTGCTGCTGGCGGCCCAGGTTCTGATCCTGGGTGAGCACCGAGGCACCACTTGTCAGGCCATGCTGTGGCAGCATCCCATATAACACGGAGGAAGATGGGCACGCATGTTAGCCCAGGGCCAGTCTTCCTCAGCAAAAAGAGGAGGATTGGCATGGATGTTAGCTCAGGGCTGATCTTCCTCACACACACAAAAAAAATTTTTTCAAGCAGAAAAAAGAGAGAGATGAAGAGAAAGAGAAGAAAAAGGAGGATAAAGAAGAGGGAACATTGCCAAGCTCCTGGAATAATGCTCCCACCTAACGTAATGGTTAAAGTCAAACAGACCAAGTTTAAATGCTAGTTCTGTCTCTTATACTTATTACTTTGAGTAAGTTAAAAAACTTCTCTGCAAATCACTTACTTAATCTGTGAAATTTGCTGTCAACTGGATTAAGCATGAAAATACAGTTTTTTCAGTAGGCACGTGTTTTCTGAACTTTAAAATATTTGAAATTGAATTTGAAATTGACTTCATACAAGGTAAACAATTTGTTAGGGTATAATATTCTTGGGTAACAGCTTTTATTTACTTTTACTCAAACATTTTGTTTTATTTTCTGTTAATTTTTGTATTTCTGCCTGCACTCTTTTAGGATATTTTTTTTTGTCCTGGAGTGAAAAAATTTTGCCAATATATCTCCAAGTGTGGATCTCCTTGTATTTATTTCACATGGAATAGAGGGAGCTCCATCAATTCTTACTTATTGTAACTTTTCTGGCTATGTTTTTTCCTTTTTTAAACTTCATTTTTATTTATATTAAAAAAATGTAAAGATCAAACGCACTCATTAAAAAAAAAAGCAGTTTATTACCTCCTCCGAGTTCCCAATTCTCATACCTTAGAAGCAACTACATTCAACTTTTTAAGCTCTTTTGCTTTTTGCCACCATACTGCTAAATGATGTGCTTATACATAAATCATTATTTCAAAATTTAGACAATTATTTGTTGACTTTCTATTATAGAAAATATGAGTGTTTAGTTCTCTTACATCACCCCATTCATAATTTTCTACCTCCCACCCACTTCCTTCACAAATTCTGATTAAGTCAATGTTCAATTTCTACATTACTGTGACTATCAGTGATGTCAGACATATGAAGTAGTTGCTCAGTTCTATTTATATCTTATAGGCATTTCTTCCAGAGTGTCTCTACCCCGCTGTACCAAGTCAGCATTGTGCAGCTCTAGGCCTTCAGCACAGCTTCTTTGCTGAGATTTCTCTTCAAATTTCCTTTGTCAGTTTTGTCTTTTTTATACGTCGCTCTTTTCTGTAACTTCTGATGTGTCAGTAGCAATGAGCACAACTGGTGCCCAGATCTTGGTTTCTAAATCTCTGATAAAAGAATCCAGAGAGCCTTGGTAACTGATTTCTTGCAGCAGGTCTAGGGCAGGAAAAACACAAGATACCTGGAAAGACATTCTATGAAATAATTGACCAGTACTCTTCAAAATGTTAAGGCAATGAAAGACAAAGAAAAGACTAAGGAACTGTTACAGATTGGAGGAATCAGGACAATTAAATGCAGCATAGTATCTCGGATTGGATCCTGGAAAAGGATATTAGTGAAGAAATTTATGTACCTCCCTGCCCCCCAAATTCTGTAGTTTAGTTAATATTATTGTGCCAAGATAAATTTCTTAGTTTCGATAATGGTTCTATAGTTATGTAAGATGTTAATATAAGGGAAAGCTGGCTACAGGATAATAACAGAACTCTCTGTACCATTTGCACAACTCTTGCATAAGTCTAAATTTATCTTACAATGCAAGATTTCAAAAATCAAAAACAAAGCCAACAAATATAGATGCAAATGTCTTACATTTTTTGAATTGTTAGTACACAAGTCAAATAGTCAAGACATTTTGATGTTTTCAGCAAATATTTATAGATGATCCTAAAAAGTAAGTACAATTCACAGCAAACACCTTCCTGTTGTAAGGTAGAAGGGTTTTTATTTTTGTTTTTTATCTCTTCATTTGTAAGAGAGAGAACATTTTAATAAAAATCATGTGACTTCTTTTTATTTTATTGAGGGCATTACATGTTAAACTCTAGTTTTAGCTTAATGACTTAGTGGAATCTCATTAATAAATAGAGTTAAACAATATTTTTAGGATATTTACCTGTTTGGTGTAATCATTCCAATAAAGTAGCTGCTGGGTTTGTTGGGAGAATTTTCTTCATAAAGATGCCTCCCACTGTTATAAGTTAGAAGTCTATTAAAGACAATATAAACAATATAAGGCATAAATCCCCAATCATCCTCCGTGGATAGAACAACATGGAGTTGTTCTTATTTAGGTTCTGCTTATAATCATGGCTAGTGTGTTTTAAGTGTTATAAAATTAAAATGACATTTTCTGAACAATCTTTTATTCACAACTTAATTTCACTCCAAACGTGTGTGGTGATGGAGATATGGAAGGGAAGTGACAAGAGGCTCTCTGTGTGAGCAGGAGGCAAGACACTGTCTTTGTGCCTGTGTTACATCAGCCAGGAACCATGCAGATCTGGGAGAGAGAAAAGAGAAGAGCAAGGCTGAGAGAGCTAAAGTGGAACACAAGATGTATTCAATGCATTGCATTTTTCTTTCCCACAAGACTTTGAGCTGAGTAAGGAATCATTTATATGTATCTTTGCATTTCTAAGAATTCATAGCTAATGATAAGGCGTCCAAAATGGTCCTTGAGTTGATTATTTTTGAATTGAAGTAATTTGACTAGAATTACTTTGTGTACATGAGGAAAACAGAACTCTCTGAAACTGAGTTAGGGACCAATATCAGATTTGCAGTTTAAAAAGCACAAATTTAGAAGGTTTTGCAGTTGTTCAGCCTAAAGAAGAGAGACCATAAATGAAGCAGTTAGCAGCAGGAGAAGAGAATAGGAGGTAAGGGAAGAGTCAAGATGAATTTGCATAATTTTGGCTTATGTATTACTTACCACAAGAGTCCAGGGACATGAGCTAATTCTAATGTGGGAGATGATATAGTCAGTTTATTTGGATCACATAATAAGTAAGAAGTAAAAAATCACATCTGGAATTTCTGGACTGAAAGTGAAAAAATAGATGTAAGAACCATTTACATTAAAGTTGAAGGAGTTGGAGACGTGAATGAGCTCAGTCAGAGAGAATGTACAGAATGAGAGAAAAAGAAAATCCAAGACAAGAACAGAGAGAACATACAGAGTCCAAGAATATGGAAGAAAAGTCAGGAAAATATGAATCTGAGGAGGATGCAGTTCGGAATAATGGGATGATGACCCTCAAGGGAAGAGAGAGTTTCAAGAATCAGTAATGGTCACTGTAGTTGTCAGGATTCCTGGCCCTGGACAAGAAAAATGGACATCAGCTAACGTAACAGAAAAGGAGTTTAATGAAATAGTAATAGATACATCACAGAATCAACAGAAAAGCTGGTGAACCAGGCTCAGAAAGGTGCCGTAAGAAAGCACAGAGAAGGTCCTGTCACAGGAAGCTTCCACCTAGGATGCTACCACCGACAACATCACCACAGGACACTCGACACTGCCACCCTCTCAAAGCCCCTGATACAGCCTTGAATATCTTCTCATCTGTCCTTCAGCTTTTGATTCCCTTGTTCAATTATCAGATCCCTGGGAGAAAGGGTCTAATCTCTTAGCTCAAGATGCTAGAGGTCAGGGAGAGGGGATCTTTCCCTTTTGTTCTGCCTCCCTCTATGTCTCTCAAAAGACATATCTCCTATGTCAAGAAGAACACCACCTATTTCTTATACGATGCTTATAGTCTAGGCCCTGTTCTGAGCGCTTTACAGACAGTAACTTATCCTCACAACACTCTATGTGATAAGTATCATTATTTTCCATTTTAGTAGAGGTTAAGCTGAGAAATCCAGAGGCTAAATGACTTCCCAAACGTCACACTACTAGAAAGCAGCAAAGCAAGGATTGAAAGCCAGGCAGTCAGGTTCCAAAAGTCTTGTAAGTCAGGGTCTCACACACTGACTACACATCTAGGTAACAATAGGTTTATTGATCTGATAGAGTAAGGACAAATGTTTAATTCTTAGATTGAGATAATTGTAGAAAGTGTTCTCTGAGATATGAGGAAAGGAGGAGAGAAAGGATGGAGATGCCCAAGTTGTATATAAGCAAGGAGAGGAGGGTAGTTTTGAGGCATTGCTTGTCTTGATTTCAAATTTTGCTCAGAATAAGTAAGGACATCACTCCAAAAAAGTGAGATAGAAGTCAGCAGCAAATGGTAAGCCTTTGCAATAACCACTGTGTGAAAAACAGTAGAGTTACTCTAGCTAAAGCTTGGGAACATGAATAGGTATGAGCCCTAATCTCTTTTTTGGTAATTATATCTAACTCTACTCCAACAGTCCAACTGAGGTGAAGAGACCATAAATTCGGATTTGAAGTTTATCGGCCAGGACCAGCAGAAAGCCAAGGGTCAAAGGGTAAGAGAGTAGATAAGGTGATGAGCTGTAGTACCTGAGCTGAACAAATATCATCGTCATTATTATAATCACCATCACAGTCATAACAGCAATCATTTATTGACTGGTTTCTATACATCAGACACTAAGTGCTTCACACGCATTATCTCAAATCACGTTCATAACAACTCCATAAACTTGGTACTGTTATTATCCCATTTTATAGACAAGAAAACTGAGGCCTAGAAAGTTCAAGTAGCTTCCCCAAGGTCAGAGAGCTAGTAAGTGGTGGAGACAGGATTTGAACCTGCTTGAAATCAGTAGGGCACTGTGAATGGGACAAAATGTTAAGAATCAAAGATTAGGAGTTGAAAAGAAGGTAAAATAAAAGTAAGAAAGTGAGAGGATTGAATTACAGGATATTGGTTATAGTCAGAGAATAGAATGTTTGAGTTTACTGTTTTACCTCTCAAGTAGTTCTGGGTGACAGGTTTCAAGATTCATTATATAAGTAGTGAATCCAGATGGTGTGCATGTATGCACAATACAGAGACAACCTTGAACAATGGAGGGTGCAAGCTGATAGATAAGTAATTCTCCCTTTTATCCTCTGGCCTTAGAGTTCTGAAGACATTTCATAAGACTCCTCAGAAGTGGATATGGGATTAAGAATCAGTCACCTGTGGTGGTGACCGACTCAGTAATATACAGTGTATTAGCTCTTCCTTCTCCCATTTTTCTCTCCCCTGCCCTTCACTCCTGCTCCCTGGGATTGCTTCCCAAATAGACAACCTGCACTTAAGGCTTTATCTTGCCTCAGGCTCTGCTTCTAGGAGAACCCAGGCCAAGGCAATAGGAAGTAACCCTAGAAGACAAACTCTCAGGATGGAATTCTTCTTGCTGGAAGTGAGCAGCCTCTTTCAAGACCTACCCTGGTCTCTTCTCATTGCCGTCAGGCCTATAATCAAATTTGAGTCTTGTGTTAGTCAGAGTTTTCCAGAGAATCAGAACCAATAGAACCAACATATATCTGATAAGATATATGTGTGTGTGTGTGTGTGTGTGTGTGTGTGTGTGTGTGTGTGTGCAGATTGAGAGAGAGATTTATTGTAAGGAGCTGGCTCATGCAACTGCAGGGCCTGGCAAGTTCAAAGTCCAGAAAGCAGGCCAGTAGGCTGGAAATTTAGGAAAGAGTTCATGCTGTCTTGAGTTCGAATTCCACAGGGCAGCAGTCTCGAAACTCAGGCAGGATTTGTAGGTTGCCGTCTTGAGAATTCCCTCTAGTTCAGGGAAAGTAGAAGTCTTTGTGCTTAAGGCATTCAATTGATTAGATGAGGCCTACCTGTATTATGGAGAGTAATCTGCTTTACTTAAAGTCTACTGACTAATCGCAGCTAAAAAATACCTTCACAGCAACATCTAGACTGGTGTTTGACCAGACAGCTGACACCGTAGCCAAGTTGACACATAAGATGAAGTATCACAGGTCTCAACACAGCCTTATGGGGAAACACATTCTCTGCTCAGGAGAGAATTAGCTTATACACCAAAGAAATTGAAAATGCTTGTCCATTTGTACTGACAGGAACTATGAGATCACATTTGGGAATTGCTGTTGAACTGTAGAAGGTACAATATCAAACTGAATGAGAGAGAATTTTTTTTTTTAATTGATGTTTTAACGGTTTCTAACATTGTGACATTTTGGGTTGTACATTTTTGTTTGTCCATCACCATATATATGACTCCCTTCACCCCTTGTACCCACCTCCCACCCCCACTGCTCCTGGTAACCACAGTCCAGTTTAAGAGAGAATTTTTTGATATGAGAGTACTCTTCTGTGACTAAGGATTTAATGTCTGGCAAGATCACTCGGAACCATTCCTAATATGCTGCTGAGAATGTTCCTTGAAATTTGAAGATGGAATGGTCTATAGTAAATGAAGTAGAGATATTGAAGTATGGGGACCAGAAGATTTGGAAGGTGGGATACTTTAATGACTTTATTATGTGGGATGGTATTATGTTCCTTGAGAGGGCCTGGGAGGCACTACTTAAACTAAGGAAATGAGGAATGAACTGGTGCAGGGACACTGATACCTTTGAGGAGATTGACCGTGGTTGTCCTCTATAGGCTGGAGTTTATTGTGAAAGATGCTGCCACAACTTCATACTGGTGATGGGGGTAATGAGATTCCAGAATGGCAGAGGCCTGATGTAATTTTGACATAGTTATTATAATGAGAAGCAAGGCTGGAGTGGCAATTAAGATGCCTGGACCCACTGGTATCTGTAGTGATGGATAACAAAGTGTGGTGTTCTAAGAGTTGAGTTAATTACCAGCCATCAGGGTGTTGCTTTATCAAGAGGTGGTGAGCAAAAAACTAACAGCCATCGTAATAGGAAATTCATGGTTCCTCACCCAGTTTCCGGATGTAAGTGAGCTTACAGACCCAGAGTCTATTGATTGAAGGGTAAATTGAGAATCCTTGAGGAAGGACCCTGTAAAGCAACTAAGTCTTTCTGTCATGATCTAGGTATAATAAAATCCTCCAAGATATTACTTTGGTCTCACTTGTGAGAACATGAAAAATTCATTAGATGATGGATATTATACACTTGGGATTGGGCTCAAGAAGGCTCAGAAGACACAAATAATTTATATGACCAGGGGGCCCAGATGCTCATGGCACCTATTTCTTTTGTATTCATGTCTCTTCCCCAGTTAACACATATAACCTCATGGCAGTTAATTATGATCAACCGATGAAATAGAGGGAAAAACAAGGGAGAGAGAAATAAAACCTATTCCTGGCTCACAAACGAGTCAGCACAATATGTTGGAGCTAATTATAAGTGGACTGCTGCCATATTACAGCCCTACTTCGGGGTGGTGCTGGTGGGGAAGGGAAAATCTCCCAACGGGTAAAGCCAAGAGCAGTGTACTTGGTTTTTCACTTTGTATGGAAGAAGAAGTGGCCTGAATTATGGATATTCATGAACTCCTGGGCAGCGATGAATGGTTAGGCTAGTTGGTCAGAGTCCTCAAAGAAACAAGATTAGAAGATTAGGGAAATTTGGGATGAAGAGTGGTGGTGATGGTGATAGTAGGGGTGAAAATAACCAATATTTACCCATCTGCTAATATTGATTCCCTCTCATCATCTGAACAGTGTCAGTCTATTTGTAATAAATGCGCAGCCTCTCAAGCTTTCTTCATCTTTCCTTATTGCCTATAAAATTTCTCCATTTGGGAGCCAGCGTTGTTACACAAACGTGGAGAGTTGAAGATGACGTGTATTTCTTTGGGGTTGTGCTGTGGCCAATAAATGAGTGTTCTGATCTAAGACTCCACCCTTTGGGTCCCCTCTGGCCTCTGCTGCAGAACACAGTGTTTTAGTTGGACGTTCCAAAGTCTGTAAATATTTGCATGAATATTTGCTGTCTTTAAAATATTTAATCTTCCAATTCAAGCACAAGCTATGACTCTATTATTTTATATTTATCTGTAAATGTTTGCAATTTTCTTCATCTAGTTAGGTCATTCCTAACTACATTATACTTTATTGTTGTTGTTGCTAATAAGATCTCTTTCCAAAAATCTACTGCATATGTTTATTCGAGTTGTGCCCTGGGGAAGGGTGAGTTGGAGACGAAATCCGGCCACACTCCTCTCACATCAGCTATGTGCCCTGGCGTGAAGCTGTGTCTGCGAGAAGGAAGAACTTCTTTCTCTATTTCACACAAAGCCACCTCCTGGATCTCACATCCTATGTGTATGCTGTGTGTGTGTGAGAGAGAGAGAGAGATAGAGAGACAGAGAGACCTTAATAGGTAATATCCATATTTTAAAATATGTTGATTTTCATATTTTTCATTTCCTTTACATCCATTTTAACAAACAATATTTTTTTTTTTTTTTTTTGTGAGGAGATCAGCCCTGAGCTAACACCCGCCAATCCTCCTCTTTTTTTGCTGAGGAAGACGGCCCTGGGCTAACATCTGTGCCCATCCTCCTCCACTTTATATGGGACGCCGCCACAGCATGGCTTACCAAGCAGTGCGTCGGTGCGCGCCCGGGATCCGAACCAGCGAACCCCGGGCCGCCGCAGCGGAGCGCGCGCACTTAACCGCTTGCGCCACCGGGCCGGCCCCAACAAACAATATTTTTAATTATCCTTTTTCCACTCAAACCTAGCACACTTGCTCAGAATAAAGGTCTGCTGGGACAGAAATACTAGCTGGTGCTGCTTAGTTTATGGGCGTCAATATTTTGGTTTACAGTTAACAATACCTTAAGGGTTAAACTCAAAACCTTACAAAGAAGGCAAAAGAATTTATAAGAATGACTATACCTACATTCCGTAATCAGAACTGTAGTCAGCTTTCTATAAATATATCTATAAAATAAATTATAAAGATATGTTTCACAAAGGTTCCTGTGAAGCACCAATAAACAACCTTCTATCAGTTGTTTACTAATTTCATGCCCAGTAATGTATTGATTAAAATGTCATGTGCAAACAGCAACAGGTTTTCTCTACTCTTTTCCAGTCCTTTCGAATTTTCTCTCTCTTTCTGTTGTAGATCTTATTACACCTGTCAGAATAATGTTAGTAGTGAGATGAAGCATTTTTCTTTCATTTCTGAATTTAATTGGAAGAGTCATATTTCACCTTTAGATATCTTCTACTCTACCTTTACGTGCTTTAAATGGAGCTGGCCTGCAAACACAACATGCCCAAGTGAGCAGCAAAATCCTAGCTCTCAGCCAAAGCTCTATCTCAGGCACTCCCAGCCTGCTGCCCTGGCTGTTTCCTGTCACCACTAGCTCTAAGCACCCAGCTCAGGCCCTCCTGTTTACATCTATTACTTAGGTTCCTACTCTCAGGTCATCCCATTGAACTTTTGACTTTGCTGCTCTCATGCATGACTTAGTTATCATCCTTCCATCTCCAAAGTCTACCAAGGCATTACAATGTCGTGGTGAGGAGTGTTACACTGTGCTCTAGATCTGGCAGCCTTTTTTCACATCCTGGTTCTGCCAGTTACTGGCTGTGTGATCTGGGACAAGTGAATTAGCCTGTCTATGCTGCATTTTTTTCCCCCATTATTTATTTATTTTATTGAAGTATAGTTGACATACAATATTATATTAGTTTCAGATGTACAACATAGTGATTCAGCATCTATATACATCATGAAATGATCACCATGACCAGGCCAGTAACCATCTGTCACCATACCAAGTTATTCAATTATTGACTATATTCCCTATGCTGTACATCACATCCCCATGACTTGTTTATTTTATAACTGGAAGTTTGTACCTTTTAATTTCCTTCACTTATTTCACTGATCCCCCCACCTCCCTCCCTTCTGGAGACTACCAGTTTGTTCTTCGTATCTGTGAGTTTGTTTCTGCTTTGTTTTCTGAATTTGTTTTTTAGATTCTACATATAAGTGAAATCATAGGGTATTTGTCTTTCTCTGTATGACTGATTTCACTTAGCATAATACCCTCTAGGTTCATCCATGTTGTCGCAAATGGCAAGATTTCATTCTTTTTTATAGCTGAGTAATATTCCATTGTGCATATAAATATATATACCACTTCTTCTTTATCCATTTGTCTATCAACAGACACTTAGGTTGCTTCCATATCTTTGCTGTTGTAAATAATGCTGCAAGGAACATGGGGTGCAGATATCTTTTCAAATTAGTATTTTCATTTTCTTTGGATAAATACCCAAAAGTGGAATTGCTGGGTCATATGGAGCTCTATTTTTAATTTTTTGAGGAACCTCCATACTGTTTTGCATTGTGGCTGCACCAATTTACATTCCCACCAACTGTGTATGAGGGTTCCCTTTTCTCCACATCCTCACCAACAATTTTTATTTGTCTTTTTGATAATAACCATTATAACAGGTATGAGGTGATATCTCATTGTGGCTTTGATTTGCATTTCCATGATGATTAGTGATGTTGAGCATCTTTTGATGTGTCTGTTGGCCATCTGTATGTCTTCTTAGAAAAAATGTCTATTCAGGTCCTCTGTCCATTTTTTAATCAGATTGTTTGTTTTTTTGATATTGAGTTATATGTGTTCTTTATATATTTTGGATATTAACCCCTTATGGAATACATCATTTGCAAATATCTTCTCCCATTGAGGAGGCTGCCTTTTCATTTTGTTGATGCTTTCCTTTGCTGTTCAAAAGCTTTTTAGTTTGATGTAGTCCTATTTGTTTATTTTTGCTTTTGTTGCCTCTGCCTGAGGAGACAGATTCCAAAAAATATTGCTAAGACTGATGTTAAAGAGCTTACTGCCTATGTTTTCTTCTAGGAGTTTTATGGTTTCAAGTCTTATATTTAAGTCTTTAATCCATTTTGAGTGTATTTTTGTATATGATGTAAGAGAATGGTCCAATTTCATTCTTTTGTATATAGCTGTCCAGTTTTCCCAACACTATTTATGGAAGAGACTATCTTTTCCCCATTGTGTATTCTTGCCTCTTTTGTCATAGATCAATTGGTCACATAAGCGTGGGTTTATTTCTGGGCTCTCTATTCTGTTCCATTGATCTATGTGTCTGTTTTTGTGCCAGTACCATACAGTTCTGATTACTAATGATTTTTAGTATAGTTTGAAATTAGGGAACATGACACTTTCAACTTTGTTCTTTCTCAAGATTGCTTTGGCTATTGGGGTGATTTTTTGTGATTCCATACAAATTTTAGGATTATTTGTTCTAGTTCCGTGAAAAATGCCATTGATATTTTGGTAGTGATTGTATTGAATCTGTAGATTGCTTTGGATAGTACAGACTTTTTAAAAATATTAATTGTTCCAATCCATGAGAATGATCTATTTTTCCATTTATTTGTGTCATCTTCAATTTGTTGATCAATGTCTTATAGTTTTCAGACTACAGGTCTTTCACCTCCTTGGTTAAATTTATTACTAGGTATTTTATTCTTTTTTTTTTTTTTGGTGAGGAGATCAGCCCTGTGCTAACATCTGCCAATCCTCCTCTTTTTTTGCTGAAGAAGACTGGCCCTGGGTTAACATCTGTGCCCATCTTCCTCCACCTTATATGGGACGTTGCCACAGCATGGCTTGCCAAGCAGTGTGTGGGTTCACGCCTGGGATCCGAACCAGTGAACCCTGGGCCACAGCAGCAGAGCGCACACACTTAACTGCTTGCACCACCAGGCCAGCCCCTAGGTGTTTTATTCTTTCTGATGCAATTTTAAATTAGATTGTTTTCTTAATTTCTCTTTATGATTGTTTGTTGTTAGTGCTTTGTTGTTAGTGACTAGTGATTAGAAATGCAACAGATTCTTGTATCTTGATTTTGTATCCTGCAACTTTACTGGATTCATTTATTAGTTCTAATATTTTTTTGATGGAATCTTTAGGGCTTTCTATATATAATATCATGTCATCTGCAAATAGTGACAGTTTTACTTCTTCCTTTCCAATTTGGATGCCTTTTATTTCTTTTTCTTGTCTTATTGCTGTGGCTATGGCTTCCAATACTATGTTGAATAAAAGTGACAAGAATGGGCATCCTTGTCTTGTTCCTGATCTTAAAGAAAATGCTTTCAGCTTTTCACCATTAAGTATGATGTTGGCTGTGGGTCTGTCATATATGTCCTTTATTGTGTTGCAGTATGTCCCCTCTATACCCACTTTGTTGAGAGTTTTTCAACATAATCATTTTGAATTTTGTCAAATGCTTTTTCTGCATCTGTTGGGATGATCACAGGATTTTTATCCTTCATTTTGTTAGTGTGGTGTATCATGTTGATTGATTTGCAATTATTGAACCATGTTTCCATCCCTGTATATGATGCTTTGTATTTCTGTGGTGCTATTTGTAACATCTCCTCTTTCATTTCTGATTTTATTTATTTGGGCCCTCTCTCTTTTTTTCTTGATGAGTCTAGCTAAAGGTTTATTAGATTTGTTTATCTTTTCAAAGAACCATCTCTCAGTTTCATTGACTTTTTATTGTTTGTTAAGCCTCTATTTCATTTATTTCTGCTCTGATCTTTATTATTTCCTTCCTTCTACTAACTTTGGGCTTTGTTTGTTCTTCTTTTACTAGTTACTTTAGGTGTAAGGTTAGATTGTTTATTTGAGATTTTTCTTGTTTCTTGATGTAGGCCTGTATTGCTATAAACTCTCTTAGACCTGCTTGTGCTGGGTCCCATAGATTATGAAACATTGTGGTTCCATTTCATTTATCTCAAGGTATTTTTTGATTTCCTCTTTGATTTCTTTATTGACCCATTAGTTGTATAGTAGCATGCTGTTTAGCCTCCACATGTTTGTGTTTTTTTCCAGCTTTCTCTTTGTGATTGGTTTCTAGTTTAATACCATCATGATCAGAAAAGATGCATGATAAGATTTCAATCTTCTTAAATTTATTGAGACTTGTTTGTGGCATAACATGTTTTCTATCTTGGAGATTATTCCCTGTGCACTTGAAAAGAATGTGTATTCTGCTACTTTTAGATGAAATATTCTGTACATATCTATTAAGTCCATCTGGTCTAATGTGTTGTTTAAGGCCAGTGTTTCCTTGTTGATTTTCTGTATGGATGATCTATCCATTGATGGAAGTGGGATGTTAAAGTCCCCTACTATTATAGTATTACTGTCAATTTCTCTATTTATGTCTGTTAATATTTTGCTTTATGTAGTTAGGTGCTCCTACATTCGGTGCGTAGATATTTAGAAGTGTTATATCCTCTTATTAGATTGATCTCTTTATCACTGCCTAATGTCCATCTTTGTCTCTTGTTATAGTCTTTGTTTTAAAGTCTGCTTTGTCTGATATAAGTATTGCTACCTCAGCTTTCTGTTTGTTTGCATTTACATAGAAAGTCTTTTTCCATCCCTTCACTTTCAGTCTGTGTGTGTCTTTAGATCTGAAGTGAGTCTCTTGTAGGCAGCATATACAGGGGTCTTGGTTTTTTTTATCCATTCAGCAACCTTATGTCTTTTGATTGAGACATTTAGTCCATTAACATTTATAGTAATTATTGATAGGTATGTACTTATTGCCATTTTGTTAATTGTTTTCCAATTTTTTTTTTAGCTCTTCTCTGTTCCTTTATTCTTCTCTTGCTCTCTTCCCTTGTGATTTGATAACTCTTTTTTAGTGTTATGTTTGTATTCTTTTCTCTTTATTTTTTGTGTATCTATTATAAGTTTTTGGCCTGTGGTTACCATGAGGTTTATACATAACAACCTATGTATATAGCAGTCTATTTCAAGTTGATGGTTGCTTAGACCTGAGTGCTTTCTAAAAGTGCTGTACATTTTTACTCTCTCTCCCCATGTTTTATGTTTTTGACATCATATTTTACATCTTTTTATTTTGTGCATCCCTTAAGTAATTATTATAGATATAAATCATTTTACTACTTTTGTCTTCTAACCTTGAAACTAGCTATATCGATGGTTGATCCACTACCTTTACTATATGCTTGCCATTACAAATGAGATTTTTTTTTTCATAATTTTCTTATTTCTAGTTATGGCCTTTTCTTTTCCATTTAAAGAAGTCCCTTTAACATTTCTTGTAAGGCTAGTTTAATGATGATGAACTCCTTTAGCTTTTGCTTGTCTGGGAAATGCTTTATCTTTCCTTCAATCCTGAATGATAACCTGGCCACTTGTAAATTTTCTTGGTTGTAAATTTTTTCCTTTCAGCACTTTGAATATATTGTTCCACTCCTTTCTGGCCTGTAAAGTTTCAGGCCTGTAAAGCATGTTGATGCGGGTCTCTTTGCGTTCATCCTATTCAGAACTCTCTGTGCTTCCTGGACTTGGATGTCTGTTTCCTTCACCAGGTTGGGGAGGTTTTTAGCCATTATTTCTTCAAGTAGGTTTTCTGTCCCCTTCTGTCTCTATTCTCCTTCTGGTACCTCTATAACGTGAATGTTAGTATACTTGGTGTTGTCCCAGCGGTCTCTTAAGCTACCCTTGTTTTTTTTATTCTTTTTGTTGTTGTTGTTCTGATTGGGTGGTTTCTACTACCTTGTCTTCTAGATTGTTGATCTGTTCTTCTGCATCATCTATTGTGCTGTTGATTCCCTCTAGTATATTTTTCATTTCAGTTATTATAGTCTTCAGTTCTGATTGATTCTTTTTTATATTTTCTATCTCTTTGTTGAAGTTCTTACTATGTTCGTCTATTTTTCTCCTGAGTTTGGTGAGCATCTTTATGACCATTACTTCAAACACTCTTTATCTGGTAGGTTGCTTATTTCTGTTTTGTTTGGTTCTTTTTTTGAGGTTTTGTCTTTTTCTTTTCTTTGGAACATATTCTTATGTCTCCTCATTTTTGCCTAACTCTCTGTGCTTGTTTCTGTGTATTATGTAGATCAGCTATATCTCCTGGTCTTAAAGGGATGGACTTATGTAGCTGGTGACCTGTGGGGCCTAGTAGAGTAATCCTCCTAGTCACCAGAGCAAGGTGCTACAAGTTTGTTCCCTGTGTAGGCTGCATGTGCTCCCCTATTGTGCCTGGGCCACAATTACAGAGGGCACACTAGTGTGTGGGGCTGGCCCTGCAGGGTGGGAGCCACTTTGGAGGGACTCTAGTGCCTACTGGGGCCATCTGCTGAGTGGGGTGGGGCAGGAGCTGCTTTGGAAGGCCTCCAATGCTGTCTGGGGTCACCCATCAAATGAGGTACAGTGGGAGCCACTTTGAAGGGGTATTGGCCAGGGCAGGTCCACAAGGGAATGCCATTGCAGGGTGAGTGGTGCTAGCAAGGTAGACAGAGAGTGATAGAAATGTCTGCCAGGGCTGGACCAGCTAGGTAGAAGAAGAGCGAAAAAAAAAAAAAAAAAAAATGGTGCCTGCCAGTGCTTCCATCCTCAGACAAAGTTCTAACAGATCACTGCCCCTCCAGTACATGCCCTAAAATTAGTTAATGAAACTCTTTCATGTACAACCTAGGCACTTTTCAAAATACTGCCTCTGCACTGGGACTCAGAGTGAGTGAGCTTGTGCACGCACCCTTTAAGAGTGGAATGTCAGTTTCCTTTAGCCAGGTGGCTCTCCTGGGCATAAGCTCTGCTGGTTTTCAAAGCCAGATGTTATGGGGGTTCGTTTTCCTGGTCCAAGTCCCTCAGGCTGGGGAGCTCAATGTGGTGCTCCGACCCCTCATTTGTCGGGGAGGACCTCCGCGGTTGTGATATCCCTCCCACTTATGCATCGCGGTGCTGGGGATGTGGGTTCTGTCTAGACGGCATCTCCGCCCCCTCTACGCATCTCAATGTGGCTTTTTTATATCCTTAGTTGTGGAAAATCTTTTCTGCTAGTCTTCAGGTTGTTGTCAGTGATAATTTTTCTATACATAGTTGTAGTTTTGGTGTGTCCACAGGAGGAGGTGAGCTAAGGATCTTCCTACTCTGTCATCTTGACCCAAGCCTCCTGCTTCAGTTTTCTTGTCTATGTAAAAGGCATAATAATAATAGTCTTTATCTGATAGGTTCTTGGGAGGCTTAAGCTATAATATGTGCAGAGTGCATACTTAGTGCATGACATGTAGTATATGCTCAGTATATATATATTATTTACTAAATGGAGAAGAGAAAAGGTGGTCCTGCCCACTCCTGTGTCGGGGCAACCCTGCAGCTGCTTTTGCATACCACATTCAGTTTTGTCATAGCCAGTAGTTTGCTTTCCTGCAATTCACCACATGGAATTCCCCAACCATTCTCTCTGCGTCAGTGTCCAGTCAACCACATTTTCCTTTACAGTTCAGCCCTTTATCACAACACCATCCCACAGAAATATATGGGGGTATCAGGCTTCACTGGAGGTTTAGAGAGATGTGTGAGTGGGTGGTAGAAACTAGGAAGCAAAAACAAAACAAAACTATGATATTAGAAATACTTCTTAAAATACCATAATTTATCCAATCGCACGCCAGGAATTTCTTAGTAGCTTCTGTCATTCTCAGTCTCTAACCCATGTTATCCCGCTTGAATTCTCTCTCTTTTCTCCTTCTTTCTTCTTCTACTCTGCTGTCTTCCCTATTCTCCTCTAAATTCATGTTTATTTCTAATGTAAAGTGGTTAATCCATTTCTTTGTTTCCTTATCTCCTTGGAGTCCTTGCTTTCAGTCCTCACTTTCTATCACCAACAAACTTATTTTCCCCAAGCTATTTAGGAAAAAAAGCATTTCCCTAAACAATGACATTTCTCTCCTCAAGAAAGCCTCTGCTGCCTGGTGCTAAGATAACCTTATCACAACTCTCCACCAGCTGCCAGGACCCTGATCAGGCAATGAGACAAGAGAGTGAGCTTGCCTGCTAGGCTGGGAGAACTTTGTTAATGTTAAGGCAATGTACTTCTCTTCCTAGATTTAAAAAACTAACAATAATGTTATTAGGAATGGCTGCCCAATTGTGTCAAATGGCTTTTTGAGTAGCTTTTGAAACAATTTTTTATTATTGTTTTACACATTGATGTGAGAGACACAGCTTCATTCACAAATATCACCCTTCTTGTTTTCCCAGTTTTCCCATTCCTTCTTTAGGTTGGTGACTGTGCCTATTTATGTATTTATTTATGTTTAGATAGAGAAGCCAATGGTTCCTGAAGATTAGTGAAAAGAATACTCTTCTTTTCCCTGAATCTGAGACACAAAATCTTACTCAAGTTTCAGATCAAGTCTAAAGACCCAGATAAAGGCTCAGACAACTGGTCTACTGGTTTAAACACAACAAATAATAAATAACATTTATATAGCTGTAAGATTTTCTTCATGCTGCTGTATTTTATATCTGTAGTTTATTCCTTACAACAATCCTATGACATAGATGCTATTATTACTCCCCTCCCCCTTTTTTTTTTTGGTGAGGAAGATTGGCCCTGAGCTAACATCTGTTGCCAATCTTTCTATTTTTGCTTTAGGAAGATTGTCCCTGAGCTAAGCTCTTTGCCAATCTTCCTCTATTTTATATATGGGACTATATGGGACACCACCACAGCATGGCTTAATGAGCAGTGTGTAGGTCCACACCCAGGATTCGAACCAGCAAGCCCTGGGCCACCGAAGCAGAGTGCACGAACTTAACCACTATACCCTGGGCTAGCCCCTTATTCCCCTTTTTAAAGATAACAAACATAAAGCATAAAGTGACTGTCTCAGGGCACATAACAAGGACATGATATAGGCAGAATTTGAATCCAGGGAGCCTGGCTTTAATCACTAGACTAAACTTCTTTTCAAACAATTAGAGATGCAGTTGATGAGGAATATATTTCAAAAGAACTCTATTATAGTGAAAACACCCCCTTTGAAAGGGACTCATTGTAAACTCATATCAGTTATCATCCTAGAAAGATGAGGAGAAATCCAGTCTAATCTAAAGGGCATATGGGGTGGAGAGTGGATTTGAGGGAGGAGCTGATAAGAAAGGAAGTGAAATGGCAGAAAATAAAATTTTATAATTTTGGTTCTATCCATGCCTTTTTACCACCCTGGACCACGCTACAAAAAGTTCTATTGCTTCCTTTACCACACCTCTCTTAAATTTCCAGCCGTTGTTCTAGTCCCTAATAACTTGGAGGAGTGTTCTTAGAGTGACGTCTGGATTACAAGCATTGGGAAACACTCAGGTGCTTGGTAAACCTGAAATTCCTGATCTCATTCCAGACCAAATGAATCTGTCCTGGGATGGGAGGAGGGGAGAAATCAAGGAAAATGCATGTTTAGCGAAAACCACAGGCGGTATTTATGCACACTAAATTTGCAAACTACTGCTTTACAACTTTTCTGCACATGCATCGTTTATGTTGGCCTGCAGTACAGAAATAACCTGAAAGTGATCCTCTTTGCCTAGATTCTACAGTCCTGGTACCCGAACACCAACATCAATAATGAGCTTATTGATCTTAGGGCTCGAATTTTCCTTTGATGTGGCAAACAAGCAGATTGGAAAATGCGAAAATCTCTTTTCTTGTGAAAGAGAGCAAATGCTATATCTCAAAAAGATTGGTATAACTAACCCAACCCTAATAAATCTATAGACAGAGAACTTTACAAAATCAAAAGTCCATTAGTCTACTTCTATAATGTCTTCTGCCAACCTTTCTAGATGCTCTAAAGTATCTTCCTTCATTTATGTAAGAAATGTTTGTGAAGCATCTTGCTGTACATCCTCAGAATCAAGTATTCTGTTTTTGAAGTAGGCTTTGTGGTTTAAAATACATTTTCAAATGCAAAGCTATAAAAATATTCTTATGCACAAATATCTGTTGCTAAATTAAGTAATATATTATAATTCTACCACTTATCACTTCAGATCACCCAAAATATAACTGAGCCAAAAGAATGATGTCCCAAATCTGTAAGTTGATGGGAATTAAGAAAAACAGATAAATTGAATAGTCAAATCATTTTTCCACATTGAATTTTATAATCTTAAATCTTTAAATTGCATAATAATTTATTCAATAGAATTTAGTCACCTTCAACTTCCTTGCTCTTTATTTAACATAAAATGACAATTAGAATTCCTTATAAGACTTGCAAGTTTTAAGATAGTAAAGTAAAACTGGACAAGATTCTATAATTTGGCTTTATCCAGTCCTGAATCATTTTGGATAATGCTGACAAATTAGCGTCGTCTTCTGTTTGGTAGTTGGCTCTTCCAAGGCATATAATTGAACAAGTTTCTACCTTTATTATTAGTGCTGATCTCAACTCAAAATATGATTCACTCTATCTGTGCGTGTAGAACAAGTTTTAGTTTCTTGTTAAGTAATGATCACACAGAGCATTTCTCACTATGGATTGACTAAACATTTGCTGATCCAAAATAATGAAAGTCATTAGAAGATACTACCAAGTGGAGGTTTGAAGTTCATCTCTTTATATGGTATTCACGTCGAGTGAGTATCACTTAGAGTCCCAAGGACACAATCCCAGAGTCTGTTTATTATAATAATATCTTATACTATCAAATCATCTTTCATCAGGGATCTCAAAGGGATTCTACAGCACTAATTTCACCTTTTCCTGAGATAGGTAGGGACAGCCATTGTACAAAACTGAGCAAAGAGTTGGAGAACAGCTCCAACCTGTTCAGCGCTTGAGAAACTGAATGGACAGGAAGCCAACAGTGAGCTGCCCTATCAGCAGGCACATAGCCATGCAAGACTGAACTCCACCTCAACTACTGTCCTGGGAGAGTTAGAGATGTCATCTTTTGTTTGGAATTTTGTCAGGAACTCAAGTGAATTTAGGTGAAAATGTATTCCTTATAAAAACAAGAAAACTTAACTTCTTGAGTAGATGTTGATATAAGAAGTTTCTCAGACTGTGCATAGAGACAGGAGCCATGAGAGTTAGAAACAAATGGTGCAATTACTGTGATCAAGTCCCTAAGCTACAGTGCTCCTGGCTAGGACCTCCTGGTGGCTTAGGGGTGGCCGTAAGTTATGGTAATCAGATGTCCAGGTTTGCCCAGGCAGTCCAAGTTTACTCCTTTTATTGGAACATAATTATAACATTGATCTCCATCAATCTCAAAGTGAGAATATATACAGCCACTGAGATCACCTTAAGTTAAGTGCGTAGTTCTGTGCTTAAAGACCTTTCTTTAAAAGAAAGGAACTAGAAAGCCACAGTCAGTAAAGAGAAAAGGCTCAGCTCCGCTCAACCTCTCTAAGCCTTAAGTGTCTCATAAGGAATGTGGATAATGACACCTACTTCATGGTGTAGTTATGAGGATTACATGCAGTAAGATAAGTAAAGTAATCCCCTTCCCAACAAACACACCCCCTCAAAGGGCCTGGAACACGATAAGCTCTCAAGAAGTTCAAGTCTCAATCCATTCAATTCCCTTTTCCCTTTATCACACCAAAAGGAAAGTATAAGATGGATTCTGTTGTTCCAAAGAAATGTTGGAGAGTTAAAGCATCTTCTTCACCTTGTAGAGTCCTCAGTGGCACAGGAATTTTCATACAATTTTAGGAAGCCTCAAGGTCCCTAACACTCCTTTTTTGGAGGAATGTAAGATGAGAAGACAGAAGCTCGTTTCCTCCTGACAAGGTTCTGTGACCAGCCTACAGATTGTAGGAGCCAACTAGCAGATGGGGCCAAAACTTTCAGTTCAGATTACTCTCAATTAAACCATAAAAAAGAAATTTCTAATTGAACTGTCTGTGGTGGGATGAATATCCCAACAAGGTACTGAGTCCCTTGCCACGAATGAGAACAAATATGGGCGGGTTAATCATTTGATCAGGATATTATACAGGAGGTTTCCATTTCAGAAGGGCAGGTTAGCCCAGTACCGGGAATGTCTTCTTCCCTTTTTTCTGTCTATACATATCACTCATTTTGCTCCTGTACAGTTCCTACATTTTCGAAGAAAACAGATCTAGCCTATATTTTTCCTTTTCTGAACTTCTCATGAAAAGTATAACTTAGTCCTTGTTGTTTTCTCATGTTGTTATGTATATTAATTCAAAAGGACCATGCTCTACACTCATTTTGACTCTTCCACAACTCCCAGCTCAAATGCTGAACATACAGTGGACGCTCAACAAGTACTTACTGACTAGAAACGCAGGTACATTCCTGCAGAGATTCTCCCATGCCTGCCATAAATACAAATGGACACTATAGTCAGCATCACCTGTGGCCATACAACATATTTTCATGTCTTCACATGAGGCAAGAAACACGGCATTCAGCAAACTCAAAATATCCATTAGCCCTTTGATTATGACTCAAACTTTTGACCATAGAAACTGAAATTACAAAAGCTGTGTCAACTAGGCTGATGATGAATAAAAACACAATATACTTAAACATTACAGTAAACATTGCAAGGGAAGCCTGACCAACTAATAAAAAATACAAATACATTAAAAAATAATTATAATTGTTGTTTGGAACATAAGACATTTTGGGATATTCTATTTTTGAAAGTTTGAAAATGTTTAATATGTTAAGTCAAATATAAACCAAAATTAAGATTATAGATAAAATGTGATGAAAGTGACAGATTCTGGCAAGAACACTGATCATTTCAAATCACTTAGAAATTTTTGTTAAACTAATTTAATTAACCAATAGATAAAACCTATTTAAATTGAAGAAAAACGTATCTAACATACTATCAAAACTTATAAATGTATGAATATAAAATTTAGCTTACTTGTGAAGCTTCTTCCAAAATTAATGGTATTTTGAACTTAAAATACAGTATTAAATTTAGTCTATAAGAATATGAGGTGTGGAAGTATTTGTATTTATGCAAAATGATAAATATAAAATATATTTAGTAATGACTATTGAAATCTGCTCTCTTCTCTATTATCCCTCTTTTGGCTTAATTCTACATTTTCTAAGAAGTTTTAGTTGTTGTTGCTGTGTTTAGCTTTCTATTTTTCCACAGAATAGCCAGCAATGAAAATTTATGTGAGAATAGCCAGCAATAAAATTGCCCCTGCCATTCCCTCTCCCCAGTGAGTGCATTACATAAGAAAGTCAAATCATGTGGGTTTTCCCTTAATTGTATATGAACTAAGGGCATTTTGAATTTTTATTGAATTAAGACTCTCTTGGTTTCAAGTTATAGAAACCCAGTCCAAACTAACTGAGGCCAAAAAGAAAAGCTTATGGATTCACAAAAACAAAGAGTGGGGCGTGGGGAGGAGAGATAGGAGGATCCCAGGATGGTAGGATAGGGCCTCCAGCACTGCCAGGACTCTCTCTATCTTACCCCATTTTTTTGTCTCTTCATTCGCCTTCACTCTCTTCTACAGGAGATTGTCTTGTGCCTTCACCAGCAGAGAAGGGATGGCTTTTTCCTTTTAACTGCCATTTTAACTAATCCCAAGAAGACCTTGTGCAGATATTCTTGAGTCTCATGTCTACCCCTGTGGCCAGGTGAGAGGAATATTGTGATTAAGATCCCCCCCCCTGAAAATACAGGCTTAAAAGGAAAGGAAGATGGATTTCCAGAGGAACAGGTGTGCTGCTCCCAGGAGAATGGAGGAGTGTTAAGGAGAGAACACTACTGTTGTCCCCTACAACTAATGACTGTCCTTGGGGACCAACATGTCTGTCTTTGGCCTACTTGGGACCTCAAAAAGTGACACCTTTAGAAACAATTTTTCTTGGTCTGTTAATTATGTAGCTTGTTCAAGTGATGAGCAGGGGCACAATTAGAAGGAGAATGGGAAAGATCTCGCGATATTGGGGTTTATAAAATCCTATGTGAAATGGATCCTCTAAACATCAAGCTTGGCCTGTGATTTGGGCTGATACTCGTGACGCCGTTTGATCAACGACATGGCCTAAGATGCTGTGGTTTCTGTCTTTTCATGTTATTCTTGGACACCAATCAACTACAGACATCCTTATATTACTAATAAAAAAAAGTAGCCTTCATTAGTTCCTATTGCATGTTTATTCAGGATTTAGTCAAAACACTGAGTTCTCATTTTAAAATCTTCCAACATTCATTTTGGTCATGGAGTCAGTTGTAAATTCCTACATAAAAATTCAGTGCAAATGCCTTTTAATAAAGCTCAGAGGTTCTCTAACACATGCCATAAATGAAGTAGTGACAACAAAGAGCCTGGAAAGAAACAGCATGGAATTGAAAATTATTGGGATTTCCTCAAGCTAAAATTTTATAATTACGTTCCTTAAGTAGCTTGATACTTTAGCTACTTTAGCTTGATACTTTAGCCTACTTTCTTTTTTTTTTTTTTTTTGGTGAGGAAGATCAGCCCTGAGCTAACATCCATGCCAATCCTCCTCCTTTTGCTGAGGAAGACTGGCCCTGAGCTAACATCTATTGCCAATCCTCCTCCTTTTTTTCTCTTTTTCTCCCCAAAGCCCCAGTAGATAGTTGTATGTCATAGTTACACATGCTTCTTAGTTGCTGTATGTGGGATGCTACCTCAGCATGGTCGGACAAGCAGTGTGTTGGTGCGTGCCCGGGATCCCAACCTGGGCCGCCAGTAGCGGAGCGTGTGCACCTAGTCGCTAAGCCATGGGGCCAGCCCCACGAGCCTACTTTCTGTTGAACCACTTGGAAAGCAATCATGTGTGCTTGTTTAACACCCAGTTGAGTGTTAAATACTGTTGAGTATTTCTCAAATGCTGATTCACACCTACCACGTTAGAAGCACTTGGAGAGGTTTTTAAATATACTAATGCTTGGGTCCAACCTTACCAAATTCTGAGTCAGTAGGTCTGTGTTGGGTCTTTTAACTGTTTAATTTTGTTGGTTTGTTTTTTTAATTTCCCAGGTGATTCCAATGCACTGCCATGTGGAGAAATCATGAATTTAAACCCAAATGCCTAATCTTTCTGCAGAATCATTGGAATTTCATTAGCAATAATTTGCAAAGTGTATTCATGCTATATAACTCATGAAATAACTCTGTTCTTAAAAAACTCGTCCTGGGAAAAACCCAATCCTATGTGACAGTAGATAAGGGCTCTATTTTTCTCACAATAAAATGAGGGATTTGGATGAGATGATTCTTAAAGTTCCTTTAAGCCATAAATTTATTTGATTTATGTAATCCTACAGAATTACATATGAAAAAGAAATGTGAGAGAAATGTTTATTGCAATTTTCCTCAAAAGTATATGGGTCCTATAAAATGCTGGAAAAAATGTAGAGCAAATCAAAAAGCAATAAATACATGAGATTAGCCCGTGGATTAAATCCATACTCATAGCTGAATCGATCTGAAAGGCCAGCACTAGAGTCACATAATGCTTTAACCTGTCTTGGTCAGCATTTTCATATAATTTCCATGATAATCCAGAATAAGCACGGTGACATGTCTAGAAAGTAGTTTTCAGTATGCTGAGCTTGGGAAAGAACCGTTTCCAGGGTGGGTGGGGTGAACCTATTTTCTCAGTGAGCTGTCACGCCTGTCTGATTAGGACGCTGTGACTCACCGTGTATTTGGCCTACTCTTGACTGAAACATACCTTTGCTTTTCTCCCTTTGGTCTCTCTCTCACTTATCATCATGGAAAAAGATAAAATTCACAAACTATAGATTAAGATATTACTTCTCAAAAGAAACATCCTGTTTTGGAAGCACATCTAACTTCCCAGAACCTTATATTGGTTGGATTATCTTCAACCTAAAAATATTATCTATGATAAAAGGCTCCACATATTTGCATTGCTCTCTTATGTTCTTATTCTTAACCTGTACCGTAAGCATGTTTACTTTTTGTCCCATTGGGAAATGGTTGTAAATTAAGTATTAAATAGTGATCGCTAGAATTTCAGGGGGCAATATTACAAATCGTTTATTAAACGTATGAGATTATTTTTGTCTTTACTCTCTTGCATCCTTAAAGACCCACAGCCGTACCATACTTCCATTCCTCTCCTACTTCATGTTATTATAAAGATATCAACCCCACAATGGAGAAGAGAAATTGCCATGTGTTTTATTTAGGGTAAATAGCTTCATCTAAGTAAATTCTACAAAACGTTGGTTGTCTCTACTTTTCATTTACTTTGAGTTAGAATCAAAGTCACTTCCTCTTGAGTCATTGAACAAAAATCAGATTCCTTATTGCAAATTTGATTTTGGACCTTGGCAATAAACTGCCTTCAATATGACGATCGCACTGAAAGTGTTCTCTCCTGCCCATCGATAGTGCTGTACAGATCTAAGATTTCCTCTTGTGACATCAGAGAAGTTCTGGTATCACTAGCTCCTCCTTTCCTCTCTTGAGTTTTTATTCTTCAAGTCTAGATATCTCCCTTCTCTAAAGAGCTCAGAAATCTGACACTGACTTTTAGATTTATACAAGCAGATAAAACCTGATTTTCTTCCAAGACTCCAGCTGACTTTTGATGTTCCTTTCGTCAATGATTGACTTCATTACAAAGCTCGCAAAGTGGTGAAAAATCCAGGGTTGCCAGGTCAGAGAACTAGGCCACCTCTCTCACCTAGCAAAAAAAAAAATGAGTACTTTCAAACCCATTTTGAGTTGTGGAGCTAGTAGCTTGGTCAAAATAGAAATGCACATTTACTAAATGTACCTCACATTGTAAAAATCCTTCCAAAAGCAAAACTTTGAGACTATATGAAAGCTAAACTATCTGATAGATATGTGTCAAAGTTTAGAAATAAATTGCATGATTTAGGTGTGTGCTTAATATTCACGTAGAGAAACGTAGGCTATATTTCTGGCCTGCTGCCAATGCCCATTTTCTGAAGAGTGAAGTGGCAATTAAGCTGTCACAGCAGCCTCCAGGTCCCTCCCCGTGTCCTGTTAGTGATGGTTTCTGTGTACCCATCTATGTAAAATTCTCCACCCTTCCACCCAGGCCCATAGCTCCTCCACGTTCAGACTTGCCCCATTTGTCTTCTGAGGTCATGCTAAATCCAGGCGAAAGTCCTGATTGCTGGCTGAGATAATCTGGAATAATTTAATTGCATTTTGCAATTTATTAGCTGGGGGGTGGGGGTGGTTTAATTGTTATAATTGAGGGATCCCATAATGCCTTTCCTGGAGATTGGTCTCCATATCAAAAACCCTCATGTTTACCTTGACACTATTGGATTTGTCTTGAAAGTTTAAACTCTGCAAACTTCAGGAAATCTCTTATCATGAGAGTTTGACAGCTCTGTTTACACTAGCCTTGACCCATAGTTTAGCAGAGAAAAGTTCCTTTATTGCCTCCTGGAGGAAATAAATCTCATATAAGAATGCTTGATATTATAAAAATGCAAAATACACAGCAAGAGAAGCTAGCATTGAAGCTATCTCCATTTGTGACTCTTTCACTACTCGACGAAAATTCTGGGCCTTTATGCCAGGGGTTCTCCATGTGTTAGAAGTAAGTGTCCTATTAAAAGAGTACACATATATAAACTTTTTTTTAAGTTTAAAATGAAAATTAAAAAGAAAACTAGGCCTTTGTATCATTTTTATTTCAGTGAGTTTTTTGTTGTTCTCATTTTAAATTTATGGAGTTGTTCTAACATATGAACATCTGAGGTGCCCTCAGTCGGACAGCTATTATGAAATATTTTGAAAACTTGAATTGGGAAAGATTGACAGCCTTGGAACAGTGGGAAATAGCAGTGGCTAGACTTCCCCCAGGTAGAAAGCAAGGCAACGGGACCCAGGAGTCAATACTCATTCTTTTACTAACATCAGAGGGAAAGCATTTCAGAATCTAAGAATGGAGTTTAGAAAAGCATGGCATAATTTAACCTAAAAATGGATAGCAAATTCACCCAGCCTTGTTACCTTATTCATGGCAAAAGTAGACATTAAACTATGTAAGTTTACTTCACTTAAAAATGAAATTAGAACACCGTTACTCATAATCTCCAACTTTGCCCTTTCCAGAACAATCTGAATTTTGCAGACGCCACAGGAGAGAGGGGAGGAATTTGCATCTGTGCTCATCTGCCTTGAGTTATGCGTTCAACCATAAAAAAAGAGTTCTTTGAGTGGATCTAACAAAACTGTAAAAAGATTGTATAAAAATTCAATTGAGTGGAATGGAAAAATAGTGTCTTATCTTTTACCTTTAAATTTCCTAATAAGCATTGCAAGGGGTTCTCATAAGTGTGAAAACTCTAATTATATTAAATTATTAATAATGGATAAATAAAATATATGCCCAAGCATTATATTAAAACTGTCTCATTTTGAGGTGCATTTACAATGTGCTTAATACAGGGTTTAACAATTTCCATACGTTATGAGGCTTAATCCTCAGAAGAACCCAATGAGTTAATTAATACCTATTTAATAGTGAGGAACCTGAAATGCAGGGAGAGGTTAAGTAACTGGTTCAGTCGCACAGTTAGTAAAAGATGGAGCCAGAATTCAGACTGAGACGTTTTGCTCCCAGAAGCACGCCATTCCGATAAATGTTCCTGATGGTCGGCTTTTCTTGGGGACACACCTGTACTTATTTGAATAAGCAGACACAGTCTGTCGTGTGGAATAATAAGCCGTGGTTCGGGAACCTGGGCTCAGTTAACACGACGGCAATTGCTGTATCCTTGGTATATCAGAAAGAGCATGAGGCCTTAGAGCAACCTGACTGTCACAGACGCACTCTGTAATCCTGAGCAAGCCGCTTGACTGTTCTGCGTTTTGGTGTTCCTTTCTGTAAAATGAAATATAAGTGTGGCATCCTGTACAGGGTTGTCAAGAGCATAAAATGAATACGAATGCACCTCCAACATAGTCATTCTATCAGTCCATGCTTGTCCCCACTTCCTTATGTTCTAAAGGCCTCAGATTGCTGATTTGTGATACAGAAATAGACTAAGTCCCTGCTCAACTCACATGGGCCTCAGACATTGTAAGGATGTAATATTTCAGATACATTGACCTAAAAATATACTTTTCTGAAGTGAAATTATCTACAAATGAGAAAAATTATGGATATTTTTGGGGAAAAGCATATTGTTTTTAAAACAGAAGTTCCCAATCAATCTCTTTAATCCTAGAGTGTTACTGTTATAACTTTTAAACAGGAGCCATCTACTGTCATGTTTAATATTGCTTGTATTTCATAAATTGGTACAAATACTCATAACTTGCAGAAATAATTATTATCATTCAAAACCAAGAAATGTAAAGCTAATAATATGCATGTCTGTAGTATTATGACTGAATACAATTTGCTGGAAAGTTCTACTCATAAACTCCATTTTCTTCCTGAGAAGCTGGCTTCACAAACTGTAGAAGTATACCTTTATGCCTCCATTTACTCATTCAACAAATATGTATGGAGAGCCTGCTCTGCTGTGCGCCAGGCACTGAGTTAGGCCCTGGGGATACAGTGGTGAACTGGAGAGCTGTGAGCCCTGCTCTCAAGAGCAGGGGTCTCATGGGGGTGGTCAGATAAGTAAATAACACTACAGTGTGTGTAAAGGGGCCATGGCAGGGAAAGGGGAGTGGGCATTGAGATCACACACCAGGGACTCCAACCTAGACCTCATGGAGGGGAGTCAGGAAGGCTAGCTGCTGGGAATGACCTTCAAGCTACTCTCTGAAGGATACGAATTACCAAGTAAAGGGGAAGAGTGGAGGAAACAGCATGTATGAAGGTCTACAGGAGAGACATTGAAGGACATATAAGAAACCGGGAGAAGTTTGATGTGGCGTAAGCATAGAGTTTGAGGTGGAAAGTACCAAGAGATGAGGATAAAGAGCTAAAGAAAAGCCAGCTTTTACAGGGTTTTCCCAGCAATACTTAAAAATGAGGGCTTTCTTCTAAGGGCAATGGACTCCAGGCAGTACAGCAACATAACTGGGGTGGGGGAGACGTTTAGAAACCAATGGTGTCCTTTGATGTCAAATTTCTTAGACTAGATTATGCTTCCATGTGTGCAGAGGCTTCACAAGACTGCCTGGCTTCCTTCTATGTTGGATCTCTTTGTTAGAATACATGATTACGGTCAATGCAGCCATTTCACAGGTAAAAACGAAAAGCATCTTGGTAGGCAACCATCTGCTTTGCAAAGTAATTATTGACTGCAGCGAAGGAGGCCGCATCACCTTCAACCCACCCATACTTCTCCCACTGTCGCACATCTTTGGCCACGTCTATTCTTCATCTGTCTCCCGAGGTGCCCTCCTCTTTGCAAGTGAAGCAGTGGAATTGTTCTGGATGTTCAGTGCTACAGGTTTGAGAGGATGTATAAAAAGTTTCTCAAGCCAAAATGACCACCCCCAACCCAGCATCAATAACCCATTTCGTAGAAGTAGAATATGTGGTGCTTTTTGCTGCACAGTGAAATAAAGCACTGAACAAATAAATGCTGAATGGAGGCCTTGATTCCTACTTCATTATGTCTTCACGTATAGAAAGGACATAGGGCTTGGAAGTCAAAAGACTTGAACTTTAATACAAGCTTTACTACCTATCAGTTTTATGATTCCAGCAAATAGCTTAACAAGTGTAGCTACGTTCCCTCCCCCCGTGAAACTGGAATGACACTCCTGCCTTGATGGCTTTGAAAAGATATGTGAGACAACTATAAGAAAAAGCACCTAACATAAAACTTAATAAGTAATAACAGCTGCCATTTGTTAAGTATGTACTTTGTCTGGCTATATTATATATTTTGTTTAATCCCCATAACACCACTTTGTGGGTATTACTTTTCACTCTCTACAGGTGAAGAAAATAAGGTCTAAAGAGGTTAAGTAACTTGCCTAAAGCTTCACGTCTAAGTGGCAGAGCTGGGAGTAGAACCTTGTTCTAGATTATACTAAAGCCATGCTCTTCACTCCAATGGTCCTCTCTCCTCTTCCTTCCTATTTCTTTCATATAAAACACATAGTGCTATAGGTTATAATTTAAAATACTGAATAAAAATATATTTTTAATCACAAAAACCTGAATACATACTTATGTATCATGCACATAATTTCACAAGCAACACATTTTTGCATTATAATTAATTCAAGTAATAATTCTGTCCCACCCTGATATTATGTTTGTCCCGTTCCTGATACCATCTTCCATGTTCCAGAGATGTGCAATCCCGCTTGTGCTTGCTCAAGCGAAACAGAGCCAACAGCTCAGTGACTCTCACTCCCAGAGTGACATGAAGCCTTCCAGCTGCCTCAGGTGGGTAATGGAGTGACTAAAGCCAACATAGAAAGGAAGCAGTGCCCTTTTAATAGAGCCACAATATAAAGGAAGGCATTCAAGCCAGTTCCAGCAACTGTAAATGATTTATTGGGAGAGCCCCACCCCACTAAGCCCAGCAATTTCCCATTTGTCCCTTCCCAATCCTGCCCCTCCCACGTCTCCACCCTCCTTCTGCCTGCCTTTCCCAGGCACCTCCCTCTTTTTATGGTGATTGCACCTCTCAGCTAACAGCTCACACACCACACCCTGTCTACTGTACAGCTCTGGCTCCAGCAGATCCTCTCTGCCCCAACCTTGTATCCCTCAGCTTCTACCTTAATAAACCTCTCATATATGTGCCCTCCCTGACTCCTCCACAGACCACTCCCACCTAGATGCCTCAGCCTGTCTTCCTGCATTTCCCATTTCATTTAATGGATCCTTTCCAAATTGCTTCAAACCACAAGGAAACCAGATTAACTGAGTAAACCACCTGGAAGACTCTTCCCAAAGACAGATCATCTTACATGAATGGACTGCTAGGCTCTTAATGAGTCAAGCCAGCTCTCCGGGTCATGAGGCAACGCCTCGTGTAAATGCTGCATGATGTCCATTTTGGTGTAGATATACAATTGCTAACTACTGATTAACAATTAAGATGGTGCTTATTTCCTTACAGTAATCATAATAATGACAATAATAACAATAACTCCCATATATTGGTCCAGAACTCACTGTGTGGCAGGTGCCTTTCATGCAGTTGCTCATTCAATCCTCATAACCTTCCTGGTTAGGTAGGCATTTTTACCCAGTATATAGATGTGTAAACTAAAGCAGAAGAAATTTGTTTGTTATCAAATAGAATTAAGTACTAGAAACACATTAAAATACAACCTCTCTAAATGTAAAGTCTGCCCGTGCTTCCCGATGCCTCCATCTGCTCATCCCTCCATGTGTCACTGGCATGTCCATCCTCTTCATCACAAAGACTGAAGACCTCATAGTCATTGGTGGTTCCTCCTTATTCATCACTCTCATTAGACAATTCCTTGCCAGAATCCTGTAGGTTTTATTTATTTAACACTTTTTCAGTCTGTCTTTTTTTCTCCCTTCCCATTGCAATCACCGTAGTTCAGCCTTCTTACCTTTCTCCTAAACTATCACAATGCCCTTCTGATTGGTCATGCTGTCTCTCTCTCTCTACAAATCCAGTCTTTACACTACTGCATATCCCTCCTACTTAAAAAAAACGATTATCTTTCTACTGCCACTTGAGTAAGGGAAAATTCTCACCCTAGCATTAAAAAAACCCTTATAAGGGGCCAGCTCAGTGGCGCAAGAAGTTAAGTGCGTGCGCTGTGCTGCAGCGGCCCGGGGTTTGCCGGTTCGGATCCCAGGCGCACACCGACGCACTGCTTGGCAAGCCATGCTGTGGCGGCTTCCCATATAAAGTGGAGGAAGATGGGCACGGATGTTAGCCCAGGGCCAGTCTTCCTCAGCACAAAAAGAGGAGGATTGGCAGATGTTAGCACAGGGCTGATCTTCCTCACAAAAAAAAAACCCTTTATAAAATGAGATCCAGTCTATGTGTTGTCATATTTATCTTAAGTGGTCATAGAATATCACAGGGGAGGTTTGGGAACAGACACGAACCACATAAACAGATTTAGGATAGGGACTAAAATATCTAGAAGGACCCTGATTCCAGAAGAGACACTTGGTTTATGAGAAACCAAGGCAAAGCTTCATGCAGAGAGGTGAGAAGTAGTGAGGGCCAAAAATACTGTAGTGGCAGGAAGAACTTTCAGAAGGAATGGATTCATTCAGGAGATATTGCAGATACAGGACTGATGCCACTTAATGGCAAATAGAATGGTGTTGAATGAAGTAGGGAAAAGAATGAGTCAAAGATGGTGTGGCCTTGAGTGTAAGTGAATTAGAAGGCACCTGTAACAAAAAGAGGAAAAAGTAAAGAGAACACTTGATCTAGAAAGACAAGAATTCTGCTTTGGACATGCAGCTGTAACCAAATTTATCCTTAATCTTGAGATGATGAACTTTTAGTGCTACTGACGTGACCTGGTACACCTACCAAAATGAATTAAACAAATACAAATTTTTGCCTTAACCATCAAAGCATTGTCTCATTTCTAAAAATTGCCTGTTGATTCTAAAGACTAAATCCTAGATTCTGTATTAAAGAGAGAACTATGTTATGCTTCAGTCAGTCAGAAACTCATTGGCATAGCTAGAATCCCTTTTTGTAGTTAATTACTATGATTTCCTTTGGCTTTAAATCATAGCTAGAGGGTTTTCCCCCCAAAGCTTATTGGTAACATTAATATGTTATGAAATGGGACAAAAAGAGAATCCCACTTCAGGCTCCTGTCATTAACCTCCTCCACATGTTAAAATGAACATTTGCGTTAATACATCTAGATTGATGAACTTAGGTTAGTGACTCAAACTATCTCAAATTGATCACTGACAGTAGGGCAACTCTATGAGTAACGAATCCTAAAATGAACATTTGTTGAAAAATAACTCCCACAGTGCTTAAAATCTCCATCATTTTATTCATTCTTTTTGTATGTATGTACAATTATTCAAATAACTGAGGAAGAATTTCAAAGCCTTTTTAGAAATGTGAATAAAGCTGATTACAATTATAAATTACCATCATTATTCCTTTGGAGAGCAAGGCAATACAAAATGAATAGCTAAACCATATAATTTATGCAAATCATTTAGCAGGGGATGGTCACTTGGAACATACTTAGGTAAAGGCAACATGTCTCCAACATACCTCATAGTTCTTTAGCACACCCACAAGCATTCTTTAGTGAGTGAACAATCTGATGTCTCATAAGATGATGAGGAGAGAATGACAATGGATATTTGTGAGGAAGAAGAAAAAGATTAATCAGAGTGTGAAGTAGTTAAGACACAAACAATTATTTTTTAAATTAGTACATGTTATAATGTGCATTATATTGAATCTGGCTGAGTCACAGAACAAGAGAGAGGCTCATTCAAGTTCTAAGTCAGTGTTCTCTGTAAGGGAGAACTGTTTGAGAAAGCACTCTCTTGGGATTTCACCTTGAAATCATTCAGATATTTAGAGGAATAAGAACAGATTTGAATTATATTTATAGTATGTTTGCTAAACATCATCACCAGCCCTAAAAACTACTCCAATTCCAAATTCTGCGGACAGAAACACAAACAATTCACCTCTTTTTTTTAAATGCATTTTTTAACTTACAGTAAAATTTACTCTTTGTGGTGTTGAGTTCTAAGCACTTTGGCAAATACATTGTGTCGTGTATCTACCATCGAAATTATCATAGAGAACAATTCCATCACTACCCAAAATTTCCTCATGTTGCCCCTTCATAGTAAGCTACTCTTCTCACTCCAACCATTGTCAACCACTGATAAGTTCTTCAACCCTATAGTTTTGCCTTTTCCCAAATGTCGTATAATGAAATACTGTGGTATGTAGTATTTTTGGTTTGACTTCTTTCTTTTAGCAAATGCTTTCAAGATTCAACCATGTTGCTTGTGAGTATCAAATCTGTTTCTTTTTATGGCTGAGTAGTATTCCATTGTATGAATGTGCCATAGTTTGTTTATCCAGTCACCCATTGAAAGACATTTGAGTTTTTTACAATTTTTAACAATTATGAATAAAGCTATTATAAATAGTTCCATATAGGTTTTTGTGTGAACATACATTTTTTATTTCTTTGGGTAACTATTTAGAGTGGGATTCCTGGATCATATGGTAACCGTATGCTTAACTTTATAAGAAATGACCAAAACTTCCCAAAGTGGTTGTACCCTTTTGCCTTCTCACTAGTAATAAATGAAAAATACAGTTTGGATCTATTTGTGTTTCAGTTTGGGTAATGCTTATGGCCTAATGCCAATTAGCCTATTGACTAATTATTTCCTCAGCTGTATCAAATCTTCTAATGAGCCTTATAATGATATTCTTCACCCCTGTTACTATACTTTTATTTATAACATTTCTAGTTTATTCCATGTCATAGTTTCCATCTCTCTGCTGAAATTGCCTATCTGTTCTTGCACGTTGTCAATCTTTTCCTTTAGAACCTTCAACATATTAATCGTTATTTAAATTCCTTTTCTGATAGTTCCCTCATCTCTGTCATATCTGAATTCAGTTCCATTGATCGCTTTTCTCTTGGTAGTTCACTATTTTTTCTTTCCTCTCAGTATGCTTCATAATTTTTTGTTGAAAGTTGAACATCTTATGTAGGAATAGAAACTGAGGCAAACAGCTTCTATGTTTGCATATGCTTTTCATTATACTAGACCTTTATTTTGGGGAATCGAGTCAATCTAGGAAGGGGTTGAATTGAGTCTGGGCTTTCTTGTTGTTATGGTTACAATTAGTATACCACAGCATTCAAATTCTTCTAGAGATACCTTGCATTTGGGGGGGGACTGATTTGCAGAGGATTTTTTTTCTCAATATCTGTTTTACCTTTAGCTTGAGGTAGAGGGGAGCCTTTCTACTGTGCCTCAGACGGGGTCTCTCTCTCCACACTCTTGCAACTCTCCCAGCGTTATTTCACTGTTACCTGTTGCTCAGTGCTTGTTAGCTTAGCGGTCGGGGGGGGGGGGGGGAGCAAGAGGAGTCTGTTATTCTGGTTAAGCATCAGTCTTATGCAAGCACTGTGTCCCTGGATCTTGAGGATGTGGCCGCCTTAGTGCTCCTGCCTCAGCCACAAGCTGTAGTTCTGGACTCCACACAGATTCCTACTTTCCCCACAAGGCTAGAGAGCTTTTTCTGTTCCCTACGCATGCTAGAATGGTTTTACCCAGCGCCAAAAGTACAGCAGTGTTTGTTGTCCCTTTGCCTGCAGTTATAGGCAGTTATTCCGCAGGAGAGATAAGGAAGAAGGTTCTGCACATGGCTTCCTGCCTTTACTACAGAGACTACTATTCTTCTCCTCCTCCTGGCCTGTACCATTAAACTGATTTCTCAAGACTTTCATCAGTCTTTTTTTTGAGAACCAGATGAGGTTCCTGGAGAAGAATGTGCAAGAGGATGTGAATATCCCTTATATCTCTAGCCCCCAGGGGCTCCCACTCTTGCCAGCTCACTCTTGGCTTCCACCGATTCCTTAACTGAATTCCTTAGCTGGATTCTTCTTAGCGTGTCTGGTCACGTCTGCCCCAGGTAAACAAGTGCTCACATCCCTCTCTCTTTGCAGACATTTTTCTCTTCTTATCTTTTAGGTTACTTAGTTGTGCTATGACCTCAGTCCTCTCAAAGTAAACTTATGAATTTGCAGCTTGTCTGACTTTATGTGTCACTGTTATAAGGATGAGAGTGACACCCTTTCTAGCTGTCAACATCCCAAGAGAAAACTGGAAGTCTTCACATCTTTTTTTTTTTTTTTTTTTTGGTGAGGAAGGTTAGCCCAGAGCTAACATCTGCTGCCAATCCTCCTCTTTTTGCTGAGGAATATTGACCCTGGGATAACATGCGTGCCCATCTTCCTCTACTTTATTTGCGGGATGTCTGCTACAGTATGGCTTGATAAGCAGTGTGTAGGTCCGCGCCTGGGATCCAAATCCTAGAACCCTGGGCCGCTGAAGAAGAGCGCGAGAACTTAACCTCTACGCCACTGGGCCAGCCCCTCTTCACATCTTTTTTGAGCCATCACATGCATTTAGGATTACTGCCCTCACCTTTCAATACGTTAGCCTTAAACACCTATTTTGTTTGCTAATATGTAGACCAAACTTCATTGACATAGCCAAAAGTTCTTCACTATTTCCATCCATTTTATCCCTGTGGAACCCTGATTACCCTTGTACACATCTAAGCTGGTAGGTTGAAACAGTAGCACACTACAGTGGCAATCAGAACTCGTTTATCAAGTCTCCTACTAACAGTATGACTCTGAGCTTTATTTTAATGTCTTTTGATCTCAGTTTTCTCAAATTAGGAAGTTAGGGTAGACAGCCTTTATAATCTTTTCTAGTGTAATAATTTTTGGAATAGTCTGTTATTTTTAATCTTTTTTTGTTAATTACTCAATTGTGTCCCATTATGTTTAGTTATTACCATGAAGTTTCCCCAGACTAATGAGTCTACAGCACAGTGGTTAAGCCAGCAAGCCCAGGAGTGAAACTGCCTAGGTTCAAATCTTACTCGACCCACTATGATACTCTATACACCTTGGGCAAATTATTTTTTATAAGCCTCAGTTTTCTCATATATAAAGTGAAAATGAGGGCCGGCCCCGTGGCTTAGTGGTTAAGTGCGCACGCTCTGCTACTGGCGGCCCGGGTTCGGATCCCGGGCGCGAACAACGCACCACTTCTCCAGCCATGTTGAGGCTGCGTCCCACATACACCAACTAGAAGGATCTGCAACTATGACATACAACTATCTACTGGGGCTTTGGGGAAAAAAAAAAAAAGGAGGAGGATTGGCAATAGATGTTAGCTCAGAGCCGGTCTTCCCCAGTGAAAAGAGGAGGATTAGCACAGATGTTAGCTCAGGGCTGATCTTCCTCACAAAAATAAATAAATAAATAAATAAAAATAAAGTGAAAATGATAAAATAATATAGTTATCTTTTTTATTTATTTTTTGCATTTTTTAAAATTGATGTCATAATAGTTTATAACATTGTGCCATTTCAGTTGTACATTATTATCTGACAGTTGCCATATAAATGCGCCCTTTCACCCCATGTGCCTACCCTCCAACCCCCTTCCCCCTGAATATACAGTTATTTAAATAAAGATGTAAATTATCTATCACAGAGTCTATAAGAGCTGAACAGACACTACTTAAAAATTTTCCAAAACAGTGGCTGAAAATCAAACCAGGGCCAGGTACTTGACTGCTCTCTAACTGAGGATGGCAATGGAGGAAGGTGGACTGACATTTACACATGTCCTAGTTGGAGTTTATCATCTGGAACTTTTTAAGAATTTACCTAACATTAAGAAAACCAAGACTGGATCACAGTCCTAGAGTTTTGGAAAAGGACTATCCTCACCAAGAAAATGCATGCTGGCCCTTGAACTTGGATCAATAATTTTGTGTTCCTGACCTAAAGAAAATTGGCCACAAGTACTAAATGACTGTCCATATTTTCTTCCTTTTCATGTCTCATTTAAAAAACAATATTTTCTGAATAGAACATTTCTTTCTGCTTGATGAAGTGTGCTTTATTCTGATTTTAAAGAGAGTAATAGAATTCAGAAAAGTAGAAAAGAATGACATTGGTATACTTGGGCCAATTCAAAAAGTAGAAAGCATGTGGTTGGAGAACAACAACAAAAATATAAATTTATAGTTTTTAATAAAATTAGAGAAGCTGCTCCCATTTTTGTGGGTGCATCATTCCTTTTGGGGACTCTATTAAAAATACAGATTCCAGATCCCTACTCTACCAGAAATTCTCATTCATTTGATCAGCTAGGTCCAAGAAGTCTATTTTAACACACTCTCTAGGTTACCCTGGTGTGTTTTCAGATTTGGAAACTGCTACTAGATTATCAGGGTCATTAGCCATGTTTTAAAGAGTAATTATAGTGTAGTCTTGAAAATGCCCATAGTTGACCATCACAGAGGTGAGCCTAATATGCGTAAGACATTCATAGAAGCCAGCAGAGCCTCTCCCAAAGGTCAGGATTGGGAAACGTGGGCAAAGCTATAAAAGGAATACTCACTTAGCCTCAAGCCCCCTGTGTTGGGTACTGGATGATTCCTAGGCTCTTCTATCCTCTCCCACAGTTGAGGACTCATCAGTCTTCTAATTCCTACACTTCATCCTGACAACTTTTAACCTAATACTCCAAAATTAACAACACTTCCCTCAGCTGCAATTCTGGTCTCAGTCTTAAACTGAGGTTCTGATAATAGCTGCTGCCTTCTCCCTTGTGACCAAGCCCCAGTTTAATGTGCCAGGCTCTCTAGAATTGGTGACCCTGTTTTATTCATGCTAATGCCTCTCATTCCCTACTGGGAACCCAAGAACTCACACTAAACCCAAACCCAGTGGCTGGGTCTTGTTGCAGAGGGCAGATATTTTGACTGATATTGGCGGCCAGCTTGCCTGCATGCTCTCCATGCTATCACCTGCTCCTGGATCCTATGATTGAGCTTGATTCAAACCCCAGTCTCCACATTTTCAAACTCATGATTCTGGCCAGGTTATTTTCTCTCTGAGCTCCAGGTTCCTCATCTTTAAAATGTTACTAGCAATAATTTCCTCATGGTAATAAGGACTAAATATGATTACATATGAACTGAAATGCTAAGTCTGGTAGCTGGTGCTCAACTGCTGCTAATTTATTCTCTAATAGGACTCACTTATCGAGACATTGTGCTTCCTTAATGAACGCCTCCCTCTATTTTCCTCTGGCTCCCTTCTCCTCTCCTCAAAACTGCTTGATTAAAATATGGTTATTTTTACCCTTTGGAGCTATGTTTCTCAATCTTTTCCTCATTATGGCACATCCGAAGTGATCACACTTTAACAGAAAAATAGAGCAAGGGGATAAAATTGGTGATGAACAGATATCAGCCCAGATGCTCCAGCCTTCTCAGGCCCAACCTGGAAGCCCTGTGTGCTAAGCTGATTACTTATCAGCCCATCTGCAACTCATCACTTAATACCAGTTAGGAAATTTTCTTCAACACACATGTTCTGCCACTAGACTAGACTTTCTTCTAATACCTACAATTGTGTCTGTTTCCTAACAGCTACCACACCCAAGCAGGTGGCCCTGTTTCCAGACTGATTGTTCTAGTCAGCTCATTACAGGTAAATGGAGATGCTTTGAGAACAGACTCATCCAATAAGACATCAGTTCACTACCAGTCACTCAATTATACGCATCACAGATGAGCATTTTTTAAAACTTAGCCCTAGAAAAGAAAACTGGCAGTCAATATTACTTGTAGATTAATACCCTATAGGAATGAGCAAATAGAGGCAAAGAGGTTTAAATAATTGTGTGTTTGTAATATCTTTTAGAGAATGTATACACATCAGGATGGGTAACATTACGCTGTGATAACAAACAATCCCAAAATAGTGATTTAAAATAACAGGATTTATTTCTTGTTCATGCTACACATTCACTGCAGGTAAACTGGGACTGTGTTCCATGTTTTAGTCTTTCTCTAAGACTGAGGCTAACAGAGCAGCCCCCAACTGTATTGTAGGCCAGTCATTGAGGCAGAAGAAAACAACAATATGGCAAATCAAATGCTGATTCTTAAGTTTCCACCTGAAAGTGCCTCACATCACTTTCATTGGCCAGATGATGAAGAGAAGTCACATGGGGCATGCAGCTGTATACCGCCTCTGTGATGGCTTTCTTTCTGCACCCCTGGTAAGATCCCCCCATTATCTGTATACTGATCTATTTTTCCTCTATTTTTAAACAGATTTATTGAGGTATAACTTACATACTATAATACTTGCCCACTGTAAGTATAGAGTTCAATGCTTCTTTTAGTAAATTTACTAAAAGAGGGTTGTGCAACCATCACCCCAATCCAATTTTCAAGCATTTCCATCACTCTGAAAATTTCCCTCGTGCTCATTTGCAGTCAATCCCCATTCCAACCCCAGCCCCAGGCAGCCACTGCTCCTCTCTCTGTCCCTATAGATATTCATTTTCTGCGTGTTTCATATAAATGGAATTGTACCATATATTGTCTTTGTGTCTGTCTTCTTTCACTTGACATAATGTTGTTCAAGTTCATCTATGTTGTAGTGTGTTTCCGAAGTTTATTCTTTTCCATTGCTGAAGAATATCCAATTGTACGGATATACCACATTTTGTTTAGTCATTCGCCAATTGATGGATAATCGGATTGCTTCCAATTTTTTTGCTCTTACAAAAAATGCTCCAGTGGACATTTGCATGTTTTTCAACTCTAGAATTTCCATTTACTTCTATTAGATTATTTTTCTTTATTGGTGTTCAATATTGATTTTCAATATTGATAATATTGATATTCCCCATTTTTGAGCCATTGTCAACATATTTTCCTTTAGTTCTTAAATGTAGGTATATGAATTCCCTGAGTTCTTCAAACATATTTATAATACCTGTTTGGAAGTCTTTGCTAAATCCAGTCTATGGGCCCACTCAAGAGATAGTTTCTATTGACTACTTTTTTTTTTTTTTTTTTTTTTTTTTTTGTGAGGAGATCAGCCCTGAGCTAACATCCGCCAATCCTCCTCCTTTTTTGCTGAGGAAGACGGCCCTGGGCTAACATCGGTGCCCATCTTCCTCCACTTTATATGGGACGCCGCCACAGCATGGCTTACCAAGCAGTGCATCTGTGCGCGCCCGGGATCCGAACCAGCGAACCCCGGGCCGCCGCAGCGGAGCGCGCGCACTTAACCGCTTGCGCCACCGGGCCGGCCCCGTCTATTGACTACTTTTTACCTGAGCATGGTTCACACTTTCCTGGGTTTTGGGTTTTCTTTTTTTTTTTTTTTTTTTTTGCATGTTTTGTAAATTTTTGTAGAAAACTAGACATTTTAGATAATATATTCTAGCAACTCTGGATTAGATTTTCTTTTCTTGTTTTCTCTGTAGGTTTTTTTCTCTTACTGTTTTTGTTGTTTGATTGTTTGTTGATTTTTTTAAAGTAATCTACTTGGATCTAATCTGAAGAATTTGTCACCCCTGTGATGTGAGGCTGCTGATGTGTCTGCTCAGCTTTTTTATTAATATTTATACTTTTTAACCTAGCTTTGTAGGAGTGACCCCTGGGTACGCATAACTTAATTGTCAGTCAATTTTTGAACAAAAGTTGTGCTCAAACACCTAGTTCCCGTAAGGCTTCCCCCCTCTGCTGGTGAATCTGTGTTTGGTTTGAGGAGCACATTCAAAGTCTGGGCAGTTTTCAGGTCAGCCTGGCTTTCACTTTCTGTCCTCCCTTCTCAGGTCTCCACTACATGTGCACACGGGCCTCCAGACAGTCAGGGATATGTAGAATGATTATCAAGTCCCTCAATTACTGTCTTCCTGCTAAATACCCTTCTGTCTTCTGGCGTGCTACCTGCCCCAGCCAGGAGCCAGGACTGCACCCGCAGGCTAGGATTGCTGCAGGGTTTTCCCATTTGCTGCTGGTTGAGACTTTTCCAGCCTCCACTCCAAATAAAGTCAGCCCTCTCTAGCAGTGAAGGTGCTGGTTTTCACAGCCAGCCAGCTCTGGTAGAAGAACTACTGTGTCATCTGAACTGAGATGGGGCAGATGGACAGCCCCTAGGCAAGAATGCCAGACTTCTACTGCTTTTCCCAAAGGTTAGCAGTTTTTTTCTGAATCTGTGTCTCTCACTTTGTTGTTCACATTTGGTAGATTCCAGAGCCCTGAAATGATTTTTTTCACACTTTTATAGTTGTTTTTAGGGGAAGAGGACTTGTCAATCTCCTCAATCTTGTATAGCTGGAAGTCCTGTCTATTTTCCTTTTATCGTGTGATCAATTCAAGCTTCCACAACACTAAGATGCAAATATATATAACCAAATGGTTCAAGGTAATCAGCAGAATAAAGGAGGCTTCATTTAACAGGATCCAACCTTCATATGAGGCAAGTGGGGATTATAAATAGTATTATATTTCCTTTTCTAACAACAATATGCCATAAGTATTTTTGGTGTGAACTTGGCTGTGTGAGTCATATTTTTTCTTTTTCCTTCTTATAAATAATAAAAGAGCAACAGGACATACAACATCCCAAATGAACAATAGCATTTAATATATATAGTCTCTCACTGTCTCATTCCGAAAACACCTTCTTAACTTCCAGAATACTTCCTCTTCTGTTACTTCAATAGTTATTCTTTCTCTCCTCCTGGCCTCTCAATTTTGTGTGCCCCAGTGCTAAGTTTTTGACTCTCTTCTATTCATTATCCACACACAGATATATTTGGTGGTTCATTCAGGCTCTCAGGTTTAAATGTCATCTTTAAGCTAACGAGGCCCAGATATGCAACCACCTACTTGACATTTCTATTTGGCTATCTTGTAGACAGTTAAAACTGAACATATCTAAAACAAAACTCTTGGTTTCTGACCATATCCCAAACCTGCTCCTCCCACAATCTTTCCATCCATCCAATTTTTGGGCCAAAAGCCTAGGAATCACCTGAGTTGACTCTGCTTCCTTTCACTCCACGTCTAATCCACCAGCATGTCTTATGGAGGTCATAAGTCAACATATATCCAGAATATGAATTTATTGTACTCTCTCACTGCCATCATCCTAGACTAAGCCACTTTTATCACTCACCTGGGCTCCTGTTATATCCTCTGAGATGTTCTCCCTGCTCCCATATGGTCAGCTCTCTTTTAAAATATGTAAATTAAATCTTATCATTACTTGGCCCAATCATTTCTTACAGAATAAAATCCAAGCTTTGCACCATGGATTGGTCTGACCCATGTCTACCTCTCTGGCCTCTTCCATTCCACTCACTCTGACCTTCTGTATCTTTCACACTCACACATCTTTCCCACCTCAGGGCCTTTGCCCTCACTCTTTCCTCTACTTAGAGGAAAGTAAGTACTCTATTCCCTCAATTTTTGCAGGATCACAACTTCACTTTATTTGTGCTTATCTATAAGTGAATTTTACTGAAAGAATGTTCTTGAATATTTTGACCACTTTATTTAGAATATTGCCCTCCCAACACACTCTATCTATTAAGCTACTCTATTTTTCCTTAAAGTACTTTTTACTACTTAAGTTTCCATTATATATTGATTTGTGGTTTTATTATTGTCTGTCTCCTTACTATAATACAAGCTCAACAGGGCAGAAATTCTTCTCTTATTTGCCATTGTATCTCTAATGTCTGATACTTAATACATATCGATAATTGAAAAACATAAAGAGAAGAATAAATTGCATATACAAGAGTTATAGTGAAGGAATTGTGTACCTAAATATCTCTGTATTTGTTTAACATGAGTATTTTTCTACTTATGATGCATCCATACAATTCCTAGGAATTTGTAATTTATTAATTTTAAAATTACAAAATATGACACGCTAATTGTAAAAAAAATCTAAAGATGAATAAATAAAAAGCTAAGAGATCCCCACTCCTGAAAGGTTATGTATACTTCAAGTATGCGCACACATACGTTTACATATATATACACACACCCACACATTTTTGTTGTTAGTGCCCTCCAGTTGATTCTGACTCCTAGCGACCCTGTGTACAGCAGAACGGAACCCTGCTGGTCTTTTTGCACCATCTTCTCACCTTTGGGCACCATATCAGGCAATGCTCCACTACTATTCACAAGGTTTTCATGGCCAGTTTTTTTGAAAGTAGGTGGCCAGGTCTTTCTTCCTAGTCAGTCTTAGTATAGAAGTGCCACTAAAACCTGTCCACCATGGGTGACCTTGCTGGTATTTTCTGGTATATATATATATATATATATATAAACATTATATATATATATATATATAATGTTTATGTACAAATACGAATATATATATTCCATATATGCATATATATTAAGGTTATATAGTGGATATTCTTCCACAGCTTTCTCTATGTGCATATAAACATATATACAGATATATAGGGTTGTGTTTTTTTGGTTTTTTTTTTAGTGAAGAAGATTCATTCTGAGCTAATGTCTGCTGCCAATCTTCCTCTTTTTTTGGTTGAAGAAGATTAGCCCTTAGCTAACGTCTATGCCAATCCTCCTCCATTTTATATGTGGTTCACCGCCACGGCATGGCTTGACAAGTGGTGTAGGTCCACACCTGAGATCCCAACCCCCGAACCTGGGCCCCCGAAGCAGAGCGAGCCCGACTCAACCACCACACCACGGGGCCGGCCCCTAGAGCTTTTTGTCAAAGTTGTGTGTTTTTACAAAACTAGCATCATACTGTGTATATTCTACAGCAAGTGCTTTTTGCATATAATAACACATCTTGGACAAGCATCCAGCACAAATATATTTAATATAATATTCTATAATATGTGTATAGCCATTTATTATTTGATGGATGTTCAGATTGTTACTAGTTTTTTGTGATTAAAATAATATTGTGATATATAATTGTACTTATATCTTTATATATTGGTGCTTCTGTTTCTGTAGAATGGATTCTTACAGTATCGTCATAAATGTTCTCTTCTGTCCTCCTCCTAGGCACATAGAAGCATTGTCCTTCCTGGATATTTTTAGGTTAAGTGTGGCCCTGTGGCATGCTTTGTCCTATGAAATGTGAGCAGAGGTGATGGGTTCCCCTTCTGAGAGCTGTTTTAAGGTCCAGTGCAGGTTTGCCACATCCTGTTCTCCCTTGATAGTGACTGTGGAAGCCTCTGCGGAGATGGGTCCTCTCTCAGCCTGGGTCCTTAAGTGACTACAGTCAGCAATCTCTTACAGTCAGCCTGCACTGCTCTTAGCACAAATAAACCCCTCTTGCCTTAAGCTTCTGAAATTTCTGTTTCTATATGCAATATAACCTAGCCTTGCCTAGCAGATTCATTTTCAAGAGTTAGATTCCTGTGTCAAAGGATGCTGTATTTAAGAAATTTTAATAGATATTGCCAAGATACTTTCCAAAGAGAAGGTAGCATTCCATAAAGCCACCCACTTTTTAGCTGTCAAGACAGGAAGTTATTATTCTTTAAAATTTTTACCCATCTCATAGATGAAAAATAACATCTCATTGTTTCTTTAATTTTTGTTTCCTTAACTATTATGGAGGTTGAGATATTTTCCAAATATTTATTGGTAATTTGTATTTCTTCTTTGATGAGTTGTCTATTCATATCATTTGTCCTTTATATTGAGTTATTTTTCCTTTTTAAAAATTAATTGTGGATGAGTTTTCCTTATTAATTCTGTTAATACTTCATAAACATTGAAATATTTCATTAGATCTACTATTTGCTGTTTGATTTTGTTTTATAATATCTTTTGCCATAGTTTAAAATTCTGTTCCAATTTTTCTTTAGATTCAGGGGGATTTTTTAAGAGAACGTTTTTTGTGGGAAGTAATTAAGTTTTGTGAGTTTTTAAATCTTATTTATGTGAGTTTTTAAATCTTATTTATATTACTTTTTAGTTATTAGATTGTGATTATATAATGTGGGTAGGAATTTTTTAAAGATTTTATTCACAGCCAAGCACATGACTGGTTTTTCTAAATGTTCCAGGGACATGAGAATTGAATGACATTTTCCGTAAGTCATTGGACTATTAGACTATTAAAACACGTTTGTTGTTCCACTAGTCAGATCTTCCATCCTTCATTATTTTTTGTTTCCTTGTTCTCACAGTTCTGAAGTATAAGAAAATTTTGTTTAGTATACTAAAACTCCTTCCGTAGTTCTGATTTTACCATAATCTCCTTATATCTGCAAATATTAGCCTCTTTATTATTTGTTACATATGTCTGTCATATTTTTTCATGGGTTGTATCTTTTTCCATCATACTTAATGCTTTGAATTTTGAATTCTCCTTTGCCTATTATTAATATTGCCATTCCTCCTCTTGGATTATATTTGCCTGGTATATTTTTGGCTATTTTTTATGTTTCTACCTCTCTTTGTCACCTTTTTTATGCACGTTTCTTTTGAACAGGAGATAATTAGATTTTGTTGTTTAATTAATACCTGACTACTTCTGCTTTTTGCTAGTTGAATCCAGTACTTTTACATTTAGTGAAATAACTGATATATTCGATTTTATTAGTTCAGCAAATGTGATGTTATTACTTATTATATTTTCTGTTGTTTCCTTTTTGTAATTTTACTTTTGCTACTCTGCCTTGAATATCCATTTATATTAGTTAGGGCAAAGGCTAAGCTACTCAAGAGACCTGAAAAACACAGTAGATTAAAGATAGAAATTTCCCTCGGTATCACCTAACAGTCCTGGGAAGAGTGGTCCAGATTCATTGGGGCACCTCTGCTCTGTACGGTTTTCGAGAAAACCAGGTTCCTCCTATCTTGTTTTTCTGCCACCCTCCGGTCCACTTCCTCCTCCTACATGGTTGAAACTGGGTCATGGGCACATCTATATTTCAACTCATGAGAGCAGGAAAAAGAGACAGGAAATCAGAGCAATTGCTTATCTTTAAACAAGTAAGGCAGAAATTGTCCCCAACACTTTTACACACAGCATTGGCAAGAATGCAGTCACATTAGGTTATATCTGCAAGGACTCTGGGAAATGGAATCTTGACCAGGGAAGCCAAATGCTCAACTTACACTGTATTGCTACAGAAGAAGGGAGAATGTAATTTGGTGGACAGTTAGCAGTCTCTGACACAATACTTGGCTCTAGCCACTCAACTATTTACATGTAAATTTCTTTCCACAAATAGAACATACTCATCCCCTTTCCAAGGGAGATAATCCAAAATCCAGTTCAATTGTTTCATCCAGCTCAAAGTTTAGGATCTCTGGTTGAAGTACAGTTCTTTTCATCAAGTCAATATGTTATCTCCCTCCCACACCCCCATCCCTAAATAAATAGTAGCGGAGCAAGAACAGGGTAACTGCAATAGAATCTCGATTTGGAATAGGACAGCATGAGAAACACACTGGAGAGAATGATCTAGAGCAATTTTCACTCTGCCAGGCAGGAGTTGTTCATCTGTCAGTAGAGTAAATCCTTGGTTGGTCCATCTGGCTGTCCCTGGTTCTGCTCTCTGAGAGGAACTCCTTTGTCCGTGATCGTTGCTGGCCTCTGGCCTTGCCTTCTGTGAGCTGTTTCATGTCTCTTATCCTCCATGGCAGCTCTTAAGTGAATGTTGGAGAGTATGCATTCCTTGAGGACTGCTTCGGGCCTCACAATTTTGCTTTTGCAGGCTATGTTGATGGCTAATTTGGTAACACGATCTCTTAAAAACATAGTCCTCTGTAGGTTTATTTGGTTATAGTCTATTGAACATTCCAATAACCACACCCACAGTTTTTTGTTTTTATTTTTTTAGTCTTAAACATATCTGTTTTCTGACTTATGTGCTATAACCATCATTATCTATTTCTCTTTCTGGAAATTTTCAATTATTTTACCTAGAGGTAAAATCTCAGGGGGAAATTTGCCTCACAAATTATCACATGTAATAATTTTACCGAATGTTTACAACACACCAACCAGGGTAATCATCTTTCTAGTCTACTATATCTGTGTCCTTGCTGTATATTACCTGATCTTTAAGCCAAAATCACATCTTTTCTATTTTTGCGATGGCTGCATGCCACTTACAGAACTAATTTCTCTAATGTTATGGCAAAGACTAAGCTATAGCAATAAAGAGCTCTCAAAATACAGTGGCTTTATTAAAATAAACATTATTTCTCTCACACATAACATAACAGTCCCAAATCAGCAATTCAGGTTTGACTCTCCTCCACATAGCTACCCAGGCACCCAGGTTCCTTCCATTTTGTTGTTTTGTCACATCTCAGACTTTATTCTTAACTTTATGGCCAAAGGTGCCATGTGAACATGTTTGTATTCAGCTTGCAGGAATAGGAAAATCAAGGTAGGCAATTTTTCTTTAAATTACGGCAGAAATTGAACACATTACTTCTACTCACAATCTACTGGTGATAACTTCGTCACATGACCACAGCTAGGCAGTCTCTAACTTTGTGTGGGCATGCCCACATTAAGCTCCAGAAGAAGTTGCGAATGTTTATTTTGTTTCTTGCTTTTTAATTGGAAAATCTATGATACTTTTCTGTTATGCCCTATGGTTACCTTTCTATATTTAAGAGTCATAAATAAATTAATATTTTTCTATTATTAATTTAAATTAAATAAGTCTAGACTCCTCCCATTAACTTGTCTGTTTGTTTCCTACACCAAAAAAGAAATCCTCAGAATGCTTTTATTTCCCCCACTTTCTTTCCTAACTCACTCCACCCACAACTCTGGTGTTTTCCTAAACTGGTTCATAAAAAATTAGTTCCAAGCTATCACTTAATTTTCCCCTTGCATAATGTTTCTTCTGGTTAACAAAAAACCTAATGTGAAGGCAAGAATCATGTTGGTCCTAGAACATTTCCTGGCATCCATCATACAAGCAATAAATGTTTGTTAAATAAATAAATAAATCTTTCTTTTTCCCACTGATTTATCACATCACATAAATTATATATATATATTCAATTATAATACTATATGTTACTGGGAGTGAGACATACAGTGAATATATACAGTATTTTATTAACATCCTTTAAGAACTTTAAAAAATAGTATATATCAGGTAATTAGTAATATTTTACTAGTGTATGGCCAGGTGTTTTTTTCTTTCACTAATTTTGAGTGACACTGTATGCCATTCAAAAAGGTCTATAACAAGAAATAACAAGTGTTGGTGAGGATGTGGAGAGAAAGGAATCCTTGTGCACTGTTGGTAGAAATGTAAATTGGTGCAGCCACTATGGAAAACAGTATAGAAGTTCCTCAAAAAAATTAAAAATAGAACTTCAATATGATCCACCAATTTTACTTCTGAGAATTTACCCAAAGAAAATGAAAACACTAATTTGAAAAGATATGTGCACCTCTATGTTCATTGCAGCATTATTTACAATAGCCAAGACATGGAAAACAACCTAAATGTCTCTTGATGGATAAAAGGATAAAGGAAATGTGGTACACACACACACACACACACACACACACACACACACAATGGAATATTATTCAACCATAAAAAGGATGAAATCTCCCCATTTGTGACATCATGGTTGGACCTTGAGGGCAATATACTAAATGAAATGTCAGACAGAAAAAGATAAATACCACATGATCTCACTTATATGTGGAATCTAAAAAGCAAAAAACCTGCAAAAAAACTAAGTTCATGAATATCGACAACAGATTGGTGGTTGCCTGAGGCAGGGGATGAGGGTGGGCAAAATGGATGAAGGGGGTCAAAAGGTACAAACTTCCACTTATAAAATGAATAAGTCATAGGAATGTAATGTACAGTATGGAGACTATAGTTAATAAGACTGTATTGCATATTTGAAAGTAGCTAGGAGAGTGGATCTTGAAAGTTCTCATCACAAGGAAAAAAATTTTGTAACTATGTATGGTGACAGATGTTAACTGGACTTATCGTGGTGATCATTTGCAATATATACAAATATCAAATCATTACATTATATACCTGAAACTAATATATTGTTATGTCAATTATACCTCAATTTTTAAAAAGTTTATAAATTGTTTTCTTCCATTGCTTCTTTGATTATTGCTTTATTATGATAACTTATTTTATTTATGATTAGTGATCACAATAATATCACAAGGCAGATGGTGTGTACTTGAGGAATAGAAATAAATGTATCTTCTGTGTCAATTCCTCACCACACGTGAGGAATTTTTGATCATTTTATGTGCTTGAAGAATCCTCTTTCTAAGAATTTCCTGGAACAAGACAAACAAGTATTACAGTATCTCCGCCTGACCAAAGAGAAAAGTGAAACTTGGAGATGTATAAAAAATAACGATAACAAAGAGATGTGGAAAAGATATTTTAACTCAGGTCTCTTAACCAAAATCTACAGTTTGATTGTGAGACAAAACTACCTCCAAGAGTTAACTCATTTGCCTAACATTACAAAACACTTGCTGCTTATAATCTTGTGACATTTAAAATACTCTTGCAGTACAGTCCGTGGTAAATAACGATGCATTGCTTAAAATATTGTATGCCTTTTTGATCTTTGTGAAATTATTTCCCACTTCATTTTATTTGTTTTGGTTTTTATTTTTTACATTTTTTGATTGTATAATGACCCCATGCTGTAACTCATAGGTATGACTCATAGGCATGAATGCATAGTAAAAAAAATAGCAGAATAGTCCTCCAGGAAGCCTCCTGTTTCAACTAAATAGGATTAATAATGCTCTGTTTAAACAAGTCTCTTCTCGCTAGTGAAAGATGGCCCTTTCTGTTCGGTGAGTCATACCTAACCAAAGACATGCCAGAATGGTGCAGTGAATATGTGGGAACAATACAGGCTTTGTTTTACTTCTCTGAGAAAGGAAAAGGCAACCTATGTTGGTTAGCTAAATAAGTTTTGGATTAGGTGAGACATTTAATTGCCAAATAAATACAAAGTTCTTCGAAATATATTTAATAGTTTGTATTTTAACAACATATACAGTCATACCCTGGGGAGCCCAATTTGATAGAATGTCAAATTTAGAGTGATTCACAGATTTATAGTTCTTATGAAATATCAGATTATAAGTAAAGTTGTTTTGAAAATCAGGGAAAATAACACTTTTTTTTTAAAAGAATTGAGCCTACTTCTTTCTAAAGAGATTCAATTTAAAAAGCTTCTCCCCCAAAAACAAACAAAAGACTTTCCCAATATTATTATAAAATTTTTTTCTCTCAGAATCTTTCCTTAATGAGCATTGTTGAGAAAATCAATAAGGAAGCTGTTGAATGGATGTCATGAAATCAATGGGCTTAAAGCTCGTGCACTTTATGCATTGAAGATTTCTTTGGACCCTCCACCAGAAACTGTTTACTTTTACTTTGCATGCTTTTAAACAAGCTTTATTAATTTGATTTCAAATCCAATGATGATTAGAAACAGACAAGTAGGAGAGAGATTTAAGTACCTATAAATAGAACAATGATTGTTCACAATGTTGATCCTGAATTATTAACAAAACGAAAAATAATGTTAAGAAGAAAGGGAGAGTGTAATGTACCTTTTTCAAGATTTTCATATATTTTTAATATATTTGAATTTCTGATTTCTATATGAAAATTGAACCTAAAACCTGCTCCTTTTATATACTATATCCTTGCATGTTAAATAATTTTCTTTTGCAAATAATCAAATTGTCAAAATTATACAAATGAAAAACAAAACCTAAAATGCTTTCCCACTGTATTCATGCAACGAATTAAAAAACTGAAACCTAGAATGTTAGCCTGTGGACCTAAGGTTGTAAAATTAAACTATCACCATATAGAATAGAAATAGATGTGCATCTAGTAAAGTGTTTAACATGGATGTTATAACTTGAAACCAATCATAGTCATTCTATTTCACTGTTGTTTTTACAAAGTGTTGTTAGCCAATTTATCCCCATTCCCCGTAGAAAAAAAAAAAGAAATGGAGATTAAAAGAGAAAACAAAGGTCTTCTGCAAACTGCCTGCCCCCAACAGCCTAATCCCTTAGGCTAAATTATAAGAGCAAAGTGGGGAGAATAAGAAAAAGCCCACATAGACAAAATAGACTTTAAGCCAAAAATAGTAACAAAAGACAAAGAGGGTCAATGTACAATAATAAAGGGGTTAATTCACCAAGAAGATATAACAATAGTAAATACATACACACCCAACAGTGGAGCACCTAAAATATATTAAGCAATTACTAACAGATGTGAAGGGAGAAATAGACAACAATACAATAATAGTAGAGGACTTCAATTTTAGCAATGCATAGATCATCCAGACAGAAAATCAACAAAGAAACATTGGAATTAAACTGTGTATTAGAACAAAGGGAACTAATAGACACTAATAGAACATTCCATCCAACAGAACAGAATACACATTCTTTTCAAGTGCACAAGGAACATTCTCCAAGATAGACCATATGATAGGACACAAAACAAGTGTTAGCAAATTTAAGAAGATTGAAATCATACCAAGCATCTTTTCTAACCACAACGGTATGAAACTAGAAATCAACAACAAGAGGAAAACTAGAAACTCTACAAATATGTGGAAATTAAACAACACACTCCTGAATAAGCAATGAGTCAAAGAAGAAATCAAAAGAGAAATCAAAAAATATCTCAAAGGAAAATGGAAACACAACATACTAAAACCAATGGGATGCTGCAAAAGAAATTCTGATAGGGAAGTTTATAGCAATAAATGCATATATTAAGAAAATGGAAAGATCTCAAATAAACAACCTAACTTTACACCTTAAGTAACTAGAAAAAGAAGAACAAACTAAGTCCAAAGTTAGCAAAGGAAAGGAAATAAATATCAGAACAGAAATAAATGAAATAGAGATCAAGAAAATGATAGAAAAAAATCAATGAACCTAAGAGCTAGTTTTTCGAAAAGATAAACAACATTGACAAAACTTTAGCTAGACTAACTAAGAAAAAAAGAGAGAAGACTCAAATAAATAAAATCATAAAGAGGAGACTACAAAATACAGGTATTACAAAAATACAAAAGATCATGAGACTACTATGAACAATTATATGCTAACAAATTGGATAACCTAGAAGAAATAGATAAATTCCTACAAACATACAATCCACCAAGACTGAGTCAGGAAGAAATATGATATCTGAACAGATCAATAATGAGAAAGGAGATTGAATCAGTAATCAAAAACCTCCCAACATAGAAAACTCCAGGACCAGATGGCTTCACTGGTGAATTCCACTAAACATTTAAAGAAGAATTAATGCCAATCCTTCTCAAACTCTTCCAAAAAGTTAAAGAAGAGGAAATTCTTCCAAATTCGTTATACAAGGCCAGCATTACTATGATATCAAAGCCAGATAAGGATACTACAAGAAAAGATACTACATCAATATCCCTGATGAAGATCAATGCAAAAATTCTCAACAAATATTAGCAAACAAAATTCAACACATTAAAAGGATTGTACGCCATGACCAAGTGGAATTTATCCCTGGGATGCAAGGATGTTTAAACATATGCAAATCAATAAATGTAATACACCACATTAATAAAGTGACAGATAAAAATCATATGATCATTTCAATAGATGCAGAGAGAGCATTTGACAAAATACAATATCCTTTCATGATAAAAACCTTCAACAAATTGAGTATCGAAGGAACATACCTAAACATAATAAAGGCCATATATATCCACAGCTAACATTATACTCAATGGTGAAAAATTGAAAACTTTTCTTCTAAGATCAGGAACAAGACAAAGGTGCCCACTCTTAACACACATACTAAATATAGTACAGGAAGTCCTAGTTAGAGCAATTAGGCAAGACAAACAAATAAAAGGCATCCAAATAAGAAAGGAAGAAGTAAAATGGTCCTTATTTGCAGATGATATGATCTTATATATAGAAAACCCTATAAAGATTCAACCAAAAAACTATTGGAACTAATTGATGATTTCAGTAAAGTTGCAGGATATAAAATCAACATATGGAAATCAGTTGCATTTCTATATACTAACAACAAAATATCTGAAAAAGAAATAAAGAAAACTATCCTGTTCATGATAGCATCAAAAACAATAAACACTTAAGAATAAATTTACCCAAGGAAGTGAAAGACCTGTGCAATGAAAACTACAAGACTTTGATGAAAGAAATTGAAGACAAAAACAAATGGGAAGATATCCATGTTCATGGATCAGAATTCATATTGTTAAAATGTCTGTACTACCGAAAGCCATCCATAGGTCCAATGCAATCTCTATTAAAATTCCAATGGCATTTTTCACAGAAATATAAAAAACAATCCTAAAATTTGTGTGGAACCACAAAAGACCCCAAATAGCCAAAGCAATCATAAGAAAGAAGAACCAGCCAAAGGCGTCGCACTTTCTGAATTCAAACTAGACTGCAAAGCTATAGTAATTAAAATGGTAATTTTACTAGCATAAAAATAGACACATAGACTAATAGAATAGAATATAGAGTCTAGAAATAAACCCCCACTTTTATATTCAACTAATAGTTTGACAAGGGAGCCAAGAATATTCAATGGGAAAAGTCTCTTCAACAAATAGTGTTGGGAAAACTGGATAACCACATGCAGAAAAATAAAATTGGACCTCTATCTTACACCACTCACAAAAATTAACTAGAAATGGATTAGAGACTTAAACATAAGACCAGAGACTGTAAAACTCCTGGAAGAAAATATAGGAAAGAAGCTCCTTGACATTGGGCTTGGCAACGATTTTTTTGATATGCATGAAAAGCACAAGAAACAAAAGCAAAAATCAACAAGTGGGACTGCATCAAACTAAAAAGCTTCTGCATAGCAAAATAAACAATCAACAAAATGAATAGGCAACCTGCAGAACAGGAGAAAATATTTCCCACCATATATAGGCTAAGGGGTTAATATCCAAAACATATAAAGAACCCGTACAACTCAATAATAATAATAAAAAAAAAACAATCTGATTAAAAAATGGGCAGAGGAACTAAATAGACATTTTTCCAAAGAAGACATCCAAATGGCCAACAGGAACATGAAAAGATGCTCAACATCACCAATCATCAGCGAAATGCAAATCAAAACCACAGTGAGATACCACCTCACAACTGTTAGAATGGCTATTGTGAAGAAAAGAGATAACAAGTATTGGCAAGGATGTGGAGAAAAAGGGAATACTTTTACACTGCTGTTGGGATGTAAATTGATTCAGCCACTATGGAAAACTGGATAGAGGTTCCTCAAAAAATTAAAAATAGAACTATCTTATGATCCAGCAATTCCATTTCTGGGTATAATATTTGAGGTATATATCCAAAGGAAATGAAAACAGGATCTCTAAGAGACATATGCGTCCCCATGTTTCTTGCAGCATTATTCACAATAGCCAAGATATGGAAACAGCCTAAGGGTCCATCAATGATAAATGGATAAAAGAAGATGTATATATACGTATGTGTATATACAATCGTATATATATGTATATGTACACAATGGAATATTATTCAGCCACAAGAAAGAAGGAAATTCTTCCATTTGTGACAACACGGAAGGACCTTGAGGGCATTCCCCTAAGTGAGATAAGTTAGAGAAAAACAAATATTGTATGATATCACTTATACGTAGAAACTAAAAAGGCCGAACTCATAAACACAGAGAGTAGAATGGTGGTTATCAGGGGCTAGGGGTGGTGGAGGAATTGGGGAGACATTGTTTAGGGTAAAAACTTGCAACCAGTAGATAAATAAGTCCTGCAGATCTAATGCACAGTATAGTGATTATAGACAACAATACTGTATTATAAACTTCAAAGTTGCTGAGAGACAAGATCTTAATTGCTCCCACAACAAAAAAGAAATGATAATTCTGTGACATTTGTCGACAAAGGTAATAGCTAATGCTGTGGTGGTAATCACACTGAAATACATAAATGTATCAAATCAACATGTTGTATACCTTAAACTTATGCAATGTTGTATGTCAATAATATCTCAATAAAAATAAATTTTAAAAAACCCCACATACCTTAGCTCCTTGGTTCTCAAACTTTGGCATGCATCAGAATCATCTGGAGAGTGTTAAATACAGATTGCTGAGCCAGAGCCCAGAATTTCTGATTTCCATGCCTAAGGAGTCTAACTTGAGCAGAGAAGCCCCACACTCACTTAGTATCGCACCAGATGGTGGAGTAGCGTGGCCCCCTGAGCCTGAGTACAGTGCTCCAGAGTCACATAGACCCCAGGCTGTCATGAAGCCAGGACGCACAAGGACAGCCCACCCAGTCTTCTCCAGCTGGCATCCGTGTTGATTGCTCAGTGCCCATGTCCAGTTGGATGCTAAATATTTTTTATATTACCCCTGCGCTCACCTCAGAATGGTTCAGAGAGAAAGCCCTGAAATGCACAAGGTCCTGGGAAAGGAATGAAAATTAGCTGCTGGAGGGAGGTCAGCGGGCCTGTAGATTCTTTTGGCAGGGACAAGAAGAATTCACAGCAGAGAGTTGAATAAATCTCAACACAAGTAAAAAGTTTATTTGTTTTGCAAAGTAACTTCAAGCCACCTCAAATAAATATATGCTCTTAAGTAAAATTAATATTCTCGTTATAAGCTAAATCCCCTAGACCTGTCTCCCTACCAGGTTTCTATCCCCCAACCCCTTCTGTAGAGATGTTCTGTCATTGTCCTTATAGAGAGATGTCAGCCTGGGGATCTGACAAGAAGAGTTGCCTCTGTGGAAATCAGTGTGTACAGAGCCTGCTGGAAAACATACAACCCACCCCACACACACAAAGACACGTCAATGTTCTCCTTCCATGCACACACTGCTGAGGAAGAAAAATGAGCACGCGGAGAGGGGGCTTCACCCTTAATATGACAGAGTTTTAATCCTGAATTGACTGAGAAATTGTGGAATTTGAATGCTTTTTCCTGAAAGTGTCTAGGCAGCTTTTTTTTTCTGCTCTCAGCTGGAATATGGACTTGAGACTGCAATGATTAGAAAGGACAGTTGCATTTTTGTCTACCTGCCTTTGTGCCCTCTGTATGGTGTGTTTACTGTTTAGTCTGGATACGGCAGAAAAATGACACGATGAGCAGACTTTCTCGGGACAAGTCTGACAGCATTGCCATGAAGGACTGAACTGGAGAGAAACTAGGTAATAAGTAACCTGTAATGTGGCAGGGAAGCCATGAAAGTTGGGGCTTGATTCTGGCAGTGGGAATAAAGAGGAAGAGCTTGACATAAGAGGAACACTGGATAAGGCTTGGAAACGAGAAGAAAAGATAAAGAGGTATCAAAATGATTCTACAGTTTCCTGCACTGTAGGAGGTGTGAGATCACTGAGTCCTTAAGAGAGACCAGGATGTCTGTCTGGGGCCATCTCTCCTGAATGCACATGGTGGTGTCTGGTGGCTGCAGGAGTTGGGAGGTGTGAGTGCAGTTTTTTTCTTCTGAGTATGGCGGACCTTGGATTGGGACAGAGTGTGCTGTGGGTGACAATGTCACATTCAGTAGAAAGATGGAAACACGAGAATAGCAGCAAGATAAGAGGACATGACAGGGGATGTCTTTGTGAATCTTTGGCAAAGAACCGAGAGTTGATACCACAAGCTTGAATGATAGTTCCAGGAGAAGTGAAGGGAGGGGTAAGCAGGAGACCAGGGACTGAGCCAAGGTGATCGCCATCGACAGAACACGTCTCATCTGGCTGTATTTTTCATTTGCTCTCCATTTCCATATGGATTTTTAAAAAGAAGGATGAATTGTTTTTGACCAAAGAGATACAGTGCAATTGTAAATATGGGCTGATTATAGATAGAAAGAAAACTTGATCTAGAAGTAGCATTTTCTTTGTTTTTCAGTGTTTTCGTCCTATTAAGCATTAATAAATATTATTCAGTGGTCATTAAAATTTTTTTAAAGAAACTTTGCCAAGGGTTTAGGCATTAAATTCCTTAAGTAATACAGTCTGTGGGCTATTTTCTGAAATTGTAAAAACTACTTCTCCGGGTCTTATCTAGTAACTACAGTGTTGCAGTTTTGATCAGTGAAACTTGTAAAGATTATATTTAATGTTGTGGTTGGTTCCAAGAATCCCATGAATACAATACCTCATGATAGAAAATATTTGTATCTTTTTCAATCATCACTAAAAACTAACAGGAAAATATTCCTCTCCAATTAACAAACCAGACATTTAAGAAAGAGAAGAAAAGGTCTTTTCTAAACCACAAGAGTCTAGTTGCTGAAAAACCACAGCTTTTTTAAAAAGGAATATGTAAAAATGGGGAAAATGTGGAAATCGTATTTTGAAAATAACTGTTTTACTTACACAAATGTTGAATATCATCTGGTTTAGAGAAATATTTGCAAAGGATTTGGTCATTTTCTCTATCTTTAGTAAGCATCTGTTGGTTTAAAATGTCCAAAATGAGGGGCCGGCCCGATAGCCCAAGCGGTTAAGTGGCGTGCTCCGCTGCGGCAGCCCAGGGTTCAGCAGTTTGGATCCCAGGTGCACGCCGACGCACCGCTTGTCAGGCCATGCTGTGGCGGCGTCCCATATAAAGTGGAGGAAGATGGGCATGGATGTTAGCTCAGGGCCAGTCATTCTTAGCAAAAAGAAGAGGATTGGCAGATGTTAGCTCAGGGCTGATCTTCCTCACACACACAAAAAAAATGTCCAAAATGAAAATTTCTGTCTAAATATACTTCAAAGCAGGTATTTTTATAATAAGAATGACTATTAAGGAGAAAAGAGATGTTTCAATAGCAATACAGGAATAATATGAATGTGTGCTAAAATCTCTGCTTGATTTTAAAGCTGTTTCTAGATGAACTAAATCATGGTCAATAACAAAATAAACGTGAAATACACAACACATAATTCTACTTTGCTGTTTATTGGTTCATTGCTTCCACACACACAGCTCAGTCTTTACCTGTGTTATTGGGAGCTCATTCATTTACTTGTTTGTTCAACAAATACTATCAAGGGCTCAATATGTGAACCAGGAGCTTTTCAGCCTGTGCTTCAGGGAGCTCACATTGTTGGGGGGTATTTGTGAGCAGACTTATTAGGTAAATTAAAAAGATTTACTTTAGGGGCCGGCCCGGTGGCGCAAGCGGTTACGTGCGCGCGCTCCGCTGCGGCGGCCCGGGGTTCGCTGGTTCGGATCCGGGGGCGCACCGACGCACTGCTTGGTAAGCCATGCTGTGGCGGCGTCCCATATAAAGTGGAGGAAGATGGGCACAGATGTTAGCCCAGGGCCATCTTCCTCAGCAAAAAAAAAGAGGAGGATTGGCGGATGTTAGCTCAGGGCTGATCTCCTCACAAAAAAAAAAAAAAAAAAAAAAAAAAAAAGATTTACTTTAAGTGTAGATTGATCAAATTACGAAAATGTCTATATTACTGAACAAAGTGGAAGTGTTTGTTCCATTTAAAAATCTTTTCCTACACTAATTAACATATTCTAGAATTTAAATTAGGTATGCCTATGGATTCTTCATTAATTCCAACATCATGTGCTATATTGATAGAGGATGCATTAGAAAACTGCACTGAAGTTTTTTTTTTTTTTGTGAGGAAGATCAGCCCTGAGCTAACATCCATGCTAATCCTCCTCTTTTTTTTTGCTGAGGAAGACCGGCTCTGAGCCAACATCCACTGCCAGTCCTCCTCCTTTTTTTTTTTGTTTGTCCCCACCAAAGCCCCAGTAGATAGTTGTACGTCATAGTTGCACGTCCTTCTGGTTGCTGTATGTGGGACGCAGCCTCAGCATGGCCGGAGAAGCGGTGCCTCGGTGCGCGCCCAGGATCCAAACCTGGGCCGCCAGTAGCAGAGCCCGCGCACTTAACCGCTAAGCCACGGGGCCGGCCCTGCACTGAAGTTTTTATGTCTACTAAAATTCCGAAACTATTGTGAAATATGTGCTTCATCTCATCGTTATCAAAATAAGAAAAATAAATAGTCTCTCCCTGAAAGAAGTTTGCTGACTTAATAGCTTGTTCTACCTCGAATGTTGACTGTTGTGTTTACATCATAGAATCTCATCACGATCATGTGTTTTTCAGTGTCTTTGAAGTCCACTGTTCATTTGATTCTCAATATTTTTTTTATTATTTCAAATGGTCAGTCTTTCCCTTACTTCATATTACTTTATATCCTCACATCATTTTGTACTTACAACACCTCAACTATTTTTGGCAATAGAACTCCGAGGGAGGAGATTGATAAAGAGATGAAAATATGTAAATAATTTTTCTTTTTCTTCTATTTTGTCATTTATTTCAAAACACTGATATTTTTCTTTTATTAATCAAATCTACTTACTTCTATTTTCTTTATGTCTATTTTTTTCTAATACTTTGAGTTTGGTGCCTTTTATTCTTTTTGCTTTCTAATAATTTCACTTGTCTTTTTTCTTTTTTTTTTTTTTGGTGAGGAAGATTGTCCCTGAGCTAACATCTGTGCCAATCTTCCTCTATTTTTTGTATATGGGTTTCCGCCATCGCATGGCTTGATGAGTGGTGTGGGTCCACGCCCGGGATCTGAACCTGCAAATCCCGGGCCGCCAAAGCGGAGTGGGAAAACTTAACCACTACACCACCGGGGTGGCCCCATTAAGTCTATATATTTTTATTTTATTTTTTCCCAAAGTATATTATTGCATTTCATTACTAAACAGTTAGTAATTTCCATTTTGGCTTTCTTTTAACCATTTTTTTAACCCAATTATCATGCAGGCCCTGGAAAGAAAAAGTAAAATTCAATAGATTTTTATTTTTCTGGGTTTTTTTGGTCAATTTCTAATTTTACAAGTTTTTTTTTTCTGAGAAGAGTATTCAATGGCTAATGAATAATATAAATTACTTTGGCACCTAATATACCTTAGTTTGTGAGAAAAAATAGAAAGTGGTTATATTAGATAATGGTATAACTCAGAAGTCATGTTATTTGTAATGATCATAAAATACCTGCAGTGGTAGTATTTTTAACAAAATACTCACCATGAGGATTATTCCTGGTATTCAGACACACATACACCATGCACCCATCCCCCTCACACACACACAGGCTCTACCCCTCTGCTCTGACCTCCATGTGTGCCCTTTTCCATTATTTCCCCGGTGTCTGATGAGACAATATATAATAATTTAATATTGGCATAAATTAGCTTTATTTAGGAAGTAAAATCTACCATAATATTGTGATCTAAGGTGATCTAGTAAAGACTTTTGGATTTGCCATCTTCGTACCTACTTCCATTGGTGCAAATAGCCATGTGTTGCTGTTAATGGCAGAAAGATCATCATTGCCTGAATGTTTAAACAATGAAAGATGCATGAATAACATATATGACAATTAAAGAAAGACAACAAAAATAAATAAAACATTAAATTCCAAACTAGCAGCAACACTGAAACAACCTACTTGGCATCACACAACAAAATTATTCAATTAAAATACATTTGAATAGTTGGTTAAGACCTGTGAATACTGCGTTTAAATGGGATAGGCAGTGGAGCAACAGGCTCATTTAGGGTTTTCAAGGATTGTGAAGGATGCCTACAGATTTAACTAGAGATTATAAAATCTTTAGCTGAGCACAAGGATGTCCTCCTGGCTCCTCCCTTGGGAGGGTGGGATTTCTTCTCACACCAGGGGTGCATGTGCAGAGGCCTCCAGGCCAGAGAACTTTCTGGCATATTTTAGAAGAATAGTAAATATAAGAGGGAGATTTTTGTGTTTCCTGTGTATTCAAAAACTCATATATGTTTTATTAACAGGAGTCTATATTAAGGTCAACAGGAGTATCTCTGGGTACTAATTCTCTGGAGGATAATTTCCTCCCTTTAGTAGAATTTCCCAACCTTCAATCATCTGGGATGAAGTATATTTAAACATAAATCCATAGACAAAATTTGTCCTGCTCTCTCTCTGTGCCTGAAGATCCACAGAGCAGCAAGTGAATTTCCAAAAGCACATAAGGTTGGAAAGTGATTCCAATTTGGTCAACTTTTTATTTACTTCCAAACTTTACTTTTCATGTTTTGCTGTCAAATTTGTCCTAGGAATATGTACAGGTTTCAGGTTAAACCCTGGCTTTTAGAAGAAGTAGAATACAGAAGGACTCTTACCAAGGAGAATTAACTAGAATGTGAACTGAAGATCAGTTGGAACACCAAAATCCATTTCTAAGGGGAAAAAGTTAATATTTACTGAGAGCTTGCTACATGCTAGGCACTACATCGGACACATTACACGGATCACCCTCTTTAATCTTCACGACAATCTCATGAGTTTGGTAAAATTATTACCCCGCATTTCAGATGAGGTACTTGAGGTACTTGGATACATTGAGTAACTTGCTGGAAGTCATACAACCAGTAAGTGTAGAGCCTTATTTGAACCAGGCAGGCTTTTCTCCCAGAGTTCTTAACCATTGATGGGCTGCCTTCAAGTACCTCTATTCTCTGAGTACATTAACTTTGGAGTCTCTAACAAAAGACAGAGGCTAATAGTTGTAGGAAAAGAGTCTAATTTGTCAACATTTGGCATATATCTCTAGCTGTTGTTCATGCCCTTGAGTGGATTTCGACTGCTAGCGATTCCCGCATACAGCAGAGTGGAACCCTGCTCGGTCTTTTTGCGCCACTCTCTCTCCTTCCTTCACTACATTAGACAGTGCTCTGCTGCTATTTATAGGGTTTTGGGAAGTGGGTGGCCAGGTCCTTCTTCCTAGTCTTAGTCTAGAAGCTCTGCTGAAACCTGTCCACCATGGGTGACCCTGCTGGTATTTGAAATACCAGTGGCATAGCTTTCACCATCACAGCAACACGCAGCCACCACAGCATGACAACCGACAGATGGGTGGTGTGGTTCCCTGATCGGGAAACAGCCCTGGGCCATGGTGGGGAGAGCACCAAATCTTAACCGCTAGACCAGAGTGGGAACCAGAGTGGGAATACAATGCAGTAAACCTTCTCTGAGGAAGGACATTTAAGTTTGTATCTTAGGATTTGTAGGTGGTATGGTTCCCTGGCTAGGAAACAAACCTGGGCCGCAGTGGTGAGAGTGCTGAATCTTAACCATTAGACCACCAGCGCTCTATATCTCTTGTTACGATATTATGATTTGTTCTGCAGAAATAGAACAGGACTTACTGAGTAATGAGAGACACTTTCAAATATTTCTTCATAAACAGGTGTGCACAAAAGAGATCAAGGCATTATATTACGCCCCGTCTGTCTACTGAATGAGTGGGTGAACCTGCCTGTCTCATTTCCAAAACCCAAGTTACTGGAGTTGAAGAGGCGGGGCTACATCTTGCCCTTGACCCCAGACAGAGAAAATTCCAGTCCTCTGCTCCAAACCTGACATTTTTTCCACTTATATTCTTCTTAATCCACATTTATTTCTTCAGGTAAGCCCTATCTTAAGAAAAGACAGACAAAATGAATTTGAAACGAGCAAAGATGTATTTCTTCAAGCCAACCTATGAAACTTAGAATTTCCCAAATAAGGATGCATTCAGCATCACTTCACTATTTAAAGATATGCTGCTCCATTTCCCTTTATTAAAACCAAATATGTCAAAATTCTAAGAGCACACCTTTACCATCCTTTCTTCCCCTCAGTGTTGCCTTTCTTTCCCATAAGACGCCCTCCTTAACCTCAATAGAAGCACAGACACATCAAGCACCTTTAAACCTCATGGGCTGTTTACAAGGAATCACCAAAGTACCTCAGATTTCTACTTTCACCTCCTTCTTTAAAATTGTCCCCCCTTCTTCCTTTTTCTCAAACCTCCCCTTTCTCAGGGAGAATGCTATGTGATATTCAGCAGGAAATAAATCAAAATAAAATAATTCATACTAAGACGTGCATAAAATAATTCACACTAAGTGTGACAAAAAATGCTAATAGGTATGAATAAAGAGCACTGTCTTTAGAGTCAGACAGATCTAAGCCTGAACCCTGTCTTTTCTCCCATTTACTAAGGAGTTTTTATGAACCTCAGTTTCCTCATCTCCATAAAATGGGTAGAATAATACCTCATAGGCTTATTGTGACAATTAAATGTGATAATATTTATGCAAAGTGTAGTGCCTGGAGTACTGGATTGCAAATAAATGCTATTTATCTTCCTACTTGTGTCCATGAGAATATTTAAGCATGATAAATAAGAAATTTGTTTACACATTTGAATCTCAAATTGGCAGCATTTTAATGTGATGTGTTAAAGTCCTTATTAGATCATTCAAATCATTCTCCTTCTCACTCTGCCATAGCTATGCTTTACAGCTATATTCAGTAGAATGGATATTCATAAAACACATAGTGTAAGCAGAAACACGGAAAGAAAATCATGCACTAAATTCAACTCAAGACCTGCTTCATTAAAACAGAAAATAGCTTTCAATGTAGCTAGCAATTCATTCAACCACCATTCGCCAGGCACTTCCTGGTTCAGGCACCATGCTAGGCTCTTGATACAGATAAAAAAGACAGCATGAGCTGTGGACTCATAAACAGGGAGCATCCAATCCTGTTGGAGTGGGGCTAAGCCAAGAGTCTTTAAATCATGTAAAATTCTTAACTTTAGTTGTATTTTTTAAATTATATCTCTCCCTTTAAGATTTGGGGAAGAGGTACTCAGGGCACAGAATTTCTGCCAAATCAAAGTTCCCAGAAAACTATGTGAAAAGAGTGGTTGTAAGTGGATTAGTTTCTTAACTCTTTTTCACCTAAGGAAATTTTATTCAAAAAAGAATAATAAAGGAATAAAGTATGCATATTCTTTGGTTTTTACAACATAAGAAAGGTTGTTTTCAGTGTGTATGTGTGCACACGTGTGTATAGTCTCTAAACCAACCTTTGTTGAGTAATATTTTATCATGATTTTCCCATAGTGTTATATGGGAAAATCTCCATTTATTTTCCCACTTATCTCCATTCATTCGTGGCTTAAAAGTACTACATATAAGAAACTTTAAATCTGCCTTTTGAGTGGGATGTTTGATGAACAGTATATCACGCTCTTCAGTTCATTTTTAAATGTAGTTCTTAAGGATGGAAATTAAAAGACGTCCCATTTACTTTGTCATTGTTACTTGTCTTTTCACTGTTCTCTCTATGTATAACTTTTATGTAAAATAAAATTCGCTATTTAAATGTGGCAGTGTCTCTTTAAAAGCCTCCACTAAACAGTCAGCAAACCAGCCTAGCAACTTTCTTGGGTGGATTCTCATGTGAATAATTAGCCTGGAGCAGTGAAACTGTCCAGCAACGCCTCCTCTTGAAATCTTTGATCGGTCTGAGACTGCGTTGATTTCAGGGTACATCTGAATATTGACCAGAAAAAAGAAATTTTTCCTTTGCTTTAAAGCATCAGACTCGGGCACCCTGGTGGTGGTCTCAGCAACTGCGCTGTGTGCTGGTGAGGTCCTCCGTTCCCTTCCACGAGGCTGCTGCCATCTCACCCCGTGCCAATCAGGAAAGCCTTCTTTCAGGTTTCTTAAACCCCACCTTCAAAAGCTGAAATTACATGACTCATTTATTTTGATACCATCAAAGTTTTGCTGACAACATGGAACTTTCCCTGCCCTGTGTTAACAGGTATACTCCTCAGGTCATTAGACAGACAAATACAGGCCTTTGTTAAGAGCTGAGAAAGAAAACTTAACTCATTGTTCATTCCAATTCCCCTTGTACCCCTTCCTCAGGCCATCAGGGATCAGCGAATTGTGTGACAAAAGATGGTATGGGGTCAGGACCTAGAAGAATACAATAATTCCATGTAAAGAGCCATAAACTCTCTATGTGTCCATAGTGACTGAAACAATATCTTCAATAACAGAAACACAGGTAGATGAATTTGGTAATGGAAATTTATATACTGTGCAATATACTTGACTTTTTACTAAAATGTGTTCTGCCAAATTCCTGTGTCATCGACGGATATGACAAAGATTTAGTGGTTTTATTGACATTGGAGGAGTAATCATCTGAGGGAGTAGTTTCAGCAGATATGCTTTATTGTTCCTACTGGATAATAAATTCCTTTTGTCAAGAACAGTGTTACTGCACTTTCTGTATTCATCACAACACCTGATGGGGTGCCTGACACATTGGCAGTCACCTCAATAAATACTATTTGGATGAATGTACTTGAGTAGGCGACCACTTGAAAGTAACCAGCACACAGAGAAGAGGAGGTGCAAGGAGACCCGGGTTCTTATCTGGATTCATTCATTGCTGGTTTTGAAAATTTTTAAATCGCTTAAATGTACTGGGTCTTAATGTTTTAATATATAAAGAGTAGGGTGGATAAAGGTGTTCTCTAAAGTTGTTTTTATTCAGTCAACAATCTTTACTTAGTGCAAAGGAAAAGAGAATGTTCTGCTCCCGTGGAGTATATACAATGGGTGAATTTCCAAAGAAATAATTGCCGTGCAGACATCACAAGGGAAAGGAATAAACAGTTAACTCTCCCAAAATGTCCTTGGTTTGTTTGTTTGGTTTTTTAATTTCTCCTTTTTCTCCAAATAGAAATCAACAGACTTTCTTGAAAGGAGGCCTTGACTATCAAAATCAACTTTTGAGAGTTGTACAAACACAAGTTTTAAAGGTTCCATGGCAGATTGTGGCAAACACCAAGAATACAGAGCCAGAAACCTAAAACCTTTAGTGTCTTCCTAACAGTTCCTGTGGAAATGCTGGTGTTTGCTGGGGGCAGCAGGCAATAATTTATGTATATATATAATTTATATTCTAGTTGTCTCCAGGTGTGAGACACTGTAAGGAATTCATTTTGGAAACCATGCAAAGATTTTCTGATTTTCTTACTGTCTTTAGCCCGTAAGCCTATGGACTGACTTGACTTCTAAAAACCTGATTACACTAATTTGAATTGACTTGATAAGCCGAAAGTATTAAAACTCATTGATTCTGATAACTAGCTTCTAATAGAATCGAGCAAAGTGAAAACCAGATTTGGTCTGTGATCTCAGACCGGGCATTGTGGTTACCCGGGTAAGACTTCCTTATTTAAACTTGGCAGATAAAGCGTGGTAAGGAAGAGCAGATGGGATCACTTGTTATTTTTAACACTCTACACCCATCCAAGTAAGGCAGGACTAGGGAAATCCCACAAAACAGAGATGGGTTTCGTGGCCAGGAGCAGCGCTGGAATCACCCGACCATAGGGCAGAAATAGTTGAGATCACACTGTTCCATGAGTGGTGAGCTACAGCAGCCTAGCAGGCATGTTCCGGGGCTTACTTTCGCCCCACATCAAAGAGATTGGCCATGTAAAGTAGGTGTTTTCAGAGTACAGGAAAGCCCTCCAAGAACGCTTCTAAAAGGTATGGCGAATGTATTTTCAATTCAAATGTGTCTTCATCCTATCAGAGCCTTAAATTTGCCATTAATCAGGGAAGCCCTTTTTCCTCTCTTCCCTCCATTTTTTCTCATCCTTTGAGTAATGTAGTACAGTAAACATACCCTGGAAAACAAGGAAACAAAGCAAACAGCGAACTCCATTTGCATCAGAATGAAGTCTGAAGTCTGAATGAAGCATTTGCAAGCCCTGAATCTGGCTAAGTCCCTAACATGGGGATGATATCCAATTCATAGAGGCTCTGTGAGGGGGAAGCAAGAAATAATTTGGACATGAAAATGCTCCATAACATTCAAAGAACTGCACAATTAGAAGGCTTGGACAGCTACTGGCCTTTTCTTGCATATTGCACATGGAACACTTATCAGAGTCTGAACACTGGACTGGCCTAATAATAGCTTATTTGAATTCAGCACCCTGGTTTTTGAGATGTGAGCTTTAGAAAATAACTTAAAATGGTGGTAGTCAGACTAACCTTCCCGAGAAGGCCATTCCAGTAAAGAAAGGCAGTGATATCCTGAACCTCATGGTCTTAGCTAGCTTTTGGCTAGTCTAGTGGCTGAAGCGATACGGCAGGACTGAGAGCAATAAGTGGAAAACAGACCTAGGAACCACATTTCTGAAGGCCACCACCATATGCAATTTGCCTAGCAGCTGTACAATCTGTGAAGGGCTGGGATGCAACAATATCTGAAGAAAAATGATAACAGGAAAGTGGAGCATTTTGAGTAATGGTCTATCTCACAGCAAAGTCTTTAACAAATGATAAAAAGAGAGTCTTTCTGTCAGTGACTCTAACATTCATTTAATTTCTTACACAAATCTCTCATCTCTTTTACACTCATGATTTAACTTGTCTTTTATGATGTAGCTTTTTAAAAACTGGAAAGGAAAATGCTGAGTCTCAGATTAGCCTTCAGTTTGTCAAGCAATGACAGGCTTCACTGCCAACATCTAGAACACTCCCTTCTTTGAGTCAGCCTGCCTGATCAAGCATGGCAAGTTTTTAAAAGAAATCTATGTTAAGAGAGTGAAAAAAAAAAAAATCTGGCTTCAGTCTTTTATCTTTATTGATAAAAGTTCCCAAAAGTTGCCAGAAAGCACCCGAAAAATAAACATTATTTTATTTTACACCAAATAGAAAATATATACACTATGATGGAAATCTGGAAAAACACAGGGAAGCAAAAGAAAGAAATCAAATAATCTGTAACTGCCCCACATTTAGATATGAACCACTGCTTACATTTTGTTCTCTTGGTTTAGAAAGGATTTTGATGGCAGTATGTGAACTATCCTTCCCTCAGCAGTCTGACAAATGCATAATTGCACAGGGTAAAAAGGATTTTTTTTTAATTATTAAAGTTAAACATTAATCAGCCTAAAGTACAAGAATTATGGCTTCAAAATTTTAAATCAAATACACAAAATTTTTCTCCTCGGTAAACTAACAGCTTGGGTTTTATATGACTCAACCTGAAATTGCAATGCGTTATTTTTTAAAACTTATTAACATGGTAGGAGAGGACATGAGAAATCAAAATATGAGGTTTGGGAGCCTCACTCCTCCCTGAGGAAACAGTGAGAAGCTCCCGCAGGGAAGGCCAGTCACACCCAGACAGCCTGTGTGACTGATGTTTTCATTTCCTTCTTTCACGCTTTGACTTTGGCACAGCATTAGACTCTAATCAAAAAAAAAAAAAACAAAAATGGAGAAGGCCTCTTTTGGCCTTGGAGAACATTTAGCTTATGTTTACTTAATTTATATGGCTACCTAATTTTTGTCCTGTCAGGTTAAACTCTGTCTTTAAAAAAATAATTTCAAATTCTTTTTATTTCCATTTTTTTATTTAAAAAAAATTCCATAACGCCTTCAGTCTTAAGGGCCTATCAATGTGCAAACTTGTTAGTTCCTACTTTTTAATATTTTTAGCTTGAGTTTAGTTTGTACTTGGGGTAAATGTTCTAACATTAAAATATCTTAGGCCAGTCCCAGTGGCCTAATGGTTAAGTTTGGCATGCTCCACTTCGGTGGCCTGGGTTAGGTTCCCAGGCACAGACCTACACCATTCATCTGTCAGTGGCCATGCCGTGGCAGCGGCTCACACACAAAAAGAGAAAGATTGGCAGCAGATGTTAGCTCAGGGCAAATCTTCCTCAGCAAAAAAAAAAAAAAATATATATATATATATATATATATCTCCTGTGATGCTGGAATCCAAAACCTTTATTCCAATATAAGACCTGACACTGCTGCTAATGCAGAGAACATCTCACCACCAAGCTTTGAGCCTTCTCCTACATTGTGGGATATTTTAGAAACCAATTCACTGGTACTATTCACTGATTATCTCAAGGCAAGTAGGTGCTATTGATTTCTTAGCCACAGCTGTCCCAAATTAGACCTGGGCAGTGAAACACAGGTACCAGGTGAAATGTAAAGATGAATGAAGCTTAGAGGACTGAGTGAACAGAATGGAAGCTGGAAGATCCATTAGAAATTGTTCTAACTAGGACAGAGAAAACAGGAAGTAGGAGACAGGATGACTACCCCAGAGAAAAGATGGCTCAGATAGGGTAAATTTTGCTTATAGCTGTACCTCAGGGAAACACCAGATGAGTCGGTCACCTGCCACATTTTGACTAGAAAGCAGGAGGTAAAGAGATCTTGACCACAGTTGCCAGAGGCAAAGCCAGCAAGAATTAGGAGAGGAGAGGTGCCTGCCAGCCCAGGAGTTTAGCTGACAGGATTTTTCTCCAAGACTCAACGCATTCAGGAAAGCTGAAAGACTGTTCACAAAGGATGAACTTGGCCTGAAAGCCCCAGAAAGAAATAAAAATCCAAAAGGATTGTGTGAAAGAAATGGGCTTTTTAGATGAAATTCCACAGAAATTATGAATCTTTGCAGTCATAATTGCATATAAAATTTGCAGTTTATTAAGATTGTAAATAAATCTTTGTGGACTACTTCTTACCCTATATATCTTAAGGAGCAGTAAAAAAATGAGAAAGCAGCCACTGGAAAATATTCTATGAAAGTAATTTCCCAGAAAATGAATAGAATATGGAATAAAGGTAAGTGCTATTGCAGCATTGACAATATATGTCATCATCCCTTTCTTGGCAGAGAGATAATTCTATTCTAAATTAATAATTAATTTAGCCACCTTTAAGACAAGTCCACTGAGGAACACTTGTTGGTTTTTCTCTCTTGCTCATGATAGAAAAAAGTTCTAAGAAATTAGCCTGTGGACTAAATACTAGTCACGTTTACCAGGCAGTGGTAAAACTAGAGTCAAGAGTTAGAACTGCTAACTACCACTTGAGTGTTGAAACCACCTCCCCCTGTGAAGCGTGAATGGACTCAGTCCAGCTCCTAGCAGACATCTGTCTACATCACACATTAATAAATTTAAATTGGCAGTGTCAGCAGAGAAAATGAGATCTCTCTCGTGGGTGCGGAGACGAACCAACCCTTCAGGTGAGAAGTGACCTTACGTACTGGAGATAGTCGTCTCATAGCGAGCTCGGGGAAGCCCAATATTTTAAACACCTTTCTCACTGTTTCTTGCCCCACAAAGAGCAGGTACAACAAATGATGCCCTCAGATCTCCTGTAGTAACAAACACATCAAATTCTGTGAGGATTTATAGCAGTTGTGCAGTAGTAGTGAGACACATTTCTAACCTTATTGTCATTTCTGTTTTGTTCAGTTAAACACTCATTTATTCTCATAATGCTATGAGGTAAGGGGGATTGTGTAGGTGTCAACTATTGTTATGTATTCCTATTTTTTAAACAGATATTTGATACTCATCCCCGCTGAATAAAACATTGAAAATCAAAATGTTAATCTGGTTAGCACTTCAATATACTTTAAACATTCTCTAGCAATATGATCAATGCGTTACAAATGAGGAGCTGCTTCAGAATGTCAACTGAAACCTCCAACAGTATGTAAGTTCCTACAAATGGTTCTAACGGTTTTATTTCTCTTTCACATCATGTCATCTAAGATAGAAGCACTGTAGCTAATACTGATAGTAATAATAATAATAAATACCAGTGCATCTTTTGTACATTATCTCATTTCAGCTTTCTCTCAGACATTATTATCCATGGTATAGGTTATGCAAATTACTATTCTGAATGATAACTCATACTTTTCTTAAGCAAAATGAATGGATCATATAGTTGTTCATTCTTCACTCTAAGTATCAAATTAATATATGTATTTGGAGTGTGTAGGTGTGCATGTGTGTGTATGCAGGGGGATGCTATGGTGTTAGAAAGCTATGTTTCTTTACCAAAAATATGTATCTGAAACTAAGCCACTATAGTATCAATATCAATAGTAATCGATACCACTTCATCAGTGAGCCCAGGAATATGTTAAGATGTGTATCAATAACACTTTAGAGATCATCATTCATCACGTTGAATAATCTATTGATGGAGTAAAAATTATTTCCACTTCCACTGGTCGTATTATATACAGATGGTGTTTGGTGAGATCAACCTGCAATTTAGTACAAGAAGGAATTCAGATTATGTTAGGAATTTTTGGTCACACGTGTCTTTTAAGTGATGTGTACCATCACGGTGTTGGGCTTTGGAGTGAAATATGCAGGGTGGGGTTAGGAAGATGGTTATAGGAAGAGAGCAAGCAGAAAGATACCAGACAGGTTGCTTTATCATGGGAACAAATCAGAAGTCCAATTTTCCTACTTGAGTACAAGACAAACACCAGATAAGCAACAAAAGTTACTTAAAAGCAATTTCTTCAATCCCTCTCGACTGAGATCAGATTTAGTTCTCATGATTGAGACACAAATATGTATAGATGAGATCCTGGATATAAATTCAGGAAGTTCAAAAATTGATGGAACCAAGGCAGTACCTAAAAAATATTTTCAAAAGCTTAGGTGTCAATTGATCAAAATTAGAATTCTGTACTGATAGATAATTCTACAATCTGCAAATAGCAACTAAAAATGATTCCCTTGCCATCATCAACTGGAGAGAAATCTAAGAAGCTTGTCTTTGAATTCCTTCAAAAATATAGAAAACCACAATCTTCTCTATTCCTCTCTGTCTGCTCCACAAGTCACAGACTTGCTTGAAGCCCCAGGATTGCTGCTGTCTGCCTGATCAGTTGCAGTAAGCGGCATAAGGAAATGTGAGGAACTGCGTCTCAGGAACAAAGAGGCCATGTTAATAAAGTAAAACTAAGGTCACTGAAGTCACAGACCATTGTTTTGCCTTATTTTTCTTAAGGAGATTATTAAAATACCATTAAAAAGTGAAACATCAAAGAATCGCAGTAAAAAATAAATCTATTTTTATCAATGCCATTCCCTAGACATTAAATAAAATCCCACATACATAATCAAAGAAATCATTTTTTTCACTAGAATTTTGAGATGGCACTTTCAACTAAATCTGATGTTTAAAGTCCTTATTATTAACTTTTCATTCCCTTATCTTTCCTGAACTGACTTATGATTTTCCACTCCATATTCTACAAGGCTCACTAAATACAGACACCGGCTACAGCTCATTAATTCCTACATTAAATTTGGCTCTAAAGGTGTTGTTATGCTTATCATTGGTAAGGTAAAAAATAGCAAGAAACAAAGGAAAATTTTTAATCACATTTTTGTTTTTCTTTCTATTGCAATGATATGCAGTGTTTTACCAACTATTGAAAAAAAATCAGGGGACTTGTAATGATGTGGTTCTAAACTCTGGCTTTAAAAGCCTGAGAGGTTAGAGAGGAGGAGAGGAGGAAGGGTGTCCCGGTTTTCCACATGCTGAATGACTCAGCAAGACAGTGTTGTGAACACGTCCACACGACTCTGGAAAATATTCAAAAATGTCAAACAAGAGCCTGGAAGTAAATATCTGCTATACTATGTGTCAGTTGGGTTTTTTAGCATCCAGTTGGAGACATTGGACTTTAAAATGAATTGAAGAAATTATCAAACAATTAAAGGTTTGGGCAAATAATATCTAATGTATAATTTAATATACATCTTCATTATTTCACCTAGGAAAGCAAAAGTTAACAAATGACAGAAACTGCTTGGAGTATATGAAAGGATGTGAATGTCATAAATATATCACTGGAGGAAATTTTAGATTTTTTCCCCAATCTGTATTCTGGCTACCCACTACCAACCACCATTTGACACCGGGAACTTTGAGTCCAGTGATGTGAAGCTGTTTGTCCAAGAACCCGAGTTATTGCATGGGTGATCTAGAGATAAAAACTCAAGCATCGTGACTTATAGATTCCTTCCCACTACTTAAGGCAAGAAAATTAGGTAATTTTATGGATTTTTCAACAAATATTTGAGGATCTACTATTTAATGATTGTTTGCTTCAAAGTAATTACTTCATAAAGCTGGAATAATTGCGTAGAACATTTTTTAAACTACTTCTTTTAAAACTATTTGTAGTGGCTGGCCCCATAGCGTAGTGGTTAAGTTCAGCGTGCTCTGCTTAGGTGCCTCAGGTTTGCAGGCCCAGATCCCGGGCGCAGAGCTACACCACTCATCAGCCATGCTGTGGCGACAATCCACATATAAAGTGGAGGAAGATTGACACAGATGTTAGTTCAGGGCTAATCTTTCTCAGCAAAAAAAAAAAAAAAACTATTTGTAGACAATTTATGTCACAAAAAGAGACTTACTCTAAAATTTTTATTCTGAAATGCTTGCTTATGATCTGAAAAATGCATCACTCATCTTAAGCAATAGAACTAATCCAGAAACTTGTTTCTGAATGACTTTTGGTCATTGCTAAAAATAAAACTCACCTCAAAGGACATAAATTTGTCACCAGAAACTTTTTTGTGCAAGCTTTGAAATTAATTCCAGAGGAGTCCTAAAACAATGTGAGATATGGAAACAATGTATAATATGTTATTGGGTAGTTTTCCAATATAAACACATTGAAGGGACATCACCAATTTTCCAGGTATATTTGTGTGTAGACCAAATCAGTTATATCAAGGAGAGGAAGAATATTGAGTAGCGAATATTTTTCTTTTGAATATTTCCTTTAATAATGTTATGCTATTAGCATTATTTTAAAAATAAATCTTAGGGGCTGGCCCTATTGCACAGTGGTTAAGTGCGTGTGCTCCGCTGCTGGCGGCCCGGGTTTGGATATCGGGCACGCACCAACACACCGCTTGTCGGGCCATGCTGTGGTGGTGTCCCACATAAATTGGAGGCAAATGGGCATGGATGTTAGCTCAGGGCCAGTCTTCCTCAGCAAAAAGAGGAGGATTGGCATGGATGTTAGCTCAGGGCTGATCTTCCTCACAAAAATAAATAAATAAATAAATAATTTTAAAAAATAATAAATCTTTTTCTTTTAGAGACCATTCCACTTATTCACTTGAAACTAAAATCCTATGACTATCTGTAAGCTAGAGCAGTAGAAATGTGACAATCTCTTCATATTCTTTAACTCTGCAACAGTATTACAATTATAGAGCCTTAGAGAATGATTAAAATGGTGATATAATTATATGCTTCAAACACTGCCATCTATCACTGCCATGTTCCTAACATTTAAAGTATATTTTTTAAAAAGGAAAGTAAAAATACACGAATGTGCTAAAAAAATTTTGATAAATATAATTGTGGCCAGAAATAGGGACATTGTTTAATAGATAACTAAGGTGTAGTAAAGTCCCTGCCTTACTTTGGAGAAGAATAGGAATGCAAAATAAGTCTAGACTTTCTTAGAAAAAACATTTGTCTCTCTGTGTATGGTAAAAGTTAAAGATAAACACTAAAATAATAGATACATAACTCTTGCTGCTAGAAGTACCCCATATGAGGTAGAAAATGGGAGCCTGGCTAATTGCTTAAATCTGGATGCTATAGTGGAAATACCCACCACCTTTAAAATGAGGCTTAAAAAGCTCAAACTATTGCCTAGGGTGAAGACTTATTCAAAGTCACTAGGGAAATTGAGAGAACAGACACAGTTTTGCGTCAGTAACTAGACTGAGGCCACCTCCTAGCTTAGTACTAGGTCCGCATGTTGCCAAGAACAACAGAAGAGCCATAAACCGTGAGCGTGAGACCTAATTTGGCCTGAAGCTCTCCAAGTTATCTCAAAACTGCACAACACAGAGAAGGGTGAATAGGGAGAGAGAGAGAATAAACGAACATTTAAGTGAGCTTACAAATCAAAATTCCAAAGCATGCAAACAAACATGGCAGTAAGAAAGACAATAAACAAAATCAATGATTAGAAATGTAATTATTCTAGATAAAATGAAAATGGAAGAGCAATCTGTAAATAACTTTAAAATAAATATGATTAGGATGCTCAGAAAGATAAAAGAAATTCCTGGTAGAGCAAGAAATCACGAAACCAGATGTGGCAGAAATGAAACAAGAACAGAAGTATGTGAAAAAGAACAAATCAGAGATTCCAAAAAATCAAAATATACTCAATGATGAAATTCAAAAAACTCAACAGATGAGATATTCTGTAGACTGGACATAGTCAAAGAGAGAGGTTAGTAAATTAAAAGATAGGATTGTATGCTTTCACCTGAATGCAACACAGAGATAAAGGAGTTGTAAGATATGCAACAGAACAGTTAAGAATCAGGAATAGCCTCCAATGTTCAATGATAGGATTTTTAGGTGAAGAAATAGCTAAGAATTTTTCAGAACTGGAAAAAAAAAATGTGAATCCTCAGATTGCTAATGCTTAACTAAATAAGTGAAAATAAATCTACACATGCATTGTTGATTTCTAACTTTTTAGGAAATGATTTTGGAGTATGTGAAAATACTATGTGAAATTTCAGTTAAATTTGAGGTTATATTTAGACCTGAGTTTGGGACTGTATAGATGTAAAATGTAATGTTTTATATTATAGTGGTAATACATCTCATTTTATTTAAAGTATTGTCTAAGATTGACGGCTTTGGGGACAAGGAATCCTTACTACCTAAAATTATTACCTGGGCCAACATTATTGGAAACGAAAGTCTTTCTAATTATTTCCATTTCTATTCTTTTTTATACCATCAATCTGTTTCAAAGTCATCTTCCAAAATACAGTTTTTTTGGTGTCATTTATTATTTTAATAGAAGAGGCAAATGATTCTACCTTTGTGAATTTAGCTTCTAAGCCCTGCCTTTTAGAATCTAGACTAGTTCTTAGCAATTTCAGATAAGAATTTGTTTTTTTAAATAAAAGATATCTTAACAAAGGCAAGTATAGATTTGAGAGTCCAAATATAAACAGGCAGGACAATAAAGTAAATAAAGCATGTCATGAAAAATCTTTATCAATTTGACTGGAGCAGTAACATTGAATCATTGAAAGTAAGTTTATTTTCCTTGTCTTCTTTTATCAAACCCTAACACATCCCTAAAAAAAAAATTAGAGTCAATTATGTCAATGGATTATACGGAGTTTCCAATTTTACATTTTTACATTATAGAAGGAAGAGAAACACTTAGAATTTGTAGACTTGTGGCATTGACTTATTCCTTTTTAAATATTTAAATTTTTTTCAACAAAATCCAATTCATGTTATACATGGAATAATATGCACTATAATGTGGATATAAATGGTAATTCCAAATAAAATGTTTAATTATTATTGAAAAATTAACCATTAATCTTATAAATGAAATATAATACTGGTTAAATAATATAGTGTTGATTCCTGATAGTCTCAGATATTATTTTATATAACAAATGCTACGTAGGGGCAGGTCTGGTGGCGTAGCAGTTAAGTGTGCGCACTCTGCTTTGGTGGCCCAGGGTTTTCGGTTCCGATCCCGGGCAGCACTGATGTACTGCTGGTCAAGCCATGCTGTGTTGGCGTCCCATATAAAGTAGAGGAAGATCAGCACAGGTGTTAGCCCAGGGCCAATCCTCCTTCGCAAAAAGAGGAGGATTGGCATCGGATGTTAGCTCAGGGTTGATCCTCCTCACAAAAAAATAAATAAATAAAAAATAAATAAATAAATGCTATGTAATTATACTGTGGTCTTATCATGGATAGTTGCATAAATCGTATTCATTTTTTCTGCCCTTGAAGTAGATGATTTCTTTTCATAACAGCATTGTAGATTAGTTGTTAAGAGCACAGGCTTTGGAGACTATTTGAATTTTAGGTTTGAATTTTATACTTGAAATTTCAACATCAGGATAAAGCCAGGAAAAAGAAACCACTTTAAGTCTTTCAAATAAAGAAAATTAAATAAGAAAGTTGGTTACTCAAATGATGAGAGCTGAGATGTCAATCTACAAGGCGATTTAGAGATTAGCAGCAACAGGAAGCAGCTCCTTTCCCAACGCTGAGGGACTATGGGGAAATAAATGATGGTGTTTCCAAGGAACCGGAAGCCTACTGGGAGACACAACCATGGAAGCTACGCCTGGTAGAGCTGAGACCCTGGAGAGAGGCCCATCTGGTGGGAGCTAGAACCATGGAAGAGACGCAGCTGTTCCTGGGGATGCCCCAGGAAGCAGAAAGAGAAGAGGAGAAATATCTTAACTTCCCCCCATCTCCCAACTTCTGATAATCCACAAACGCCTCCCACTGGCCACATCTTCCCAGAAGTCAGAGGGCCAGGAAGGCTGGGAAATGTAGTTCTCTGTGATGCAGAGCAAGGAAAGGGTAGGAAATACGGATCTGAGAAAAAATAGGTTACTTAACATCTTTGGATTTTTTCATATTTTTCTTTTGTAAAGTAAGCATCACAATCCACTGTTGTTGTAAACATTAAACTATGCATTTAAAGCACTGAGCAGAGTGCTTGCATAAAGCTCTCAATAAATGTTAACTATTTTTATGATAGATTTTAAGTCCCTATATTGTTTAAAATCTTAATCTAATCTTTATTGTGTTTGGTTTTTTTAATGTCCTTCTAAGTTATGGCCTCATACTCCAGAAGTAGTCTTCAGTCCTTCCTCTTTATAGCAAATATGACTTCCTTCTCTTCAATTACAAAATCCTTACAAAGGGCAATGTTGAAAATGTCATGGGTCAAATGATATTTAGAATTTCCATTTGGATTTGAGAAAAAAATTTAAAAAAACAGGTAGGTAGAACTTGTGTTATAGCTACGGTTTCTTAATTTTTTTTTTTTCCTCCCCCAAAGCCCCAGTAGATAGTTGTATGTCATAGCTGCACATCCTTCTAGTTGCTGTATGTGGGATGCAGCCTCAGCATGGCCGGAGGAGCGGTGCGTCGGTGCGTGCCTGGGATCTGAACCCGGGCCGCCAGCAGCGGAGCGCACGCACTTAACCACTAAGCCACGGGGCCAGCCCAGCTATGGTTTCTTGAGTGCCTATGATATGCCTTGTTTGAGACTTTAAATACTGTATCTTATTTAAACCTTACCATGACCTACTTCATATATGATGTATACCGGTATTATTATCACCGTTTAAGAGAGGAGAAGGTAAAAGGTCAGAGGTAAAATTACCTGCTGAGGGTTATAATCTAACCAGACCTGGTGCTGAAATCGAGGTTTGCTCAACTCCAAGGCTCATGCTGTTGATCACCATGATGCATATTTTCTCCCTGCTACATTGACCCACTATTGCATTTTCAATTTTCATATACTAAATTATCCTGAGAATTTAGTTGTCATTTAAAACGTCTCATAATCTAATTACTTTCATTCATTCCTTCAACAAATATTTATTAAACACTTACAATATGGCAGGCACTCTTCTGAACACTGGAGTTTACAATCGGATGGACAGAGAGACAATAAACTGATGCATTCATTTTCTCTTGCTGTGTAAAAAGTTACCACTAACTTAGCAACTCAAAACAACACACATTTATTATCTCATAGTTCCTGTGGATCGGAAGTCCAAACATGGCTTAACTGGGTCCTCTGATTAGGGCCTCACAATGCTACAATCAAGGTATGGACCAGGCCTGGGTTCTCATCTGAGGCTTGGCACTCTTCCAAGCTCACATGATTGTTGGCAGCATTGAGTTCTTGCAGATGTAGAACAGTAAGCTTCAGGTTTTTGTTCAGCTGTTAGAAGCTGCCTGCAGTTCCTTGCCACACGGCCCTCTCCATGGGGTCCTCTCAAAACATGGCAGCTTGCTTCTTCAAAGCCAGCACAGGAGAAAGCCTGTAGAGCAAGTCTGCTAGTGAAATGGAGTCTTTTATAATGTACCCTAATCACAGGGGTGATATCCCATCACTTTTGCAATAAAATGTCACCTAATTCTTTGAGTGACATCCCATCATCTTTGCCATATTCTATTGGTGAGAAGCAAGTCGGAGATCCTGCCCACACCCAAAGGGAGGAGATTATACAAGGGCATAAATACCAGGAGATGCGGGTAATGGGGGCTACCTTGAAGTCTGCCTGTCACACCTATAAATAAATATACGTGGCTAATATCAGATGGAAATGAGTCCTCTACAGAGAATCAAAACAGGATGTTATGATTGAGAGTGACTTGATGTCTCTTGATTTAATAGTCAGGGAAGGCCTCTTTGAGTTGGTGGCATCGGAAATGAGATCTCAATGCCCAGAGGAGGCCAGTTAGTCTGGCTCTGTTGACAGTGAGAGTGGCTGGAGAGCAGTAGATGACAAGCAATGTGATATGAAATGAACTCAGACTGGTATGCAGAAGCTGGGTCAAATAAGGATTTACAAATGCACATATTTCTTCTCCATGCTATTATTGGAAGGCTTTAAATAGTGTGAGGGTGTTATCTGGTTATATTTTTTTTGAAAGGTCACTCCAATTGCTTTAATAAAAATAGATCATAGGGATTTAATAGTAGAAGCAAGGAGACCAGCAGAAGGCTACCACAGTAGTCCGGGGGTTAAGCAATGGGAGCTTGGACTGGGGTGATAGTGGTGGAGATAAAGAGAGGTAGACAGGCCTAAGAAGTGGTTAACATCAATAAGATTTGCTGATATATTAACTGTGGGATATGAGGAATGGAGAAATCCAAGGAAAACTCCTCGTTCACTGTTCTTACTACCTTGATAAAGACAATCTTGTGCAATCCTGCTTCGTTTCAAGAATAAATTTCAGTTTATGTCCAAATAATCACCTTCTTGTGTTAATGTTTGTGTCACATAGTTCTTTCATCCTGTTTCTTGTAATATTGCTTTATCAAGGAGCATCCTCAGATTCCTTTGGCCGACATCCAGCCTGACTGATTTCAGCAACTATCAGACAAGAACAGATGTCATCCTCGATCATGTCCAGGGACACCTTCTTATACAATTTGCATGTAAATTTAGAAAATGTGTAAAATACAAATTTTAAACAATGCTATCCAGTGTGGGAGATTGAATAACTTTTCTTAATGATGATTTCTCATTAAATTTATTTTAGTCCATTGCCTTAAGGTGAGTCAAAGGGCCATGTACCGGAAAATGAAGTAACAGAGTTTTGTTTGTTTGTTTTGTGGTTTAATCAAAACCCAACCCAACTTTAATTTTTGGCATCCCACCATCCTTTTAAAATGTATTCATTGGTTGCAATCTTGCTCTGCCTCTAGATGACACTGGGGCAGTTCCCATGAGCTTTTTGCTTATTGTTAGATGAGTAGAACTTTACATCACAAAGTCACAAAATACAGTTCCAATTTAGAAATCAAAATGTCAAGAAAAAAGTGTATATACAGCAAACAGGAGAATCAACTCTTCGATATTCACTCAAAGGTAAGTTTTCCCCCCTTCCCAGCTAAGGCCTTTATAGTTGGCGACCTCTGGACACAGCGGGTGCTGTTGGCTTCTACTCTGCCATCCTTCATGGTGTCTCATTCTCTAGGGGATGTTTGCACCCCCACCAGGGATGAAGCAAGGGAAGAGAGGAGAGGTGAGAACTTGGACTTGTTGGGTGGATTCATTCTTTGTCCCTGCAGTGCTTCTCTTATAAGTGATTTCAGGGGCTGTACTGGGGACGCCCGCAGGCTCCTTTCACTACAATGCTCAGGACACAGGCAAAGGCCCAGCTTCACGGCTGGCCCACCCCACCCAAGCATACATTGCTGGCATTCTTCCTTCTCCCAGGGGCTCCAGCCCAGCTCCCTCTCCAGGTGGGCCACATATCACCCACGGGAAATACATGGGCATCTCTGGCAGGGCACATTCTAGCTGTTCCAGCACAGCTGCCCTGGCTATCCCACCAAGCAGTCAGCCTTTCCTTGTCCTTGCTGTGTCCTGCACTACAGTCAGACCCCAGGAATGGCATTGAATAGCAAAACAAAGACATCACTTAAGAAGTATAAATCACCCTTATTATTAATTTGTCCAAAAATTTGTCACTGCTGTTAGTAATCCAGAGTAGTAAATATTTTGATGTAATAAGGCTAGATGTATCTAAATTAAATTAGTTTGGAATTTTTTAAATATCTTTTCTTCTCTCTCTCTCTATATATATATGTACACACACATATATATGTTACATCATATAGATACATATGATACATCACATAGATATACATAATACAGGATACATAGATATATATCTCCTAAGTACACCCAAACACTTTTTTATTTCTGAGCACATTCTCACTTATCCACAGTTAAGGCTCACAGAGACAACAGGTAGGATCTTTTCTTCAGCCTAAGGGCAACTACATCCCTGGTTTTGCCAGCACTGCTGATTGAAAGCAGAACCACCAGATTAAAGGTAGAATACACCCTCAGCTCTTAAAAACATCAAAATAAGCAATGAAGTACTCTTTCAGTCAGTGTTTTCTTAAATCTTGATGAATTTGAATTCTTTTTTTCTTCTTTGTGTTTTCTTAAAAATATGCTATATAAATACTTCTAACAAGAAGGCCAATGGAAATACATTTACTCAATAGAAACATAAAACTAACTTACTATGAAACATTTATAGACAGACTCATGAGAAGGCAAATCCCCCCTACTCCCCCCTACCCTCCCATGTTCACTATTTCACAACTGTCTGTATTCTCCAGAGCTTGCCTGCACTTGCTGATTACACTTTCAGGGGATGGTCCATTTACTAGAGTATTCACTTCTTTTCGTATTGCTTTAAGAAAAATCAGTAGAATCTTGGTAATATTATTCATAAATGATATACAAAACTATTTTGTGTAAGTCATGAATATCTCCAAATATAGAGAGGGAGGAGCCAGGGACCTGCCATGGATGGGACTCCAGAGGGACTGTGAGTTGACATTGACCCTGGCGAATACTTATTACTTTCTAACCATGTTAGCAATCGTGCTCATTTGGATTTGCTCACTTCCTCAGGTGTGAGGGAACACGCCACACATCTTCAGAGCTTGCAGCTGAGATTCTGAGATCCCCTACACAAGTGATGTTGGAGCAAAATATGTGTCAGTTTTGACTGTGTATAATATATCTAATGTCAAATTAGTTTAAATTTGAACATGGCAAAGTTGGAAACATATCAATACTCTACAATTTTTTCTTGGAAGCAAATCTCCTAGAGTCCTCTGTCCTGTTCTGATCTGAATGGTTGTTTCTGGGCTGGGCACTCAGTTGTCATCCTGGGTCTTCCTTTCACCAGCGGCCTGGGTATTTTCTCTTCTCTTTTGGATCTCCTGATGTCTGATCCCACGTCATCCTCTTTCTTAGATTAGTTCTCATTTTAATGAATAATATCCTCTACTAGTTTACTATGAAAGAGAAAAATGAAACTTTGACTATCTGAAGATGTCTATATCCTATTCTTATACTAAACTGATGGTTTGGCTAGGACAAGAATTTCAGGTTAGTAGTCATTTTCTCTAAGTAGTTCAAAAGCATTTCTCCTCTGTTTTCTAGCTTTCAGAGTTGCTGAGAAGATTGATACCATTCATATTTAAGAACAAGGCAACGAAAGGCTGACGAGAAGCTCAGTGTGCACGGATAGGGCTTATCAATTTACGGACATTGGTACAGGGTAACCTAGCTAGGAAGTGAAGTTCAAGAATCCCCAACTCTCAGTGTTTATAAATCTTTGATGGGAGGAGGGGGCTGGTAAGTTTTTTTCCAGAGGGGAATCATCTTCCATTTTTCTGTCTTGGGAAATAATTCTGGCAATCAACATTTCTGAGCTAATGGAGGAAAGGGATTAGGGTCTTACCATTCAGAATGTAGACATTTATTTAACCCCCATTTTCAGCATGGGGTGACTACAAGTCCAAAGACTCTCTAGTTGAGCCTCTCCAGAGAGTAACCTTCTAATCTTCTTAGGTAAGAGAGGGGCATCCATTGGCTGTGCAGGATTTGGAAGATAAAGTATTAACTACTCTGAAAATTGACTCTTAACTCTTTTCCTCTCTATCTGCATTTGTCATCAATCCTTGAGGCCTTTAGTATTTTGAGGCATGAATCCACCTACTTCTGGTTTCAACTCTCAAAGGTCTACTGATTCAAATACCACTTGTCCATCTGATGTCTCCATTCTAAAACAGTTGTGATTGTCTGCTTACTATTTATCTTTACTCTTGTATATTAACAGTTATTTTAATCACACTAGGTTGATAAAATAGTAGTTTTAATCACTTGGCTTTGATTTGGGGTATATTTAACCTGCAGTATCTAATTAGAAACTCTCCTGAATTGTTTTTCCCCATAATCCAATTCCTTTTCATGAAGAATTTCTTATAAATAGAATTTTCTTCATGTCATCTCATCTCATTTCATCATTGTGCAAAATCAAGTGAAAGTTATAAAAAAAAAGTGCTAATACTAAAGATTAGAAGCCTAGGCTTCATATACTTAATACATTAGAGATAGAGATGGAAATCACTAGGCCTACCAGAAGCTGTATCTTTTCAGGTTCAGTCTGACTCTAACTGGATTTAAGCCAGTTGAATATGTGAATAGTTATAAGGTAAAAGAATAAACTTAAAGGATATGTATTAAATGATGAAAATATATTACTAAAAATGGTGTTTCATAGGTGAAGTATAATTAAAGATTTTACAATGAAATTCTTTCTATAATATATAAGTCAATCACTAGTCTTTAGGGAATTTGAGTTTCAAAATTTCCAGTAACATAGGCACAAAACTATAGAACTGCCCAAATAATTTTTAGGCCACCATCTTAAATTTAAGAGCCATAAAGAAATAAACAGCTACTGAATTAGAAAGGCTATAAAGTACTTCAGTAACTCCAGAGTTCTCTGATATTTTCTGGAACTCTCTTGACCTATTTACTTTCTTTTTCAATTGTACTATGACAGCTCTCTATCAAACTTTGTTTTTATTTTTAAAAATTACTGTTTATGTTACACCTCACTGAAAGTACAAATCAAGCTTTACCTCCTGCCCTTTTTGAAAAGCAACCAGGCATGCTTGATAGAAAATATTTGAGGGAACAAAAAATCGGTGTGGTATAATAAAAAGGTTAAATATCAGAGATTGAATACAAATGTTCTCTTTGTCAAAATCCCACTAAAGAACAAAATTTTATTTTTATTTTTTATTTTTTTATTTTTATTTTTTATTTTTTTCCCCAAAGCCCCAGCAGATAGTTGTATGTCATAGTTGCACATTCTTCTAGTTGCTGTATGTGGGACACGGCCTCAGCATGGCTGGAGAAGTGGTGCGTCGGTGCGCGCCTGGGATCCGAACTCCGGCCTCCAGTAGCAGAGCGTGTGCACTTAACCCCTAAGCCACAGGGCCAGCCCAAGAACAAAATTTTAAATAGCAATCTTGTAAGCTGGAAAATAATGGAGCAATATATTTAAAATTCTAAGGGAAATTAATTTCTAACAGAATTCTACATCTAGTCAAACAATCAATTAAATGAGAGTAAAATGATGAAATTTACATATACGTCAAGTTTCAAAATAATACTTCCAATGCACGCTTTCTCAGAAGCTGCTCTCTCAAAACAAAGGAATAAATCAAGAAAGCAGAAATCATGGGACCTGGGAAACAAAGGAGAAAGGAGCAGAAAATTCTAAGAATGAGAGGGAAGGGGAGTCCTAAAACTAATCTGATAAGGAGAACAGATCAAATTGAAGTTGAGACAGAATACCCCAGAAGCGACGCTAAAAAGACAAAATCAAACAAATTAACAAGTAAACAAATAGAAAAACCTGAGCAAATGATCACCCAAGTTTTCAGAGTTCTGTGAAAGTACTGGGAATGACTTAATGAAAAGTATATAGAAATCTAAGCGACATGACAATTGTTAACTCACTCACTCCAAGGGAAATGGAAAATTACACAAAAAAGGAAATGCAATCATAGTGTGCTCTGTAGTTCAGCTGTGAACAAAACATACATAGTCAGAATAATGTAAGCACTGAATTTTAATCTTCCCAAAAATTATGGGATAGCCTAATTGGGAGGATGAGTTGAGAGAGAAGTGTCTATATGAAACAAGGTTTTTTCCATTTCTTGGTTTTAAAGAGAGCTAAACGATAGTCTCATCTTCTGTAAAAGGAATTTAATAAATTATATCTCCATTTTTAAATTGAAGAGCACATTCAAAATGTTGAAAGAAATCCCAGCAGAAGCAGAACTGAAAGGGGGTTTCCTCCAATAGGCAGGAATCAGGGATGGGCATGCCTTGGGCAAGAGATTGCTAATTTTTCTCATAAACACTTGGTCATTTTATTTGATATTTTAAAGCATATTGATGATTTTTTTCGAAGGAGCAGGGAGCAGCATTTGAGATACCTAGATTTAAATCTTTGCCCTGGTCTGATTATTAAGTAGCTCTAACAGGTTTACAAAGTCCCTTGAACTATATCCCCAAAATTCTAGGGCAGGGCAATTTTAGAACAAAATAAGGAATCTCCAGATATTTCCTCCAGTATATACCTTGGCACTCAGGCATGTTTTGAGCATATTTTATGAACCCAGAAGCCCCAAAATCTTAACGAGTCATGACCGTATCTTCTCCCCATACCAAGGGTTCTAAAGATTCAAGCTCAACCAGACTCCTACCCCCTGTTAAATGGATTCTGCAGAGGCTGAGGAACAATAAGGCCCAAAGTAGCCCAGAACCTTTAAGTAATTTCCCAGACAAGAAGGGGAATTTCCAAGGTATCTGTGGATTTCCTGGGATTTTAGAGTCTCTCAAGTCTCAGGTTTCAATATAAGAGTCCTTGAGACAATTCTGAGTGACCAATAGAAGGGACAGCTGTCCATGCCCAAAGCCAGGAGTATGGGAGGCTACGCTCCCCTATGGCACAGCATGTTTACTGTGGTAAGGAAAAAAGAGTGTGCTTTCTTCTTAATTCAAATTTGTAGCTATGTATCTAACAAATGTTTTTACAAGAATTTTTAAAACATTTTTTTTCACACTTCAAAACACTGAATATATTTGTCTAATCTTAAACTAGTATTTTGGAAATTTGTATATAAATAAAATAGAAATAGAAGATTCTTTGAAGCAAATGGTGTCTGGCATTGTGTTTTAGCACACATCTCTTTTTCTGTGTCTCATCACAGTTGCTATTTACAAAGCAAACTGTACCTCCTTAACATTTCTCACTCTGAAACAGATCCACATTCCCCTCTTATCAGGGGCTGGTCCCTTGCACTCAGCTTAATGTTCAACTAAAGTAACTCACGCTTGTTTTACTTATTTGACATGCTTTTCCTTCTCTGAGAAAAGAATGTGTGCACTGAGCTGTGCTGAGTACACATTTTATTCAACCGCATATAGATGTTTTATATTTATAAACACATAATTATAGACTGTTTCCAGCCTATTTAAGTTACTTATAAATGGATATAACAACTATCTGCATACCACTTTACAGATTTAAAGTAATCTCCTATTAATATAAATTACCAAAAAGAAGTAATCATATATGTCAATTTATATCTGAATATATGAGTCCTACATTTTAAAAGCGTTAATTGAATCTTTTATTCTTATTAGCACCTTGATATTGGGCAAGATTTCAAATTAAAAGTGTTCAACCCCTATTATTCCAGTGGAAGTGATCATTTCTCCATCTTCAGCTGGTTACTGTGTTTTTAATTATCTACATCTTGATGTAAATCTTTGACTGTAACTGCCTTCAGGGAGTTTCGTGGTTTAGATTTTGGGTTGCTATTCCCAGTCAGTCAAGGATAGTCTTGAGCCAAAACAGAACTGTGTGGAGGGCTCTGACCTAATCTTTACTACTCCCTTACCTCCCCGCCCCCCAAAAGACAAACAAAAATGTGTTTTTGTTTTGAGGTACAATTTACATACAGGAGAATAAACAAATATTAGTTATACAGCTCAATGAATTTTGACATATGTATATACCCAGGTAACCAATATCCAGATCAAGATATAGAATATCTATCACTCTAGTAAACTCCTCCATGTCCGTTTCCAATCAATAGCCTTCTCTTGCCCCAGCGGTAACTGCTTTTCTGATTTCTATCGCTATAAATTAGTTTTTCATAATCTGTTCATGAACTTGATACAAATAAAATTATAAAGTCTATAATCTTTGGTTTCTGGCTTCTTTTGACCAATATAATGTTTTTGAGATAAATACAAGGCCTGAGGTTTGGAAAAAGAAAAGTAAAAATGGCCTTTCTTCACAGATGGCATAATTATGTGTGTAAAAATCTTAAAGTATCAGGAAAAACATGCCTCTAACTACTAAGAAATTTAGCAGGGCCGGGGGCTACAAAGTCACTATATAAAAATCAGTGTATCTCACTATACTTTTTGAATAACTTGATAGTTGATTAAAGAAGAAATTATTTTCTGGAATGGACATATTCTTAAACAAATAGATCCAGGGACACACACAAACATAACTCCGAAACAAACACGATTAATGTATTGACAAAAGACCTAAAATATCCCTAAAACCTAGTAAACAATCGAGATAATTTTAAAAAGAGAATACTAGGCAATGTACGGGAGAAAACATTAAGTTCTCGTACCCATCATTTTGTCCTTCCCTTTAGGAATTTATATATACATTTTATAAATATATATGTATATTCACATACATATGTGTATATATATATATCCTTATTTCTATGTAAATATAATTTTTAAAAATCAAGTTGCAAAGCATTTTATAGAGCATGATCAACTAGAAGTGGGGCTTCGTACTTCTATTCTCTGCATATAAAAAGAGAAGATGCTCTTATGAGTAAAGAATTAAATGGAAACACTTAAATTGTCTTAATAAAACTGAACTACCTCTGCATAATCAGTGTGTGTGTGCGTGTGTGCACGTACGCACATGTTCTATGTCTTTAAAAGGTATTATTCTTCACAAAGGATAACTGGCCAAATGAAATAAGGGTAAGCCTAAATAGACATAATCAAGTTAAGTAAAGTTTAAAGGTTGATTGCAGACTATGTACAAAACAAGGTTACCAGACAATTTGCTTTTGTACAACTAACTGAATAAATGTAGAAGATAATTGTAGACACATTTATTTTGAGATTTCCATGTGCTAGACACTGTACTAAGGACTTTACATTCCTTATCTCATTTAATATTCACAAAAACTGAAGCAGGTATTATTTTCCCCATTTTATAGTGAAATCAAGGTTTAGAGAGTTTAGATAGCTGCCCCAAGGTTACACAATAAGTAAATAAAGAAACCAAGATTCACATCAAGAGTTCACTTCCATTCCCTGACCCCCTTTTGCTGTTTTCCTATATATAAGTTAGTATTCTCCATTACTTTTTTGATCATCCCTTTCGTGCAGGGGTAAATTGTTATATTTAAATAAATTTTTTGTGTCTGAATCGCAGTGAAATAAATACTCAAACCATGGAAGAACAATGTGATGTAGAGACTAAATTCTAATAAAGGAGATCATAAAAACTGAAATAAAAATTTGGCATAGTCCAATAAAATAATTTTGTTTTTACATGTTGAGCAAATAGCGACTTCCTATAACAGTCACTTTCATATGTGATTTTCATGTAAATATCGCAGCAACTCCATGGGAAAAGCATTTCCACAATTTTACAAAGGAGCACACTTAGGGTCAGAGGTGAAACGATTCTCACTCAAAATCACAACAGCTGTCCATGACAAGACAGTTACAGATCTCCTACAAATTGAGGATATGAACAGAGTTCACGGAAAGAAAAATGCAAACGGCCAATAAAAATGTTGAACCTTGGGGCCAGCCCAGTGGCATAGTGGTTAAGTTCGAACGTTCCACTTCCATGGCCCAGGGTTTGTGGGTTCGGATCCCAGGAGCGGATCTACGCATCACTTATCAAGCCATGCTGTGGTAGGCGTCCCACATGTAAAGTAGAGGAAGATGAGCACAGATGTTAGCCCAGGATGTTTCCTCAGCAAAAAGAGGAAGATTGGCAACAGGCGTTAGCTCAGGGCTAATCTTCCTCACCAAAAAAAAAAAAAAAAAAAATTGAACCCTAATTGCATAAAAATAGAGAGATTAAGATTTAAGCCACAAATAATACAAACGTTTCATCCATCAAGTTGGCAAATATAAGGACTTCAAACTTTTCTGATGATTAAAAAGATGTGCAGGTAAAGACATTCTCCTTCATTCCTGGTAGGAATGTGAATTGCTACAACTGTTTGGAAAGTCATCTAATTAATATCTGGTACAATTAAAAATCCCTTTACATTTTGATTTGGAAATCTTGCTTTAGAACCAATCTGTAATAAATACAAACTCGGGATATAAGTACCAGGATTTTTATTGCAGCTCCTGTTGCACTAATATATGCATACCTACACAATACATAAATACATAAATTAAAACTAGATTCCACAACAACACAAAAGTGATTCACTGGAGAAAGGTTAGCCTTTTCAACAAATAGTGCTGGAATAATGGGACAACAGTAGGTAAGAAAATGATCTTCAAACTACCTCTCACACATTACACCAAAACTAACTGACACTGGATCATAGACCTAGATTTAAATCATAAAATATTTAGGAAAAAAATCAAAAAAAAAACTGTGATCTGGGGTTAGGTAAAGTATTCTTAGAGGTGACACAAAAAACACAATCTATTCAAGAAAAAATTTATAAATTAAACTTCATCCAAATTAAAAACGTTTGCTTTGTTCAAGACACTGCTAAGAAAATCAAAAGGCAAACTACAAACTGGCAGGAAATATTTGCTAATCACATATCCAAAAAATCACTTGCATCAAAAATATACAAAGAACTCTCAAAACTCAAAGATGTAAAAACCTATTTAAAGATGGGCAAAAGACTTGAACAGACACTTCACCAAAAAGAATATACAGATAGCAAACAAACACTTGAAAAGATGTCCAATATCACTAGCCATTAGGGAAATGCAGATTAAAATCAAGGTAAAATACTACTACAAAACTATTAGAAGGACTAAACGAAAAATACTGACAACACCAAGTACTGGCGAGGATGTGGAGCAACTGGAACGCTCATACATTGCTTCCGGAAATATAAAATAGTATAGCCACACTGAAAAATTTTGGCAGTTTCTTTAGAATTAATCATACCATTTGACCCAGCAGTTCCACTCCTAGGTATATACTATAGAGAAATAAAAATTATCTTCACACACAAAAAAACTGTACCCGATAGCATCTTTATTCTCCCCCCCCCAAGCCCCAGTAGATAGTCGTACGTCATAGTTGCACATCCTTCTAGTTGCTGTATGTGGGACGCCGCCTCAGCATGGCCAGAGAAGCAATGTGTCGATGCGCGCCCGGGATCCGAACCCTGGCCGCCAGCAGCGGAGCGCGCACACTTAACCGCTAAGCCACCGGGCCAGCCCGGCATCTTTATTCTTAACAACTAAAATTTCCATCAACCCAAAACTCTTTCAACTTCTGAGTGGATCAATAAATGTTGGTACATCCATACCAAAGGAACAAATTACTGATGAAATGAAAAGGAACAGACTATTGATACATTCTACAATTTGCATGAATCTAAAAGACATTGTGCCAAGTGAAAAACTAGTCTGAGAAACTTCATATCATATGATTCCATGTATATGACATTCTCAAAAAAACTAAACTATGTGTATAGAGAACAGATCAGTGGTTTCCAGGAGTTAGGGATGCAGGAAGCATTTGACTACAAAGGGATAGCATGAGCGAGTTTTTGAAGGTGATGGAATTGTTCTGTAACCTGATGGTGGTAATTACACAGATTACCAATTCAAAATTCATGAACTGTACACCCCTAAAATCAATTTTACTGTATGATAGTTTTAAAATTAAAAAACAAACTGGAATTACTGAATAAAGGATGATTCTTCTATGGATATGAAATATTGTGCAGTTACTAATAAGAATGAATTAACTTATACCTAATAATCTGAGCGGGTGTCCTTGATATGTTGTTAAGTGATAAAATCAAATTCCAAGTATTATGTTTATAGAGTATGACCTCATTTTTATAAAATTAAAACCAAAATAAAATTTATATGCGCATGTGTATATGTGTGTATGCATGATCTTATGCGTATGTGTGTGCATATCTGAGTGTATTATGTTTCTATAGGCACTATTGTACAGACAATGCTTAAAGTGGGAATAGAGAGGAGTTTAGAGGTGGAGTGGAAAAAAAGTATTAACTTTATGTAATTATTGTGTAATTTCAGTGGTTAAAGTAAACATTTGTTTCTTTTGTTAAAAAGAAGATTCTAATAAGCTAATACCTCTTATATGGGCATACATGTTTGGAAGAATCTTACCCCCATAGAAACACAAATATAAATGTTACCATACATGGAAAGATATTTAAAGAAATGCTTTTTAGTTATTATTTATCTGTGATTTTAGTCTTCAGGGTACGATGAAAATTAAGGAAATTTGAGGAGTTCATTGACAATTGCAAAATTCTATAAATCCTTAGCTTTAGGTAGATTTACGTTTATAATGAGCTACGATCTTGAGCAAACTTCAAAATAATCAGTAGCATTTCAACCCAATATTGAGTGAAAGCTAATTTTAAAAATAAAAGTGTAATTTTCTTCAGCACATCTTACAGAATTAATAAAGCATAACTAAATTAATAGCCGTATAATAAAAGGCATAGAAAATTGTGAGTAAATTGCTTTATCATTTAATCTCTTTTAAGCAGGAATATTATTTAGCTACTTAGTTATTATATTTAGTTATTATTTAGTTATATATTACTTGTAGTAATATCACTTGTAGATTTTGCTAAGTCACAGATAATATTTAAAAGTTTATAAAATTCACATATATGTTGAGTAATACAAATGATATTCTTTTTCTTAATGGAGTAACATAGCCCATTTCAAATGCTTTCCAAAATTTAATTTTTTAATATCAACAGTACTATTCAACTCTCTGTTAACAAGTGTCGTCATTTGAGTACAGAGAATTTTTAATGCCCCTTAAACAGAAATGTACTCCCCAGTATCATAGATACAAATTACCATGAGGTAAAAATTCCTGAAGGTGGCAGCATCCTAAGCAGACCTGTCCTCAACCTTTGCAGCAAGCTGTTCTTATTTATGAAATATTATTACATTTGCTGGTTAAAATGGCTAGTAACATTACAAACCATTATTAATTGCGAAAACAATGTAACTGTAATCATCATAATGATGTGATTTCTAGAAGATTCCTACTCAAAGTATAGTCTGTGCTCACAAATTTATATGTTATCCTCAATGCAAATATCTTTGTCAAGTCCTCATATCTGTGAAGATTTCTGTTCCCTGATTCATTACAATAATTTTCTTACTAATAAATGTTAGCAAAGTGACAAGGTGGCAGAGAAACATTTCAATACTCTAATTTCCAACTTTGAGTCATTTTTTTATCACAGGAAAATAATTTTAATCTTCTTCATTCTTTACATTTCTTGAAGTATGAGGTAAATAATCATGATGAATATTATGGCTACAATTCTTGAAACTAAAGGTGGTCCCATAAATCAGGAGATAAATTCTAATTTTTAAACATTGGGTTTTAAAGTACTTATTCAATTCAACTCACATTTTAAATGAAAACCCATGAAGTTTTCTTGCCTGCCAATAAAATATTATTTGATGAAGTATTTTTGAAGCTATAATGCTCTATACAGATGGTTGTAGCTGCTATTATTACTATTAAAATGCTAGTTTCCTACTTAGTCTTTGTGATTAGGGACTCTTATAGGAAGAGAAAGTTCATTATCAGGGCCAGGATGAGCATTGCCATCCCTGATTAAATACCCTGTCACAGATCAAAGTCCCCTCAAGGGAAATGTTAGCCTGTAGGAACAACCGAGACATATGGTTCGTTAATAAGAATCATATTATCCCCAGATCTTTCCATCCATCTCTAATCGGATTGTACCTCAATTCTCCCACACTCATACAACCCCTGAAGACGGAAGTGGCATTTTCTCAGTATTACCAGCCATTAATCCTTTGCCATATCATTCATCAACAGAGTTCCTCTGGATCTAGGTATTTTTCCTTTAAAACGAGATGTATTTCTCCATTCATAACAATTTATTAGTTGATTTCCAGTCGTTTGTTATTCCATGTCTAAAAATGTGGATAAACATCTAAATTCTACAGTGTTTGTCAGTAATGTCTTATTTAAATTTTAATGCCCATTTATGACGTATACTACATTAGATTGCCATATAATCAAATGTTTCTTAGAAAAATAATGACACCTTTTGTCACAGATACGGAGATGTAGTGCTTCTTTGCACATGGTAACATGCAAGCTAGCTAACCCACAAATGGCCACACAGTTTTGCAAAGAGAAAGTCCCTGGAAAGCAATAAACGCAATCTCAGCAATTCTTTTTCTTTAGGCTTTCTCCAACCAGAATTTTTCTCTCTATTCCTACTGCATTTTCGTATAACCCTTCCTTACATTTCTTTCCTTTACTCTTCTGCATATCATTATTCTTCCTTCCATTTATTTTATTTATTTTCTGTCTTTTTTCATCTCTATTCTTTCTCTCTTCAGTTTCTGACTCTGTGAGCCTAGTGGATATTAGGGATTTTCTTGGGGTATTTTCCAAAAGTTGAGGAAAAGCACCAGGATGGGACTTGAGGTCACAGAAGCAAAAAGAGCACTGACTCTGGATGGTGATGGGCGGCGGTTGGAACAATGATTTATCCAGATGTTATTGAGCACGGGGAAAAATAGAACATGGAGGCAAGGAAAGTTCAATGAAGTTTTCTTATAAATTGAAAACCAAAAATTTCCAACATACTCATCCAATAAATCTGGGGTTTTTTTTGCATATTCGGGACTAGCAAGTTAAAAAATCTTAAAAGATTTACCATAAATTCCTCAGCTAATATTATAGACTACACTCAGCAAGCACATTACAGATACAGAGGAAAAAGTGTAGAGAGAAAAACGGGGCTCCTTTATTTTATATTTTGCTAAATAGGGCTTGAGGAAAAGGAGATTTAAAAAAGAATGAGAAAGCTATTTTAAACTGGAAATGGGATCACTTAAGCATGAATGATACAAGACAGAGAAATATAAAATGAAGAAAATAGGCATGATTGCAGTGTAGGAACTTGAAAGAAATAAGAGACAAATGAAAGTTGAAATACAAGAAACAAAGATAGCATTCAGATAAGTAATTAACAATTGCCTTGAAGGAAAATTAATGGATATGGGCCAGAAAAAAAAGAAAGATAATCAAGATTATAATATTTGGGAATGAGAGAGAGAGAGAGAGAGAAATGATCTAGAGGCCAAAAAAAAATTCTTGTTGATCGAAATAGTAAGGAGGAAATAAATTTGGAAAGTAACACGGAAGAAAAAGCAGTAAGATTTTGCTATGAAGAGAAGGACAAGCTTGTCAGATCTGCCAAGTGGAGAAGATTTAGACATTGAGACAAAGGAAACAGCAGTGACTGCTGTGCGAGGAGTCAGTTTTGCCATAAACCAAGAAGAGTGAAAACACTGCTTCTAGCCGACAAGCTGATTTTCACAGCAAGCATGAAAGGACAACAAATACGTAATTTAATTATCTCTGAAAGCAGAGATGACACTAATTGTATTTTAAACTCTTCATAATCTCATGGAATGTGATAATAAGTGAATTGTGGACAGCATCAAGCTCATTTCTGGTGCTCAACTAAAATCACACAATAAAAAACAAAGCTAACAGAAAGGAATTTGTGTTATTGTTCCGTATTAGCCACCTAGAAAATTTTAGGTAGTTTGCATTTGAAACACATTTACTTGTTTCCTGATCCCTCCTGCAGAATAAAGCTGTATCTGCAGTTCTTTGCCAAAGTGAACAGAGAAAGGAGAGGTAGGGCAGAGTCACCGTCAGCGTTCCTCCCTCTTCCTTTGCCCGTGGGTGGAACAGGCGAGTCACACCAGAGGTGCAGTGTCCATAGCCTCCACCCAGTTTCAAATTTCCCATTAGAATATTGACTCTCTCCTGTGGACTTCCACTACAAGCAAACGAGAACACAAGAATGTAATGTAAACTCTCAGTTTCTACAATTAGTAGATAATAGTCGATGTTAATTATTCTTTATGCAGCCCAGGACGCTTGACCTCTTCGGATATACCTGTGTCGTCAGAGGCGTGCCATTTGCATAAAGGCCTCTGAGTCTTTAGAGAGGATGGGTAAACACTGGAACTCATTGCCAGGTTCTCCTGTGGCTGAGTTGGAACACTGAAGATTAGGGAAAGGGCTATTTTGATTTCTTCAAACTCCGGGAAGGTAGCCTTAGAGTTACCCTTTCAGACAGAGAAGAATAAATGTAGATGCCTCTGGACACATGAAAGCAAAGAGTCTTGGGCTTGGGAAAGGGACTTTACGGTGTATTTTGCTGGCCTGCTTTCCTTAGACAGTTCTATCGGGATTCAAAAAGTTCTTTATAAAAACAGGTTTTTAATATAAATACGGTTGTACCTATGGTGCCAATGAGAAGTGTACCTATCATAGGCATACGGCTCAATGATTTTTATCAGGTAACTACACCCTGTGTAACTAGCTCCCTGACCATGATCTAGGACATTATCAGAAGGCCCTCCATCACGAACTTCACATGTAACTACTAGCCTGAATTCTAACAGCATAGTTTTGCCTATTTTTTTTCGTTTGTTTATTTATTTTAAATAAATGAAATAATGCTGTATGCTCTCTTCTGCATCTGGCTTCTTCCACCCAATATTATGTTTGTATGATTCATCCATGTAGTTGGGGGTAGTTGTGGATTGGTTATTTTCATTGCTGTATAGGATTCCATTATGTGAATATACTGCAATATATTATCCATTCTACTAGTGACAGACATTTTAACAGTTTCTATTTGGGGGATATTATGAATCATATTACTATAAACATTCTCATATGTATCTTTCAGCACATATATCCATTCATTTATGGCAGGTATATACAAAGAAAGTGGAAATGCTAAGCCATAGGGTACATGTCCATATGTTTTAGTGCCAAACAATTTTCCAAAGTGTTTCTACCAATCTACATTCCAGTTGTAACATATGAGAGTTCCAATTGCTCTACATTTTTGACAACTTTCAATATTTTCCATTTTTTACCTTAGCCTTTCTGATGGGTGAACCTAGGGGTTTAGAGCTGTCCTCTGACACTGGTTGAGGAGTCTTGGACCCAGAGCTTGATAATCCCAGTTGTAGATGATGTATTTGGAGCTCACATCCCATTTTGGTATGCAGCATCCTTTTGGTAATTAAAAATAAACTGATTTTTCAGAAAGTTACCCAGCAAGCCAACTTTATCCATCAACAAAGGTTTTTAAAAATTGTTGAGGGGTGAGTTCTTCAATTCAATCACATTCAATAAAGCTGCAGTTTCAAGGATCTGTATATTTTCAAGTAATCTCATTTTTTTCCTAATATTTTTCCTTTTAATCAGTCTGATTATCTGCTCTTTTACAGATTATCCAGAATGCTTTGGTGTTTTCCAAAGCCAAAAAAGGACCCATTAGAAAACTTGTTCTAAATTAAAATGTTATTCATTAAGTTATTACTACCTGATATTTACTGTGATAATTATCAGAGATACAAAGATTGATAAAATAGAGTCCTTCTTTTGCAGCAACTCACAAAATAAGGAGAAAGATAATAGTTAACTTTCTTTGAGTGTTTCCTGTACACACATCACACACATTATCTCATTTAATCCTTACAGCAAACATAGGAGTAGGTTCTATTATTGTCCCAATATAGATAAGGTAGCAGTGATGGAGTAATGGGATTCAAACCCAGGAAGTTTGATTCCAGAGTTCACTTTTAACCATTACTCCATCCTACGACTATAACGAACGACAGAATAGGATATGTGCTTAAAAATAGGGCTAAAAATTAAGTTACCTGAGACATACAAGTGGGAGAGATGAATTCTGAGTGTGGAAGGTGGGAACTTTATAGAAATGGCATAGAATGAGCTGGGTCTTTAAAATTAGGTGATACTTTGAAGGGAAAAAATCAGAAGAAATGGAACCTCATGTAGGGAGAAGAATACAGACTCTAAATTTCTTGAGAGAAGGAAGTGTGTTTTTTTACTACAACCTGAGAGACTAGAAAAAGCTCTGTAAGTTAGCTAAGGTTGGATGAATGCAGAAATTTAGAGCATGTCAGGTATTGAATGCATCCTGGACCCTGTACGGCAGTTCAAGCGGCTGATGGATGAGCGAGTGCATGAACACATAGACGGCTGAACAGCACTTGCAGGAAAGCAGTACTTTGGGGTCAGCGTAACCAAAGTGTAACCTCAGCCTAGAGTTCAAAACTTCTCATTCTGTACAATTTATTTTATACTCTAATGTTGGAATCTTCAGTCGAAGTAACTTCTTTCAAAGTTCTGGGGGTAGCTTTGCTAAAGGATGATTAAATTTAATTGTATATAAACTAGGCCAAATTTTAAGTCACTTTCAATAGTGTTATCTTCACATCATAGCTTTAAAAATTATTTTCTTTAAAATGATTAAAGAAATCACTGACCCAAAATATTACTTCAGGATTAAAGAGAAGAAATGAATATAAAACATGCTTCAAATAACAAAAGTTGAATAGATATTAAATGAGATGAATAAACAAACAAATAATGGCTAAGTAAAGATGTTTTTTAATTAGCACCCCAAAAGTACTTGTAAAATATTTATCCCTGCTTATAATCAAAAAAACATAAATTATAACAACCTCCAGATGACATGTTATACCTAAAAGAAGCCAAAAATATTTTCAATGATAATGATGGCTATGTTGTTGTGAAATTGGCCCAAGAAAACATTGTTAGTAGCTTTATAAATTATATAATGTTTTTGAGAACAATATATTTCAAGAATCGTGAAGAAATCCATATCATAGATTTGCATTTCCATCTCTGAAAATTTCTAGAAATTTCATTTCTGGAAATTTGCTCATTTATTCAATAGATGTTTATCGAGCCCCTGTGCTAGGGGCCTAGAACTTAAATATCAGCAATATATGTTCCTTTCTTTTAAAAAGCTAATATACCAATTGAAGGCAGAGTTGAAAAAAAATAATAAAATACTACCTTTTAGTTTAATAATGGCTTCTATAAGGTATAGTATGCGTGAGGGAAAGAGAAAATTAAGAATAGGTTATCCTAAGGAAGCCATTTGAAACAGCAAAAAGAAATTCATGAAGATGGTAATGGGGCACCTGCAATAACAAAAACAAAATCAAGAGGAAAAAAAGATGAAAAACCCAAAATACATTGGCTTACTGAAAGAGTTTAGAGCCTTTTCATAAGAAAAGATAGACTATGGCAATACCTTTAAAATGCAAAACGATATTCAATAAATATAATGTAAAATGGTTTATACAATATGATTATGACGCAAAAATATGTGGATATAAGATAATGGATAAAAACTTATCAGCTCAACTAAAAGAGCATTTTAATCAAAAATGTCATTCAATGTTATGTTTTCTTTCCAATAAAAGGTGAACTTCACTTATTTGATAGTTCCTGGAAAATTGAAGGGAAAAACCACTCAGATTATACAATTACAGAGATTATACGTAAATATTAGAGTAAAAACTCTGATATGTTAAATTGCAGAATCTTAAGACAACTTATAGTTTTTACATTTGCACCATATCTTCCAAGTTCAAAGTAATTCTCAATTATTATCATTATAAACACAATATTCCTGTTAAATGAGTGGGTGTTGGTTGGTGGCGCTCTCCATATTTTTCAGGTGAGGAAAATGAAGCTGAGATTATTTCAGTGACATGTTATCTGCTCGATATAGCAGCAGAAGTCTCTTCATCTCAACTCAACAATGATTTCCAATGGGCTTGGTAGTCTTGAATCAGACTTTTAAAAGTAACTCCTTCTTTATCTGCCCAACTTTGAATATGTAGTACTGTGGGGGATTTTTGTCAGAGATTATTTTATAGCACTATAAAGTCATTCTGCAAGTCTAACTATGACTCTGCTTTGTATGAAGTGGAGAAATATAAAATTCTGAAAATAAATTTGAGCTGGTAAAATTTTTTTTAAGAGGACAAAATCCTCTGAGGTTTTGTTTTCAATATATGTGCACACAACATATTTTCATGATCAAAGCAAGTCAATGTTATTACGAGAAAAATAGCTCTCAGAATTACACTATAATTGGATCAACTTTTCAGCATTGACTTCTGCTGTTATTAGTTGGAATAATACTCTAAGACTTTAAAGAATTATGGCTGAAAATGCTTGTAACTAATTGCACTTGTGACTTAAATAGCGATGCTTGGGTTGTGCCTTTTCTCCCCCCAAAGCTATCTGTAGTTGTACCAACAAGCTTGATGGGTAGAATTTGGCCTCTTACTCATAACTTTGAAAACAAATGTCTCAAGCACATTTTAGGCAACTATATAACAATTTATGTTAGTCCCAGCTTTTAAGCAAAATTATATAAAAGAAAGTTATTACATACTCTGTTTCCATAAAAGAATCGTTACCTCTGTAAAAGTTAGAAAAGAAAGTTATATTTCAAATAAAAGTTATTTTTAATTTCTCAAAGAAAACTACCTCACATGGTTATTAATGTGACTTTGCACAGTCTAAATAGAAAACTGAAACATGTCTCTTTAAAAAAAAGAATAATAAATTCTTAGTATTGAGAACACCTAATTTTCAAGAATTTTATCTACCTATGCTTTCACAAAGCCAAATTTGTTAGAAATTATAACACTAATATTTTTCTCATTCTTTTTAAATAATGATTAATAAGAAAAGTAATAAAGTTACTAACCAGTTATGTTTCTTATTAATGTTCATTTTGGTACATCTATCCTTATGAACAATTAAACATTTAGTTGTCCCAGATTTGGTCTTTTTCCCTGTTCACTCACTCCCTCACTCCCAAGTCTATAATTGAAGTCATTACAATCAGGGCAGATTGCTCATGGGAACCAGCTGATTCAGAATGAATCTTTCTTAATAGTTTTATGTTCACATGGGTGTTCACATGGGTGGCTCCTCTCCAAGCTTCCAGCCAAGGGGGAAAATTACCTTTCCACACCCAACTAAAAACAGAGTCGGAGAATAATTCCTTTGGTGAGGAGCGTCTCTGAATAAGCAGTTTTAGCATGGTGTGTGTGTATTTTTTTTAAATGAAGATCTGTTCTTAGATTAAGACAACAAAGCAGTTTTCACATAGAAGGATATAAGATCCTGTTGTTGCTTTTTTTTTAGAAATCACATTCTGAAATTTACAATCTTTATTATCAAGTTTTTAAAATCCCAAATGACATTTTTTCCTGGATTAAACAGTTGTCTTAAAAAGCAAATTGCAGTTCTTTTGAAGTCCATTTTTCTTTTGTCTTTCATCTCTACCCTTCCAAAATAACATCTTCTTTTGAGATTAACATCTTTTATGCTGTTCTAAACGAGCATGTCTTTGACTTAGCTCTTTCTTTTCAGGAGGTAAATATTAGTGCCCCAGCTTAAAAAAAATATCCTGACTATTATAACACAGAACTTCTTGCATAGTTTCTTGTCCTTCTGAGTATAACAGTCCAGAATTAGTTATTGTCTGATTTGACCTGGGGAAAGTATCTGAGGACCCCAGAGAGGCCTGGTCCAAGCTTTCCATAGCAGGGATCACGTTGCTTTAGGAGAGCAGCATAGATTGGGTGATCATTAAAATGCAAAGAGAAAAATCCCCATGAGCTGAATTGATATTCCAGAGGAAGACAGAGAGGTTTTCATAGAATAATGAGGACATATTGGTGAGGTTTTAAAGCCTCCAGCTTCTCTCCAAACCCACCTGCAGAGAATATCACCCCTCCCTCCCTTTGCAAGGAGATGAATCAGACAATCCACTCATCTTGAGAGTGGTTTCTGCAGTGGTGGCTGGCAAAGCGCTCCACTGGAGGGTGGATAAACACTTTTTGAAAAGGGCCGTGATGACAGACTGGGTGAGCTTTTGCCACATAGCTTATGAGAGTAGGATTTCAAATGCAAGATTTTAGATGAATGCCAGTGTAAGTGAGAGGAGCTAAACAAAATCAATAATGTGTGTGGATATAGGAATACAAACAGGTATTTGAAAACATTTGTATCTTCCACATAGTTATAAGAATTTACTTTTACCAAGAAAATTAAAGACTTTGTTTCATGTAAAAGTAATTTTGATTTCAGATAAAACATATAAACATCAAATAACTTTGTCATTTGTATTCTTTCAGAGTTTGGAGGAGGTGCATAATCCTGCAACATAAATCTTGCGGTAGTATTTACCGATAAACCTCTGATTTGGAAAAATAAAACACTTGTCTGACCTCTTATTTTATGAGAATTCCCTCCATTTTATAGCTTTAGCTAGCTAAGAAAACTAGGCTTCTTTAGCCTTCTTTACGCTACTCCAAGATCGTAATCAAACTAGGCAGGTTTCTGTTTTATTTTTCACAGAATACAAGTACAAGCTTGCATATTGCCAGGTCTCATAATCCACACCATGTTTATGAATGAATCTCAGGAAGCATTTTAAAAACATCAGAGTAGATCTTTCCATTTTCCTTAACCATATTCTCTTTTCTTCCCTTATTTAATGTCATCTTATAGTAAATTCTTTATTAAAAAAAGAGACACATAAATATTCCATTCTAACACCCCCAATTCAAGGCTATATAAATGGTGCTACCTAACTGCATTTTTCTATACATAGTAAACTGTGTGCCCAAATATCTCTTTCTCTTTCTTTTTTTTTTTTTCCATACTGTTATCCCCTATTCAGGAAACAATCCACAAGCATTTACTAAATACTTACAATGTATTTATTCTCCAATATTTATTTCTTCCTTCTTTGAACTTATTAAGTTACAATATGAAAGGCTCTGTAAGAAACAAGGAAGCCCTAACCTTTTTCTTCTAGGACCTTACATCTGAGTGTGTGTGTGTGTGTGTGTGTGTATGTAAAAGAGAAGGGTGACTATGTGGGGGGAAAGTATGTAAAAATTCAACTGCAATTCAAGTCAGAAGGAAAACAATGGTTGCGGTATTTCAGATGTGTTCCTTCAATTGTAAGATGTATCCAACAGGTCAATGGAAGGAGGCAGCCTCTGTGCCTAGAGGTGGACGCCTGGTGGTAAAGTGATGAGCAGAGAATAAGGCGGAGGCATTCTCTGCTGAGACAGCAGCATGAGGGATGGCAGGGGATGGCTGAGCTGCCTCTGTAGGTAATTTAGCGCATTCCCATTTGACTCTATCTCCAGGGAATTGAATGTCTCCAAGAGATGACCTTGATGACCACACATAATGTAAATTAATGCATGCACACATCAGTCCTGAATAAGTTGCATTTCACCTCTATGAGAAAGTAGCCCCTCACTCAAGCTCTGTTTTCTTTTGTAGTTGAAAGTTTCCCATTTACTTTAGACCTCCGAAGATAATGTTTGGGACCTGGTTTGAGCCTTTAACCTCATGTGCTTTTATTTTTTATTTATTTATTTTTTTGCTGGGAAAGATTCACCAGAGTTAACATCTGTTGCCAATCTTCCTCTTTTTCTTTGTTTTTTCCTCCCCAAATCCCCAGTACACAGCTGTATATTCTAGTTGTAAGTCCTTCTAGTTCTATGTGAGCTGCCTCCACAGCATGGCTACTGACAGACAAGTGATGTGGTTCCGCACCCGGGAACCAAATCCGGGTCGCAGAAGCGGTGAGAGTACCGAACTTTAACCACTAGGCGATCAGGGCTGGCTCTAATTTCATGTGCTTTTAAATCCCCATTTTTTAAAAAAGAAACTTAACCAAAGCTAAAAATATTCAACAATGAGTCCAGAAAATGTAAAGTGATTTCCCAGCATTCTTTCAGGGACCTGAAAGACATTTCCTTGAACCTCTGTGGATTCTCAACATTACTTTTTCCACATTATCTTCTTTATTCTCTGACCACTTTTTTCTTAAATGATTAAAAATTGTGTGTTATTTCACTGATGTACTCATTTACTCAGCATTTATGATGACATATTTTGTTCCAAGCACTGTGTGAGAACTCGAGGAGTCTAAAGGATTTTTTGTTGATTTGTTGTTGTTGTTGTTGTTTTATTTTGGTTTTTAGGTAAAACTAAAGACTAAATAAAGCGAGATAAAGGCTCTGTCAGGGAAGTCCAGACACTGGGTGCCTGCAGGAAGAGTATTGACTGCCTCTCTGGGGAGTCAGGTAGGATTCCAGAGCTCAGCCCAAGCCAACTCTGAAGATAAGAAGTAGTCAAGCAGAGGGAGCAGAAGCTAAAAGCATATAAGGGCAAGAGAGAACATTAAAATTTGTGAGAAACAGAGGATGGAAAAGCAGATCAAGCAAAAAATGAAGTTGGAGTAGCTGGCAATGCCATGGAAATAAGGGAAGGATGATCAGTTTAGAGTTAAACATGATGAGTTCGTGATGCTTGGGGCTATCTCTGTTTGCTTTTGTTTTCTCCCTGGAGTAACCCCCTCTTTGAACACTGTGATAGCATCCTGTATATAGAATCAAGTCCAAACTCTGTAGAAGGCATTCAAGTCTGTCTCCAGTGATAACTTTCCAGCCTAATTTTACAACACTCCTGAGCTCACTATTCTCAAGCACACCATGAACTCTCAAATTCTGACCCCATGCTTAAGTCTCTGCTTAGCTTTACTTTACCTGGTAAAGTTTGACTCATGTGGCAAGGTCCATTTAAACATGTCTTCTATGTAAAGCATTTTGGGACCCTTTCTGACCCCTGAGTCAAAATGAACAACTGTCTCTTCTATGCTGCCATGGTAATCTAACCTTACCTCCATTAAATGAGCACTTATAACATTTGACTAATAATAGCTAATAAATAGCTATACATACTATTTGCTATGTATAAGGCATTTTTTCAATTACATTAACTCATTTAATTCTCATAACTGACATATAAGATACATACTATTATTACCCCATTTTACACACGTGCAAACTTAGGCAAAGAGAGTTTAAGTAATGTGTCCAAGGCCACACAGTTACTAAGTGGTAAAGCCAGGATTCAACCCAGTCAGCCTGGATCCAGGGTCCATTCTCTTAGTCACTGTCCTATAATGAATTCCTGAAAACTAAAGACTGGGTTTCACTCATCCTGTATCCCCAGTATCTCTAGTGCTAGGAATACTCCATGACTATCTGTTACATTATTATTCATGTTAATATTTTAAAATATCAGAGGATAACTTTTAATAACTTCCTGTGATAATATGTTCTGGTCTCACTGCTTATATGATCAGGAAGTTCCTCCTAATATTCAACTTTAATCTCCCTTAATATAGTCAAAATGCATTCCCTTTGGTTCAGACCTCAATGGAAACAAAAAAACTCTCAGCCTTCAATGTTTCCCTTTCTACTGGATCATTCTGATCACCATACAAATATATTTCCATTCCTCCCATCTAAAAAGAGTTTTAAAACAAACATACAAAAAAAAATCTCTTGATCCCACTTCTCCTCCCGGCTACCTCCCCATTTCACTTTTACCCTTTCTAGCAAAACTCTTGACGAGGGATCCATACTCAATTTTACCATTTCATCTCCTCCTATTCTCTCCTAAACTGATTTCAATCAGGTTTTCACCTCCATTGTTTCTCAGAAACTGGGTCCAACCAATGGTCAGTTTCTCATCATTCATATAATGTGTCTATGAGCATCATTCATTCGGTTGATCATCTTTTCTTTGATACACTTTCCTTACTTGAGTTCTAGTACACCACATTCTTTTTTCTCCTCTTACTAGTCACCACTTCATAGAGTTTTTGCTGGTTCTGCCTCTTCTCCTTCAGCTCTCAATGTTGGAATTCCGTAAGACTCAGCCCTTGGCTCTCTTCTCCTTTCTTGCTATACTTCATTAATTATATCATTTCTTCTCATGGCTTTAAAAGCTGTATAGATGCCAATGACTACCAAATTTTTATCTCCAACCCAGACAACTTTCTTGAACTCCATATGTATTTTTCCAAATGCTTATTCCACATCTCTTATTGATATCTGATAGACATCTCAAACTTAACATGTTGAAACCGAATTCCTCTTTGGCCCCTCACTCTGCCCCCAAACCTACTATAGGCATAGTTTTTCCCCATCGGAATAGATTACTACTCCATACTTCTAGTCATTCAGACCAAAAATCTGATGACGTCTTTGATTCCTCTCTTTCTTTCACATCCCATATCCAACCTGTCTACAAATCCTCTCAGCTCTTTCAAAATTTATCCAGGACAACTTACTCCTACCTCCATTGCTACAATACTAATATTGACAACCAAGATCTTTCAGCTGGATTACTGCAATAGCCTCCTAGCTGGTGTGACTGTTACTCTTTTATCTCTCTACAGACTATTTTCCACATTGAAATGAGAAGGATCCTTTGAAAACATAAGTTAAATCACATCATCTCTCTGTTCAAAACTCTATAATATTTTATCATATCCAGAGTCAAAGTCAAATTCCTTGTGATGCCTTTAAAAAAGCCCCACATCATCTGTCCAGCTCTTACTTTAAGTTTTCTAACATTATCTTCTTCCCCTCTGCTCTGTGTAAGGTTTTTCTGCTTTAAGATATTTATATTGGATGTGTCCTCCACCTGAGATGTTCCTTCCCTAGATATTTGCATGGATAACTCCCTGTCCTTCTTGAAGTATATGCTCAAAAATCAAGTGCTCACTAAGGCTCATCCTGATCACCCATTTAACAGTGGCAAGTCCCCACTCTCAAATTCCCCTTTGCCTGCTCTAATTTTTCCATAGCACTTAACACTTTCTTGTGTGCCACATAATTTCTTATTATTTTATTATACTTGTCTTCTCTGCCCACTAGACTGTAAGCTCCAGTAACTCAGAGATTTGAGGGACTATTTTGTTTACTCCTATATCCCAAATGCCTAAAATAGTGTCTAACACATGGTAGGAATTGATAAATATTTGTTAAATGAATAGGCATGAAAATAACTATTCTTCCTCAAGCTTTAGCCTTCTAGACTGAATAAATACAGTTCATTACATTAAGCTTACTTTCCAACATGAATAATTTTTTTATGATTCTCTTCTAGATTTTCTCCATATTCTTAGAATATTACTTGTTATGTATCCAAATGGAACACAGCACTTCAATAAAATCTGAGAGTAGAAGAATAATGACATTGACATTCTCCAAATATTCTTCCATATTTATCATGGAATTGTTACTTGATTTCTGATATTATTCCATAAACTAGAAACAAATTTGTCCCAGAAGAAGAAACAATAAACCTGAGCTCTTCATTCAATGACAAATATGCCTGATCTCTGATAACCATATGATTTGAATGGCAGATTATTTGCTCACTAAGTGTAACATCTCCCTGACCTCCCTATGGACTCTTACCTATAGACCTTTTCATATTATGAAACCCTATGGCTTTTATACTCTAAAACCTTAAGTAATTAACCACCGGCTTCAGGAGCCTTTCCACATTAGTAGAATCTGTGGTTCAAAAAGGACAAGTGAGCCTTTCCTTTGGTCTTGTCTTATAGCCGGCAACAGCTGGATTACTCTGGAAGACTTACAAGGATCTTATTTGCTATTTGAAACTAACTATAATCCAATTGTGTCAAAGAACTGAATGTGACCAAATTTTAGAGCTAATAAGAGCTCATAAAACGCATCTTGAATCTAGCATGATCTTTACCTTGATGTCACATTAACGTCATTATCTATCAAAGTTTTTAAAAACATGCTTTTTTATTGGTGGGCAGATAGACAGAGTTGGTGGCAGGGTGGCAGGGTTTGTTTGTTTGTTGTTTTTTGATCTTTTCATTTACTATAGAGAAAGATGCCTTAGCGTCAGAAATTTGATAAGCAATTTCTGTTTCTCTGGTTTGAGGTACATACTAGTCTTCCCTGTTAAGATTTTATGAGATCTTCTCAGAGACAGCAACTGGAGCACAACTTCTTTTGCCCCATAGTCAGCTAGGTCTCTTTTCATCAGAGCCTGGGAGTCAACAGAGCATCCTGGAGTCAAAAGGGCTTTATAGTCACTTGGAATTTGGTTTGAATACCATCTGCATCACTTCATTCATTCAGCGAATATTTATCGAGTATCCATTTTACACCAATTCTGATTTGGATGCTGTGTATAAATAGTTCAAAAAGAACACAAGTTCCTGTTCTCAGGGAGCTTAAACCCTGCAGTTTTAACCTCTTTGGTTAAACCTAATAGTGTTATTGGGAGTTTAACTGAGATAAATTCTGTATAGTACTGAAATAACTTATGTCAAATGCTTAGACACTATTTCAGTTTCCAGGGAGAATGGTATCCTCATCCCTAACATAGTGATGCCTAACAACGATTACACAAAGCATTTCCAATCTAGTGTTCACTCTTTCAGAGTTATCAAAGGCTAAGTTAGTAAAATAAACTATTGATTTTTATGACATCAGCTTCGAAATTAGGGGCTTACACACAGAGATGGTTGGCCCGAAAAAACCTTCATTGTTACCTTATTACTAACAAATTTATTTAAGCATTTCTTTAACAAGTTATGTGTCTAGCCACATATCACATCTTGGGGGTAATTTCCTTCCGAAGCGTTCTAATGTATAATGAATACAGCACTTGAAAGAGAGTAAGCCTGGAACTACCTCAAATTTGGGGGAGAAAATGAGCCAGTCATTTCAACTATCTAGGTCTGCTTCACACAGATGATGAGAGAGTAGGACTTGATCTAATGACATCAAAGTTCCCTTATAATTGCAAGATTTTATGGTTCTACTTCCTTTAATTGTCTAAAACTCATGCTTTTTAAGCTTCAAAGAATATCCTATATTTGGAATGTTGTGTTCATTCACATATTTTATAATTTTATGAATTTAGAAAAGAATTTTAAAATTGAACACTTCTAAATAAATGAACAAAATTTTAGAGTGTTCTTTACTTTGGCTTTTACAAAGGGTTTGGTTTTAGAGGGTCTTCACAAGGTTTCCTCTTGTCTTAATTTCTTCCATTCCGTGTATCCACATACATATGTGTGGGTACATGTGTATAGGGTAGGTTGAAGCATTTTAAGGGAAATTTGCGTGGGAAAGGCACAAGTGGTAAGAGCAAACTATTGCTGTTCTTTTCTCCTGTTCAAGCTGTGACCCCAAGGAAAATTTCCATCTCCTCATGTATTGGCTGTCAGTCTATGGACCATAAGATTCCTCATTCTAATCTCCATCTTGAATTCCTAAACCTAATAGGTAGGAAATCTTTGATTATGATACAACTTAAATTAACTTAAATACAACTCAAATTAACTTAAATACAACTCAAATTAGCTTAAACCAAATTTATTGACTCATGTAATACTAAAATATATAGAGATTGATTTGACTGGCATCCAGGGACTCCAGTGACATTATCAGTACTTAGTCAATCTCTCTCTTCTCTTCATTTCTCTTCTCATCTCTCTCTTCCCTTTTCTTTCCTTCCCCTCTGTTCCTTTCCCTCCCCCCCCCTTGTTTTTTTTTTTGCTGTCTTTGCTGTTAGCATCATTTTCAAGCAGGCACTCTCCATGTAGTCCCATACTGAACCAGGGAGAAGGACGGCCCCACCTAAACCACATGTACAATGAGTGCAGAACTAGTGGATCTCCTAGAAGATATCTGGAAGAAAAAAGTTATTCATTATTCTATTTCCCTAAGCCATTCACTCATAATTCTTTTTTAGATGCATTTAATAAGAATCAAAGTAAAGATGTTAACTGAAAATGGTCATGCCCTACTCCCTAAAGTGATAAACATATCATTTTCAAAAAGAATACATAATTTTCATTTAGGCATTTGGCCAAAAATCTATTTTCAATAGGCTATTTCTCAAGGGCTTGGAATTACAAAGCAGAGAAGGAAGCTCCTGCTCTTTGTTTTTCAAATCATCTCCATTTGAAATAAAAAGGTTTAATCAGATTTCCTTGTCAAATCTTCTCAATCCCAAAATGAAATGTTATAAAAACAAACAACAACAACAACAAAATTAGGCGGGATCTGGAGAATACAGATCTTTGAATTACTTATTATGTATTCTATTTCTGTCAGTCAGTCACTGAATATTCATGTGCCCTAACTATTAGCCTGTCCCTCTACTAGGCACTGGGGAAACACATGAATAGAATACAGACCTTGCCCTTATGTGCTAACAGTCTCCTATGGAAGCAGATAGATGAAGAGGTAATTACATAACAGAATGTGTTAGGTGTTATAATAGAAATGGGTATCCCTGTATTCCTAGGGATTCAGGAAAGGCTGCAAAGAGGAGAAGCCATTTGAAATGCGTTTTGAAGAATAAGAAAGAATTTTTCAGGCTGAGGAAGGAGATGGGGACTGGGGGAAAGACATCCCAAGAAGATGAAACCACATAAACAAAGTAACAGAGGAGAGAAAGGGCTTAGCATTTGGAGAAAGGATAAGAAGTTCAGTAGATTACATGCTGGAAGCTGGAAGTGATGGGGCCAGAAAGCAAGGTTTCTGTCAGATCTGAAGACTTTAGACACCAAGTGAAGAACAATATTCTTATAGATAGTAATCTTCCCTGCCTTGCTAGTTTATAGAAATGCAACCTCGTGTAAGCATGCATATGAGGGCTGTATAGGCAGCTCATTGCGTACTATACTAATGATTAAGATCCACAATTGTCATTTTCAATTCATTTTGCTCAGGATGGAACAGCAGGACAACACAGAAAGAACTTTGGTGCAGCAGTTTGGTTGTTTGCATAAAGGAAGCTGTCTTTCTCAGCCATCCTACATTTTTTTTCTTATGAGAGATGTATGCATGATATTTATTGACATGCAGAACACATTTGAATCTCGTTCAACTAATTTACACCTTTAAATCACCGATCAACAGGTTAAAGGGCCTAAGATTCCCTGCACATGAACTGTTAGTACACTTGTTTTGTTGGTTCTTGTTTCCCAGCTGTTATGAGAAGACCTCCCATTCCTATGAAATCTATCTTTCATTCCAGCTATGTCTAGAACGCTTAGAATTCCCAAGATGTCTCATGCATGTTCATAAGCATGTCTCCTCGAACATTCCATAACATCTACCATTTTCTTCCTCTCCTCTCTGGCCCTCTCTGGTGACGTTTGCTCCAGTGGGCTACAGTGCTCAGAGATGAGCCACTGTTACGGGGTTATCATCATCTGCCATACACCACCATCTCCTCCTGGAATCCGCAAGGTGTAGAAGCTACAATGGGTTCTGCAAAGAAGGGTTATTAGACTTTTTTTTCCGACTGGGAACCATGTATCACTGTTGCCAATATTCAGTGTTTGTAGGTTTTAGTGAAGATATCGTTTCCATTTTACATTCAGCACCTCCTTTTCCAGTGGAACCAGGCACGCGTTGCGGTCAAGAGATAAATCGATATGGTGAACAACATGGTGTATTCGTGGTTGTTTCTTCCCCTCTGACAACCATGTTTTGTTCCCTAGACCAAACTTATCTTCTTGACTCTCTTCACAGCTGAGATTTTCTCCTAGGTAGTTCCTTAGTCCCTCATGCATACCTCAATTTCTGATAAGCCCATCCATACATAATGAACCCAGAGGCACACAGTTGGGCCGGACAAAGGGAGACTTTCCTACAATTTGATTCATGTTTTTCACGTGTCAGTGGCCCTTGCTTTTTAAGAAGAGCCGCAAAAAAGAGAGAACACATTTAATGTAGCATATATTTATTCATTGCAATTACCCAATGCTAAAAGAAGTCTCTTTGAAAAAAATGCTTTAAAAGCTCTAAAATGAAAAAAAAGTTATTTACCATTAGCATACTCTGAAATATTTTTAAAAAATAGTCAAGTGAAGTCATTTATAAAAACTTACACTGATAATCAATATGGGGTCGGGAGGGGAGGCAGAGACTTCACGTACAGAAAAGAGACAGGCATAGCTTGGCCCAGGAGCAGAGCCTTGATTCTGGGAGAGTGAAGCACACTTGAGAACAATAGAGCGTGTCACTCAGAGTTCTTCCTAGCCTGTCCATGCCTGAGATTTAGGGAGACAGTGTACAAAAATCTTCACCTTTGAAAGATATTATAATGCATCATTAATTTGATACCCCTCCGTAATAAAAAGAGAATGACATTCCCTCCTCTTCTCCCCAGACCACTGCATCGTGGGATCCAGTTCTCCTCAGTGACAGAGGGGGCATTGTCTGGGCAAGGGCACTGTTGTACATGGCATCACCAGATCTGTTCATGAACACTTTGATGAAATCCTCCAAGAAATCTCAGAAATATCTGGAGGTTGAGAGGGTGGTCTTTTTAGTGAGCCAGGGGTATGTATTAGCAGATGGGGGCCCTATCTGATAAAAGATTCATTATAATTAAAAGGACCAGAACTACTTATCTACCTCTTTTTCCTACAGATTGTCCTCCATTGCCTCTCTACAGTTTATCAGTTCCAGTGTATAACTATAAGCTTCAGCTCATTTCTTGGTTCACAATCTCCCTAGAAAAGTCCCCAAGCAGATCATACTGAAAACCACACCACTTGCCTTTGTGCTTCTTCAATTCATTATGAACACAATCAGACAAAATCTCCTCATTAGCTACAGAAGCCAAATTTCAGATTTCACTAATGCAGCAACAGCTTTTAATTCTCATACACTGCACCCAGTACAAACTGTAAAGAGCAACATCACTTTGATTTACCATTCAATTTAGCTCTCAACTGGCTTAAGAGCACTAACACATCATCTTGAGTCATGAGGAGTCTAGCGTGTCCAGATTCTCATTCAACTGACTCCAACCTTTCCTTATCTCTTCTTTCCAACTTGTTTCGTCACTTTACCACCTGCCCCATCTAGCCCTCTATCTTTTTCCTACCAGGTTTTCAACAGTCCTGTCCTCCTCAGAACTGCATCTCACACCATGCATCTGTTAGCATACCTCAAGATTTTCTCTCCCTTCTCTCCTCCTGCATCCCATCCTTTCAAGGACCAACACACCTAATCTCAGCAGAGCCTCTCCACCCCTCACACAGCCCAACCCAGAGTCTGAGCACAGGTTGCTGCATGTTCTGGGGCTTCTCCACCTCCACCCTGTCACGCCTCTCCACCCACCGCCTCTGTCCCTGGCCCAGAGGCGATCGCCTGCTCTCCCAAGCTACTTATACCATTACCTTCACTCTCCATCCCTAGAGCCAGTTTTACTGCTCGTTGTTCACTAGAGGGAAAAAAATAAATAAAACTGAGGCAGCACTCAAATAACTTTCAGGAGGCAGCTGAGGAGGAATTCAGATGCTCTAGGACAGCCACTTTCAATCCCCCCCTTTTTTTTTTTACCGTAACCCATCACAAGAAATAACATTTTATACTCTGATGCAGTGCATACACTTATGTACTGAAGAAAATATAAATTAATACAACACAGCAGAGAAAAGAACCAAATATACCAACTATATCATGTACAGAATTAACTCCTATGAATTCAATCACACATGTAAAAAAACTGGAAATTATATTATTACATTATGTACATATATTTCTCTGTTGTGATGATAAACCTAAGACTTATTCAGTACTTGCTCTCTGCTTGGCACATATATTAAACCATGTAATTTTCCTAACACTATGAGGTAGGTGCTGGTATTAGCCTTATTTTACCAATGAGGAAACTGAGGCACAGAAAAGTTAACTAAATTTCCTAGGGTTACACGGAAAGGAAATGAAGAAATGAGGATTTGAACCAAGTTTGACACACTCCAGGACTACTACCTTACCCCTCTACCACTAGATATATGTAACTTTATATCGCTACATAGGGCTATGTTCACTAAACAAAGGAATTGCTATTTATGGGTAATTTAAGGGTTTTCATAGGTTATTAAGATCAGTGTGATTCTGGTTCCATCCACCTTACTTTGTAATCTTATTCCCTGCAAGGTGAAATTCACAGTAAAGATTCACATTTGATAGACACATTTTTTCAAATTTTAAAGGTGGCTATCTTCATGCAATAAATTGATGTTAAGAATTAGTATAATATTGCTAGTTAAATATAAAACACTTAATAAATTATATATCTAGATCTCAGGACAGAGTGATATTATAAATAGAATACAAAAACTTTAAAAGGTAATTTACTACGCATCATTCCAATATTCTTTTAAACAAAAAGGAAAAACACACGTTAATGCCATCACTATCAATTCAACAACTAAAAAAAAACCCACCCCTACAAAACCATAACTATGTGCTAGTGTCAGGCAATCTTAAAATCATAAGGATAGGAAAACTGAACATTTCTTTCACTTAACAAAAAACAATAATAAAATTTGGGTCCTATATTTCAATTATTGGTCATATACTTCAATTATTGGTCCTATATTTCAATTATTGGCTGAAATTTCCATTCTTTTTATAATTGTAAAGATAATATAACTCTGGGGCCAGCCCCGTGGCTTAGTGGTTAAGTGAGCGCACTCCACTGCTGGCAGCCCGGGTTCGGATCCTGGGCATGCACCTACGCACCACTTCTCCAACCATGCTGAGGCCACGTCCCACATACAGCAACTAGAAGGATGTGCAACTATGACATACAACTATCTACTGGGGCTTTGGGGAGAAAAAGGGAAAAAAAGGAGGAGGATGGGCAATAGATGTTAGCTCAGAGCCAGTCTTCCTCAGCAAAAAGAGGAGGATTAGCATGGATGTTAGCTCAGAGCCAGTCTTCCTCAGCAAAAAGAGGAGGATTAGCATGGATGTTAGCTCAGGGCTGATCTTCTGCACAAAAAACAAACAAAAAAAAGATAATATAACTCTTTTGGTTCCTTTAATTCTAGGAATGCCTGTGTAGTATCTTTATCTGCCATCCTGATTGTCTCGTTAGGGTGTAGTCATTTCAATCTTAGATCTGAATGACATTTTATCCTGTCTTAATAAAAATGGCCAAATTTATGAAATCTCACATTGAGAGGCTAAGCCAATGTGGAAGAAAGCACTAAATGAGTCAGAAGACCTAAACTGACCCTAGACAAGTCCTTTTTGCCATCTCAGGCCCTCATGTGTCTTTTGTGATGCGGTAGCACTAGGCAACAACCATGGTTGTTCCCAAACCTAAGATTTGATTATTCTGAAAATATATTGAATACATACTGTGTGGTAAGCACTGGGGCATATAAAAGTAATAATTTGCAATAATATAGGATAGAAGAGCTTACCACAAAAAATCATCATGATAAGAATTAACCATGCAGCTTTACTTAATGCAATTCCAAAGTTCCCTTTCCCTTAAATTTATAACACAGTGTGCTCATTACAAAAATATTTATTTCCTAGAATCAAAAACTGTTAGAACAAGAAGGAGCCTCATTTCATCTAACATGACATTTCTACTCTGTAGAAAAGAACTCCGAGACCCAGAGATATACCAACTTTGCTCAAGGTACAATTCACTTAAACATGAATGGTAAGAGGGCTTAAAAATAATTAACCACAACATTCCTTGAACATTGGCAAGAAAAAATCATTTTAAATGTCACAAATTTTTAAATAGAACTCTAAAAAATCATTTTATCTTCTTAATGTTTCCATGTCTTTGAAGTATTTGAAATGCTTTGTCTTCAAAACTCAGTTCTATGTAAGTAGTTCAAGCTGGTACAGTAAGTGTATGGAGTTACACTAATGGGCTCTACCTGCTCAGAAAAAAAAAGCAAACAAACAGGTTTAACAAGTTCTTGCTGAGAACATAATTTACCAGACCTATTAATTTAGCACAATAATAGTAATATTGATATAAAGCAACTGTGGCAGGTGGTAAGATAATAAGATAGCAGTGGACATGGGACAATGGTCAAGTCCTTCTTCAAGTTTCACAAGTTTGATTCCAATTCAACATGTGCAAGCACCACAGGCTGAGAGTGAGGTAACATGTATGGTTATAGTTGTATCTGGGAGGGATCTCTAAAGGAGCAAATATGTAATTAGGCAGTAAAAGAAAGTCCATTCAGCTTCTAGTAGTGTTTCCAACTTCAAAATCATTTTAAAATTAAACGTTTACCATTTAAATCAAATACTCACCCCCACTTAGAGAATTTGGTGACCATAATCACCACTTTGTCCCCATACTGCTTTCAGTTGGGGGTCTGGAAAAGTCTAGCATGCATCAGCCTCACAATTTATCAACTGTCAAAGTTCAAGAATGTCATTACCTGGCTAGAACCTGCAAATACCATCTTGATGTGTTAATAGCCCCTGGTAAGCAACAGGACCTTAATAAAGTATCTACGCAGTTAGGTTGAGCAGAAGATGGATAAGACTATCCCAATGTACTCATTTGTTCATTGCTATCAAGTCAAGCATTAGCTGGTTATAGAAATAACCCAGATCACCGAGATCCACTCATCTTTTAGCAAGTTTTGATAATCTTTAGCTTTAAGTGCCACAGCTTCCTGAAATTCAAGGACAATTAAATAACCCATATATAAGATCCTTAAAAATAAAGATGCTTCAAAAGATGGTGAACTATTTGTTTCATAATGTGTGCAAAAGAAATGAATGTTTCATTTAAAATATACTTTAAATTTAGAAGTTAACGAGGTTTTCAAGGACTTTCATTAAATGTGGAAATCTTTTGGTCTGCTACCTCTGTTGCAGTAAAATGCATATGGCGGAAAGTGACACTACCAGAATTTCTGATATTATATTCAGTTTTCATTTTCAGTACTTAATAGTATGTTACTAATTGTGAATATAACACAACACTATTAGGGATTATTTCAATACATTTATTAATTTTTGAACTTTGGAAAGTTTAAAACTTTTTAACGATTTTGCATCAAACATATGATATAACAGGGTAATTCAAGCATCAGGTCAAGGAATGAATTAGAGGAAATCTAAGTTTCTTTCCAATTTTTGTAATTAAAAAATGTTCTTGCTGCATCCATTTTTATTCCCTGCATTCATACTTGAAGACTATATTATTTATCAGGGTCAATGATACTCTATTTGAAACATTAACAACTTTATGTAAAATTAATGAGAGAAGTAGATTCATTGCAGAGAAATTAGTTTATCCATATATCTTGTTAAATGGTTAATCTTACCAGTATTTGTCAGGTTTTTATGCAATATTCTGTGCTAGGTACAGCATCTAGTTGAAGGCACTCAATAAATACTAGTGAAATAAATGAAAGAATAATACTAAATTCTCAAAAATTCTTGTAAAATTCCCTGTGGGTGAAAAAAACCATATTAATGAATTACTCATTATTTGTTTTAAAATAAATATGTCTTAAGCTCATTCATGTTAACAGTTTAAATGGTCAGTGGTTCTCAGGTAGTTTACATTTTTAAAGTATGAGATTCTTCTTAAATATTTACATATTTTGCATTTATATAAAAGCTTTTTACTGGACTGTAATACTGCTAATTAACATCTGTCAAGAAAATATTCTGTGACTAAAGTTACAATTAATTTAACTTGTATTTTATTAATTTTATTATATTTTACAATAGGATAATTTTTATAAATATGTGAAATATTTTACAAATATTTGAAAATGTGAATAAATTTTTAGAAGTATTACTAATTGTTTGCTCTAAATAATAAGTGGAGAAACTATAAATTTGGCTCTACCAATTATTTAGTCTACAGACAATGATGCCTAAAGGTAAGAAATCAGGGGCTCCCTGCAATAATTTCAGCCTACCAAGTTCCTGGCTTATAGGCTGGGCTCCACTGACCTGAGGAAAATCAATAATATAAATATAAATTCAAAATAATACTGTCTTTTTTTTTTTTCTTTTTGTGAGGAAGATCAGCCCTGAGCTAACATCCATGCTAATCCTCCTCTTTTTGCTGAGGAAGACTGGCCCTGGGCTAACATCTATTGGCAATCCTCCTCCTTTTTTTCCCCTTTTTCTCCCCAAAGCCCCAGTAGATAGCCGTATGTCATAGGTGCACATCCTTCTAGTTGCTGTATGTGGGACGCCACCTCACCATGGCTGGACAAGCGGTGCGTGTCCGGGATCGGAACCCGGGCCGCCAGTAGTGGAGTGTGCACACTCAACCACTAAGCCACGGGGCTGGCCCCTACTGCCATTTTTTGACAAAGGCATCATGCTCTCTGAAGTGTGACCTCCTTAAGGATATCTTAGATCTCCAATACCTAGCATGTATCTGATACAGAGTAAGAATTCAGTCCACGTTTGTTGCATGAATAAATAAATTATTGGATTTCACTAATTGGCAGCTTTCTATAAATTCATTATGCCTCACTTTCTCAAATTTCTTCACTGACAGGATCTTTTTTTGTTTTAATAATTGATGAGTATTCTTACATCAAGTGGGTGTTTGTTGGGATCTGAGTGAGGGTGGAGGAGCGGGCATCTGAGGAACAGGTGGAATCCCTGCTGGCACTTGGGCCACATCATGCCATACATGTGGCCCTATTTGCACCACCTGCCTCACAACAAAGAAGGTCTCTGGGAAATGCTCTCTTTAAAGAGAAAGTAACTGCTAAAGAAAGCCAAACAGATTTTTATGAAGGATACCGGCATGGGGGAACCCCAGCCCAAACAGAGATGTATGGGTAAGGTCTCATTCAATTCCAAAAAGCCCATATTTCTAGAATAAGGGAGAAATGCATGTGGAGATTTCACGATGGGATATCTAGCCTCATGGGACTTTTTTTCCAAATCCAAAAGTCTTGACAATAAAGAAAAGGCATGAGAAGAGGACAATCCTCAGTATACTGTGAGGAGTTTACAGCAAAGACATACACACCAAAGTGCACATACAAACCAACTCACACACACACTAGGGCTGAGATCATCCTCCTTAAGAAGATACATAGCAGATAAGCAACAGTAATAAATTGTTAAATGTTTGGAGAGAAATACCTAACACTTAAGAGAGCTGTTTTGGACTCCGGTTGTATAAATAAAATGGTCATGAAATTTTCCCATCAGGAGTCTCATTCTCAACTTGTGTTGAAGAGAAGCACCTCTCATGGGGCATTCTAAGATGCTTCGCAGATGAGTAACATAAACCAACTGTTGAACAAACACCAGGAAAGTAGTACTTGGCTTTCAGAAAAGTAATTCTGATGTGGGCTGACATGAGCAAGCGAGTGATAATTGCAAAGATACCTGCTAGGGTGTGTCCTGATGAAGAAATGGTGGAGGGAAAAGAGAATGATAACCCACATGACATGCTATCCCTGTGAGGCCCTTTGCAACCCACTCTACAGCAGGGAAAGGAAGTTCACCTGTGTCTCCCCTTGGAGTAAAATAAAGCAGGGCCAGTTACAGCAGAACTAACCCCAAGAACAGTCACTTGCCAAGTTCTGTTTTCTTTCAACTCTCCAGGCTTTGGCTCCTTGTGACTTTGGCACAATCTGTTCCCTCTAGGATGATGCAATTCCCTTCCCCACATCCTTCTCCGTCTACTGACATCCTCCACAGTCCATTAAGATCCATCTCAAATGTTAACTCCTCGACAAAAACTCTTCTCACTCTTTAAGGCAGATTAGTGTTCTGCCTTTGTTTTCTACTATAGAATTTTTTACAAACTTCTATTACAGAAGTTGTCACATAATATTTTAATTTATTTTTTACCTGCATAGATGCCTCCAATAGACCATATGGTAGTTAACAGCATGCATACCTCACTTATATTCGTGTCCTCAAATCCTAGTCCAGTGTGTGCTCAATAATACTTGTCAATGCTTCAGTATCAGTGAGTATAACTCTCCCTGACTCCCTGGTAGCCTCCTCTGAGGGTGCTCAAGTTGTCAATGGAAACTGTTGCTGCTTGTAGCAAAATTAGCACTACCTGTTTCCCCTCCATGTTCCCAAGGATTCTTTAACCAATCTATCATCTTCTTCAGGAATCTTAGATAGTGATGCTTGCATTAAATGGGGCCAAGATTATTCACGGAGACAGCAGAAGGACTGCTCAGGTATCTCTAATAAAATACAGACCATGAGGCAATGTTCTGGGATTCGGGAAACTATTGTCATCAGGCTCAGATGGCTACAAGATCCTAACCTGGCTCCTGCTTGTATCTCTGGGTTTATCGCCTACCACTTCCCTTCACATACTTGATTTGATCTCCATTGAACTGTATGAAGTTCTACAAACTCACCATGATTTCTCATGCTCCTCATGTAATTCACATATACCCTTGTATATTATAGAGATATCATTATCTCCACTTTTCAAATGAGAAAACTGAGACTCATGGACATTAACTGATTCTGCCAAGGTCACACAGTGGAAGATTCAGGATTTGATCTCAGTTTGTCTGACTTCAAAGTCTGTCTTCTTTCCCTCTATGTCAAGCAATTTCTCCTAAACAACAGAAACATTCAGGTTGTTCTCTATTGCTGAAAATGTCAGAAACTGGCAATAATATGTTAAATAATAGAATACTCCCAGGATCACTGCATCTCTACTCATTTGTGTAACAGTTGTAATATATGCAGCAAGACAACTTTGGAATAAAATCTTATTAACTAAGCTTCTATGTTAGAGGTTCTCAAACTTTAAGATACATCCAATCCACTTTGGACATATACTAAAATGTAGTTTTCTGGGCCCTACACTAAAAATGTGGATTTAGTAAATATAAAACAAGGCCTAAGAATTGACATTTTAAGAATATTTTGAGAGAGAGTTTTCTATGTATTTTTTATTGTGCAAGTCATTTATTACCATCAAATTTAACACCTCTGCTTGAAAGTAAATATTTTGGGTGGTAAAAACTTGTATTAAGATCCTGTAGTTGAATAATATGATTAGTCTGAGATAAGAGTTGATGATATAATACTGACACAAGACTTCTGATAGAATTGGGCATTTTCCTTGTACTTACTTCTCAATCAGTATCTCTGAACACATGCAGATTTTCCTGGGTGTTCTTCTCACTGACTCTAAGGCCACAATTCTGTGACTCATTATATACAAGTTTGACAGCTTGGATGTGCAGTTCCAGGGTTTAGTCATCAGCATTTCATAGTACCTTGTTGATTATATCATGGAATTTTGATGATGTTTGCAGGTGCTTGAGCTAAAAAACTCTCCCATGTTTTGAAAACCTGTTCCCAAGTTTCTTGTTGTAACTCTGTCATAATTGCCCAAAAAAATGCACTGCTCACTAACTACAACTGTGAATTTATTCTTGAAATCCCCAATGGCAGAAAAACGAAAAAAATAATCACCACTTGAGATCAGCTGATGAGGAAATGGATGCAAAAAATACTAATAATTTGTTCAAGAAGTTGTAATGAAGTAGAGTTTATATGGAGGCGACTGTGAGACATCAAGTCTAGAAAACTGCTGTAAGAACTAAGATGTCAGAATTTCTGAAAAATAGGGCTTTAATTCAATTTAACTTAAAATATTTATTAGTCATATAAGCGGTCTCAGGCAATGCTAGGGAAGCAGAGGGAGGAAGACATGCTCCCCAACTTTAAGGAGCTTTTAACTTCTCAGAAGCGTGTACATAATATCTAGAGTAAATTCAGACCATCGTAAACACCAGTTCCCCTGGCCACACCCTAAGTCTTGTGAAATCGTTCCACTTCTAACATTTAAATTCTAATATGAAAGTTTTAAGCCCACAACCTACTCTCATTCCACAAATCTCATTCCTCTGCTTCTAAAACATATGTCTTTGACTTCATTGAGACCTCCAGATTCTTATATCCTGCATTTCTTCAGAATTAATCACCCAGGGAATCTATTCCTCACTTCCTTTCCTTTCCAGAACATACTCTATAGTCTAACTCTTTGGATATTCTTGTTCATATCCACCTTCACGTTATTCTAGGTTCCTCTGGAATTCGCCGATAATCATCTATTTTTACATTTGTGGGCTTAGTATTTACCACCATCCTCTTAGATCACTCAACAAAATTTGAAACACACATCTTTTCTTCTTGAAACTCCATTTTGCTTTCATTCATTTATTTATTACTTCAAAAATATTTATTGAGCACTATCATATGCTAGGTTCCAAGAATGCAATTTTGATTAAAAAAAAACAACAATAACGTACTTCCTATTCTCATGAACATAACGGTCTCATGGTGAGGAGAGAGAGTAACAATCACACACAAACATGTAAACTCACAACTGTGATAACTGCAAAGGAGAAGATGTGCAAGGCTCTGAGAGCTCCTTATAAATAGAACGTGGTATGAGGTGAGACTGGAGTAGGCAGTGTCAAACAATTCAGGACCTTGAGCCCAGACTAAGGACTTTTGTTCCCCTTTATTCCAAAAGTCATTGAAAGTTTTTAAAAGAGATTTATATGCTCAAGTTTGCTCTTGGAAATACTTTTTTCCCAGCACTAATGTAGTAAACAGAATGGCCAGAATGGATGCAGATCTGTTAGGAAGTTAAAACAGTAATCCAGATGAGGCACAACAATCACTTGGCTAAGATAGCAGTGGTCAAGATGGAGAGAAGGGAATGAATTTGAGAGATATTTAAGATGTAAAATCAGTAGAACTTGGTGATGGATTGGAAATGGAAGGTTAAGAAGAAAAAGATGTCAATAATATCTCTGCGGCTTCTGTCTTGAACAACTACATAGATGGTGGGCTTGTTGCCTGGGAAGTGGACATTGGTCAAAATGAAAGGACCGTTTCTGAGAGAAAGAACATGAGTTTTCAACACACTGAGTTTGAGCTGTATTTGAAATTTCCAAGAGGACATGTCAAGAGGCATTTGGATGCATAACTGTGAAGGTCAGAAAAAGAAAAGGCCTGCACTGGATACATCTACCTGTAGGTTGTTATTGCATGAGATCAATCTAGAGACTATACGTAGGGAAGAGGGATGTAGGAACAAGTCTCGTGAAACAATGCCTCGAATGGGTGGTTAGAGAAGAATATGCCTGCAAAGAAACAGAAAAGTAAGAGCCAGAGAGTTGGAAAAGTAATCAGGAGAATGTGCTCTTCCTACTTTTCTCCCATCTTCAGGACTCTTCTAGAATTTTTTCATCTTGAAATGCCTCCTTTGAATTAAATTACATTGGGCCTAACCAGCTCTAAAACTTTGAAGCACCTTTTCTGTCTCTTTTGCTAACTCTTCTTTCTCTTTACCAAGCAAATGTAAACATGCAAGTTCTCTCTTCAGACATTTTTGTGTCTTTCTCTTCATGCTCTAAGTGATTTCCTCCATTTATGCCATTTCATTGATACCTTTAAACTGACAACTTTCACATATATGTCGCTAATCCTTTCCTCTCTACCTGTATTCAGATGGACACAACATTATCTCTTCTATTTCTAAAAGGTTAATTATGAAGCTTAAAATATTTTCACTTTTTATTATAAAATAAAGTCCTGCTGATGATAAAATATAGAAATGGATTAGAAGAAATATGAAATGAAACATACAATTTCTTCTCCAGTAAACAGACTTTTGTGAATATTTGCAGAAAATTTCTATGCCTATTTAGAAATGTGTGTACCAACATATATTTTTATACAAAAGTGTGTGCACACTGTTTTACATCTTGGTTTTTAAATTTACTATAACTTGGACATCTTTCCATGTTAGTATATAAAGATCTGTCTCATTTTTTAATTCCACTATACAAACGCACCCTACTTTATTTAACAACTTCTGTTCTGATACACATTTGAGTTGTTACCAATTTTTCACTCTTACAACAATAATGCGATGAACATCCTTGTATGTGTACTTTTAGCAATTGTACCAGTGTATCTGGGGCTGAATTCCGAGAACAGAAATTGTTGCATCAAAGTGTATGTATATTTAAATTTTTGTTACCTATTGTCAAATTGTCTTCCCAAAACATTCTACTAATTTGCACTTCCACTTTCAATCAAGGAGATAATTTCCCATTTTCCTATTTTCTAGGCAGCGGTGGGTATTATCCAATGTGTTTGTTATCAAATACTAATTTAATAATAAAATATTTTTATTTGTTTTTGTCGCTGTTGTTATTTATGTATCTAGTTCTGACTAAGGTTGATCATCTTTTCTTCTGCCTATTATGTCTTTTTAAGTGAAAGTCCTATTTGTGTCCTTTGCCTATTTTTCTTTTGGGTTATCAATTTTTTCTTCAAATTTGCAAGAGCACATTATATATTATGGGAACTGGACTTTGTTACACACGTAAAAAATCTCTTTCTTCTAGCTTATTACTTTTTTTCTTTGTTTATGCTTATTTGCTATATATATGTTCTCATTTTTTTTTTTTTTAATTTTTTGTTTATTGCAGTAACATTGGTTTACAACATTGTAAAAATTTCAGGTGTACATCACTACACCTCCACTTCTGCACAGATTACATCATGTTCACCACCAAAACACCAACTACAACCCATCACCACACACATGTACCGAACCATCCCCCTCCCCCGCTCCCCCCCGGCAACCACCAATCCAATCTCTGTCCCCATGTGTTTGTTTATTGTTGTTATTATCCACTACTTAATGAAGGAAATCATACGGTATTTGACCTTCTCCCTCTGACTTATTTCACTTTGCATTATACCCTCAATGTCCATCCATGTTGTCACAAATGGCTGGATTTCATCGTTTCTTATGGCTGTGTAGTATTCCATTGTGTATATATACCACAGCTTCTTTATCCATTCGTCCCTTGATGGGCACTTAGGTTGCTTCCAAGTCTTGGCTATTGTGAATAATGCTGCAATGAACACAGGGGTGCATGTACCTTTACAAATTGGTGTTTTCAAGTTCTTTGGATAAATACCCAACAGTGGAATAGCTAGATTATATGGTAGTTCTAACCTTGATTTTTTGAGGAATCTCCATACAGTTTTCCATAGTGGCTGCACCAGTTTGCACTCCCACCAGCAGTGTATGAGAGTTCCCTTCTCTCCACATCCTCTCCAACACACGTTGTTTCCTGTCTTGTTAATTATAGCCATTCTGACGGGCGTGAGGTGATATCTCATTGTAGTTTTGATTTGCATTTCCCTGATAGTTAGTGATTTTGAACATCTTTTCATGTGTCTGTTGGCCATCTGTATATCTTCTTTAGAGAAATCTCTGTTCAGGTCTTTTGCCCATTTTTTACTTGGATTGGTAGTTTTTTTGTTGTTGACATGCATGAGTTCTTTATATATTTTGGAGATTAAGCCCTTATCAGATGTATGGTTTGCAAATATCTTCTCCCAATTGTTAGGTTGTCTTTTTGTTTTGTTGATGGTTTCCTTTGCTGTGCAGAAGCTTTTTAGTTTGATGTAGTCCCACTTGTTTATTTTTTCTATTGTTTCTCTTGCCCCGTCAGACATGGTGCTTGAAAATATGTTGCTAAGACCGATGTCGAAGAGCGTACTGCCTATGTTTTCTTCTAGAACTTTCACAGTTTCAGGTCTTACATTCAAGTCTTTAATCCATTTGGAGTTAATTTTTGTGTATGGTGTAAGATAAGGGTCTACTTTCATTTTTTTGCATGTGGCTGTCCAGTTTTCCCAACACCATTTGTTGAAGAGACTTTCTTTTCCCCATTGTATATTCTTGGATCCCTTGTCAAAGATTAGCTGTCCATAGATGTGTGGGTTTATTTCTGGGCTTTCAATTCTATTCCATTGATCTGTGTGTCTGTTTTTGTGCCAGTACCATACTGTTTTGGTTACTATAGCTTTGTAGTATATTTTGAAATCAGGGAGTGTGATACCTCCAGCTTTGTTCTTTTTTCTCAGGATTTCTTTAGCTATTCGGGGTCTTTTGTTGTTCCATATAAATTTTAGGATTCTTTGTGCTATTTCTGTGAAAAATGTTGTTGGAACTTTGATAGGGATTGCATTGAATCTATAGATGGCTTTAGGAAGTATGGACATCTTAACTATGTTAATTCTTCCAATCCAAGAGCACGGAATATCTTTCCATTTCTTTGTGTCTTCTTCAATTTCCTTCAGAAATGTTTTATAGTTTTTGGTGTACAGATCTTTCACCTCTTTGGTTAAGTTTATTCCTAGGTATTTTATTCTTTTTGTTGCAATTGTAAATGGGATGGTATTCTTAATTTCTCTTTCTGCTACTTCGTTGTTAGTGTACAGAAATGCAACTGATTTTTGTAGGTTGATTTTGTATCCTGCAACTTTACCATATTCGTTTACTACATCTAAAAGTTTTCTGGTGGATTCTTTAGGGTTTTCTATATATAAAATCATGTCATCTGCAAATAGTGACAGTTTCACTTCTTCCTTTCCAATTTGGATCCCTTTTATTTCTTTCTCTTGCCTGATTGCTCTGGCTAGGACTTCCAGTACTATGTTAAATAGGAGTGGTGAGAGTGGGCATCCTTGTCTGGTTCCTGTTCTTAGAGGGATAGCTTTCAGTTTTTCACCATCGAGGATGATATTAGCTGCGGGTTTGTCATATATGGTCTTTATTATGTTGAGGTACTTTCCTTCTATACCCATTTTATTCAGAGTTTTTATCATAAATGGATGCTGTATCTTGTCAAATGCTTTCTCTGCATCTATTGAGATGATCATGTGATTTTTATTCTTCATTTTCTTAATGTGGTGTATTACGTTGATTGATTTGCGAATGTTAAACCATCCCTGCATACCTGGAATAAATCCCATTTGATCATGGTGTATAATCTTTTTAACGTATTGTTGTATGCGATTTGCTAGTATTTTGTTGAGGATTTTTGCATCGATGTTCATCAGTGATATTGGCCTGTAATTTTCTTTTTTTGTGTTGTCCTTGTCTGGTTTTGGTATCAGGGTAATGTCAGCTTCATAGAATGAGTTAGGGAGCTTCCCCCCCTCCTCAATTTTTTGGAAGAGTTTGAGAAGGATAGGTATTAAGTCTTCTTTGAATGTTTGGTAGAATTCACCAGGGAAGCCATCTGGTCCTGGACTTTTATTTTTGGGGAGGTTTTTGATTACTGTTTCGATCTCCTTACTGGTGACTGTTTTCATTTTGATGTTGCTAAAATTTATCAGTTTTTACTCTCTGGGTTCTAGATTTAGACAGATGTTCCCCCACTTTAAGGTATTTAAATTTTTACTCAGTTCTTTTCTTCTATGACTGGCTTCCTTTATATTTAAATCTTTTCTCCACTTGGAATTATTTTGGGTATTAGGAGTAGGTTAATTTTGTTTTTGGTGGCTAGCCACGTGCCTCAACACCATCTTTTTGAATTATGTACATTTTCCTCAGTGATTTGAAAAGCCACCTGTATTTCAGACTAGAGATATTTTCTTTACCCATACATTAAATCTGTCCTGGAATCCTTAATCCATTTTGTTGATCTTTTAATCCATTTTCCAATTCCAAGTTGTGTTCATTATTATAGTGTTACAATGTTTAATATCATCAGGCTTGACTTCACTCTTTATTATACTTTTCATATACTAGAATTTTCATTTCTCTTCTTATTTGTTATTCCATATGAATATAAAATCATGTTGTCAAGTTTCACAAAAAAAGGATTTTTAGCGTCTCTTTATCATATTGCATCTTTCTGTATGAAAACTAGGTATGTATTTCTCTTGATTCATATCTTCATGTCCCTTAGGAAAGCTTTAAAGTTTTCATCATGCAGGTTCAACACATTTCTTCTCAGCTCCGTTATGAGGTAGTTTATATTTACAGTTGCTACTACTATGCATGGGATACATTTCTTTCATTATATTCCATAACTGATAATTATTTAGATTACTAAATTTTGTTTATTAATTGGGTACTCAGCCACTTTAATACATTTTCATGTTGTTTGTAATAATTTTTAATTGATTCTCTTGGAATTCCCATGTAGAAAAGTTTACGATCTGTGAATAACGTAAGTTTAACTTCTTTGCAGTATTTTTATTTGCAAAATAAATTTTTCTGGAATATTAATATTCCAGAAAATATTAAGTAATGCAGTAATGGGATCTTTTGCTCAATTTTAATAAAAATATGTTTACCATTTTGACACTGAGCATAAGGGTAGATTTTTATATGATACATCATTTTTATAAAGTTAGTGACCATTCCATTTCTTTATATTTCATTCTTTCACTTAAAAATAGACAACGAATTATATCAAGATTTTTAAAGCACATGTGGAAGTTTTTTTGTTTGTTTGTTTTTGTGTGTGTGTGAGGAAGACTGGCCCTGGGCTAACATCCATGCCCATCTTCCTCCACTTTATATGGGACGCTGCCACAGCATGGCCTGACAAATGGTGCCTCGGTGCGCTCCCGGGATCCTAACCGGCGAACCACGGACCGCCCAGCGGAGCGTGTGCACTTAACCGTTTGCGCCACCAGGCCAGCCCCTGGAAGTTATTTTTTAAGTTGAGCTATTACAATTGTTAAACACTGTAACAGGTTTTTCTAACACTGAAGCACCTTGCATTCCTAGAGAGAATTTCAATTGGTCATGACTTATTCTTTTAATGTGCTCCCCAAATTCATATGTCAATATATTATTTCAAATTTCAGCAATTATATTAGTGAATAAGATTGTTCCATTTGGTTTTGTTGTTGTTGTAGCTTTCTGTTTTTGTTGCGTTTGTCTAATTTGTTTTCAGAATCATATTTTTATAGTCTGTCAATGACTAATGAGATAAATGAAAGTCTCTTCATTCTATTTCTCCTTCATTTTTTTCCTTTGAGCATGTTATGCTGTTCTACTTGATGCAAAAATATTCATGACAAGTACATCTTCACCATATTTAATTATAGTCTTTTAAAAATTTTGCCTTCAATTAAACTTTATTTTATCAATAATTTATAATGCTACTTTTGCTTTTTGTTTTCTGTACCTTGGTGCTAAACATATTTAGAAAAATGCACATTTAAAACATGATATTGTTGGGGCTGGCCCAGTGGCGCAGCGGTTAATTGCTTGTGCTCCGCTTCCGTGGCCTGAGGGTTCACAGGTTTGGATCCTGGGCGCGCACCAACGCACTGCTTGTCAAGCCATGCTGTGGCGGCGTCCCACATAAAGTAGAGGAAGATGGGCATGATGTTAGCCCAGGGCCAGTCTTCCTCAGCAAAAAAAGAGGAGGATTGGCATCGAATGTTAGCTCAGGGCTGATCTTCCTCACGAAAAAAAAAAAGAAAAGAAAACATGATATTGTCTAGAATTTAAAATGCCCCGAATCAAATTTTTTCAATAAGCCCATAAATCGTCCTCTATTGCTATTCTTCATTGCCATTGGATGTTCTATGATCCTAAGACTCAAACACTGTGTTTAGTTTTGATGTCTCTTTAATTTCCTTTAATTAAGACAATCCCCCACTATATTTTGTTTATCATAACATTAACATTTTTGAAGGATGCAGACCACTTTAATATAGAATATTTCAAAATTGAGATTTTTTTCTTGTTTTCTCATTCAAAGATGCAGGTTAAAATTTTGAGTAAGAATACTGCATGGGTGACACTGTATAGTTTTTATTGCATCATGCAAGGAGGCGCATATTGTCAGCTTGTCCCAGTATTGGCAGTGCTTAGTTTGATCAATTGATGAGAGACGATGCCTGGTTTTCAAACAAAACTTCACTCAATAGTATTAACACCCATTGGTGACCTTTACTGGAATCAGTTATTACGTCACTGGGTACGATATTAAAAGTTTCTAATTTTACTATTTTTTTCTATATTTATTAGCTAGCTATATAGCTAGCTCTTCTAAAAAGAAGAGCTTAGTCTCCATCAGCACCCTTTTGAGGAACACTGTGGACACATGTATTCTTTTTTATTCAATGTGTCATAGCTCATTAGCATCATTATCCTTTTTGATGATTTTTGCTTCAAAGACACTGAAACTATGATGCTACAGGAGAAGTCTTTGTTATTAGGAGATACAGACAGTAGTATTTAGGAATGAAGTGTCATGATATATGCAACTTACTTTCAAATTATTCAAAATATACCCCCAAAAAGTATGTGTACATAAAGAGAGAGTTAATGTGGCAAAATGTTAAGAAATTGTAAATCTGGATGGAGATTTGAATTTTTTTAAGTAGAAAAAGAGAAAAACAAAGCATAAACAAAATGTTAAAAACTGATCAGTTCTTACAGCAAAACCTCAGATAGATTCCTTTTTCTTCCATTGCACCTAATTTCAAAAGGAAGGAGGTGTTTCCCTCCATCCCCCATCACCCTATTCCTCCACCCACATCGAATCTGCCATCTGGTACTGTCTATTTTACCTCCATCACACTTCTATCTCCTTTTTCCTTCCCACTGAAACCACACTATTTCAGGTTCATTACCTAAAAAATAATGGTGGCCTCCAAATTCATCTTTCTCTCTCAACTGTCTCTTCTCTATCCATACATCACAAAGCTTCCAGGACAAATTCCTAAAGCACAACTTTGACTAGGTCCATAGCTTGCTGGAAATTCCACAGGGGTTCTTTGTCTGCCATAGAATATCATCCAAATTCCTCAGCAGGGCATTCAAAGTCCTCCACATTCTATTAACTCACTAGCCCTGCTACCTCTCACAAACAGTACACTCAGGTCCAAACTGATTCCTTTTTTGGCCTGATAAACACATATTCCTTTCTGCCTTCTTTCCCATCTATACCTTCATTTGTTGAGAGTGTAGTCATCCCGAAAATTTCAAAATCTACCTCTTCCGTGACATGTTCTCCAATTCCCTTAATGTGGAAATTATTTCCCTTTTGCAGGGTTCATAAAACGCTATAGGCCTTTCCTATAGCACATACATCAATGTGCCTTGTAGTAGAGACAGGCCTCATCACTCCTTTGAGATCAGGTTAAGATTATAGCTTTCTTAAAGACAGAAACTTCTATTACCTATTTTTATCTCTCCTGACAAATAGCACATACCCCAGCAGGGCTCAAAAAATGTTGATGGTACTGAAATTTGAAAACCGCAGTCCATAACGGTTTCTGAAAATGATCTTTTTACCTGCTTATCGACTATACACACACCCCTAAATGGAAAATATTCTAGACAAATATCATTCAATATATTACCCTGAAACATATTGGTATCATCTTCAAATATGAAGATGTCTTCAAATATGAAAGACAATGGTAGAAAATCTTAAGACTGTGGAGGTGATTGCTTCTTATTTCCACCAGAGACAGTAAATCACCGAGAGACATAAATTTGTCACTGAGCGGTTGCAATATAAAGACCTTTTGATCTGGGAGGAAATATGGAGTTATTGTGATTTCTTGAGGAGATGCATGACATAAGGAAAGCAATGTTTCAGAAACATTATTCTGGAAAATGACTATAAAGTGGATTAAAAGAGAAGAGTGCAGAGGTGCAATTAGAAGAGTGGCACAGCAATGCCAGGTGAAGAGGGCCTGGAGAGGATGGATCCACAGCAGCAGAAATGAAGACAGAGGGGGCCGGCCCGGTGGTGTAGTGGTTAAGTTTGCGCACTCCACTTCAACAGCCCAGGGTTCACAGGTTTGCAGGTTCAGATCCTGGGCACAGACCTATGCACTGCTCATCAAGCCATGCTATGGCAGGCATCCCACATATAAAACAGAGGACGATGGGCACAGATGTTAGCTCAGGACCAATCTTCCTCAGCAAAAAGAGGAAGATTGGCAGCGGATGTTAGCTCAGGGCTAATCTTCCTAACCAAAAAATGAAGATAAATTTGAAAGCACAACATGAGTTGACTTAGGTAAGCTACAAAGAAAAGAAGAAAACAAGCGTTTTAGAAATCAATTCTATTATGTCATAAAAGTGTTCCCTTTAACATTATAAGATTTCTCTGACATCACCTCCGACAAAACTGGGCTATGGGTTCCCAAGCACTCTATGCAGGCTTCCATTTAGCAGGTTGGAAAAAAAGTCTGTTCTTTCTCATTCCAGCTAGCCTGGAGCCACTTGAAGGCAAGGACCGTGGTGTATCCACCTTTGTAACTCCAGTACCTGGTAAAGGGCAAGGCATATAGTAGGCCAAAGAAAAAACTGGTGTAGTACTGAATTGATGATAATTTATTATAAGTAAAAGGAAGGACTGAATTTGCAGATGAAATCCAAAGAGTACACTGGGGTGTTGGCTAATACACACAGACGTGTGAGTAGGACAGTCTTCCAGAAGGGAGTAGTAATACTTCTATTTCAGTATGTTTGCAGCTACAATGTAACCTCTTTAAGGGCTGAGTTCAAAAGTATTTTGAATGTTCCACAGCACCTAGCAGAATAATGCACCTGCAGTAGATGCTCAATTAGAATTATTTTTTAATTTTTTAAAAGAACAGACAATAATAATTTAGTCTCTTTCATCACTCTTATTTTATCATAAAATATTTAAGTATTAAGATAGAATCCAAGGTTCCCAAAATCATTTAAGATTTTCCCCTACTCATGAATATTCTTTCTATGTAGAGAAAAGTACATACAGTTGTGATGCTGTTGAACTGTCAATCTAGAATTGACTAGAGAAAAATAAAATTAAAGTTTTCCTTAGATCTGGTTTAAAAGAAAGGAAAAAGAGTTAGGCCATAGATTAATCCAGCCAATTAAACAAAGTCTTTCTGAAAATATAAAACTAAAAATATAATTTGATTATAAAGATGTATCTTTCCCTCAGTGATTAATTGCTTTAATTTTATGGGTTACTTTTAGTCATCATGATTTCTGTTCACACTCTTTAGATCAATCTTGTAGACTCTCCTAAGATCAACTAATTTACTATTACAAACTATAATCTATTCATCTAATGCAGAGGTCAGCATACTTTTTCTGTAAAGGGCCAGATAAGTAATTATTTTAGGCTTTGCAGGCCACGTGGTCTCTGTCGTAACTACTCAGCTCTGCTGTTGTAGAGAGGAAGTAGCCATAGACAATACATAAGCAAATGAGTATGGTTGTGTTCCAGTAAAATAACAAAAAATGCAGTGGGCCATATTTGGCCCATGGCTATAATTTGCCAACCCCTACTTTAGTCCATTATTTTAAATTTCATTAAGAAAATTCTTACATATACAGAAAAGCAAAGAGAAAACCATATACTATCAGACTTAACAATTGTTAACATTTTGCCTTATGTACTTCATCTATTTTATTGCTGAGTTACCATAAAGAAAATTTCTGTCACCATGAGATTTTGCCCCTACATATTTTGACATGTATCTTCAAAAAGAAAGACATATTATGGGGCCGGCCCCGTGGCATAGCGGTTAAGTTTGCACATTCTGATTCGGTGGCACTGGGTTCACAGGTTAGGATCCCAGGGGCGGACCGATGCACTGCTTGTCAAGCCATGGTATGGCGGCGTCCCATATAAAATAGAGGAAAATGGGCACGGATGTTAGCCCAGGGCCAATCTTCCTCAGGGAAAAGAGGAAGATTGGCAATGGATGTTAGCTCAGGGCTAATCTTCCTCACCAAAAAGAAAAGACATATTACTATGTAACATAATAAAATTGATAATAATTCCCTAACAGCCCATATTTAAATTTCTCCAAATAACCCCAAAATTATTTCTATTGCTGTTTTGTTTAAATCAGGAATCCAGTTAAGGATCAGGCATTGCATCTGATTGTTATATATTAAAGGAAAAGTGTCTTTTAATCTAAAACAGCAGCCTCCATCCCCTCCACTTTTTTATGTGACTCATTGAGGAATAGTCTGATTTTAAACAGTGTGAGCAAGATCTAGAATCAATACATGCCATAGGAACACTAATATAGAAGCAAAGACAAAAATTTTTGTTTATATTATCCTTAACATATTTACTTCAATTTCTTCTCTATTTTAGGATTTACTTTTATGTTTTATTTATTTTTTAAAGAATTTGCAGCGCTGATTATGGTAATTTCAACAGAGATATGAAACCAGAGATTCACATATAACATAAAAGCTTATTTCAAAGGATTTCTCTGAAATATGAGAGTCTAGGCTGTGGGTGCTGTGTAAATGAAGGAATATAGAATAGTCAGTTATCTTAATTAGGCTTAAAAAATTCTAGATCAGTGGAATCCACCACCTTTAGTGAAAGATGCTGATTATTTTGTCTTTCAAGAAGATATTACAGTATCCCAAGCTGTACACAAATATAGAAATATAGACACTGGGGGTGACATTCTAGAGTTTACAGTGCCTTATGAGAGAGAGGAAAATCCTTTCTCAGGGGAGTTTTGATCCTTTTGAGAAAATTTCAGCTTACCAGGGAACTTCCAAACAGAAAAATCAACCCAAATTTCATAAAATTTCCACGAAATGAGAACTGTTGGTAATACGTGGAGGTACACACACGAAACAATGTTCAGAGAAGAAACAGAGTGCAGTGATACCAGATAGAAGAAGCAACCTTGTATAGCACAGTGATGCGACAGTGTGGTGTGAGGTTACAGATTAGGTGGCTGGAAGAAAGAATTGAGAAAATGTAAATATAGAAATGAGAGGGGTTTGTGTTGCCCATGTTTTAAAATAACTCATGGGCATTAGGACAGAGGATCAGTAAGGTGTCAGGAAAAGGCACTGGGCCAACTGAGATAATAGGAGTACATAAAGGAAAGAGACTCAAAAGGTGCCAGCTGGAAACTGGAACAAAGCTCGAGTTCCCTCAGTTGAGAAATGGAACAGGATAGATTTAATTAAAGGGAGTTGAATTTATAAAGAACAGAAGGAGTTAAGGCGCAGAAAAAGATAGAAGATAATAAAAGCACTGTGCAATATGGTAATCACTGGTCAAATGTAGTTATTTAAATTTAAATTAACTAAAATTAAATAAAGTTAAAAATTCTGTTCCTCAGCCATATTAGTAGTCAATTCTCAATAGCCACATATGGTTAGTGGCTACCATATTGGAAAACACAAATAGAGAACATTTCCACATTTCAGAACAGGACAATAAAATGATTAAGAAAGAGAAAAAGGCAAGAAAAGAGGTTAAGAAGAAAGAATGGTGATTCATAAACTCCATTTCCCACTTGTGCTTAATGTCACTAGTTCTCATGTGACAGTCAAGACAGCCACTGCTCTGCAACATTGGGATTCTGCCACACCTCCTCTCCAGAAACGTGCTGGAGAAGTTGCTGACTAAGGAATGCTCTAGTTGGTTAGGATGGTTGGAGCAGGCCATTGAGTTAGGGGTGGAACCAAGGTCAGGCTTGAGGAAGAGTCATTCAATGGATGAAGAGGGCCTGTGCACACCCTAGCGCCATACCTAGAACTCAAGGGGGATAAACATTCACTTGCCACTGGAAAGCTCCAAGAGTAGGTTCTTTCATCTCTGGTGCCCAATGAGTCTTCAGTCATTCACAGTCATACAATCTTATACTAATATATTGCTCAAAATAAGTCATAGGATCACACTCACATTCTGTCTTACTTGACTCATGAGAAATTTGGCCTGACCATCTCCTTTTGTTTTACTTATTCACATCAACCAATTCCTATCATAAGCATTCTTATTCATTGCAAGTAAATATAGGCAGCCTATCTACTTCCCTCTAACCTCCATTATGTACGGCGTGAAATTTCAAACTACTGTTGAGTAACCTTTGCCACACACCTGTAGTAAAATGACAGCATTCTGTAGAACCTCTGACCTTCAGAGATATCCTTCCTTTCTGGGTCATTTTAAGCATCCTTTTGACCATAATCAACCTCTTATCAGATTGGTCTCTTATTCCAGACTGCCATTTCCAACTCCATAGACTTCCTGCCACTCACAATATTTATACCAGACATTGCCAAGTGAAGAGATGATATCCCAAGAACACTTTCAAATGCTGCCTTGTAAGAGTCACTATTTATTTTCACAAACCTCAGGGCTGCTCAGTTTGTCATTTGCATGTGTGGGCAGCCATCTCTTCAGTGTGTTCCCCATGTTCTAATTGGCTCACTATCCAGATTCTTGGCTCTGTACTTGGGAATTGTCATTGACTTTTAACCCACCTCACCTGAAGAGCAGCTTTCTGGTTTCCATTAGTATTTCAGGCATTGATCCTCATTTTAAAAACTATTAACAGGATTTTAATTGGTGGTTTTGATTGTTTACTTTTCATCTGGCTTGGTGATATTTTAAATTTTGTTTTACTGATTTTGCAAAGAGCAGAACTTTAAAGAGAGAAAAATAATTGGGGAGAGAAGATACTCATTTAGAGAAGTAGAGGCTTCCCTGGTCTTAGGCTGATCACTTAAAGGGAATCGTGACTTGTACAGAGGACCTTATAATTGTAAGTATCATAGTTTTGCTTGTTTGAATTAATGCTATATACACAATGGATACTACTCAGCCATAAGAAACGATGAAATCCAGCCATTTGTGACATCATGGATGGACATTGAGGGTATAATGCAAAGTGAAATAAGTCAGAGGGAGAAGGTCAAATACTGTATGATTTCCTTCATTAAGTAGTAGATAATAACAACAATAAACAAACATAGGGACAGAGATTGGATTGGTGGTTACCAGAGGGGAAGGGGGGAGGGAGGAGGGTGAAAGGGATAATTCGGTACATGTGTGTGGTGATGGGTTGTAATTAGTATTTTGGTGGTGAACATGATGTAATCTATGCAGAAATAGAAGTACAATGATGTACACCTGAAATTTTTACAATGTTATAAACCAATGTTACTGCAATAAACAAAAAATTAAAAAAAATAAAAATAAAAATAAAAAAATAAAAAAAATCCTCACTCTTAACATTAGCAAATTTTCTGTCTCTTAAACAACTTCGAAAATAACTGACTAGTTCCTAACATCCACTGAAATGGAAAGTTTGTAATTTTCTACTGTGACCTGAGGGTCTGGCTCTGAGCATGGGCGGGAGAATCCCCTTTGAATAATATAAGCCTGACTACACTTGCCTTTTTAATATGGGAAGAAGCCAAACAACCTGTAAAAAAAGCATAAGGTGAAAAGTCCTTATCAATTGCGTAAGTCCCCATAATTCTGATCATTTTAAATGCCTGTCACTGAAAACCTTCTGTAAAGGAGTGAATCTTTCAGGACCCACAGAGAGCTGCCTTTCAGCTGGAAGGGTGTGTCCTTAAGCTTTTACCTGGGAGCAATGATGATCTTGTCAAGCATTTTAGTGAGACCAGCCCAAGTTTTTAGGGTGGGGATCTAGACTGGTTATACGTACCTTCAGTCCTTCTCCCAGAGAAGGCAGAAACACCTCAAAGCCTGCATGTAAGAACATCTACTGAGAAATTATTTTAATCAGACACCAGCTGAGTGGGGGAAAGAAAAAGAACAGAGAAGAACAAACAAAACTCCCTTGGTCTTGGATGTAAGAGAACTCGGCAGCGATGGACTGGCACTTCTTCAGAACAGCGGCAGTGCTGTTCGTTTTCTTGGTAAGTGGAGTCTGTTAAAAACCCTTCATAATCATTCACATTGTAAACAAGTGAGAACTTTTTAGAAAATGTTATTTAGTGTTATTTCTAGCCTAAACCCATTAAAAGTTTATGTTAATGATGAGGTGATTTTATGAACTAGATTTTTAAATAGTGTTTCTCTCTTTAATTGAAGACTCGAGATCATATTAATGCGTCAGTGTTAACTCATCGTATCACATCTCTGACATGGAAGTCATTGCTAAGTCATGCCAGGAAAATATTGAATTAAGAAAAGTCGTATCACTGCTTAACGGCACTTTGATTTTCAAATTCTTTTTTGCAGATGGGCTTTTAAACTAATAATATCACAGGTGTGTCCTGATTTTTAACCTAACCAATTTTCCATTCTTTTGTTATCTTTGCTGGTAGATTTGCTGTAATTTTTAAAACATAAAAATAGTATCCGTATAAATTAAAATCATAGCAGTTTGTGACTGGCCTCACTATCCAAACAATCTCATCGGTTCCATATGTAGTTGAGAGCCATATCACTAATATCGAAAGTCCCACATTGCTAAACTCTGATTTTAATTAAAACAACATTTTTTTATTTCAAATAAAATGGTGGTATGGGAGATTTATAAATGATATAGTAGGTGAAGGAATGGCTATGACTAAGGAGTAAGTATAATTATTAAGATACTGGCTCTTACTACCGGAAAATCAGTAACGATGGTGATACAAATATCAAGTTGTACATTTGATGGTGAGACAAATGTAATGAAATGCTTTCTCATTGTCCCCCTTGTACGTCATTAGTTTTGTCTTTTTAGAGATAATACTAAGTGCAACACCACTGTGTTGCATCAATTTCACTTGTGTTGAAAATTTTTAAATCGTAGTCTCTCGCACAGCAAGGTTAATGTAATCTTTGGAGGCAAGTGCCTGTTAATCGCTCTCCAATTTGGCAGGATGTAGTGCTGTGGTTTATATTTGTTTCTACATGCTTAATTTTTGAACTGGATTGTTGAGTTTCTGTAATAACAAGTTAGATCTTCTTTGATTCAAGGTATGCTGGTTAGTTTGAATTCAGTTTATTAATTGAGAGAGGTCATAACCAGTAGGTTTAGTTATAAATAAGCATCAATAAGCTGGTAGCTTTAGTTCCAGGCTGTCCTTCAAACATTAGCCCTGTTCCATGGACTTTTTAATGGATCTTTAGGATCAGTTGATATCATAACTGGGGATGTGGCAGGGATTCATGAGCATTATACAGCACATCATTTGAACATAGGAGCATTTGTGTATTACGAAATAATCAAATACTTTTATTTTTAATTTCATATAAATTTGATCCATTAAGGCCTATTATAGTTACAATTGATTAAAGTTTATTCAGATGCTTATGTACTTTCACTGAATCTATAAAATACTTTATTTCTTTATTCTATTATTATTTCCAATTAATTACATCCCATAAAATTCCTTTAAACAGCCACTTTCTAATTAATCATTCTTCAGTAAAATATATCATTTTTTCAAAATCATGCATCCTCATTGAAACGTCTCTTTTTGTATAAAGGTTTCTGGGCATTTGTACTTTATTTTCCAAGTCTGGATATATTTTTTGTTTGTGGATTGTTTGTTGCCATATTTTACTCTGGAATCAATGGCAAGTTTCTCATACGCCTTATGAAAATTATTTCTCAAAGAACTTATTTTATTATAAATTAAAATGTTTCATTTTCACATTATTGTAACTTTTGTTGTAAAGCATTTTACTTTCTGAGGTTTGGAAAATAATAATTTATTTTTACTACTGATTTTACCAGATGATTTGAATAAATATCCTTTGGAGTCATCTGATCTATTTTTGCTTTAAAATACTTTTTTTTATTCTGAAAATTAACCACCACTAGAGCAAACTCTCCCACTTACCTTTCTGCTAGCCTTACTATGAATGTTTGCTTTAAAAAAAAAGAAAAAAAATCTGTGTAAAGTCTTTATATTCTTCTCTGCTCAAAGTGAAAATCTACATTAGGGAATATATTTGGACAATCTTGAAGACTTTTAAGACATTTAAACAGGTAGTGTCTTTATTAATGCAAATCCATTTGCAAGATGGGCAGCCATCTATTTACAAGTATGTTACGTGGTCTGCTGAATACACCTGAAGGTTTTAGACCTTGTTCAAATTAGTGAGTTAAATCAGGGAGAATAAGGCTGAAGAATCTGCTCTGACAGCAACCAAGATTGCCACATGACTATTCCATTATTTAGACAAGTGTCCTGGATAGACAATAGTTTACACCTCTTATAACATTGCAAGACAAATAAATATTATTGATTCTGCATTTCTTTTTCTTTTTTCTTTTTTTTTTTGTTTGTTTCCATGAAATTGGTATATGGGATGGGGAGGGGTTAGAGTGTATTCTAGGCCAGAGAACAATGTTACCTATGCACCAAATATAAGAAATCTCTGTAGATGGTTGTGACAATGGTATAAGGTATGCCCTAGTCATGGTAGGAAAGCAAAATACGACCAGTAGAATTTTTATAGTTCTATTGATTTCTAAAAATTACTTGCAACTTTGCCAGATCTATTAGTCAACTCAAATAAATACAAATCTCAATGTATCTTTTTCTATTAAGGCCAACTTCTGCAGCTTACACTCAAAGAACAAATAAACCTATCCTTATCTATTACCAAGAATGATCCAATTTCTTTAGTTCATCATACCAGCCTAGCTTTTCTTTTTTCCACGATTAATATTTCCTTTCCAAAAAAACCCCTCTGACCACCTGATAAACTAACTCCACGATTTGAACTTAGCTGAAATTATTTAGGCTATAGGCAGGAGTTTTTCAGAGTATTTCTCAGCACTCTGGCTAAAATACATAGAAAATAAAATATACTTTATTTCATAGTGCACTCACTTATTTGAACCGGACATCTTAATTCTCATAATTGTGTTCACTGATTCCTAAAGCAAGGAAGGACTAGCAAACTAGTACAGACCAAACAGAAGACAAGCAAAAGAGAGGATGTTTTATGCCTTCTTGTGCACATATTATAGTGACATATATGACAAATATTAGCATCTCAGTAAAATATTTTATAGAAAATGGAAGAGTATTTCTGTTTACCTGTTCAGTAGAATTTATAAATTGTATTTAAGCAAAATCATTTCCATTTATATGGTATTCTTAAAAGCTTTATTATTTCACTGCAGATTTAGAATCAGCATCTTCTTTCACCTTTGTGAAAATAGGGAGTTCAAATTTATCATTATTTAATTGGTTTGAGTTGCCACAGAGGAAAAACAATTTGCCATGCCTGATTTAGGTTATAGAAAAACCTAAAGCACTGGGAAATGCTGTCTGGATAAATCTGAAGGCTTGGCCCCTAAGAGACAAGATTCCCTTATTTAGCAAGGCTCAGGAATCAAGAAAAATGACACTTGTCTATACCTGGAGCATTTAATTTCAGATAACTCTTTCTCCACTATACATTCTTCAAGGACTTTGGTGCTGAGTATCCCTGTGTCCTGACAGGCGTTGCCTAACACAAAAGCTGGAAGCATGCTCGGCAATGCAGTTAGATTTATGATGCTCCCTTCAATGAGGGATCAGGGAATACCCTTACGGAATGCTGGGTCTACCACCCTTGCTGGTTCTGCTTGGCATGCAAATTCCTTTAATGGACTTAGGCAGGTCAAACTTTTTTAAATGCCATTGGCTGCTGATCCAGGCTCTCGACTGGTCTATAAGAATAGAGTGCAGCCTTATACACTTGTCTAATGAAAAACCGTATCTCCACAAATTAATGGCTGCCTGTTGCTCATAAAACTACTTAACTATAAGTTATATGCGGGCAGGTTCTGTGTCTGATTCACTTTTGAATCCTTCATAGTGCCTTACACAAATGCAAGATTGCTCAATAGACATCTAATCAAACAAAGTAGAGGCATCCGAGGAGAATTTTTGGATAGTTTATATTTCTTCTTCCCCACACACTCCAAAAAATAATCAAGGTATTAAACATGGAAATAATAATGTTGAATTTCCCTAACATTTATTTTTATGGTGTAGCATTACATTTACTTTACATTTTATCTAAGGCTTACCATAATACTTTTGGGGCTTAAGCCCTTTAAAAGTCTTCATCCAGTGTTGGATCCACATAATACACATTAGATATGTATTTGTCAAATGAACAAACAAACTAATGAACAAATAAGAGAAATCACCCTATCAAGGTGCTGTCAACTCCAGACTGATAGCTTTTGTCCAAGTAATATAAAGGAAAGACAAAAGAGGAAGTTTCTTAAAAAAAGCAAACTATTATATTTTAGCTTTGTCTCAAGTTCGTCTTTGTGTTGCATATAACAGTTAAATACATTAGAATTTGATGCCTAACAAAAACTGCCAAGTGACTGTGGAAGATCACCTCACAATTATTAAATGCAAGAGTTTTTCCTTATAAAAATTACCACTTTTAAAACAATTTTTATTATATGCAAAGAAATATAAACCTCAATATCAAGAGAAAAAAAGCTAAAAATAAAAAAACTAACAAGTATAGTTAGAGAATCATTGAAATTAGCATGAAATTTTGTGTCCTGTGGCTTTTTTTTTTTCCTTTTTTAATATGAGGATCAGTTCCTAAAATAGAGATGAAGGGAGGACTCATTGAGGATATACTTCAAGTAAATTATTCACTGCTTTCTTAGAATTTTTAGATTAGAAAGGGCTTTAGTCTCAAATACAGATGAGGAATTGGAGGCACAGAATGGCTATGTGGCTTACCCCAATGCCCATATGTGGTGAGCAACAGAGCTGAGATGTACTCAGTCAGCTTGACAACCCCTGTATTATCTCTAAGTGAATCTCCATCACAGCCTCCACAACATATATTCCCAACTTATTTCAGAATCCAAACTACTCCCTTAATTGCCAGAAAATAACCTTACCCTTACTCTAGAGCAAGGTCTAGATAATGAAGGACAATGTCCTTCAACCTCCCTGTGATAATCGATTGATTTTAATCTCCATCCTTCCTCTCTCCCTTCCCTTCTGCCTTCAAAGTCCTTTCTTTCTGCTTATTCCCTCCTGCTCTCTCCATCACAACACCTCCATCAAGTACTTTCTTTCTGAACCTCTTCTCTTTCAAATCAAAATCTCCTGCTTTCCTCTTTCTCCACCTTCAAAAATCCACATTTCCCTCTCCCAAAATATTTCCTTGGACACTACATCTAATTCTACTATCACATCTTTCTGTTTCCTTTTATCACCAAATTTCTTGAAAAAGCGACCATCTGGATGTACTCTTCCTCTTCATCTTATTACTCTATCCCTTTCAGTCAGGAAGGGCCTGTTCCACCCAACTGAAAGCATTTTCCTGAAGGTCACAGAAAACCTCAGAATCTCCGCAGGATTCACTCTGCTCAATATTTTTATAACATCTGACATCTGTTCACACCCCACCTTTCAATTCTCTCTCCCTTTGGCATCCATGACATTGCATTATATTTTCCTCCTGTTTCTCTGGGCACTTCTTTTCTATCTCTTTTTTTCTTTCTTGTTTATTGTCATTGTTCCCAGTTATGTAAATGTAAGAATTCCCCTAGTTTCATTCTCAACCACAGGCCATTTCTTTGCTGTATTTTCTACTTAGGGATTTCAAATTCTCCCATGATTTCAACTACCCTACCTGAGCAGATGTCCCTCAAATCTATATATCAGGCCTGAACTATTATTCATCATGCTGACACATAGTTCAAATTGCTGATTATCTTTACCTGGGCGTTTCCCTGGCATCTCAAACTCGATGTGTTCTAACCTGCTAAATTCTGCTACTGCCTTGCTCCCAATCTCCCAGTTGAAAACTGCCATCACCTGAGATTCTTCCCTCTCTTGACTCCCACATCCCGTTTGTTCTGAAGCCTTGTCAATTTCAACCGCATAGTCTCTCTCCCTTGATCTTTCCTGGTCTGTTCCCACTGTCACCGCTCTGGTTCAGCGCCTCCTCATCTCTGGCTTACCCCAATGCCCATATCCAGTGAGCAACAGAGCTGAGATGTGCTCAATTCGATGCAGAAGACTCGACTGCTCAGTGGCCTGTAATCGCTGCCTCTTCTCACTACTCCTATCTATTGTTGTCCGAGTAACCTTTTAAACCCACAATTTTATCATGCCTTTCCCACGATCAAAAAAAATCAATATTTTCCTACTGCACACAGAGATTTGATGTTAGAAGTGGAAAGGTAACTATATAATTTAGTCTGCAACTGTCATTTTACAAATGAGAAAAACCTGAGAGAATTGAGGAAGTACATTGAAAGTTTTCTGACTCTATCAAGTGTTATTTTTATCTCATTATTTTGGCCTTAAAAGTCCAAGAGTGACTGTTTTAGATTTTATTCTAGACTCTGAGCAAAAGACAATAAGGTTATGACAACACAACATAAATTTAAGCAGACTTGGCAGTTTTTTAATTACTAACCCAATTGAGAGCCTGACACTATGGTGAAAGCTATTTGGTCTTCTGCCTACGTTGCCTCTCATGGGAAAAAGAACGAGCCAGCTTCATGAAGTTGGAAGGTTTCTTAGTCATCCAGCATAGTTCAAAACAAACAGCAGCCGCCGACACTGCAGTGTGGTAAGGAAAGTGCAAGACAAACAATAGATGCATGCACAATTCTGTAGCTATGAAGAAATGGCTTCCAAACAGACAAACACACTCCCACTCACACCCACAAACAAATGAGAGAAAAAAGTACTCATGAGTTCACAAGTAGCAAGGAGTACACATTTGCATTAACACCATTTCAACTCTGTGCCCAAGAGGGACTCTACAATAACATTTCCATTACTTGTCCAAACCATGTGAACCATTTACTTTTCTTTTTTCCCTTAGTATTACTATTATTGCTGTTGTTATTATTGTATATAAACATTTCTAACCATAAGGATAATATGAGATTAGATTAAAATCAGAATGTTTTTGAATTCTCAAAGTTGTAATATCAATTCTTTTCAGTATATTTTTCTTAGTAATTTACTTGGGATAGACTATCTTATACTTTATTGTAAAACTCACACCTCTAGCACATATTTAGGATGAATTGTGTTAGATTGTATTTAGCCATAAATTAATATATAAACCTCAATTTCCTCATCTGTAAAATGGAGATAATTATAGTATTGATCACGTGTACTTGTGAAGATTGAATGCATAGATTTCTCTAAGCACATTGTCTAGTACTTGGTTATCATTCAGTGAATTGTAATGGTGATAATGATAATGGTTAACATTAAATATATACCATGAGTATATAATGCCTATAATAAAAAAGTTTATATTACTCATATTAACCATAAATATGAGTTATAAATAAATACATATTTTCTTGAATTATCAATTATGGCAATTTTTAAAAAATATGTACTTGGAGACTAAAATTTTATTTTTATTTAATAGTGAAATTGAAACTAACTATAAAAAGTAATTTGCTGTATTTTGAGATTACTATTATTAGTATTTTTTAAAGTGCAAACTAGAATTGTCTTTTATCAGTGATATAGAAAAAGTCTGTGATAACAGTTTTTATACTTTGCAATTCTGAAAAATTCAATTATAAGTTGAAAATTTCTTATTTAGGAATAAATAAAAACTAAGGATTTATGTCATCTTTAATTGATTGTAAGTGTAATTTAAAACTTAATAAACGCAAACTAGCCTTCAGAGCCACACCTAATTTTTTAGATAGATACTTTATAATGTCTTAAGTATATTGATATATTAAACTTAATATACGTCTGTGTTTTTAGAAACGCATTTGGATTTTAGAGAAAAGTAATATAAATTATCCTGAGTTTTTCCCTATAAATCATGTGTAAAGATCAGGCCAGAGCTGAAACCAGGCAGAGCTCTGTTTGACTAGCTCACTCATTTGCCAGAGAAATTGTTTAATTCAGGAGAAAAGACTAATGAAAGTTGCTTACCCAGCAATTTGTCCCTATACTCCTGCACTTTCTTCTGCTTGCTATGGAAGCATGCATTTATAGTATCTATTTCGTTTAGCGCTAACAATAAAACATCAACTATGATTTCATTTTTACATAAAGGAAAGTATTTGCTTTTTGTTTTAGAACTTTTTACTCTCACATCTCAAGGCAAGTGAAGAAAATTATCAACATTTTCAAGAATCCTAGAAAAATCTTCCTTCTAGAATTGGAATGTCAAGGAGCAAGTATTTTGAAGCTTTCTGGATGTTTTCCACTTCATTTCCTTTCTTCACTCCAAAATATTTTTTTTCTATTCCCTTCTGTGGTTAGTCTGATTCAGAAACTAGAGTCAATTGTTTTAGCATCATGAGTTATTGATGAATATCACTGAATAGCATCAGAGTATCTCCAGCTCTTCGGTCACAAGATTTACTAAGAGAGCCTAAGTTCCCAACCTTCAATCTCCCTGGGTTCTAGCTTCAAATGTCCTAGCTCATGTGATTACATGCATCTGCAAAGGCTAAGAATAAAAAAGAGGTTAAAAAATAAAAGTAATCGGGGCTGGTCTCATGACTTAGTGGTTAAGTGCGTGCGCTCTGCTACTGGCAGCCTGAGTTGGGATCCCGGGCGTGCACCGACTCACCGCTTATCAGGCCATGCTGAGGCATCGTCCCACATACAGTAACTAGCAGGATGTGCAACTATGACATACAAGTATCTGCTGGGGCTTTAGGGAGAAAAAGGGGGAAAAAAAAGGAGGAGGATTGGCAATAGATGTTAGCCCAGGGCCAGTCTTCCTCAGCAAAAAAAAAAAGAGGAGGATTGGCATGGATGTTACCTCAGGGCTGATCTTCCTCACAAAAAATAAATAAATAAATAAATAAAAATAAAAGTAATAAAAAGAAGAAGAGAAAAATTGAAAGGTAAAAACCAAAAGGAAAGGAATCCTTAGCATCATCATCAGACCTGAGAGAGAAACCAGATCTACCTGCTCCTGGAGTGAAAAAATAATTCTGGTGACTCACAAGACTATTGTTTGATTTTTTTTAAAGGAATTGAATAACATGAATTATAAAGCATTCAATTAAAAATTAACTATTACTATTATTTTTTATAGGTGGTGGTGGAAGTTAACAGTGAATTTCGAATCCAGGTAATACATAGCAAATCTATTTTTTCAAATTAAAAACAAGGAAAATGGTTTGGAAGTTACAACATATTTTCCAAAGAAAATTCATCTCTATAAGTAAATTTAATGTTATGCTAAAAATAACAGATTATCAAAATTGCCAATTTTCTCAATTAAACAACCTCCCCTTCTGACATTACAATTACCCTCCTCCTTCAAAATCTCCAGTGGAATGTGAATTATGAATAGAAGTTAATGGTTTATTATTACTCATAGTAATAGTACTATTATTAGTAATAACAATGAGATTATTACTTTATACTGCCCATTCAAGGTAAGAGATTATAATACTAAAAATGGCACCATCAAGTGGCATTCAATCAGAAGGCAAAAACGTGAATGGATCAAGTTCGCTGCGGCCTGTCGTGAAGGTGAAGACAACTCAAAGAGGAACCCAATCGCCAAAGTAAGTATCAGTCCCAAAGCATAAGATCAAAAATCAGAATGGATGGGGTTAAAGTTTCAAACTTTAAATATTTTGTGTACATATCTCACTGAGAATTTATGGTACAAAACAGAATTATTGTCATTCAGATGATGAAAATCGAAGCCATTAAAAGGATACATTAAGAAATTTAGGCACTCAGGTAAACAGTTAAACACTGACTCACCTCACTCGTGAAATTAATACACCCAATCATGTGTTACTGCAAACTCCAGATGAAAAAAGTATAGTGGTTTAAATAATGAATTCAGCACTCAACACATGCAGAAGAACTATTTCAATGTTACTCTTTCTGCTTTACAATCTATTAGAATTGAATTCCTACTTTTTGGTTTATGAACATTCACAATGTACCTTCTTTCATACTCTCTTTTCCTTGATTTTCCCTTATCTTCTTTTGTATACACATACATATATACACACACACTCAGAAACACATCCCCACACACAGATTCACACATATACAAATATATATATATATACACATAGACACACATACAAATATACACAAATATTCACACAGATATACACAGAGACTCCTCAGTAAGATTTGCTTACAGTCATTGAATATTTTATTTCAAAGAAAGAGTCCTGGTTTCTATAACAATTTATTTGGGGTGGTCTCCCTACTTTTCTGCTAATATATCCTCCCCGTTTTCAGAATTAAGAACTTCTACACAGAGTTGGATAACTCTTGTCACATACATAATCCGTTTAAAACTTTCTTCTAAAACTTTACTTCTTAAAAAATTTTTGAATCATAAGATCAAAGTTACATAATGACAACGTTGGTAAACTCTTTAAGAAGGTAAGGAGTTCCTACTCTAGCCCCAGTGCTAGCACAGAGCCTGAAAATAATATGATCAAATTGTAAATGTTGAATGAATGGATGAATGAATGATTTAGACTTTGATTTATTAGAGGGATATTTTACTTTTTTCTTATTTGGTAGAAATAGAAATTGAATTTGTTTCATTATATTGTCACTTACCACTGATAATATGAGAGCTGTAATTATTCCACTTACCTAGGAAAATAATTCTCTATTATTTCCAGCATTTCCCAAAAGATAATAGGGGCTCATATTTAACAATTCTTGAGAAAGATAGCTGTCGTATATCAAACATAGCACTCTTTATTTGCTCCCTGTAATATTTTCACTTGTACTTTTTCTGCAGATTCACTCAGATTGTGCTGCAAACCAGCAAGTTACATACCGCATCTCTGGAGTAGGAATTGATCAACCACCTTATGGAATCTTCATTATTAATCAAAAAACTGGTGAAATTAATATAACATCCATAGTTGATCGAGAAGTCACACCTTTTTTCATTGTAAGTGGGCTCCATGTCAACACATATGTTCAGGCCTAAATTATTTTTGGAATATCCTAAGCTGAGATCATACTTGATTGGATTTCAGGAGTCTCAATATTAGGCATTTTTGGTTGTCTCTTAATTCATGAGCATCCCATAACTCAATAGAAACAAAGAGAAGATTAAGAGAGAGAGCAGTGTTTCTCTTAAGTGCCTTAGCAAAAATGCTAATGTCTGGTCTGTCCCAGTGGTAAACTAGCATATTTGTTTGGAAGGGTAAACACCTAACTTTTTCTTCTTTTTCTTGAATTCAGTTGAGAATGTTGGTTCTTTTTAACTCTCATGCCAAGTGATGATTCTAGAGCTCTAGGGTAGCCTTTTCTGAGTGAACATACTTCAAACTAAATTCACATTGCTCAGGCTTACCTGAGGCCAGAAGGTGACTTAGGAATACGTCAATTCATCCTTAACTGGACCTCACTCCATTCTTTACAGTGGCTGTGACAAAATTTCAAACTCTCAACCTCATTTTCACTTTAAACAGCTGATCTGGTGACCAACTTCATTAAAAAGGCTGAGGCTCTCCATCACAAACTCCCACAATTAATTCTCTCTTCTGGGGCTGGCCCCGTGGCTTAGCGGTTGAGTGCGCGCGCTCTGCTGCTGGCGGCCCCGGATCGGATCCCGGGCGCGCACGGACACACTGTTTCTCCGGCCATGCTGAGGCCGTGTCCCACACACAGCAATTGGAAGGATGCGCAGCTATGACATACAACTATGTACTGGGGCTTTGGGGGAAAATAAATAAATAAATAAATAAAATCTTTAAAAAAAAAAAATTCTCTCTTCTCCAGTTCAAAAATGTTCTATATTAAATGCAAAAACAGGATCGATTTTCTGCTTTTTCCCACAGCTTCTCCCAAGAGATTTCCATTGTCTCATAATCACCTGTTTCTTCAAGAACCTTATTCCATCAACTTTATTTTTCATCTCTCTCCTGCTCGGTTCATTAGCTGCTTCTATTTCCATCTATCATCATGGTCAACCCTTCTTAGTACTTAAAATAAGAAATGAAAATAAAGAAAACCTTCCTTGATCTTGTAACCTCTTCTATTAAAACTGCATCAATCCATATCCCAAAACACCTTCAAAGAGTAATCCATGCTTGCTGCTTTCACTCATACTGCTTGTCTGTATTCCTCAGACTACTTTAATTCCTTAGTCTTCTATTCCAAATCTATATTCCTGCCTAATCTCCCACAATATTTCCCCACAAATTCTAAATCAGCATGCCAGCCTATTGGCTTTTCTCGAAGCACAATGCATTTTTATATGAAATATACCACATAGGTGAAATAGTACACATTACACTTATGTTCACTGCAAATATAAACAATAATAATAGTACAAACACCCACATAGCCCCACCTAGGTTATGAATGCCGTATTTCTTGAAGCCCCCACGTGACACTCCTTTACCACGTCCTCAAACTCCCAATAGTCCCTAGTCCTAATTTCAAACAATGCATTTTCATCACTCCATTTCCTTCCTCACATGAATCCCTTTGCTTGGAACACCCCACCAATTCCCTGCTCTACCTGTTGAAATTTTCTTTCTAGATCTATCTCAATCATTATATCCTTATAGGAAGTCACAGTATTTTTCTTCTTCCTTTATATAACTTATCTTACTACCTTTTATCAAACAGTATTTTGAGTTTGTGTTTGCCTCCCCTTGTTAATTATAAGTACTGCTTGTGCCTACATTCTAGTAGGAAATAATATGTTTTACTTTTCTTTTAGTTACCCACAGTGCCCACCCAGCATAGTGCCCAAACAAAGTAAGAACTTAAGAAATACGTGGTGCACCATATAATTATCGCTCTTTTCTCTCCTAGATCTATTGCCGGGCTCTGAATTCACTGGGCCAAGATTTAGAGAGGCCTCTTGAGCTCAGAGTCAGGGTTTTGGATATAAATGACAACCCTCCAGTATTTTCTATGTCTACTTTTGTAGGACAAATAGAAGAAAATTCTAATGCAAGTAAGTAATTTATTTTATTAAGTAAACAAGAATATATTGGCTTCCAGATCACTCTTAACAGCCAGGTAACTAGAGGCTAAACTATCTCAAGGTACTACATCACAAACGTAAGAGATGAGTATAGAAAAGCACACAGAATAGAAAGGCATGAGGAAGTCTCCATAATGACTTTCCCTTCAACAGTGGGAGCAGCGCTAATCCCTCACACACAAGGAGCAAGTCCAATATAACAAGCAGGATTTTCTTATGTAACTCATACACCGGCTCTGGAGTAGATTCCTAAGGAGAAATTCCACAAGTGCTTTGCACAGAGGTGGCAGGGGCCCTGGGAGGAGAATTTAGCCTCCCAGCATGACTGCTCTGAAGGGCAATCTCATCCACTTCTGTTCATACTGCTTTATTTATTTTTTTTTAATATTAACTATTTTAAAGTCACTGGTAAAAATCACTTCAGTCAATCTGTTTTGTGGCCATAATCTTTAAGAGCTTTCATTGACAGCAAATAAATGCAAAATAAGAATTGCTTCCCCTTCTTATATATGATTTACTAAATATAGGTTTTGTTTGCTTTTTACTCAAGTCACTGATTTTATGTATTTGAAATGCATTATAAACCTAATCCTGTTTGGCCTACCATGCATATTTAAAGCTGATTGTCTCAAGTGGTGCTAGTTGAGTGGTACCAGAAAACCTATAAACTAGAGAGAGCATTTGCCTGCAATAGATTTGACAACCTACAGGTGCAATGGTCTCCTTATGGATTACTGTAAATGGCAACGTTTTAACCGCCAAATATTCAGTCACTTGGGAGGCACAGAATATTAACTGCTTAGCACACCATTGAAGATTATCCTAAATATAGTAAAAACAGCAGAGATGATTTCTCATATGAATTCAAAACATCAACTTCGCATAGTTACTTTTAAACTTTAAGTGGTATAATTTCTTACAAATTCAAAAACTCCTTACATTTTACTGCTCTTCATTAAAATAGTATAACTATACTTTAAACTTTTAAAAATACCATTCTAAAAGTGTTTGTTGTAAAAATTCACACAATATGGAAAGTAAAAATGGAATAGAAATCCGTTCCTTGTTTTCTCTAGTACCATTCTTCAGAGCAAACACTGTCATTAGCGACTTAGGCACATATATTCTACAATTATATAAAGATATATAAACATGTTTTTGGAAACAAATGGAACCATATTTTACATACTAATCCATAACGTGAATCTTTATTTAAATATATTTTGGACATATTTCCTCACTAGGAAATATAGACGTCTTCATTCCTTCTAACGGTTGCATCAGATTTCACTGAATGAACATACCAAAATTAATTAATGAAGTGCCTAGTGAAAACATTTAAAAAATCATACTGAAATGAATACACACACAGACAGAGAGAGAGAGAGAGAGAGAGAGATGGGAGATACTCTGGTGAATTTGTTTCTATAGACAGAACAACTGTGCTTGAACGAGTTCGAGTATAGAGAAGAATTCTAGTTGATGAACACTGGCAGGTTTCCACATTCTCCAGTGTCCTTCATCAAAACTGCTTAAAAGATTAAGGGAAAAGATGAGGAATAGGACAAAGCATGTAGTTAAGCAAGCATCTCTTTAAATCTACTAGTTACCTAGCACTTCACTAGGAACCAAGCAAAACAGAACAATAATATATATTTATTGAATGTCCATTATTCAATAGGAACTTCATATAATTTTCTCTGATTACACTATTTAGTTTGCTACTAATTCAATGAGGATGGTACTATTATCATCCCCATTTATAGAAGTGGAAACTGAGGCCAAGATCATATAGCTGGAAAGTGCTAAAGTTGGAAAAGAGTTGGTCTTAATCATTGTGTTTAATATCATTTGTTTCACCACAGCAGCCTTAAAAAAAAAAATTATACTAGAATAAGAAATGGAAAGCCAGAATAAAACATTTCTCTGTTTTCCAACTATCAGTAATGTCTAGGTTCCAAGTAAAATGTAATCTTTTTGTCAAGGCAAAGGTATAGAAAGGAGCTAAGATATTGATATGTTGAAGAAGTAGAAAGGGAAAATAGTAGAGTGCACATTATATGGACCAACTAACCCTAACACCTTGTTGGAAAAGCATTATACTATACTATAACGAAAAAGCAAACTGTCCATTGGCAATCAATTTTCTTTGATTTCTAGACACACTGGTGATGAGACTCAATGCTACTGATGCAGATGAACCAAATAATTTGAACTCAAAAATCGCCTTCAAGATCATAAGACAGGAACCTTCTGATTCACCAATGTTTATTATCAACAGAAACACTGGAGAAATTCGGACGATGAACAATTTTCTAGACAGAGAGGTAATTTATTTTTCTTTGAATGGGTTGTTAGTCTCAAAGGAACTGATTCTGAAAGCAAGAGTACCTAAGAGAGAAAAAAAAAACAATATTTTAAAATTTTAATTACATAACATTTTCACATATGGTAATGACATAAGAAATCTCTTTAAAATGAAAAAATGGGAATTCCTCAAATACATTTTATACTGTCATTTTTCATTTAATTTAATTAGGATTTGCCTCAATTTGAGAACACTGCATTTTGAGAATACATAAAAATATACATAAGGTAGAAACAAATGCTCCATTTTTTTAAAAAATTGTGTTCCATAATGAAATACATTTAAGAAACAATTGCTATTATGTCCCCCATCTTGGCAAGTCACAATGCATGTGAACACGATAGAAGCTCTGAGAATTTTTACAAGCTAAGAAACTTGTTCCTCTTTCTTTAACCCAGCATATCCTAAGCACATTTGACAACAGAACTCTTTTTTTTTCTTCCTATGTCGCACCTACTGACAGTCCTCTGATTACTTTGGGAAATAATAACAGGATCAGAATGATAGAGAGGAATTAAGTAACATCCAAACCAATCTTTTCATTTATAAATAAGAAAATAATTAGTGACTGTTACCAAATTAGAATCAGCATTACATGGTTTCTATCACGCCATGTGGTCCCATAAATTAATTTAAAAATATCAAATTTTTCATTATTTTTAAAATATTGATAGAATATAGCTGACCTGCATGTATTTTAGGGATATAAGTGAAGTTATATTTTCTAATTAGTACTCAATTAAATTTTATTTTAATTATTATAGTTATTTTGAAATGATATTCTCCCTGCTCATGAATCCTAGGTGTAGGATAAATCAGATTATTTTTACACTCTTTAATGATCTAAATGCCATCAGTTTCTAGGTTACCTAAATCTCCTTTTTTTACTTGTTTGAAAATTACTATCAGAAGAAATTGACTATTTAGCTTTTCTCTCTCAAACTGGCTTAAAGAGCCAGTGGGATTATTAAAAGCGTTTTAGTGGTGAAGAGCTCTAAAAAGTAAAGGAACTCGGTGGTCACTGGGAAGCCACTGGAGCAGATATTCTTAACTTGGGTCCATGGAGAGACCTCAGGATGTCTCTATGAATCCCTAAAATTATATCCACAATTTTGAAGGAGTATGTATATATGCATGTGTCTGGGAAAGGCTCTGTAGCTTTTACCAGCTTCTAAAAATTTAAGCACCCCCTTGAGTAGCATCAAGAACAGATACATCATCTATAATTCCACTGCCACAACCTGCCGCACCCCAAAACGCAAACTATTCATTATCCCTTTATTCTTCTTGTGTACTCAGGGGCTGATTATTTGAGTATGGAATTTTCATACCATAAATCCTTGGTAAACCTTAATCTCGCTCCTCCTGATCATTTTGGTCCACTTCACCCTTTATAAATTTTTTCAAGCCCTGGACATATAATAAAAAATGAGCCCTTTAAAAAATGTTGCTTCTTTTAAATGATGCTGGATAAGCATTGTTGAGAACGCAATTGGCAACTTCCATATTGATGAATGTGAGATTTGTGGATTTTTCAACATTCTGTGTGACCCCACCTCCATCATAGACTTATGTAAATGTTGAGCCAATGTTTTAAAAGAACTTTGTGTGAGACAGAATAAGGACTGTCTACATCAACTGTGATATTGTTTGTAATGTGAATTTTTAGCAATACAGCCAGTATTCTCTTGCTGTAAGAGGCTCAGACCGAGATGGCGGGGCAGATGGAATGGCAGCAGAGTGTGAATGCAGCATTAAAATCCTCGACGTCAATGATAACATCCCATACATGGAACAGCCTACAGTAAGTATTTGTCCTTGAAATTAATCACTTTAAACTCGTTACACTCTAAAATTTGGTCTAACAACTCTATTTACAGATAGACATGTTCTCTTTAGTCACATACAGCCCAAATGTAGACATGTACTTTTTCTCGTGTTTGTTAACGTAATAGATAGAAAAAAAACAAATTTGAACAACGACAAGTGCGACTGTAAACACAGATCCCTTTTCTAAATAATGACTAACTACAAACATTCTAGTATAAGTCTAGTAGAGTGCTTCTCTCACTCACACAGTTCGTGTTAAGACTTTTCACTTTCTTTTTCAGTATAAAATCAGTATCGAAGAAAATGCTCTCAATTCAAATTTGCTCCAGATTAGAGTAATCGATTTGGATGAGGAGTACTCAGCTAACTGGATGGCAGTCATTTTCTTTATCTCTGGAAATGAGGGAGGTTGGTTTGACATAGCAATGGATGAAAAAACAAACGTAGGAATTTTAAAGGTTGTTAAGGTACAGTATAATTATCCTAAATATTTTGTTTGCTTGATCTTTTTCAAATGTTAATCTTAAAGTAAAATGATGCTACTATTTCACAAACTTGAGTGGGTAAGAGAGTAAGAAGTACTGTTTTAAAATGATATATGAGATAGAGCTTTTTTATAAAGAGTTTTTCTGCTTATATCCATGAAAACAGGCATTGAACTGTAACCTGAAACTCTTCTATCAATACAGTACTCCCTCACAGATCATATAAATTGAAAGCATTTTTAAACATGAATCTTATTTTAAGCTTACAAAAAAGTATGATTAATCCTTAAGGTTTTGTTTTAGATGTTTAAAGAATATTTTTTTAAAAGCAGATTTAACATGGCCTTAAATAAGAAGCGTCCATGTCAACATTTCATGTCAATTACTTTTTACTAAGAATGTTCAGCATGTAAATTAAAAGTTGCTTATTCCCCCAATGTAGTATTTTTTTGGTTTTTGGGGTTTTTTTGGTGAGGAAGATTGTCCCTGAGCTAACATCTGTGCCAATCCTCCTCTATTTTGCGTATGGGTCACTGCCACAGCATGGCTTGTTGAGTGGTGCATAGGTCTGCATCCAGGATCTGGACCTGCAAACCCCAGGCTGCTGAAGTGGAATGTGCGAACCTAACACTACATCACTGGGCCAGCCCCTCCAATGTGTTTTTCTAAAATTAAAATTAAATTACTGTAATTGTAGGATTATCACATTCCCATCTCACTGTGGCTGCTGGCCAAGGCTTATTACAAACATAAATATACTAGAGATTTGGTCCAAGTCAACAGAGTTCTCCTATGTCCCCCCAACATTAACCTAATCCACCACATTTACCTGCAGTAGAATTTCCTCTGAGATGTGAGAAGAGAAATGTCTGACTCCTAGGGAACCAATAGCGAAGGTTTCACCCTGTGCTACAAGACTTGTTGAGTCTATTTTTTAAATCTTCAATAGCTGTGCATAGATTGTATGTGGATTGTGGGTGATGCATGCAATATATTTTCTTCGGGGTAAAATATAATCCCTTTTTAACTATTTCCTTTCTTCAGAATAGCCCTGGGAAATAGACTCCTAAGAGTCTATTAGACTATAGACTATTAGACTAAATAGACTCCCAAGTCTGTCCCCATAGGAATGTGTGTCTTCATAAAGTGTCTTCAAAAAGTGTCACCATGCCTATAGCTTCCATTTACTGAGGCAGTGTGTGAATGCTTTAGTTTATTCCTCACAGCATCCCTGCACATTAGGTTATATGCTCATATGGCAGATAAATACACTGAGGTTCAGAAAGAGTACATAATCTGCTCAAGTTCTCATAGCTAGTAAGTGTACAGCTGACATTCAAACCTAGGTTTCTCTAGCTATTAAGTTCATATTCTTTCCATTATACTATCTAGGATTCCATGCTGGGAAAACGGAATCCTAATCTATTTCACCCCAAATTACTGCATTGCTTCAGAAAATGAGTCTATCTGTTCCCAATATCTCTATCTGTAAATGACAACGATGTTGATTTTTATCCCAAATGTGACATCATACATTAATTCCTTTGTTGTGAATACATATATGTAATATATGCGTGTGTGTAATGTATATATACATGATTTTATACCCATTCTTGGAACTGCAAATAAAGCTGACATTAGAGCAAAGATTGGAAATTTTAGCTAAGTGCAGAGTTCAATGTGTGAATCAGTGGTCATCTAAATTACTCTCATGTGAAAATTTAGAAAAACATATTTGGTGCTTATGATCATAATGCATAGTTTTTTGTGGATTTTATTAGTAGTGGATATTGACACCATCTTTCATAATGAAAATGACTACTTCATTTTAAAATATAATTTTTTCTAGAATATATAGAAGAAAATAAGGATTTCTTTTTATTATTTATATGCTACAATCTATTACCTGACTTACTGAAAGAAGTCACATTTACAGAAGTAAAATTTCTAAGTAGTTCTTTATGGATAAAAATCAGTCAAATGATTGAACCTAAGATGTATTCGGCCCATACTTTGTAATAAATAGAGCTACTTTCTAAGAAACCAGAAATGATAGAAGCTAACATAAACTGTCTTTGTACTACAAAATGCATGGATTTGACCAAGTATATTGAGTTTTTAAATTGTTTGGTGGACAATCGTCATACATTTTTAACAATTTCAACAAAGGATCTAAGACAATTGGATTTTTTTCCCACTATATTTTCATTTGTTTGTATTGAATTAAAGATAAAGTAAGTAAGAATAGATTGTGTATTTATATGTATTTATATTTCCTTAAACAAAGCAGGCCAGCCCCAGCGGCCTAGTAGTTAAGTTTGGAGGCCCGGGTTCGGTTCCCCAGCACAGACTCACACCACTCATCTGTCAGGGGCCATGCTGTGGTGGCAGTTCACATAAAAAAGAAAAAGGGGAAGATTGGCAACAGATGTGAGCTCAGGGTGAATCTTCCTCAGCAAAAAAAAAAAAAAAAAGACATAAGAATTTTTTGCCGATTAACAAAGGATTTCTCTTTCTTCTGGAATGCTTTTTCTTCTTAGAGTAAAACTCTTTCACTGTGTATTTTCTAGCCCCTAGATTATGAAGCTATGAAGAACCTGCAACTTAGTATTGGTGTGAGAAATAAAGCTGAATTTCATCCTTCAATTATGTCTCAATATAAACTCACAGCAACTGCGATCTCCGTGACTGTGTTAAATGTAGTGGAAGGCTCAGTGTTCCGTCCAGGTTCAAAGACATATGTAGTAACTAGTAATATGGGACAAAATTATAAAGTGGGAGACTTTATAGCTACTGATCTGGACACAGGTCTAGCTTCAACAACTGTTAGGTAAGACTGACATTTTCCAACTAATTTTCACCACATATTGAGCTTAAGTATCTATGTTCTTTTTAGAAATTTTAAGTATCTGAATTAAAACATTTTTCATTAATTTTGAAACCACCATCCAATCATAAAAAGTACTAACTACTGAACTGTTGCTTAATTTAGAGTGTTTAACTTAAGAAAATATAAAAATGTGTGCAAAATGTAAGATGTAAAAACATAAAGACACAAAATGTGGAAAATATTGTATCTTGAAAGTTTGACACCCCTGTGTTTACATATTTTATTTACCAATTAGCTGACTCCCACATATCATGGTTGTTCCCCTTAGAAGATTTTACGGACTGATTTTCCCAGTGCAAATTTGCCAGATTGAAATCAATTAGATTTAGTTAGTTCATTTCAGTTACTTTCTTCACTTTAATCAACACTTAGTATTAGTCAATAATAACTTTGGTATAAAAAATTAGTTTTATTAAGGAAAAAGTATGCTATCTAGTTTTTTAAAACTCTGTATATCCAAATATTTCTACTTGACCATGACAAATCTGTGTGTATCTGTGCACCTGTATTTTTCTTGTGTGCTTGCGATCAAGAATAACAGAGGGGGAAAGACCTCACAAATGAGCTTTAAAAGTTCTTTCTCTGTATTCTCTTCACACCATGTGAGTATTTCTGTTATAGCTCTTATCACACTGTACCACCATTGCTGATAAACTCTCTTATACCCCACAGATGTGAGTTCACTGAGGGCAAACAACCCTCCACCCTACCCCTGTCTCCTCTCAGAAGTTCCATCTCCCTGAGTTTAGCACAGTGCCTGAGACAGTTATCTAACCAGTGGTTGTTTAACAAATATGTAAATGAGAAGGAAAACATCGAAGTCAAAGATGAAGAGAGAAAGAGAATAGAATAAGATAGAGGCACAAGGCAAAGACATGGTTTGGAATTCAAAAGAAGTCCTGTAAAGTCATTGCGTATATGAGGAGGGAGTGGAAATAGGGAGGGGATGAAGGCTAAGCTGATGAAGGAGAAATAACTTCTTTGGTAAGAAAATAGTTTAGAATTAGGAGCAGCCCAGGAAGTCCCAAGATCTGGGTCTTCCAGGATAGTTCTGATGCTACCAAAATCAAATGAAAATGAGACTGCGAGCCTCGAAGATTATTCTGACATCCACATGGGCATAAGAGGCATTCCGCCAGAAGTGGCTGCTCAGTAATTCTTTTTTTCTTCAATTTAAATCTTTGTCTATTTCAGAATGTCCTCAAACAGCTGGGACTGCCCTGGAAAAATCAAGTCTCTAATAACTGATAACTATATCCAGAGGTTATAACTACTGATTGAAAACACACATTTCATAATTAAAATCTCTCTCTCTCTTTTTTTTAGATAGCCAACATTAATTTGTACTGTTTTCTTTCAAATACAGATATGTAATGGGAACTAATCCGACTGACTTGCTTGCCATCGACTCAAAAACGGGCATAATTACTTTGAAAAATAAAGTTACCAAGGAACAATATGACCAGCTTAATGGAAAATACCAAGGAACAATTCTATCTATAGATGGTAAGAAATCAATTTAACTTTTTCCTGTCTAGAGGAAGTTATATATACACTCAGAAATTAAAATTTTAATTACTGTGTTTTGAAGTAACTCTTTTTTACAACAAAAGTTAACATACTTGGCATTATAGAATCAAATCATTAATGATATGAGAGGCAGTATAAGTTAGTGGATAAGACCATGAGCTCTGGAGGGAGACTGGATTGGCTTCTTATACCATCACTGACTAGCTATAGGATTTTAGAGAAGTTATTTAACCCATTTATCCCTCAGTCTTCTCTTCTGTAAAATAGGACAATAATGAAAGGGATTTAGAAGGATTTAAGGAGTTAGTACACGTCAAGCACTTAGAAGAGTATTGACATTCAATAAATGCTAGTTCTTATTAATATCGGTAACTGAAATTTTTAAATTGTATTGTAAAATTATTTTCAAATAGTTAGGCTAGAAGCCAAGCTAATTTAACTTTACATAATCTTGGGAAAGTTGATGTACAACTTCATATAAACAATTTGGAGGTGGCATGGTTACATTTCTTTTCAAAACCAACAAAATTAAACAGGCTGGCCATTAAAGGAGCAAAGTTCCTCGAGGATGATCTACTAAGCAATATTTGCTACTCCAATTCCTCTTCCTCCCTCCTTTCTCCTTCTCTCCCTTTCTTTCTCCCTCTTTTCCCTCTTTCAATTGTCCTAAAAAGGGGTTGACGATTTCTATTTGCATAATGGATTAAAAAGAAATAAAATAGCATTTCTTTAAAGTCATTCAACAATTCAGAATTTTTACCAAATTATACTGCTCTTCTCCACAATCAGTCAAAAGAAATGTCGTTTTTAAACTATATTTGAGAAATGCTGATTCCATTCATAGATAAAGCTTGTTTTGATTCAGTGCTGAAATCATCTTAAGCAATTGCTACTTTACTTCTTTTCTTACATTCAACATCAAACTTAATTGGATACGTGAAGGGAAAATTGGAACTTTTGCTTACAAAACTGTTAGGCTTATGGTAAATAGAGAGCATTCCTTTTGTCATCAAAAACTGCAACCTTCTGGGGGATAAATATTACATGCAATGACAGGGATAAAAATAGCAATAAAAACGATAACAATAGAATCAGCATAGCTGAGCTGAGAGGGCATGGGCTTTGATATCAGAGAAACTGGATTTAAACTTGTCTTTGTTATGTACTTCCAGGGATATCTTTATTCATTTATTCAGAAACTATATATTGAATCCTAACCAAATGCCAGCCATTGTGACAGGTGCTAGGGTTACATCAATGGACCAAGTCTGACAACAGCTAACATTTATACAACAGAGATAACAACAATAACTTCAAACACAACCATTCCTATATTTTTACCCAATTCCAATAATCTTAAGAAAAAGTCCTAAATATAAAAGGCTGAATGCACAGAGATGTTAATTATAGCATTATCTATAATAATTAAATATTGAAAGCAATATCAATAATAGGCAACTGGGTAGGTAAGCCATGGTCCACTTGATATGAAATCATGTAGCCATCAGAAACTATTTTAATGAAAAATTTATTTAAACGTGGAAGAATTCTTACAATGTAAAGTAAAAATATAAAATGGAATGAGCCATATGATCTATCAATGTAGCATAAATAACTAGCAAATTTGGGCATTATAGTTAATGCTAAAAGATAATATAACAACATATCAATAGGGGTTGTCCTTGGGTGGTGCTACTATGGGTCTCTTTTTGTCTTTGTTTTCGTTTTGCTTCTTTATATAATTCTATACTCTTCAAAATATATATAATATCCAACTACTTATAATGTAAAGAAATAATCCAATAAACAGTGTTACTAGTAATAGTAATAAGGTTAACTGTAATAATGATTCAAAAAGTTCTTGAGAAAATTATATGTTATAACACATGTAAAGTGCCTTGGCAGGTACATAAATATTGTTACTTCTCTTCCCTTGCCATTGGGAAAAATATACTTAGCTTTAGATTATCTGAGTTTATAGACGGGAGTAGTATAGCATGTATACAATTTGAAAAATAAATCACATTTTCTTTCAAAAAAAACATATGCTATAACAATTTTTGCAGTAAACTTAGCTTCATAGATATGGGTTGCAGAGTATTTAAAAGATTAAATGCTTAAAATATTAAAAACAATCTACATGGCTCAAAACATTTAAGGTAGCAAAAAAAAAGGGGCTGGGGCATGGAGGCATTGGGGAGATGTTGGTCAAAAACACAAACTTCCAGTTACAAGATGAATAAGTTCTGTGGATCTAATGTACAGCATTATGATTATAGATCACAATATTGTCCTATATACTTGAAACTCACTAAAAGAGTAGATCTTAAATGTTCTCAGCACACACACAAAAAATGGTAATTATGTGACATGATGGAGATGTTAGCTAATACTACAGTGGTAATCATATTGTAATATATAAGTATATCAAACCAACACATTCTACACCTTAAATTTACACAATATTATATGTAAATTATGGTATCTCAATAAATTTGAGAGAAAAAGATAGCAGAAAAAATGGTTATCATGGAATTTTTAAAAATTGTTTCAGCCATAACTACATACAAATAATTGCATGGGCTATAGAAAAGAATAATGTTCCATCAACATCATTCCTACCCTATAGCAAGAATTATTATTACCAAATCCAGTCAGAGCCCCAGAGTCATGACAAATTTCTAGCCTAATAGCAGATGTTGGTGAAGAACCTTTCCTATATGGTGGACGCTAGACTTTGGAAGTCTTATCTCTGAAGGAGAAAGAAATCACACCTTGAACTTTCAGTATTGTGGTTTTTCTGCAGTGAGCAATTCCTAATTGTGGACTATCACGTATTCAAATCCTATGGAAAGTAGATAGTGCAGATATGATGAATGAATCCCTGTCAAGGTAATTTAGGAGAGAATAGTTAGAATAATTGCATACAAAAAACAAATACAAGGGGCTTCCATTCATTTAAATAGCATGTGGAATATGGTGACTTTATTTATCTAAGGTGAATAACCACAGCAATGTGTTTTTAATATTGGTCTGAGCAACTTTTCTCATTTAAGAGTATCTTTTTTATCTCTTCTCACATATACTATTTTTTTAACATTGTTACAGAAGATATAATTATTCGATAGCTTTTAATGAGCTAATTTTGTTGCAAGATAAGGACACAAATATCTATTCAGATGTGTTTCTTATTCAACTTTGTTAAGATATAATTTACATATAATTAATACACTCTTTTTAAGTGTATGGCTTGATGAGTTTTGACAGATGTATACATCCATATATACACTGCCACAAACAAGATCTCGAACATATTCACCACAGTGAACAGTTCCCTTGTGCCCCTTTGCAGTCAGTACTACAGCTCCACTTCAGCCCCAGGCACCTGCTGGTCTACATGTGGATGTATTTTGAGGGACCACCTTTTGTATCAAATGTACTCAAAATCAGTCTACTCTTGAAATACTAGTTGGTTGCTTGGTTGGTTAAACGAAATAAACAGCAAATGTGAAGCAATTAAGTTGAAACAAATAATAAATGTCCCTACCACTGTGTTTAGTCAGCAAACACAATAACTCACTGAAACTTTGAAGGACAAGAAGAAAACAAATTTGAAATACCTGCTTGTGAAACAAAAGTGCTTCACTTTGTTATTGATATGAAGATTTCCCCCCACCTCCAATAGCGCAAATTCTCTCTCCTATGAGTTATTTGAATTGTTGGTTGTGAGTTTGGGGATATGCTCCTTTACCACTAGGAGATTTTTGTAGAAGTGACTTACCAACCTGCTCAAAATCTGTTCATTTTGTCAGCCCATAAAAAGAAAAAAATGAACAAGAACCAAAGATGAAAGACAGTAAAACAACAAACAAAATGTAGCTCTACTATATGGAGAAGTGTGCCAAAAATAGTCTAGAAATGCCTCCACTATGGTTTATAACACACCACTGGCCAATTCATAATGTGGCATTTACTTTTTATGCTTCTCAACACATGAGACAGTTTTTCAGGAGCACTAATATTCATAATGGTTTGATTTAAAAATTGAGTCAGACAAGGGATATTTGGGGAGTTACTAAGCTGATGGGAATAAAGACATTGAAATAAGTATTGATGCAAAAAAGAAATAATTTTATATTGTCCAACAATTATTACACTAAACGTATAAAATATTTCTTCCATTTTGAACCTTGTTACAGATGCTCTTCAAAGAACTTGTACTGGTACAATTATTATTGACCTTCAAGGCTCTGGCTGGGAAGTTCGTGAATCTAGTACAACAGACAGTGATGACACCAGTACTGGAGGTGGTGCCGGTACTAGCACAGGGGAGGATACTTCCACTAGTTCCGTCATTGGTCCTGATGCAGGAAACAATGGCGCTACCCAAACAAGTACTTCTCAGGCAAATGGGGACAATGGTGAAAGGCAATCACGCTCCGATAATGTACATTTTGGTCCTGCTGGTATTGGACTACTCATCTTGGGATTCTTGGTCCTTGGATGTAAGTATTTTAACAGTCCTATTTCTATGTGCCCCCTAAAAAAACTGTGGGGAGAAGATAAGTTTTCTGATCCTTTGATAAAATATATTTTACAAATTCTTATTTTGTGCAATTATCAAGAAATTTCTATGTTTGGTGCTGGGTTTAAAAGAAGAAAAAATAAAACTGCTTAACCCCTTATACTGCAGTGGAGAATAAAAACTTTTTTGCATTCCTTCTCAATGTAACGGGAAAGTGTCATGACAGGTAGGTTCAAATCGCTGTTTGATTGAAGAAGACAATCAGAAACAATTGATTGAAACAATCAGAAAAGGCGAAATAGAGAAAGTGAACTCTGAGTTGGGTGTTAACAGATGAATAGGAGCTAGCCTGATGGACAAGAAAAGAGGAACACTACGAGGAGAAAAAAATCTACGTGCAAAACTCCCAAAAGAATGAGTGCAAGTTACTGAAATAAAGGACTCCAGTGTGGAAGAAATAAAGGATGTGCATGACTGCATGGTGAGAGTTGAGACTAGAAAGATAGGCAGGGGCTAGACCTTCAAGAAATTTCATGCTATGCTAAGGCTACATAGTCTAATGACAGGAGAGTCAAATAGACATAGACTTAAACTCCAGCTTCTAAGTTTAATTGAGTCTTTCAAAGGCTACCTAAATTTTCTGAGCTTCACTTTTGTCATCTGTGAAATGAGACTTATCTCCAACATTGCTTTGGTGTTGAAAAAAGTAGTACCACACATGAAAGCATTTAGAGATAAATCACATTCTGTGGTCATTAGAGTAGACCTCATCAAAGATCTTGCCATGAGCATATAAGGTTCAAAGGATTCTCCAGGTGGTCCCTAACATTGCCTTGGATGAGGACAGAAATTAGAGTGGAGATGAGCTAGATGCTACAGTCTCTGAGGAATGAGAAGGGGAGCTGTGAAGTTAGTAGGTTGAAATCTGCACATTATAATGAAATTAATGTAAATATTGCCATTTTCAAGTATAGAATCATAAAATCTTAGTGTCAGAAGATACTTCAGATATTATTTAATTAAAACATGCACACATAAAATACTTCTCACTAAATTTATTAGTAAACTGGATTTTCTCTGATTTTAAATAACTTTCACCCTTTTGAACTTTTTGATCAAAATTGAATTCATCTAAACAACAAAGAGTTTGGACACGCTGATAACACGGCTTAAATTTGAGACTCTTTTTCCATAATTTGAAACATATTTCAAAAAGCAAGAAATTTCTATATTAAACAATATGATTTCATTCTTATTGGCTCATAAAAAATTGAAATAATGACCATGGAAAGTTCTATGAAAGGGAGAAACAAGGCTAAAAGAAGAAAGTATGTATTCTCAGCAAAATGAACCAAAGCAAGAAAAAAGCTAGCAGATTTGCAGAATGTAACATAAAATATATATGAGAAGAGATAATTCTCTAATTTCACTTCTTTAGCCATAATTATCAACCAACATTTTAGAACTTTAAAATTAAATACTTTATAAAAGTAACTTAATTACCCTGCTGCTGATTATCTCTATTGCCAGCAATATATGACTTTCACTTCGAGTTTGTTTTTTATATTGGTGACTACCTTTGGGTAGTGTAATTAATAAAAAATTTAAAAATTATATATGGGCTATTGGGGCTGGCCCAGTGGCATAGTTGTTAAGTTCGCGGGCTCTGCTTCAATGGCCTGGGGTTCACGGGTTCGGATCCCGGATGTGGACCTACGCACTACTCATCAAGCCATGCTGTGGCAGCATCCCATATACAAAATAGAGGAAGATAGCACAGATGTTAGCTCAGGGCCAATCTTCCTCTGCAAAAAAAGAGGAAGATTGGCAATGGATGTTACCTTGTGGCCAATCTCCCTCACCAAAAAAATTACAATAAAAAAATAAAAATTATATATGAGCTTTAGAGTCAAATGCTTCTAGAGTCAAAGCTATCTCTAAGCCTAGCATATATTCAAGAATGAGATTCTTGTCCTGCTTGCTTTCTTTCTTTCCTCTCTTCCTTATTACTCTCCTCACTACATTCCTTCCTCCCTACCTTGCTACCTTCTTTTTTCCTTCCTTCCTTCCTCCATCACATTTTTTATTTACACATTCTTTCCTTCATCCATCCATTAATTCCAAATCATTTATCAAGATTGTATTATGTAAAAGGCTCTGTGCTAGAAACTTATATAGATAAATAAGAAAAATCCAATGGATTAAGAAAAAAAGACATCGTTAAGCAGTGTAATGTTCTCTATTTTTGCGTAATTTCAAGACAAGATATCCTTGTAGGGGAAAATAATAGCCTCACAGAGAACAATTGCTTGAAGCATGAATAAGATTTTACTGTTGAAATAAAAAAGGCAGGCATATGAGAAAAGAGAAAAGAGAAAAATAAAGGCATGGAGGTGGGAACACAAAGAATCAAACATGTTGCCTCCCTCTCCAGCTTTTCTTCTTCTCTCCTTCACCATTTTCCTGAGTAATGATAGGGAAAAGACTCATCCGTTTTAATAGTGTAATGCTATTTGTAATTTGAATACTATATAACAAATTAAACTTGATTACAGTCTAGTATACTGACACTCACATTGATTTTGGTATCTTACCATTATTTAGTTTTCTGAAACTTTCATCATAATTTTAGAATCAAATGGAGTTACATTAGGGCTTCAAATTTAATCATAAAAATGCAGGTTGTTTTGTTTTAATATGGCCCCACTGCTAATTCCAATATTCTTATCCTTTCACCCTCAGTGGTCCCATTTTTGTTGTTGTTTTGTGATTGCGGAGGTGCCTCTGGTGGAGCCGGCTTTGAGCCTGTTCCTGAATGTGCAGATGGGGCAATACAGCCATGGGCGGTAGAAGGACCGCAACCTGAACTCAGCGTAAGTGCTAATCTGTGAGAAATGCCTTTGGTCATCACCTAAACTCAGTCCGAGGCACACAAACCAAGATGTCTGCGATCACTCTGTCTATGCTGTTCTTTGTTCTGAGGTAGCCAATGAGGAAAATGAAGAGAAATCAAAGGTACACCAAAATTAAACAGAAGCAACCAGGGAAGGCTTTCTACATGACGTTTAGGATTAAATTAATTTCACAAGTTTCCTAAATACTATTCTTTTAGAAAATCTGAGGTAATTTGAGAACAAACCCAATGTATAACTGTAGAAAGAAAAGAGTCATTACAAAATGTTGTTTCCTGTCTTTTAGGATTTGACCACTATCTGTGCACCACAAATACCACCCGATAATGCAAATATAATTGAATGCGTGGGCACCTCAGGTGAGGAAAAATTATTTTTTTATTTTAACAGCTCAAATGACTAAGAAGGAACTCTGTTCTCTGTCTTTGTATGCCTTACTATTTCTCAATTATCTTGTCTCTAAAATTGTTTCTATCACTCCTTTTTAAATGATTAATTCGCAAATTAAATGGTAAGGAAAAACCTACAATAATTAGGTTTTATTTTTTAAATCTTCCTCAATCATCAGAGAGTACTTAGGAAATGACCTGGTTAGGACTTCTCCTATTTATATAGGAGAGAAGAACTGAATTGTAACCACAAGTCAATTTTGGTCGAGGTTTTTTGTCTAATAGAGCAAATGTTATTTACCAAAAAAATACTAATTAGACTTAAAGTACAACCTTATTAAAATAGGTCTGTGCTCCTTTATTGAGGCTAGAATCTACCTCCACAATTCATTAATAATTTAAAATCACTCTAATAAAAAGAACAATTAATTTTAAAAACTCATATCTTTGAAAATAGTTGTACCATTTTGCCTTTTTCCAGGTAAATATTCTTGATTCTCTTATTTTCCTCTTTTTCAAACTTGCAATCATGACTTTTCTATTCTGAACTCTTTAAAATAGAAGAGGCATAGGAATGTTTGTAACGTGTGGAATGGAACTGGACCTTATTCAAAAGACTGGACATGCTAGTCTTAATTAATTTTTTGTGTGTGTGTGTGAGGAAGATCAGCCCTGAGCTAACATCCGTGCTAATCCTCCTCTTTTTGCTGAGGAAGACCAGCCCTGAGCTAACATCTATTGCCAATCCTCCTCCTTTTTTCCCCCAAAGCCCCAGTAGATAGTTGTATGTCATGGTTGCACATCCTTCTAGTTGCTGTATGTGGGACGTGGCCTCAGCATGGCCAGAGAAGCAGTGCGTCGAACCCGGGCCGCCAGTAGCGGAGCGCGCGCACTTAACCACTAAGCCACGGGGCCGGCCCAGGACATGCTAGTCTTTAAACCTATTTCTCCTCCTGATGAATCCATTTTTGTTAATGACATCAACATCCCCCCACCTCAAAAGCAGAAACTCATTGTTGACTCTTATATCTCCTTATTCATTGACACCCAATCAGTTCTCAAGACTTGCCAAATCCTCTAGCCCACCAGGATTTATTTATGCATTTATTCTATCATTATGTCTACAAACCTTTGCATACACCTTGAACAAAGCACAACGAGAGGCACCAGAGTCATAGAAGTATGAATAACACACTGTCCCTAAGCTCAAGATCTTTAAAATATTAAAGCCATAGGACACCTATCCCACTGTCAACACTTTGTCCATGGCACTTCCATAGACTTGGCCATCATTTTATCCCACCTACCTCGAATATTGTAACAGGCTTCTACTCATCCCTCACGTCCAAGTGCAAATCCAGGATTCTCCATGCAAACCTTTCCCCTCACCATAGCTATGGCCTCTTCTCTGAAAGCCAGCGGTTCTCACACCTTCTTCTGGAGGGCCTGTGCTTCTAATAACACATTGGAGTATTCTTACACACTATTTTTTTAACTTTTAGAATTTGGGTATTTTTCCCCAATTGGAAATCAAGCTCCCTAAGGCATAGGTTTTTGTAAGCTCTATGCAGCCCCCCATTCCAGCACAACATATAGCAGTTTCCCAACAAATAATTACTGAATAAACAAATTGATTAATAATATTATTTTGAACTCAATATTATATTTATATCTCCTTTCTTTATATATTGCCTTCATTTTATGTCTTTGCTCACAAATGTGTACTTTAGTAAAGAAACCATACATTACAGTAAGTGATTAATTTTTAGTTTACAATACACTAGAGAAAGTAAATTTAATTTAATCAAAACTTTTAGGGTTTTACACAGATGCGTATGGTGGCAGAGAAATGCATGATCTGGCAGGAGGAGAAAGAACGACAGGATTTGATCTAACAGAAGGAGTTAAAACGTCAGGAGCACGTGATATATGTCAAGAATATTCTGGAACATTAAGAAGAAATTCTGTGAGGGAAGGTAGAGAAGGAGGTCTGAATATGAATTTCATGGAAAGTTACTTCTGTCAGGTAAGGTCTCTAGTGCCATGCCTTCCGCTCCATCCCGTACCTACTGCTCCAGTCCAGGCTTCCACTGTTTCCCGATAGGGCTTTGGCAGATGTCTCCTAACCAGGTTCTCAGTCTCTGGTCTTTATGCCTGACAGTCTGTATTGCTGCTGAAAAATATTTCTAAAACTCTGACCTAAGCACTTTACTCCCCCACTTAAAAATGGCCAATGGCTCCCAGCTCTGCTTTGTCTACAGTACGGAGTCCAAACTCCTTCACATGCAGTTAAAGTTATTCACAAATTGACCCCTTCCTTCACATTTCCAATTACTCCTTACCACCAACCCACTTGCCAAGAGCCTCTGCCTTACTCACACCAGTCTGTTCCCCTCCATGTCTTTGTTTATGCTGTGCCCATCCTGGCATGTTTTTCTCCCATCATATCTCTCACAAACTCCCACCCATCTTTCAAGACCCAGCTCAAATAGCACTGCCTCTCTGAAGTTTTCACTGTTAACCCTTTCATAGGGTTTATGTTTCCTTATCTGTATTTCTAGAGTACTTTGTTTATACGTTTTATAGAACACACCATTACTAAAATCTATTAGTTTGTACGTCTACCACTATGTTAGTGCCTCGTCCATATGTTCTCTACATTATGTTGCCAATACCTAGCTCAGTTCCAGGTATATAGTAAACATTCAATAAGAGTGGGTTCAAGAGTCTTAGTACATTTCCAGAACATTCTAAGAACCAGCAAGAATTAATTTTGCTGTCCCCAGGTAGAGACAGAATTGGCTGTGGTTATTTACCATGTGATACTTAAGCCTTCAGGAATTTACTGTCTCTGATACATTAACGTCCTTCTAAATCCTGGCCTAAAGTATCTTAATTAACTCTCCTAATAGTTTAGAGGGTGGCTGATATTTTAAAATAAAATACTAGTAAAAGCCTTTCAAATAGCAGTAGATAACAGTAAGAGGCCTGTTGCTGAAATCCATAGGAATAACTCCTGTCCATGTCTCCACAAATGAATATTATTTTCGGGAAAAGTACAATTCTGCCTCAAAACATTTGTACTTGTAGCTTCTTCTGCCCAGAACACTCTATCTCCCCTGTGACTTTATTCTATTGCTTTATGAGATGCCGTCCTAGATCACTCTATATAAAAGAGCAATCCCCATCACTCTATCCCTTACCCTGCACTTACCACCTCCTGAAAAATATGTTTATGTGTTGTCTGTTTCATCCTACTAAAATGTAAGCCCTATGAGTAAGGGATTTTATCTGGTTTTATTCATTACTACATTGCCAAGTCCCTAATAGAGTGTCTGACAAATAATAAGGACTCTATAAATATTTTTGAATGAAATGAATTGGTTTGCTATAAAGGTATTTCTGATATTTAACCTGAAGTTTGCAATCCAATATTATGAACAGCAAAGATGAAATAAAAGTGCACATGTCTGTGGGCTTCCACTTTGAATTGAAGGAGATTCCATTTTTAAAAATTGTCTTTAGTCACCTTCAATTTTGAATCCAAAACGGGCATAGACCCAGAGTCAAATTTTCCCGTTGTTTTGCTGAAAAAGCCAAATTGAAATAAATCTTCACAGAACCATCATATGCACTCCATCTGAAGGAAGGAAAACAATCCTGAATAAAGCCAAATCAACTATGAACTAACTTTTTTAAACAAATTTAAAAAATACACAATTTTTGTGTAACTCAAGTTCAGTGTTTTTATATACCTCCTTCTATTTTGGTTACAAAATAATTCATGTGATTTTTTTTTTCGGTGCTTTTGTGTCCAAAGTGCACTATTATGAAGAAGTCCATCGAAATGAACTTTAAAAATCAAAATGTTTTATCAGAATTATAGTTAAAATAGTTTCTAACCAAATTCTTACAAGCAATTATATAATGATTTTTAAAGCATCTCTAGTAGATGTTAGAATTTTGTTTTATATATTCTTCTTTGGTAATGCCCTGGTAGAAAAAATAATGATGAGGACTTCTATTATTGTTAAATATGTACTCATAATTTCATTTTCTCTTTCCTCTACAAATTCAGAAAGCATATGCTTATGCAGATGAAGACGAAGGACGCCCATCCAATGACTGTTTGCTCATATATGATATTGAAGGTGTAGGTTCCCCTACGGGCTCCGTGGGTTGTTGTAGCTTCATTGGAGAAGACTTGGATGACAGCTTCTTGGAGACACTGGGGCCTAAATTTAAGAAGTTGGCAGATATCAGCCTAGGAAAAGAAGTTGAATCATATCCAGACCCTGATCCCTCTTGGCCACCTGAAAGCACTGAACTAATTTGCCCTCAGCCGGGAACAGAGCCCATTGTTAGTGGACACCCACCCATCTCCCCACATTTCGGCACTACCACAGTCATTTCTGAGAGTACCTACCCCTCAGGACCTGGTGTACAGCATCCTATACCTATTCCTGATCCTCTGGGCTATGGTAATGTCACTGTGACCGAGTCTTACACCACCTCTGGCACTCTGAAGCCCTCTGTCCACATTCATGATAATCGACAGGCATCAAACGTGGTGGTGACAGAGAGGGTGGTCGGCCCCATCTCCAGTGCCGATTTGCATGGAATGTTAGAGATGCCTGACTTGAGAGATGGGTCCAACATTATAGTGACAGAAAGGGTAATAGCCCCAAGTTCAAGTCTACCCACCACTTTGACCATCCCTGATCCTAGAGAGTCTTCAAATGTGGTAGTGACAGAAAGAGTAATCCGACCAACTTCTGGCATGATGGGCAGTCTGAGCATGCACCCTGAGTTACCACATGCCCAAAATGTGATTGTGACAGAGAGGGTTGTCTCTGGCTCTGGCATAACTGGAATTAGTGGCCCAGCTGGGATAACTGGAGGCAGCGGTCTAGGCAGCAGTGGCCTGGTTGGCAGTGCAGCTGGAATAAGTGGTGGTGGCATTGGGCTGAGCAGCCTGGGAAGAGGCGGGGGCCTGAGTAGCAGCACGGGGGGGACGGCCACTATTGGCCACATGAGGGGCTCCTCTGACCACCACTTTAGCCAGACCCTTGGATCTGCCTCCCCTAGCACAGCCCGAAGTCGAATCACAAAATATAGTACAGTACAGTATACCAAGTAGCCAGGATCCCAGTACACTTTTCCTCAGTAATTGTGATTTAGGTTCAATTCCCACCACCAAAAAACTAACAATGTGATTTATGACGCACAACTAGGTGCTAAGATAATTGTGGAGCAAGGTGAGAAACCAGTGAGAAAAATAGATGGCAACGGTGCTGTTGGGCCAGAGCTCTCCTTAGCATTTGTAAACTTTTTCTTATGTTAATACTAGTGGAATCATGACAGTGAACTAAAACTTGAGGCAGGGTCTTCTTTGCTTCTGTGTGGCCTGTAGTGTCACTCCAGCATGTGGAATAAGTAAAACTCGGTCATGTAAAAGCACTGGCCTGAAGATGGCAATTGGCATAATTCTCCTTGGCTGTTTTGACTTGCCATGTAGCTCAGGCAATATTTAAAAAGAACTAAACATGCACTACGTGCTCATGTTTGTGGGAAGAATTTGAAATCTGTGCCAAATGTTGTCAGTTTCACAGATGATATAAATAAAAATCCAACCACATATTCAGACCAGGGTTAACCAATAAAGAAAAAAAATCTGGCTACATAGCCAAGTTCACAAGCCACCAAGCACACCTACCTTAATAATTGCACTAGATAAAATAAACCTCAATTTAGGAAATGTTTCCTGGGAAGGAAAATCTATTAGAAAGTGGCAACAGAGTGGATTTGTTTGCGATAAACTGGTAATGTCTGAGCCTGAATCTTGAGATGGGGCTTCAGCTAAAATTCCTATGGAGTCAAGGACTTTTCTGATTCTCGTTTGTATTTAGTGGTAGATGCGATATTGATGAATATTGCATCCTGGTGAGGTTGCAGGATATCACACTCATTTTCTCCTTTACCACTGTGGTTCTGACTTAATACAGAAAAACATGCCAAGTGTACTTCTCAGCTTGAAGCAAGTAACACCTGACATGGCTGTCATCACTAGTGGTAAATTACCTTCCAAGGAAGCAGATGGAAACCGTATTGTATTTTCAGATTGTATTTTTAGTAAGTGTTCTTCATTTATATCTAGCTCTTATTATACATCTCCTAAGCTAAAATGATTTACTTGAGCTGAGTTGTGAAAAAAAATCTGCAGTATGGTTAAGCTTTGGGGGAATTTTTTTAAGGGGATCTAAAAAAAGTTTTTAGAGCATGTAAAATGTTGAATGAGGAAAGTTAGACTTGTTTGATAAAGTAATACCATACTATTAGTTTTAATTGAGTTTAGTACTTTTTAACAACACTCTGCTGCTATTTTGAGGGATTCAACTAGGCAGTTTTAACAGAGTTGATGATATTGTGTTAACAAGAATGAAATTGTACTCGACAACCCATTTCTTTACTCTATCCCACCCACTAATTGACTTTTCTCACGAGCATAAATTTTACATTCCTGATTTGATTCGTCAACAAGTCCTTGATTGACATATGCTCCAATTTAGTTTCCAAATTACATAGTAAGATATTTTTCTAGCTTCAAAATTTAGTAATGTACTATTTATGATATGTCATTTCTGTGTGTTTTCTATATGGTATTACCTGGTTAAAAATCTCTAAATAGAATCAAAGCATTCTTAGAGGTAAATTCACTATTGCATGATGGAGGAATTTTTTTCTCTTTTCTAAATTCAGTGTTAATATGTGCTCACTAAGGTGAAACTGGATGTGACAAAATCTTTTAAGGATTTTTCCTCCCAATTATTCAAGTTTCCCAAGGTGTTACAAGATCAGAGAATAGTTATTCAACTTCCAACACTTGTCAAAGGGGGTGGGGGAGTGAATTATTTTACCTAGAGCTACTGTGCTCTATGTTATAGCTGATGATGTCAATATTTTCAGACCCACAATATACATCTTACTTTAGCTCTGTAGTCTATGTACAATTTTGGTAGTCTGTAGCATGCCAAAATGCAGAGATGTAAATAAAGTCATTCACAGGGAGTCATTCTTTTATTTCTTTCTCACATTTGGTGGGTTTTATTAATGATGGGTGATCTTTCCAGAAATAAAGTCAAAAGGTATTATGGAATTATATTTGAGTATGCCTGGGTCCAGGAGTTTGAAGGAATAAAAATAATTATTAATTAATTATTAGTTAATTCATTAAAAGGAATGGTATCTGACTACAGGTACCTTACTTGTTACTTACTTGTGACATAATCAGAAATGTTTTCTTAAGACTCCTGATCTCTTCCAGAAATGTTTTTAAGGTTGTCTAACAAATGCCATAGTGACCATCTTTAATAACTATTATTATTAAGATCTAATAGTTATGTAAAACCATGGGAGATTAAGAAAAAATGGCAGTATTAGTCACCAATCTTGAAAAGATACTTTCAAATCAAATTGCTTTTTGTTTTCAGGTTACACATTGATGTTTTAATTCTTTACTCATAATTTTTTAAATACATTTTGAAGACATCAGTGATTCTAACAGTCATTTAAAGCCATGTTATTTTTACAATGAACAACCTTTGGGCAGAATTTAATTCTTCTCTTTAGATGCTTTACTCTAACTCACAGACTTGAGGTCATTCCATAGACCTAAGAAAAGACATGGAAATTATTTCATTATAAGTGAATAGTTATAATTCAAATCCATGTTGCAAGCTGCATCTCAGATCAATTTATTCTTAAAAAAAGAGAAGGAATAAATAGTAATTTAAATGTTATGTATATATAGTTTTAAAACAAAGCATTTAATGTTTATAAAACATATGACTTTCTAAAGAGGTGTTTCTTTGGGGCAAAAACTAGTGTATCATAAATACTTTCCTGATTATTCAATATCAACCAAAACACCATCTTGAGCTAATTTTGACATTGAATTCTAGATATATCTGCTACATATTATTAGCTTCTATGTATGTTGCCTGATAAAACTGTATTTATACTGAAAAATTTACAGAAAAAGTGTCTATTTGTGGTTATTTATATGACTTCCTCTGCACATTTGTTCTACCATCATGTATAAAGTTTTTAGCCTCATAATCTTCATTCACTGTAATGTTCTAACAGAATTTTAATTATATACCTCCAGAAATTACATATTCACTCTAATTGGATGTTTTTAGTTATATGCACAATTCATTTCTAAATTTATACCAACATTTGAATGTCAGCCAGGATATAACACATATGAGACCCTTTGACTTTAGTAGGAGTTTAAAGGTGTTATAATCATTGGTTAAAATGGCCATGGCGATTTGGGAAAGACATTTGAAACCCAAAACAAACTTTTAAAAGTATTTGCCACATTTTCCCACACCTATTTAATAAATCTCAACCTTTTTTTGGATTCCTACTTCACATTGCACTAGAATACACAAGTCCACATAGATTACTAGTATCCATGAAATAAAATCTGTCTTCCAGTTCTATTCAATTTATGTTAGGACAAAAGCTTGAATGGATTAACCTATTATTCCATCAAATAATTTTAAAACAATGAATAATCTATTGTTTAATTGTCTACATTCCCACTATTTAGTTATATTTGAATTACTAAACACTATCATCAAGCTGTACTTAGTCTAATTGATTTTTCTTTGCTATTTTACAAGTATTTTAAAACTCTTATTATTCATCTCTGGTGATGTTTAAAACATGGTGCTTTCCTTCAAGTTTCAATATAAAGTTTTTGGATTATTTGGGTGCTAGCTCCTTGCTTGGTCATCTGTTGGCTATTTTAAGTCGGTTTGTAACTTCCAAAGAGTTATGTTTACAGCAATAAAATGATTGATATGCCTCACTATCTTTTCTGAATTGTAAGGGGGGAGGAGGTTTAGACTGTATAGAATAATTAGAGATTATCAAATCTAGTTATTATTTTCATCCCATGTAGGGAAGAAATAATTATTTTATTTTTACATTGTAAAATTCATTTTCATTTTCTATTTCCTAGCTCTTTTTTTTTTTATTTATTTACTGAGGCGCTTACTCTCTGGATTGCTCCTCAGTAATGTCAGAGCGCAGCCTTGAGCAGCCTTGCACAAATAAATAAACGATAAATAGCCTGCATTTTTAACTTTTATTTGATACTTTTAGTATCTTTATACTTTCCCCTCTCTCTCTTTCATACTCTAATTTTCTTATTTTTGTTCATATTATCATTTTATTTCTTTTAAAATGGCTTTTCTTCTTATTTGCTTTTAAAGTCATACCTTTTCGTCTTTATTGGGGTGCATCTCCTTTTGGTCTCCAATGCCACTTCCAGACCATTATCATCTTCTTCTTGCAAACCTTACCCCTGTCAGACTCATGTGATCTGCTTATATCCCCCCTTCTCCTTGTGTGGTTTACTAACCTCTTAATAATGTCCCCACTTTTAGTGAAGACACATATTCTGGCCCACAGTCTTCTGTGACTCTCCAGCTCCTGTAGGCATTCACAGTAACTTAAATGACCACATGGGTGAGTCACCTGACACTCCGGATTCACAGTTCCTAGACCTCTATTTTCCTCACTCTGCTTCAGCCACCTACTTCCTTGTCATAACCCAGCATGACCTGGATGCTTCGATTTCACTTCCTCCTTATCCTTCCAGCTCATTTGCTTAAGTATTCCAATTGTTGCAATTCCTCCACTTCATCAACTCTTCCATTTTTTTGACTCCCACCACTTTCCACTATCTGTCAGCTTCACTTCCCTCGTCGTCCAATCAAGCTTCATGAGTCCAATGATAGTCACCTCTTGGTGAACATCTTCGACCTCCTTGCCCTGCTCTCCCTCTTCATATTCCAAATCTTTCACCCTCCATCTCTGTCTGCACACAAACAGCTAAATTATTCAAGTGAGTTGACTTTTTTCATTTTAATACTTGATCTCAAATCTCAGATTAACATCAAATGCACCCCTACAATCCTACTTGATTCTCTGATTGACTCTCAATCTCCTTATACTAGATTACTATTCCATACCTTCTCTGTCCTTAAACCTCCCACACCCGCTCTTCCCTCCTTCTTAGTTGATGACCTAATCCTATTGTTCACTGAGAAAATAAAAGTCATCAATCTTGAATCCATTCATCTTCATCTGCCAAATCTACACATCCACCTGCATTTGTGCCCATCTTCTCCCCCCACCTTATTACAATGGAGTTAGTGTCCTACTCATATAAAAAGACAATCCCAGATTTGTGCTCAAGGACTTTGCTCCTTCCTTAATCATCTCTTTCCTATACCATCTCTCTCTCTCTCTCTCTCTCTCTCTCTCTCTCTCTCTCCAGGAACATTTCCATCAGCACCCCTCCCTGTACCTACTGCCTCATTTTCTGTTTGTTTGTTTCACCAAACTTCTTAAGACTCATGTACACGTGCTTTCTTTTCTTCCCCATGTCCCAACAGACTTCAATCCCCACCCAACAATCCATCAGCAGGGCCCTTGTCAAGTTTGTCTAATACCCGTACATTATACAAGGCCAACTTTTCTGTCCTTGTCTTTCTTAACTTTTGGGGAGAAAGTAACTATTCTCCCTCCCTTGAAACATTTTTCTTTCTTGGCTTTTATAACACCATCCTCTAGGGATATCACTTATATTTCCTTGGCCACTCTCTTTCTTATTCTCTTTTGTTTGTTCTCCATCTACCCAACTTTTAAATGGTGATGTTCTCCTAAAGTTTGGTCTCCTCTTAACACTCTACATTGTCTCTACAAGACCTCATCCAAGCCCCTTTTTAAATGTTCAAAATTAAACATATAATTTTATCACCCAAATATCCCTTATCCCAGTAATTATGACCCCATTGATTCATTGCTCAAGCCAGAAACTAAGTACTCCTCCTGGATTTCATCCTTTCCTTCACTCTTCACATTTGATCCATTAGTTACTCCTGTTGATTCTATAACCAAAATACATCTCAAGCCATGTAATGGTTTCCATCCCCATCTGCCACCACCCCACAAGAACTGCCTCTTAAGTAGTCTCTCTACTTACATATTGGCCTTCTTCAAACAATTTTCTACAGATGAGCCTATGTGGCATTGTAAAATATAAATTAGATTAAGTCAATCCCCTATTTTAAGAATTTCAACGGATTTTCATTGCATATCCTAGAATAGACTACAGGGACCTACCTGATCTGGCATGAAAGATGATGGTGGTTTGGACTAGGAGAGTTGTTATAATGGAGAAGATGAGAAGAAATGGATTGAGGAAATATTTTGGCCTTCGCAACTGGTGTTTACTCTGCATGGAACATTTTCCTCCTAATTTTCCTATGGTTGCATCCTTTCTTTCACCTTTTAGGGAGCAATTTAAGTATCATGTCCTCAGAAAATCTTTTCTTGACCAACTTATTCATTCATTCCACAGATAATTACTGAATGTCCAATAGTTGTGCCAAGCAGTGGTGATATGACAGTAAATAAAACAGATAAAGTCCTTCTCCTCATGGAGTTTATGTTCAGGATAGGAAGGGGGTGGTGGAGATCTGACAATAAACAAGTAAAAAATTAATATATAGTGTGTTAGACAGCAGTAAATGATAAAGAGAAAAAGCAGAGCCACTTAGAATAGGGAGTGCAGGATGGGAGGGATGCCTTTTTATATAAGATATTTGAGGCAGAGTTCTATTATAAAGTAGTATTTGAGCAGAAACCTGAAGAACATTAAGGAACAAGCCATGTGGCTATCTGGGTACAGGGCACTTCAGAAAGAGCGGACTGCAAAATTGCAAAAATTCTGAGGTAGGCATGTGCTTGAGATATTCAAGCAAGAAGAAGGAGACCCATGTGGCTGGAGAAAGTAAAAGAAAGAAAGAAAGAAAGAAAGGGAGCCTGAGAGGTAATAAGGGACTGAGTTTGACTTTGCAGGCCATTGTAAGAACCTTGACTTATTCTGAGCAAAAGAGAGAGCCACTGGAAGCTTAGGCAGAGAAGTGCTCTGCTCAGATTTGATTTTTAAAAGATCACTCTACTCGTAGTGCTGAAACTATGGGAGGAAATCATGGAATAAAGAAGATTAATTAGAAAGCTACTGCAATAATCCAGGTGAGTGAGTGGTGATTGATAACCTATAATTAGCTCTGTTAATGAGGGATTCCTACTACTTGGTTTGGCCATGACAGCTTGGTAGCAAAACAAGTGACAAAAATAAAACCAAAACCCTAGGCAGTTTAATAAAGCAACATTTAAAAAGAAATTGGAAAAAGGGCACTGAGCAATAGATTAGTTCAAATATTATAAAATGTCTTGGAAAAACTCAAGTATAATAAATACAAGTGGAGGATATTAGACTGTTCAAAAAGTTTGAAAATAGTGCCAGTTATTGTGCATGTACTTGGTGATTGAGTTCAAATAAGACAAACTTGAGCTGACCCTGGGAAAATTACTTTTCCTGATTTTACAAACAAAGCTTAATTATGCCAAACTTGGTATGTCCCAGTCTGCTCTGTACCAGTGACCCAGTTATCTCCCCTTATATAAAACCCAGGAGGAGAGCCCCAGCCTCAAGAACTTTCCCAAAACTTCCCAAAATGTTAGGTTTCAATTATTACCAAAGTTCATATCTGGTTGGACCCAGAATGTAATTTGTCACATTTTTCAAAGGAAAATACTTTGCTGTGTTCAAATTAATAGATATCTCTTTCAAAACGAATGCCAATTTCTGCTTGATAAATTACTGACCTGGACTTCTCGGTTTGTTTTGATCACACCTTAGATAGGGTTCACCCAGATGTAGACCTTGAGACAGGATGTGAGGGCAATCTAAGGGGAAGGGGATGGAGGTGAAGGAACTACTGGTAGTAAATGAAAGGAGGAAACAAGGAAGGGAACACAGCCAATAAAAGCCAGTTACCACTATGGGCATTTGAAGCTCAGCCCTCCTGGGGAAAAGCCTGGGAGCCAGTGTAGTGCATGCATTGCAGAGTTCAAGCATCCCAGAAATGACGAAGATCATGCGTTTCGACAACAGCTACCATCAGTTATAGTTAGCACTGCCCCTGGGGACAGAATTCCCTGTGCCTGCTGCACAAGTAGGCAAAGTGGCTATTGGCACCAGTGAAGTGAAGAAACATGGGAGTTAGTAGTTAGAAATGGACACTGAAATGATAACAATACAGAGAGGACACCAACAGGGTCTGTTACAACCACTAGACTCGGCAGCACTCTCTGGTGAAAGATGCTACAAGAAACCTCAGAATTTTCTGATTTCACTGGCCTCTCTTGAACATTCCACGGTAAATAAGAATGGATAACAAAACCCAATGGTGTAAAATAAGAAAGGCTTCAAGTGCCCCTTGTCATTAATTTGTACCTTTGTGATATTATATCATTTATGTTAATTAGATGCTTGTCCCCATAGAGCGTTTAGACATATAATCATTCTCCTATAATACATGACTTGACTTTACTGTTACAAATATGAGTGACCTTAATAGATAATTGGTTTTGATGTCTATTTACTGCCAGAAAGAAGGGCTACGAGTCAATTAAAGTCATCATTTTTTGTAGACATAGCTCCAATATTTTAATAGCTTATTTCTAACAACATCATGCCAATTCACTCAGTTTCTAAGACATATCCTTGCGCCTAGCTTATTTTAAAAGGTACACCAAAAATTCTGTTGTCATTATTTGGATATGGAAGTAATTAAATAACAAATTTTGAATTAATGTGTGATGCACAGAAGTCAGCACAGCGACAAGCAGAAACTCAGTAATTATTTGTTGAATACATGAATAAATACAATCCATTCACTACTCAATTTTTCTAAAATCCATCCTTGCATTGACAATCTATATGAGAACTGAGCCCCCACATTACGTCATATTGCTTGTCAAATTCCCACCATTCTCAGCAGGATTTCTTTTTGTAAATTATTCTTTGGTGTGATGATGCCTTTTTAAAATGAGGGACAATATAATTTAATTTTGTTAGACTGTAAAATATATCTTCACCAATTGTCTTAAATATGCTTTGGAAAAAGATATGTAAAATTTAGACCTTACTAGTATGTAGTTAGAACTAAAGGATAAACTAAAGGAAAAAATAGTTTATCTTCAAAATAATTAAACATTTTCCAAATATTTGAAAAATAGCCTCCCAAAATTGGGTTGAGAATGTGGCTTTCTTCATATGACAAAGATCACGGTAGTAATAGAAAAGTGCTCCCAGAACTCTGTGAGACTGACAAATCAAAACAATATAACACCTGATAGGTGAAATTAAATATATGTAAACGTTTAGGCCTTTCCACATGCTATTCTCTAGGAGAATAAATAAAGGTATTTCCTCTCATGGGGCAAGAATATGTTACTAGACCCCCTGCAGCTTAGATGAAGCTATCTAAATAAATCAAAATATCTATCCACCTTTGCTCTCTGTTTATGACCAATATATAATTTTTAGATTGGAACCTTGATTTCTAAAGCAGATAGAGGGCATCCTTTGAAGAAATAATATGAACTTTATAGTTACCTCCATGGAAAAATCTCCCCACTGCAAATTAATAAATGTATATTCTGCTTTATAAATCATCCTCTATAAACTTGATCATTGAGATTTAATCACCAGGAAAATCGATGTGCTTCCAAAATAAAGATAAAAATAAGTGTGAGCCTAGAAAACTTGGATGTAAACTTTGCAATGGGGAACTCATGCCAAGTTAGGTAATTAATAGGTCCCTTTTGGGTGACAATCTGATCAGACTTCTCTTTACAACACTCATCATTAACAACCTAAAAGCCTTTCTTCTAAAACAACATTATTATCTGTAAATTAAGGATAATGAACCAGATTTTTTTAAAGATTTATGATGTAGTTTAAAACCAAAGTAAGGAATAAAAACCAATGAAATAGAATAAAATTTCAAGATAGGTACAAAATTGTCAGAAATTAATGTTTTATAAACTAGAGTAGCAAACAATAAGGAAAAATCATATTTAATGACTATCGCCTAAACTTAAATGTTAATATATAGAAAAAATAACATATCTATACCTAATGCCATAGGTTTTAATAAAAGATAAGTCTGTTAAAGATATATACACTCTAGAAATTATGAAAGAAAGAATAGTTTTCAAAGAGGTGCGCTATGTACTAGTTTCTCTATACAAATGTATCTAATTTTATCTCCCAAAATCTGCCAGAGAAGAAATAGATGAGGAAACTGCATTTACAGAATAAACTAACTCACTCATAGAAACAAATCAAGTTAGTAGAATTCCTGGAATTTGAACCAGATCTAAATCTTTATCCATTTCAATATCCCACACTGGTATAGCACATTTACTTTAACTACATATAGACTTCTATGAGCATGACAAACTAGAAGCTATAATTAGGAATAAGCTACATAAAATAAATAAAATAAGAATATATTTTAACTTCTACAAAATAAAAACTAACAAATGTGATAAAAAATGATAACAATGAGGATTTTCGATTAATGATAGCAGAATTGAGGTATTTTTACTCTACTCAACTCTATGAAATTAAATAACAACAATAAATAAAATAATAGTTGAAAATAACAACCCATTTTCAAAAAGAATTTAAAAATGGTTATCAACCCCTCCCCCCACACACACACACACATACACACACAGAATGTCTACTAAGTACAGTGAAATGTAGAGCAAAACTAGGAAGTTCTAGAGCTAGTAAATATTTCCCCAGATTTCTTGCAGAGTGGAGATTTCTCTAAAAGTAAATGACACATTCTTTCAAGATCTGGGTGATGTAGGCAAGCTATAGAATTATCAGAAAACATTCTTATAGGAACTGGATTCATATCACTAATTAGTAGGGGACTCAAAGCTGAAGGGTAAACTCCTTAAAGATGTCACCTTTATTTTCTGTACCTAAGCTTCCTACCCTATAGAAATCTTTGGGTATGAGGCAGGATGGAGAGCCATGAAGAAAGAGAATACAACAGTACAGTCAAGGCAACCCAGGGACCAATCCAACTAGACTTCATGAGTAAAAACCAGGAGAAACAATAGAAAGCAGAAAAATACCTAAAAAGACTTCAGATATTAAAATCATCAGGCATATGCTATCAAACAAATAAAAATATAATAAAATTCATATACCTAGTAAGACTGAGCAAAACAAAAGGTGAATGCACAAATAAAAAATATCAAGAATTCTTTAAAATAGGACATAACTACAGATTCCACAGATATTAAGAAAATAATAAGAGAATATTATAAACAACTTGTTGCCAGTCAATTAGAAGATTTAGATGAAGCAGACAAATTCATAGTAAAAAGTACAATTTACCCAAACTCTCTCAAGAACCAAACATTCAAGGAAGAAGTAATTTCAATCTTATACAACTCTTCTAGATAAGAGAATAAGATGTTATAATCCCCAACTCATTTTATAAGGCTAGCATAACTTTGACAACAAATTCAACAAGATCAGCGTAAGAAAGGAAAATTACATGCCAATTTCACTCATAAACATGGATGGAAAATTCCTAAACAGAATATTCACAAACTGAATCCAGTAATAAATCAAAATGATGATGACCAAATTTGGGTTTATAACCAAAAACACAAGATTAGGTTAACATTAGAAAATTGAATCCATGTAATACACCAGAGAAATAGACTAAGGGAGAAAAATCATATAATCTTCTTAATATATAGGACATGTTTTACATTCATGATAAATATTCTTAGTAAAGTATGAGTTGAGGAGATTTTCTTAACTTTATACAAAGTATCTATAGAATCTAAAAAGCAAGCATCATACTTAATTGTATAATATTAAAACCTTTCTCTGTGAAACAGAAATAAAATAATGATGCTCACTATCAAAGTTTCATTTAATATTTTACTGATGGTACAAAAGTAGAGGGGAAAGGTTATAAGGATTGGAAAGAAAAAAACAAAACTATTATTATTGTCAAGTTAAATAACTGTATAGTTAAAAATCCAAAAGAATCTTCAGACATATCATTCAAATCAAAAATATGGGTTTAGCAAAATTGCTGGATACAAAAATCAAAAGGCCAAAATTAATTTTTCTATATGCAAGAAAATATTAGAAACTATAATTAAAGAAAATACATCATTTATACAAGCACCAAGGAATAAGTCTCAAAAAGTGTAAGACCTTAACTGTGAAAAAATAATAAAACTTTATTAAATAAAACCTAAAAATATAGAGATGTTCCTTGTTTGGTGTATTTCAATACATGACTCAAAATTGAAATTTTGACAATTCTTTCTAATTTATTTTAAAATATTATGCAATTCTAATCAAAATCCCAGTTTGTTTGTGAAACAGTTAGCTGATTCTGAAATGTAAAGGAAATGCTATTGGCCGAGAATAGCCAAAATGCTCTTGAATTGAACCAAGTAGAAGAACTTGCTCTATCAGATATCAAGATTTACTGCAAAGCTATGCAATTAAAACAGCTTAGCACTAACATAAGAATAGACAAAAGGAGAAAGAGAAAGAGAGAGGCTAAAAACAGATACACACTTTTATGCACACTTTATTTTTATTTTTAACGTTATTTACTTATATTTTTATTTGTATATTATGTATTTTATGCAAATATTCAGGTTTATTATAATTGGTACTACAGAAAGCAGCACAGAAACCTTATACTCTTCCAATGAATGTGCTGGGACAGTAAGGTACACATATGAAAAATAAAGGTGACAGTGATCCCATACCATTTATAAAAGTCATCTCAGATGACTTAGAAACTTAACAGTGAAAGGCAATAATTTATAGGTGTGTGAAAAGCATTCTTAAAAGACACAAGCGCACTAACCATAAAAGAAAAGAATGATAAGCTGGACTATTTGAAAAATAAGAATTTCTATTCCTTATAAGACATCATTTTAAAAAGTGAAAAGACAAGCCACAGCATGACTGAAAAATATTTGCAATGCATATATCCAACAATGACACACAGATATGTACAATGTAAAGAACTATGAATTAATTTTTTTATGAGAACAATCCAATTACAAATGGAAAAAAACGTCAATATGCATTTAACAAAAGAAAAAATCCAAATGGACAATAAATATATGCAAAGATATTCTACTCAGCAATAATCAGGGAAATGCATATGAGATAAAGTACCCATCCTTCAAATTGGCTAAAATTTAAAAGTCTGACAATACTTTTGCTATTGGTGTTGGTGAGCAAAGCAATCTTATGGGAGCTCAGATCAGTATAGCCAGCTGGGAAAACAAGTTAAAGAAAGTTAACTTACAACCCAGGAATTCTGTTCCTTGTATAAACCCAGGGAAATTGTGCGCATGTGCTGATATAGTGGAGATGTGACATAAAGAGGAATGTGCAAAGATGATGGGATTGCTGGAAGGGGGCCACGAGCCAAAGAATGCAGTCATCCTCTAGAAGCTGGAAAAGGCAAGGAAACGAATTCTTCCCTAGAGCTAGAAGGAATGCAGCCCTGCTGACACAAGACTCATCATTTTGGACTTCTGACCTTCAAAACTGTAAGATAATGAATTTGTGTTGTTTTCAGTCACTAAGTTTGTGATAATTTGTTACCACAGCAATAGGGAATTAACAGATAGCAGGATTGTTTATAAAGTCTGTTCTATGTAAAAACATTATCATTCTCAATTGCAAAAAAAAAAATCCAAAACAAACTCAAAAGAGAAAAAAAAAATTAAGTAAAAAATAGTTGCAACACATACGACAGACGTTAATTTCTCTTATATACAAAGAGTGTTTATAAGTCAATAATAAAGACATCAGTAACACAATGGGGAAAACGAAGCAAACATTTCACATAAAAAGAAACACAAATGGCCATTATCGCCCATGAAGAGATGCTAATCTTATCATATTACAAGAATGTCCATGTTTACCTGTTACTATTTCTCCCTGGGCCACCCACAGGCCCAGGTTAATTACCCTGGCTCAGTAGTTCTTAAACTTTAGCCTGCAACCCCAGAATTACCTGGAATGCATATTAAGAATGAATAATTCTGGATCCCATCTCCAGAGATTCTGATTCAATAAAGCTGGGGTCAAGAAATCTGCATTTTCTACATACTGGACTATATGACTTTGGTGCAAGTGGCCCAAGAAATGTATTTCAGAAAGCACGGCCTGGCCTTTGACTTTCCTATTCCTGGATTTCTTCCCAAACAACAGGAGTCCAGATCCTATTCAGAGTCTGCTAGATGCATAACTAATAGCATCAAAGGTAAACTATATACACATTGCAAATGTGCCCAAGATGGGCACTGCCAGTGCCACTGAAGTAGCCAGGGTGTCGTCGAAGTAATTATCACACTGTGGAACTGCCACTGTAGTCATGGTTGGGAGCCAGGGGGCAGACTAAGAAGACATTTTTCAGGATAAGTATGCAGCAAGTATGTAATAAGTATGTAAGTAATACACTTCAATTAATATAGAGCTAGAAGCCACGCTATTTTTTCTGCATTTATTTGGAAGACATCCCACGCCGAGGACATGAAGTCACAGAGAGAATCAACAAGGCACGTCTGTTAGGGTGTAAGTATGATTTTAGGGTGTAAACTAACATCATCCTTATGGTATTAACAGAACTCTTTAGGAAACTGACGTTTAATCTCCGTGATCCCTGACACCCATTAAATAACCTGGTTTGCTGGCACCCTGATTGCCATACATAAATTGGCTTGACCGAGGAGACAGTTGTTTATCTTCAGTGCCATTATCTCGAGGTGACCAGTCAGACATGTAGTCACAACAACTGCTCCAGTACAAAACCAAGACAAGCTTTGTTTACCTTTTGTCCATGCCCCCAGGCCCACTCTAATGAAAACCTTTTTGCTTGAGTCAACTCTAGCACTTACTTGCCTACCGAATTTGACAAACATAGTTTAGGACCATAAACATTTTTTAAATTTTCTTTCCTCTAACACCTGCTTTCAAGAAATAAAGTTGCCCTTGGATACTTAAATAATATCCACCAGTAACCCTAAACTATGACAATTTAATGGAAAATTTTGCTCTAACATCATTTTCATAATATCTTTGCCTGTATAGATTACATTTTTTTCCAAAAAGAATTTGTACTGAAACATATTGAATTAGCTATCCTCTATGGCATTACTTTTTTTTTTTTTTTTTAAGTGACTTGGTGAATGTTCAGGAACTATTTTTGTAATTTTATTTATTTATTTTTCCCCCAAAGCCCCAGTTGTATGTCATAGTTGCACATCCTTCTAGTTGCTGTATGTGGGACGCGGCCTCAGCATGGCCGGAGAAGCGGTGCGGCAGTGCGCGCCCGGGATCCGAACCCGGGCCGCCAGCAGCGGAGCGCACGCACTTAACGGCTAAGCCATGGGGCCGGCCCTCTGGCATTACTTTTAAAAATATAAGTGTTAAAGCACTTACTGTGTGTTAGATGGATATGATATATGGAAAGAAAATGACCTACTACTTTAGAAGCAGGATAAGACAACAGCACAGAAGCATAAGAACAATAACTAAATATCAAGATCAGCCCTGAAACTCCATGTATACTTTCATATGAGCAAATGAAATGCTACTGGTTTGATATCAAACATAAATAATAGGACGAACTTACTTTAAAAATCCTGCTTGCAGAGCCAGCTATTAAACTCAATAGTTTGGTAAAATCTAAGATATGGAAAGGTTTTCTTTTAAAAGACAATAACAGTCAGCCATCAATTCTTTTCTAGACTATACTGCACAGTGGCTTGATATTTACATATATTGACTATAAATCAGGAGGTGGAATTCTTTCCCTATCTTGGGCTTTAATAAACTGTACAGCCTCTCTGGGCTACACCTATGACATACATAGGAGAGAAGGAAGAGAGGAGAGATTGGATTATACCATCTCTAGGGTGTCTTTAAGCATGTTCTGTTTCTATGATAGCTGTATTCCACAGGAGAAACAGAGGTAGCTGCTATTTCATTAACTGAAATCCTTTGGGGACTCCACTTTGAGATCATCCCTACAACTCTCCCAAGGCATAAGTGCAAATGAGGTGATAGGGCATCGAGTGGCCACTTCTCAACTATTGCAGAATCTTTTACATCTGCTTATGATAGTAATCTCCAGATTCAAGTGCTGGGGACCATTGAAATCAGGAGTTACAAATGTGAAAATCTGGAAGAATCGCTTAAATGATCTAATACCTATTTCTATTGCTGCTGTTTCTCTCGTTTGAAACTCATCCCATGAATAGCAATTCAGGTAGATATAAAATTTTATATTTCAGAAGAAATCAACCAATCATAGTGGAAACAAAGAGTAGAAACTTTTGCAAAATACCTCCATTGGACACAGCAAGAGAAGTTTCCCTTATGGAAAACAATAATATATAGGGATCTAGACCTGTTTCATTAATTCTCTTAGGCAAATTAAATTATTCTAATTCAACAATTAACTGAAATAAAAATAAACTTCTATAGCTGGCTCAACAATGGTCAACTTTCTGTACAATGCGTGTTAGTGTAATACACTGTTATAGGTTGCCTCAGAGCCTGCTTGGAAGTAGCTATGGAAATAAAACCATCATGACACTCACTGACTTCTCCCTGAACCCTGAGTTTCTTCTTAAGCTCTGATTGACTCACTGCTTATAACCATAAACCCACTAAAGAATCCCTGCTGGCTCCTCTCATTTTCTACTGTTCCACGATTCCCATTGCAGTCAAAGGTCTCTCACATTTATCTCTGCTTGCTAGCCCAGAACATAGTACTGGAAGCACTGAGCTTCTATATATTCTCTACCGTCCTCTCATAGTCCTCTTTTGATTCAGACACCAAAAAGGAATTTATATACATGGGGCATGATCAACTGGCTAGCACACAGAAAGGGCGTGTCAGCTATATATTTTTTTAAGCCTGAAATTCCATTTATTTGAGACACTTTACATTCTCCTCCTGTGTTTCTATAATTCAAATCTTAAATGGTATTGCACATTACATTTCCATAAGACACAAACCATCTCCATAGCTGTTTGTGGTGTGTCTCTAGGGATGGAAATATACGGTTAGCCAAGGAGTATATCCACTCACTGATACATCGCAAATTCTCGTCATCCTTCTTTATTGCAAAATAAGTCAAATGCTTCGTACAAAAATTAAAATAAGGTCACGACACAGGTATAGCCAATGAAAAGGTGAACAGCACTATTTGTACTTCCCACATATTGAGAAACAAGGGAAAAATGCCACTCTGTCCCAAAAGCCCAAAGGTCACTGGCAGTATTGATAGGGGATATATCTCAAGAGTAAAAACAATTTAATGCTGTTCTGACCTAGCTATAAAAGAAAAATTTTTTACAGTAAACACAATTATCACATTTCAAACCTCTGGACAAAAATTCATGAAAACAAAGAAAGCCCAATTGGATATAAACAGTTACAAAATAATTTTTTAAATGCTTATTTACTCAAGGATAGCTTTCCATAACTCTTGGTTTAAAGATGTATCTAGCATACAATGATATATTGGGTTAATAAACCATCCAGTGAATGTATGTGTGTTAGTATTCTAGACAATCTGGAGGACCACCTGAAGATGTATTTTGAAACATGATACCATACACGTGCTTTATCAGGTCAGCTTAGATATTTTTTAATTAGGCAAATATCTCCAACTATAAGCTTTGCCTTGGGCAGTTATATCCAAACACTGCCTCTTTGTAAGAATTCATTTCTTCCCATTGTTTAAATATAACTTTCTGCTCTCTTTCTCATAAATATCTTCAACATATAATTCATTTTTCTTCATTTTGGGATACTACAGGCCAGCCCGCTAATTGCCTAGACTCTTTCCTATGATTCCAAAAATGCTAAACTAAGGTTTTCAAGAGACCAAGCACTATGTAGAATACATTCCATTACTAGAGAGAGAGCCCGCCTTGTCTCTGAATTGCAGCCATGGGGTGGTGAAGACAAGATGTGGTCTCCCCTTGCAATTCCCCAACCGACACGTATTAGCAATTAGAAAACATTTAACTACGTTTTATCTTCACGTTTGTTGATGTTGCTGCCAGCCTGCAATTTTTTAATAAGGAAACTATATTCTATTCTAAACCCATAGTAGCAAAGGGGAAGAGAGACATGAAAAAAGAGAAATGATTTTCAGAAATATCTAGATGCTGTTCTGGTCTCTTTCCCTTACATTCTCAGGTCTCCAATTTCAGCTTCTTCTCTTTTTTTTGGTGAGGAAGGTTGTCCCTGAGCTAACATCTGTGCCAATCTTCCTCTATTTTGCATGTGGGATGCCACCACAGCATGGTTTTTTTGATGAGCAGTGTGTAGGTCCACACCTGGGATCTGAACCTGCGAACCCATACCATCGAAGTGGAGCAGGCGAACTTAACCACTACGCCAACAGGCCAGCCCCTCAGCTTCTTCTTAATAAATATTTATGGTGATTTAAAAGGTGTTTCTCACCCATGTTATCACTTTTTTATTAGCGGTAATGCCATGAGGAGTGAGCAAACTCTGTATTGCCGTTAACCTAAAACAATTTAGTTAATGTAAAACCATACAGGTTCAACTATATATTCAGGAAAGAAGGTGCTAAAATGTGGAAACAAAAATAACTCATAAAATCGGAGTTTCTTTGACTTACCTTATTTTTTCAGAACACCTTTAAAACTGAGAAATGCAATTCAGCTATAGGACATCTTAAGGAGGGAGGTAGGAATCACCTGAATGAAGAGATGAGCGCTTCATGATTCTATCTTTCTCCCTACATCATACTTTAGGCCTGGTGCCTTTTCACAATGTCCTCTGTTCAAAGAGTCATTTCTTGAAGTTGGTTCTGTAGTGGACATATGTGTTGTCAGTATGTGTAATTTTGCTTTTACAATGTTGGCAGTAAGAAGCAGCCTACTAATTTTATTCAGCATGATGATAGGCTCTAGCATTTTAATTATTTTTCATGTTGTGAGTAATTTATTATTCATTGGGTATCTTCCCTGTAAATCTTGTCCTCACTCTGTAAGATTTTTCTTTGGTGTCCAACAAAGGGTTTCATTGCAATAAGAATCAAGGTGTGTCTGTGTTCTTACCCAGAGCCCAAACAATGCCAGCCTTCCAGACCAGCCCAGGAGTTTGGGGTGGGGAAACAGAGTCATTATAGAACATCTTCATTCCTCTGCCCAGAGAGCACCAGAGTTACTGCCCATGCTCTCCTAAAAAGGCATCTCGAAGCACATCTTGCTGCAGAGCCAAATTCAGGACCCAGAGGACTACGACTAAAATCAAATCTCATTGCAGTTCGTGTGCAAGAGAAACCCGAAGAAATGGATTGGCTTCTTTTCAGGAACATTTGCCTTTCAATCATTTTAACGGTAAGTAGAATTTAAAGGCCTGGAAAGGAAATGCAGCTTTGAGGCTTTATCTCCTCTGTCGTTGTCAGACTTTCTACATGGGATTTATTCCATTTTTAAACTTCTTCCTGTAAAGACAGTTCTATGAGTTCAGGCTCTGGTAACTTCAAAGGACTCTCCATGTTTGAGGGACCAAATGCCATAGAGAAGCAGGGTGAAAATCTGGCTGACTTAGACTTAAATGGGATCAGAGACATAATCTAATTCAGATTAAATGCTAGGACAATTCTAAAATTTATAATCAGAAATAAAATTATTTTTTTATTTTCTTTTACTTATACTTAAATCAGACAGATTGCTGTCAAAATTCCCAGTGCAAATGGGTTCTAAATTTGCAGGGAAGTAAAGTTGATCAAGCCCATTTCTTCTAAACAGTTATTTCCCTGTGAGTTTGTTTCCAAGTAGAGGAATATTAGCTATGTCAAAATTACGTTGCAACTAATTATGAAATATTTGTCATATGAGGATTTTTTCCAGTCAGAAATGGCTAAAGAAAAATGAAGAAAACCAAGCCATCAAGACAAACTCCTTCTGGAATTATTAAAGCATTTCTACAGTCCAGGAAGGAAACACTTCAATGATCTATTTCTTTAAAGTAAACATGGCATTTTGGATGTTATATTCCTTTCCTCCAAGCCCTGGGTGCCCAAGGAATGAAGTGCCTTCCAGACAGGCATGATGTATAGCGAGTGTCCTACCTTTGAAGGAAGTAGGCAGCCTCTGATGCAGGTCCTTAGAGGAACAAAGATCAGGTTGGTCAATTCACCAAACTATTGCCAATTTAATTAGAAAAGTCTATTTAAAGAAACAAACTAGGGGCCGGCCCTGTGGCTTAACGGTTAAGTGCGCGCACTCCGCTACTGGCAGCCCGGGGTTCGGATCCCAGGCGCGCACCGATATGCTGCTTGTTCGGCCATGCTGAGGCCGCGTCCCACATACAGCAACTAGAAGGATGTGCAACTATGACATACAACTATCTACTGGGGCTTTGGGGAGAAAAAGGGAAAAAAAAGGAGGGGGATTGGCAATAGGTGTTAGCTCAAGGCCATTCTTCCTCAACAAAAAGAGGAGGATTGGCATGGATGTTAGCTCAGGGCTGATCTTCCTCACAAAAAAAAAAGAAAAAAGAAACAAGCTAGTTTAGATTAGATTAGACTTAAGTCTATTGATGGTCAAATGATAGAACAATTCATCCAAAACAGTTAAGAAAAAAATAAGTAGAAAGATAAGGGGATTATTAGAAAATTGTACATATGTTTTTCAAAGCAAGTAAAGGCAAATGAGGTATAGTTGGCTGCATTTCAGTCTCCCAGGAATATCTGCAGTGCTGCTACGACATAAGCTTGGAAAATGATTTCCACCCGATTCTCAGGCAAGTGGCATTATATGGGACTCATCTGAACATCAGCTCTAAAATTTTGGCAGAGGGCAGCCGAGGCTGGGGAGATATGGGAACACACTGTTGTCCTGTTGGTCCAGCAGGCGCCATTCTTCCAGAGTTCACATTTCTGTGACCTTCAGAAGCAGTGCAGGAGCCTAATACTGCCAAAGGGCACACAGCCCAAGCTTGGGAGGCAGATTATTAAACAAGACCATTTTCGAAAAATATTTGTAAACTGAAAAACTCCAAATAGAAGTGCAATTCCCTGTTATAACGATCATTGTTTATTTACATTATTAAAGGAAGACGGAAGAATCTGACTTGATTGTTAATAGAAATCAAGAATTACCAGTTCAGACTTCTTGTTACACTTCTATGGGGTATCTCCATGCTTTAACTCAGATAACTCTTTTGTTTTCTATAAGGAAAACTGACTGTATGCATCAAGATTTTAGAGGCAACATCTGAGCACTAAATTTGGCCTCCTATTTCCCTCTGCAAAGGCATGTTTTATGGTAATATTATTTAATTGAAGAGTGAATTTTTCTTCTTCTTGACTTTGAAAGAGTATTATGTTTCAGATTCTCAGGATCTCTTTTTAGTAGTATTGATTTATTATCCTTTGTAATTTTCGTGTTTTTGATATTTAATTTCTCCCGGCTGATACTAAAGTGTTTGTGTTTTACCTTTCATGGTAATTGTGATAGGCTCAAGTTCTTACTGCATTTCTAACAGATCTCTTAAGATATCAAGTACTAATTTTTGAAATTGGGAAGTAAAGACTTTTAGCATGTTTCAAGATTAGAACAAATACAAGAAATGTTTAAGGGAAATCAATATACTATTATACATGTTGTGGAAAATAGGCATATCTTCTTGTCTTTCATTTCCTAAACTTGAACTCTGCCCCTTTTTCATCAACTAAATCAAAGGCTTTCTGGGGCATCGTTGCAGCCCACACTAAGGAGGGTGTGGCAGCCTCTCAGAGATTCAGAGGAACTTGGTGTCATGTATATCTCAACCACAAGAGTACTTTCAACAAGGTTTTGACTGACTTAACCTATAAAAGACACCCAAAACTCTAAGCTACAATAGGGCATTTTATCATAAGAGTCCTTCAGCATCTTCTTCCTAAGGGTATTCATCATGTTCTTCTGCTGTAAAACAAATTGGGGTGGTGAAGTACAGTCAACCCTGAACCAAGACTCAGAAGCCCCAGGGTTGAGTCACAGCTCTTCCTCAAAGGGGCTGCGTACCTTTGGCCATGGCACCCAATTTCTCGGGCCTTATTGTGCCTCAGTGAGGATGCGTGGTTATACATGACATCACTAAGCTTCTTTCAATGGAGAAACTCTGAGATTCTATAATTATCTCTACTGAATAGTTATGTAGTAGAAATTCATGTCTGGCCCCCAAATATTATTTTCATAACTTTGGTTGGAGAATCTAAAGATTTAGGTAACGCTGTGGATTGTATAAGTTTTACTAGGAAGGAATCACTTAAGGCAGAACAATTATTAACTGTGGGAGGCCTATATTTTATCGAGTTGATAAGATCATAAAAAACAGCCATGTAGCTTTTACCAGATAAGAATTTTTATGCACATATGGTGATCATTCATGCTACATATGAGATGTAAACGCTTCAATTAAATATTCTGATTCTTGGAAAGTAAAGAAGGTAGGTGGCTAAACGTATAGATATTATCTCACTCTAAGTTAAAAACAGGCATCAAAATTTAAAATATTTAGAACTAACCTAGCCACTTATCAATTTAGCTCTCACATAAAACAACATGATTCTGACATGTGGAACAGAAGTTTGTAATTTATTTATTTTATTGTTAGGTAAATTTCTAGAAGTATAGACTGATGAAAAGAAAAACACCTCATCTGATTTGGATTTTTATTTGTACTCAACAGAATACCCTAGACAGCATTAAACGTAACTGCTTGTTACAGAAACAATTGATGGCCTCATCACAACAAAGGTTATATGGAAGTACATCTCACCCATGTTATTTTTTTGTTGGTATAAGTAGCTAAGGAATTACAAAATATATTTTAAACCAAGTGGAGAAATTTGTTTGTTTGTTTGTTTATTTATTTTTGCTGAGGAAGATTTTCCCTGAGCTAACATCTGTGCCATTCTTCCTCTATTTTGCACGTGGGTCGCCACCACAGCATGGCTGAAAAGTGGTGTAGGTCCACACCCAGGATCTGAACCCACGAACCCCGGCTGCCAAAGCAGAGTGCACTGAACTTAACCTCTATGCTATGGAGCTGGCCCCCAAATTTATATTTTTGCCTTCAAATTCCTGGTGAGTCTGTGGCGGACTAAAAAATAGTTTAACATCCCAAGAGGTATCTAATATTATTACCATAGCATGACCTATAACTTTAGTACAGTCTTCTCCATAATATCTGCCTGTGGAATTATAAGATGAAAATCCTGCTCTGGGGGCCAGCCTGGTGGCATAGCAGTTAAGTGCGCGTGCTCCGCTGCAGCAGCCTGGGGTTCGCCGGTTCAGATCCCGAGTGCACACTGATGCACCACCTGTCAAGCCGTGATGTGGCGGCATCCCATATAAAGTAGAGGAAGATGGGCACAGATGTTAGCCCAGGGCCAATCTTCCTCAACAAAAAAAAAGGAGGATTGGCATCAGATGTTAGCTCAGGGCTAATCTTCCTCCAAAAAAAAAAAATCCTGCTCTGAAAATATTTCATGGCTTTAGAGAGTCTAGGATGCTTTGCCTTTTTTAAAGGTCTTTCTCTTTTTTAAAGAACTTCTCAACCCTCGGGGAAGGATTAGGGATCCTTTCCAGTCTTTAGGTATCCAGGGAGGAGTTCCTTAGAGAGCAGTGACTCTGTGGTTTGAGCTGCGATGATGTTTCCTTCACTTTCCCAAGGAAAATCATGGTTGGAATTCTTCACTCACAGAGAACAGCTCTGATGACAGGGTTTGTGAAAGGAGTGCCTGGAATGAAACCTTCCGATATTACCTGCATGAGAAAGGTTCGCCCTTCCTTTCTGCACAGAAAATTACACGGCTTACAAACTAAAGTGCCACTACTTGATATACCTTCAATTATAAACAAAAGTGGTATAATTAGGCTTGAACTTGGCATCTCTACCACATCCCTATGAGGACTGCAATTGCTTTACTCAATTATTTTTATAAGTATTATTCAGGAGAGAAGTGCTTAGTAATAAGTTGGTCCCAGGTGTGCAAATAACTTCAAGAACTGACTTCAAAAAGGTAAGTCATAGATACAAAAAATAGCCTGGTTCAGCACCTACTACTTTAAATACACTCAGCATGCAAAAGAATAATATGTATTCTAATATTGCAATAAGCACATGTAATGGCTTAGATAACACATATTTTACATAAAATATCATATTCTCTCTAGGAATATGACTTAGAAATACACACCGATTTAAGAACTGAATTGCTACTATAACAATAGTTTTCATTTGAGGCATGGATAGCCCTGAGATACATGAGCACTTCAAAGCGTACAAGTGCACAGATAGTTTTAAGGGAATCATTTACTAGATCCTCAGCTCCCATTTATATATATTATTTACTTAAGTCAACCTACTGTGTATGCACCTGAACATGAGGTATCAAGCTGCTTCTCCTCTCCCAAATCCCCTTTAAAAATAAAAAAGTCCCACCTCTCACCCATGGCAAAGATTACTATGTTGTACTGCAAAGATTGTAAAAGAATCCAGGGCACTAAGCTAAGGGATAATTCAAAATATCGATGTCAGTACTGAGAAGGAGAATTGACTCTAAAGCTTGTAATTAACACTTTTGCAAGTCATGTGGTTTTCAATTATGTACTTTCAACAAAATTCAAAGAGAACCTAATAGAGTTGTCAGCTAATAGGTCATTTTAAAAAGCATTTTTAATGATAGATTACTCTGTATATTTAGGTGATATAATTCAAAATAAGTTTAAAGAATTTAATGACTCTGCTACTAAAAGAAAAAATCCCCCAATGTCATCTACCTATTTATGTGAACAAGTTTTCTCAGTACTTACAACTGAAAAACCAAGCCAAACAAAATAGAATTGATGCTAAAACTTGTTTAATTCTAGCAATAAGTAATATTTATTCATGAACTAATTTTTTAAAGCTTCATCCATCTCTTTGCAATGAACTTCTGATGAAATTTTACCTTCTATATTTAATAATATTAATATAATATTAATAAATAATATGTCAAAGTTTCCATATTTGCACAATATTTAATCAATTGTGCTGCTAATAAAAATTGTAAAGGTAATTCAATCTAGATGAAATTGATCTTTAACACTTAGCATTTTGCAATTATAGAATTCCAATAAAATAAATTTCTATCCATATACATATTTTTGTTGCAAAGAAGTATGATAGACTGCTCAACAAAAGCCTTAAAAATATATTAAAATATATTTAAAGCTTAAAAATAATTCCAGTAGGATGAACCTAAGGAGGATACGATTCACTACATGGAAGTAGGATACAAGAGTTCAAGGAGAAATAGAAATGAAATAAAATTTCCAATTATTAGAGAAGAACTTATCCATTCTTTAACAGATGGGACCGGGCATCAAACGATTGCAACATTTAGATTCTGTTGGCTACATTTAAAAAGTAATGTAGTGGGGGGCCGGCCCCGTGGTGTAGCGGTTAAGTGCGTGCGCTCCACTGTCAGCAACCCAGGTTCGGATCCCAGGCGCACACGATGCACCACTTGTCAGGCCATGCTGTGGTGGCGTCCCATATAAAGTAGAGGAAGATGGGCACAGATGTTAGGCCAGGGCCAGTCTTCCTCAGCAAAAAGAGGAGGATTGGCGTGGATGTTAGCTCAGGGCTGATCTTCCTCACAAAAAATAATAAATAAATAAATAAAAGTAATGTAGCAATTTTATTTTAAAATATCAACATTTACAATATTCTTAAATTCCATCCTTTGCAGCTATTTAAACTTATAATGAAATCTTTTAGATGTCACTATAGAAAATTTTGAAGAAGCACATGTTTTTCAAAAAGTTTTAAGGCCAAATGAAGCAAAATATTTTGAAGACCTCTGCAAGACAATTTTAGGAGTAGTCAACAGAAACATCAATATTTTCCCAGAGCCAGGGGCCACAATTATATGACAGCACAGTGTAAGAAAAACCAGAGTCATTTGGTAAAATAATATCAAGTGATTCAAGAGAAGCTTTAGGTGCTGAGTAAATGAATTGTTAAAACATTAACTGGGACATTAAAATTTTACCAATTTATTTGAGGAAAAATCAATTAAAATCAGATATCGCCAAACCAAAAGTGGTTAGAGACGCTCTGCCAACGGAAGATGGGGAAAAACTTCTATAGAGAAGAGGCAGAAGCAAAGTAAGGACATTGTTGATTGGCTATAGCTTAAAGCCTAGTTGGTTGTTTGTCATGGGTTGTCCTTATGTCTCAATTTCGTAACCTTGAGGCATTTACAGGCTTAGATTTTGGTTTGCTTACATAGGCACCATGGCATCAGAGCCACTTCAGTCTAATGGCCTCCTTGTTTAATTAATTTAACAAAATATCAGTAGAATGGTGATCTGGGTTCATTCTTGAGCTGATGTTTTCACACTGCATAGATACAATACTAACCTTGAAGGCTTGTTGTAAACAGACAGAAACCAGGGCGAGGATACAGTGAAAATTACCTGCCACATCTCTGATTGAATTATGAGCAGAACCTCAGCTAGGACTCACTCGCACCACTTTCCAGATAAAATTAGGTTATTGGGTTGATTATAGCTCTGAGAGTCAACAGCATAATGAGGCTACCGTGATTCTCTGTCAGGCCTAAGAGGAGTGGGGAAGGGAGAAGGAACACGTAGAAGAGAACATCAAAGAGAGAAAGAAAGAGAGAAAAGGAGAAGCAGAGGAGAGGAAGAAAAGAGAGACAAGTAGGAAGCTGAAGACAAGGAGAGAGAGCTTCTTATTAACCACAGGCTCATGTGGCAAGCTCACCAACCTTCTGGCATCCACCAAGGTAGCACTTCCAGTTAATGTCCCACAAGAGGACAGTGCCAGAGAACCACACGTCAGAGTTTAATCCGCAGCATTAAACTGCAGAATCTATCAGTTCTGTTATCCCAGTGTCCCAGTGACCCGAATGGAAGGCATCTATTAAAATGATACATAAGGCAACCTTCAAAACGTATGATGTCTCTATGTGGTTTTTCTTAGAAGTCAGCTTTATTGAGATATGATTTATATACAATAACATTCACCCTTTTAAGTGCACAGTTCTATGATTTTTGACAAACACATACAGTTGTGTAAACATCAACACAATCAAGAACATTTCCATCACTCCAGAAAATTCCTTTGTGTTCTTTTATAGTCAACCCATAACCCTACTCCCAGACCCTGGCAACCACTTATCTGTTTTATGTCCTATAGTTTCGCCTTTTCAAGAATATCACATAAATGGAATTATATAGTATGTTTTGGTGTGAACATATACTTTCATTTCTTTTGGGTAAACACCTAACAGTGAGACGGCTGGGTCGTATGGTCTAATGATTAATCGTACAAGAAATTTCCAAACTGCTTTCCAATGTGGCTGGACAATTTTACATTCCCATCAGCAGTGCATAAGGGTTGCAGTACTTGGGATTGTCAGGGTTTTGTTTTTGGCAATTCTGATAATTGTGTAGTGGTATCTCATTTTTATTCTAATTTGCATTTCCTTAATACAAGTCATTCTCTTTTTTATTGAGGTCACATTGCTTTATAAATATAAATTTCAAGTGTATATCATTATATTTCGTTATGTGTTAATTGACATGGAGCTTTACCACGATAACTGTTGAATGCAAAATTACTAAATGGTGCGTATAATTTCCTTTTGGTTAAAAATAATTACAATTTGTATAAGTATGTGTTTTTGAAAAACGAAGCCTGAAAGAATTTCTTCAAATATTAACAGTGTCATGATCTCTAAGCAATAGGATTCTGTGTGATTTTTACTTTTTCTTATATCTTCCAGAATCATCTACTTTTCTAACAAAAAGAATACCTAACTCTCAAAAACCAATATTTATTATGAAGTGAAACATCCTATGCAACCAAAAAGACCATCTTCTATTAAATATTGAACTTCTCTTCCAGGTCTAGATATTTTACCAATGTCTAATAAAAGAACACGTGAGGGAGAAAGTACATTAAGAGGAAACACTATGCCCTACTGCCAAATTTTTATCTGTATTTTTCCCCCTTCTGGAGTCAGCTGTCATTCCAAATCCCCACCACACCCTCCACTCCCTCTTACACCCCCCTCATATCTGCAAAATCTGCTCTGCTCCCATTCCACCCATCACAGTCTCTGTCTAGTCTCAGTTCATTGGAGCTCCCTGGTTTTACTCTGCTCCCTGACTCGCTGAAGTTCACAACAGTATCTTATCACCTCCCTGAATCTCCATGCTGCCTTGATAACAATCCCCAATGCTGGGACAGCCGGTGGCATTCCTTCTCGTCCCACTCCCAGGTTGCCAAGTTCTACTAGAGAAGGCACAAAACAGATGGGCTGCGCATAATATTCTTGCTTCCTAATCTCAACTGGTCCTCCAACTCTTCATCAACTCCGGAACAATAGTTTATTTTCTCTGTTCCTAATTTTCTGTGCTCAAGTGTTCCCTAACTCAAGAATGCTAGGTGGGCCTACCATCCTCTCTGATTCATGGCATTTAGTTGGTATCCTGTCACCTTCCCTTCTTGACAGTCTCCTCTATCCCTTCCCCATTCCTCCTCACTCCAACTCTGAAAACCTATGGAATAGGCACGTGCATAATTTTCCTCCAATTACACTTCAAAATTATTTTCTATCTTCATTGTAGTCTTTTGACCTTCTGTTTCAGAGGAAGAAATAGTCTTCCTCATTATCAGGTCTCTTTTACTTGCACTATTGATTCAGCCATTCCTATTGGCTCTTTATCACAATTGTAACTACTCTTTGATTTCTTTCTCCTTCTCCTCCTCCTTTCTCCCTTCTTCTCCTTCTATCACTCTTTCTCCACAAACCCCTTTCCCTCCTCCTGTAGACCGTATAATTGGTCATGGTTTCCCAACCTAAAACATATGTCTTGATCTAACTAACTCCTCAAACTGCATCATACCTCTCACATTTCTTTTATCTTCTAACTTGAAAATGTAATCTACAATTGCTATTTCTACTTTCTCAATAACTCATTCCTTGACTCCTGCAATTTGACTTATGCCACTTGCAAAAGTTGGCAATGCCTGCCTGCTTTAACATCCCAGGACCTTCTTACTTCCCATTCTCCTTGACCTTGCTATGACACACAAACCATTAAATACTCCCTCTTTGTCAAACTTCTTTTCACTGTACTCCACTCATTCTGCCTCCTTTCTGGCTACTTCCTCTCCATCTCCTTATCCAATCTCTTCTTTCTGAACTCAGCTTTGTTACTAACCCATCACTTCTTGCCGTTCTCACACTAACAGAATCTGCTCTGCACCCACGACCTTTGACTTCTCTATTCTTTTAGTCTCTCAGAGCCCTCCACTTTTAGACTTCTTCCTTTCCCTGCACAAATATAAGCATTTCCCATAAGATTTTCTTTCCTCCCTACTTCATTTATCTTCCTAAACTGTTTCATGTTATGGCCTCACTTCCTTCAACTTTAAATAGCATTCCTGTTTGGATAAATTCCACTTCTTCAGCTTTCATATCTATCCCAAATTTTAGAAACACACCGAAAATAAATAAAACAAACTTAAGTCGTCATCTTCCTGCAGTGATATTCTCTCGCTAAATTTTCTGTTTCTAGTAATAGTACTTCCATTCTCCCAGAAAGCCAAGCTTACATCACCTGAATCATCTGACTCTTCCTCACAATCTATAAGCCCTAACAGTTCTTTGGTAAAATCTCCAATCTCTCTTTTCCATTCTCTCCATTCTCTCCTTTCCACTGCCACTCTAGCACCCATGTTCATGTTCTAACCAAGTATTATCTAAGCAATTGCTAATTCCTAAGTGTCTCAACTTCAAAGGTTTTTCCCTTGTAATCTTCCCTTTGTATGAAGGGAATGTTTGAAAAACAATGTTTTTGCCGCTCCCAGTCCCTACCCAATAAAGTCCAAACTCCTTAGTCTGGAATATAAAGCACTTCATGCTCTGCCTCCAAACTGACTTTCCAAACCTTGTCTCCTATGTCTCCTCACTAGTTCCTCTACCTTCCAGCTAATCATATTATTCACCATTTCTGGAACATCCTCTGAAACTTAGTGCCTTTAAACTAGTGTTCATGTTTTACTCTGGCTGAAATTTTCTTGCCCATCAATTCCTCTTATCAAAGCAGCTTCATCCTGCAGAGCCCTTTCAAATACCTGCTCTCCTATGAGGGCTTCCCAAAATTCAATTTGATAACAAGATGTCTGCTCTACCCCCGCACTGAGCCCATTAGTGCCTCTGTTGAAGCACGTATACTAGCCTGCCCTGCTGTAGAGCTATGTGTTTGTCTTCCATAAAAGTATAAAAGTATAAAAGCCTTTGGAGCACCAAAAGTCTGTATTATTCATTCATTTTGTATTATCCATGTTTATTCCATATTATTAACAAAATGTATATTCAAGAAATGAAATAATAAGACAACATTGTCAATGTTTTTATGACACTGATTCCTTTCAAGTCTGCATATTTATACTAATGTTGTGCCTTCTATAGCAGGTGGTGCTGGAAGTAAACAGTGAATTTATTGTTGAGGTAATGTATAATAAAACTATTTTCTCAATTTAAAATTAAAAGGAAAACTGAATTTTGTAATACATCATATATTTAAAAAATCAGAATATTTGAAACCATAATTGTCCAGATAAAAGTTAAGAGAAAAAAACCTCTGCTGAACTGAAATAGCAATGGTGAAGCCCATATTCCCAAATATCCATACTCTTATGCATGGTTTGTGACAACTCAGTGTCACAGTAACTCCTACTTATCAAACTATACTGGTAGCTTATTTATATATTTCCCAATCTAAAGCAAAGCAAAATAAATGAAGTAACACATGAGAATGGGGATAGGATCTTTAGACAATTACGTTAGCAAGAAAGACAACTGATGGTCAATCAATGAAGGAAAAATACTAAAATAAAAAATATGTAATCACAACTAAATAGAACAACAAAGAATCTGGTGCCATTTAGAATGGGACTCAGGAAATAAACCTTCTCTGGCAAGGCTTTATTTTATTATGGTAGTTAAATTTTCATTATGATGATCTCAAATCACTTAGAAAGTAAAATGACTTTTCTAATCTATGTTGACAAAATAGGGAATACGTGGTGCATTTCAGGAAGTTGTATCAAAATGGGGAAAAATGTAAATGCTTTGGTTCTTGAAAGGGTAAGCTCCGTTCACACTGAACATCTTCTTCCCCCAAAGTGGTATTTAAGTGAAGCCTTAGCTTAAACAAACATACAATCATCCATATCTCAATAGGTACATTAGAAGTTACAAATACACACATATATACGCTTATGTTTATGCACGTATACAAATATGTTTACAGATGCAGTAACATTTCTAAGCTCTTTAATAGTACAAAATCCTTAAACACCCTCCAACAATAGCAACAGAAGACGACAAAGAGAGAAACATAGCAAGCAGAGACACAAGTGGACAGCACTGAGGAGCCACATAGGTGTCCACACAGTTATTGCTGGTACCATCAATTCAGTCTAAATATTCTTCTGATCCTGCAATGACGTATTTGGATGCTTGGCCAGAGTGGTGTCCTTAACAACAGAAGAGAAAACTCCCTTCCCTCTTTCAGGTGAGCACACTCACCAGCGCAACTTTCCTTTTGTGAGGAATGCACTCACGGGGAACACCCGCAATCTTTCAGTCTCTAGAGACCAGAAAGCCTGGTCAGAGCTCAATGACGGGTGAGGCGAGCAAGACCTCTACATGGTGGGGGTAGATTGAAAGAACAAGAACTATACCGTATTAGCCAGTATAATGCATTATGAACTCCACACATACCTAATGAAGTTTGTTTCACTAGAGTCATACAGTTAGAAGTGAGATGATTCCAAAAGATGAAAGTTTTACAGACGTACAGATGACAAAGTTATATCTATTTAGAATTGTGAATTAGGAAAAACTTTCTTTGTTCCTGAAATTCAATACCACTGCTTCTTCTGAGTGCACCTTACAGTGCTGAATAAATGTCCTTACTAAGTAAAACTGTTCTAACACTGTACGAAATGTGAACTATTTTTGCTTAAGGTGAAAGAATTAGACATTGAAAATGGCACTACAAAATGGCAAACTGTCAGAAGACAGAAGCGGGAGTGGATCAAGTTTGCTGCGGCCTGTCGAGAGGGAGAGGACAACTCCAAGAGGAATCCGATTGCCAAAGTAAGTGATGAAATAAACAGGAGGATCCTGTGCTGATAACAAATGCTTCTGCAGGGCAGGAAAGCCCTCCCACATTTCAAGGATTTGCGGTCTTCACTACTCCATAGCGATCTGGGAAGATGGGTGACATCTAGTCATTTGCTTGCATTGCCGAGGCACTGTTTTGAATGTCACATTCCGGGAGCTGATACAGAGCAGGGGTCCTTGAGTGATCCTAGAACAGAGACTTGGATCTCCAGCACCACTGGGCTTTGTCTGTCCATTTGTGTTCTCATAATCATCACCTGCATATGTTATAGGAAATTTATGCATGTATTAATAGTCTTCTATCCCTCCCAAAAATCAAAGGTTTATCATATATATTGATTAATTCTCTCCAAGAAAGTAAGGACAGTGTCAAAAGTTCCCACTAGATTCCTACATCCAGAAATTAGGAGAGTCTTGAAAGGTATTTCAAATAATGGCTATCAATAAGGAAGGAGAGTTAAGGGAAGAAAGTGTGATAAATTGGTCCTTGAAGGATAGGAGCCACATCAACAGCTTCACTAGCTCTTTCTAGGCATCTTGGCCTTGGCCTACTAGTGAAATTATAATACTCATCTACCAGAACTCCTTCCTTAGGCTTTACATTAAATGCCTTAGGCTTTACATTAAAAATATTGTAAGCATCAGCAACGATCTTACAGATATAACTTCAGCTCAAGGTAAGAGATTTATTTTCTCTCAGGTTTTCAAATTTTTGGAAAGCTTGGAAATTGCCATTGTCTCCATTCAATTCATGGTTATAGCTTTGTTTATGTTATCCCACTTGTACTACATATTCTTTTCTTTTTATTTGCATTTAGGGGATTTCCTGGATTTTCATCTATATAAATAATCTCTGTGGATTAGAGTGGAGCTCATCCAAGTTGTATTTCTAGCCGTCTTTATTTAATTGTGGATATCTGGGTAACAAATTGTAGTATTTTACTGAGTGTTCTCATTTTTAGTATATAGGTTAGATTTCTAAATTTAAACTACCTTTGTCTAAATTTATGAGCAATAGATATAAAGCTATTAAAACAAAACCTATATCACAGAATATTTGCCATAAGATCTATTTGGCAGATAAGTGATATGGTAGGTTTTCATTTATAAAATTATTGCCAATATCTCTAAACCCTGTATTTCTCTTCTGGTTTTCTTAATTCATCTATAATTTTTTTAATTCATTTTTATTTTTTAAATTTTTTATTTAAATCTCTAACTAAAGTCTAAGCAGGGTACATACTAATATGACACAATCTTTTATAAAATAATAAAGATGGTGATTTCTTCTGTCAAACTCTTTATATGCAAAGAAAAGTCAGAGAATTAAATAATGTATTGTTAATAATAACAAATCTAATATCAAATGTGTATGTGCCATATGCCAGGCAATGGGGTGTGGTATATATATGTTACCTCATACAATCCCCACAAACCTAGGATATAGGTGGTATTATTCCATTTTAAGCTGGTGCTTGACAAAGTTAAGTGAATTCTCTAAAGCCACACAGGCCTGAGTCATGGTACCGGGTTTCAATCCAAAGCCCCTCTGGCTGCAAAGCCCATTCCCTTCTCATTCCACTACACTCTGAAGTTCATGATATACTCTAAATTAGATCACAATCCTAGCCATTTTCCTCATAGATTCGATCAGACTGCGAAGTGAACCAGAAGATTACATACCGCATCTCTGGGGTAGGAATTGACCGACCTCCTTACGGAGTGTTCACCATCAATCCTCGGACTGGGGAAATTAACATCACCTCTGTGGTGGACAGAGAGATAACTCCACTCTTCTTGGTAAGTCACAGCAGTGTGTTTTGATTTATCATGTTATTTTTCTTCCTTGTTTTAAAAAAATATCATCTTAGGACTAATGCTTACTTTTGTTTGTTTGTTTGTTTGTTTGTTTGCTTTAGGAAGATTGGTCCTGTGCTAACATCTGTTGCCAATCTTCCTCTTTTTCTTTTTTCTCTTCAAAGCCCCAGTACATAGCTGTGTATCATAGCTGTAGAGTTGTAGGTCTTCTATTTGGGACACCACCTCAGCATGGTTTGATGAGCAGTGAGTAGGTCTGCGCCCAGGATCCGAACTGATGAACCCTGGGCCGCCAAAGTGGAATGTGCCAACTTAACCGCTACTCCACCTGGCCGGCCCCTAATGCTTACTTTTGATAAAACAGACTAGACTGAAACCAAATAAAGAGCTTGAAGACATGGAAAGAGCATGAAAATATAAGTTTTATAGTTCAGGATTCTCTGTTGGGTTGCATATGCCTGTGACCAAATGTCCTGATAATATTTACATTACTAGACTATATAGTAATATAGTATAGTATATATATAGTAATATAGTCTGAATTCACCAGGAAAATTGTTTCTTTGCACATTTCCTGATATATTTTCAAGCATGTTACTTAATTTCCTTTGGTGGAGAAAGACAGTTTTTTTCCAACTTTCCACAGATCTATTGCCGGGCTCTGAATTTACGGGGTGAAGATTTAGAAAGGCCTCTTGAGCTTAGAGTCAAAGTTATGGACATAAATGACAACCCTCCAGTCTTTACACAAAATGTTTACACAGCCAGCATTGAAGAAAACAGCAATGCAAGTAAGTGGAATGACACCTCTTCTCTGCATGATACCATACCTATTTCTCTTGGTCAAAAGCTTTAGGAGATTGAAGTACAGATAATTTAAAGACAAGAAAAAGTCAAACTTGTATTTTGAATAAACCCCACAAATTCTAACTTAAAACTGACCTAGAAAAAAAATCACGTCTAAAATTCTAAATATCCTCCGTTTTGTAGAGGATTCTTTATAATGTGATGTAGCAGGGTAGAAGGCCTAGCGCCTTCCTCGGAGATTGTTACTGGGCTCATGATTAACTTAATCCAAATGAGTAAACTGAGGAAGAAGCCATGAATGTGTACAAGGGCTCTGTTCTGGTCTCTTCCTCAAATTCTGGGTGGAACCACAGCAGACAGAGAGTGATGGAGGGTGCATCTACCAGTGTACCCATCAGACCAGTCACCGAGGGTCATCACTGGTCTTCACAGTCTACACTCATTTTTTTCACTTTTTTCCACCCCACTTTAATTCTACCTCCAACTCTAATACTCTTCTCTTTTTCCCTATTTCTATCACTTCTCCTGAACTTCTTTTCTTTCTATACTTAGGCTTTTCCCATATTGCAACTTTCTTCTCTTCTCTCTCTCTTTGCCTTCTGCCTCTTTCTTCCCCCCAAAACTTCCGTAAGTTATTAGTCTTATAATCCTTTTTCCATAAGTGTCAATAATTGATTTGCTTTCCTGCTAGTTTGCGAACCTGGTTCTGGTACATGTATGGATGTACTCAGCTTTGCTGAAATAACCTTGCAACTTCTTATGTATAATAATACACCTTAATCTTCCTTTTCCTTTCACATCTATGTCTGCATTTATACCTCTAAATAAAATCTCAGGAAAAAGAATAGAAAAAAGAAATTTCAGAAGAAAGCCAGAGAAGAAAACAAGGTAAAGGTACCAAGGGACGAAGAAAGAAGGATGGAGAAGTGTGGAGGAAAAGAGAAAAGAGACTGGAGGAGAGAAGGAAAGAGATAACAAAAGGGAGAGGTTGAGAGGGGCTGTTAGGAGAACTCCTTCTTCAGATCCCCTAAAAAAAAGTGATGCTGAAAATAAGAAACACGAAATATTTTATAACAGAAGAAGGGAGGACAGAGAGAGGCAAAGCCAGAGTTTTTGCCTAAGACAGGCAACAAAGAGAGAGGGTCTCCAAAGCCCATCATTGTTTCCTCGTTGACATATTTCAGGACAACTTTGGTGAAGGAAGAAAAGGTGAAACCCACATCCGTGTCCACATCCACGTCCACTCGGTTGCTGATTAGCAGCCTTGTTAATGCTCCCTCGTGCGAGGAGAGTTAACCACAGGGCCAGGGTCTACTTTCATAAACTATGACTTCCGTGAAACCTGGCTCTTTCTATTCAAGGGGTCCCTGGATCTCTGTGCGGGGATTTTTCCCTTTGAAGCCTGGCTGGGAAGCAGAAAGACATCAGGGACCTGCCAACTCTGGAAAATATGTCCTGTGGGCTGATGTCCTTGGGGATTGGCCTAGGATGCCTGTTCTTTGTCCCTATAAATAATTAAGAACTTCTTATATTCCTGCAGACAAATCTTTTCAATAATTATATACTTTTGACTGTTCGGTAAAGTACTATTATCTTGCAAGGCAACCAAGAGTAATTCTCTACTTTCTGGATGAGCAAAAATAAAGAATATAGGTGCTCAGTAAATAATTGCAACACTGAATTTAATTAAGCTATAATCTTTCTTAATTAAGCATTTTAAAATAATTTCACAAGACCGTGGCAAAAACAAATTGATAAAATCGGTTTTCCAGCTTTATGATAAAGGCTACTGAACTTCTTTTTCACACATTAAAGATTACTACATTTTACTACTAATTTACCATTTAATCATTTAAGGAGTGCAAGTACTTTATAAACGTCTATAAAAAGGATTTTATAGAAGCAAACCACCGTTATTTTTGTAATCAATGGTGCAGCTGGAAGTTAGGTAATATATCCTCATGGAAAACTAGACAACAGAGAATTCAGAAGGCAGACCACTCTTTCTTCCTCTACAAGATGATTCGCTGAATTGATTCTAACAGAGTCCCAAACATTCTCCATCTCTATCTTCATTTCTAGACACACTGGTAGTAAAGTTAAGTGCCACAGATGCAGATGAAGACAATCATCTGAATTCTAAAATTGCCTATAAGATCATCTCTCAGGAGCCAGCAGGTGCACCAATGTTCCTCCTGAACAGGCACACTGGAGAAGTCTGCACCACGTCAAGTTTCCTGGACAGAGAGGTAAAGCCTTCTATGAATGAATGAAAAGAAAGAGAGAATTCAATTTTGAAAAGATGAAGATGACATGATCCATGTATGCCCTTCTTCCAAAGTAAAGAGGGAAGGAAAAATAATCCAACCATTATTTTTAAGGAAAATTATGAAAAGAAAAAATTATTAAAAGATTATATAAAATTATAAGAGAAAAGTGGAATAACAACATTAGAATGTATTGGATTTTATTCAAAACAAGATCTAAGTCTTACAATTCTTTTCCACTTTAAGCAACACAGTATGTATAACCTCCTCGTGAGGGGTTCAGATCGGGATGGAGCTACAGATGGACTGTCTTCCGAGTGTGAATGTAGAATCAAGGTTTTAGACGTCAACGATAATTTCCCCACCTTGGAGAAAACTTCTGTAAGTTATTACTCTTATAATCCTTTTTCCATAAGTGTCAATAATTGATTTGCTTTCCTGCTAGTTTGTGAACCTGGTTCTGTTACATGTATGGATGTACTCAGCTTTGCTGTATTAACCTTGGAACTTCTTATGTATAATAATACACCTTAATACTGCATGTTTGCTCTGAGTCACTATTCTATGAAAGCAACACACTATCTCCTCCATACTCTCTACTCACAGAAATGTGGAAACTTATTAATAAAACTCTGGAAATCATGTAATAACATTGATAAATCTTTATATGCCTGATGATTTGCTGAATGAATTCTATACGAGTCCAAAACATTCTCAACTTCCATTTTCATCTTTAGGCATAAAGAAGTATAAAATCAAAAACAGCAGCCCCAAATCTGGCTCACCGCCTGTTTTGGTAAAAACTTGTTTTATTGACCAACAGCTGTACTCATTCCTTTTCATGTTGTCTGTGGCTGCTTTGATCCTACAGCAGCTGAGATGAGTAATTACAACACGAAGTCTCTGGCCCACAAAGCTTAATATATTTACTATCTGGCCCTTTACAGTAAAAGAAGGAAGTAAGGAAAACTAAAAATAGGCAAAAAAAATGAAACAAAGTGCCGGTTTGACCTTGATTTCACATACAACACAAGCAAATCAGTTTTATCATCTTATAATCATTTTATTCTTATATTTCTGATTGGACATATGGCATTTAATAATGGTGCAAAAATCATTGACATAGTTTGTTGTTATATTTTAAATAATTACTTATTTGTAAATATCTTTCCTCTTTTGAAAATTCATTGATTATAAAACTGATCTATGTCATTTCAGTACTCAGCAAGTATTGAAGAGAATTGTCTAAGTTCGGAACTGATACGATTACAAGCAATTGATCTTGATGAAGAAGGCACAGATAATTGGTTGGCAAAATATTTAATTCTCTCTGGAAATGAAGGGAATTGGTTTGATATTCAAACAGACCCACGAACCAACGAAGGCATTCTGAAAGTTGTCAAGGTACAGTATGGGATCTGCAATATTTTCTTCCAAAGAAGTTTCAAAATACTCTTAGAGACAGAATCTTCGTACAAAATCCATAATCGTGAATATATTTATATGGACAACTGCCCTAGTTAGTTTACTGTGTCAGTCTGAGAGTTCCAGCCCAGCAACACAATATTTATTTACCAGAAGAAATAAAAAGGCTATTTTGAGCTCATAGTGCCCAATACCTAGTTGAGAAGACAAAGCAAAGACCCCCAAATTAGACAATAATATGAGAGTTAAAAACATAATAAATAGTAGTATAGATATTATGATATTAACCATAATTAATTGCCAAATGAGTTAAATATGAGATACTGAGATAAGAGGTGAGATCCTTTCGAGTTATATTTGCCTGATAAGATTTCACGCATAAACCTCACGGAATAAGGTTTAAGCAGGACCTTATAACTGAGATTGCTAATGTGGGTAATGGAATGAGCAAACACGCAGAGGTGAGAAAATGTAAAGCATGTTCAGGGCATGGTGAACAACCCTGTGGGGCTGTAGCAGAGTATTCCTGGAAGAAAGCAATGAGATGCAAAAACAGAGATGTCGAGTTGGAGTCAGTCCGCTCAGAACCTTGAATATTGAACTACAGGGTTTGACTTTTTCCTATGGATTATTTTCTCTTCAACTACTTTATGCTTTTACTTTACGGACAACAGTCAAATCTAAAAATACAAATCAGAAACAAATAACACTACAAACCAATAAGATTCAAATTAACATTAATGGAATAAGATAAATTAATTTTTCTCAAAGAAAATTACGACTAACAACAGAAATAGAAGTTAGAGCTATGAAAATACTTACTAATAGACACCACGCATTTGGTTTGGCATACAATGTGAACTGTGATTACTCCATTCTCTTACTACTATTCTCTATTCCAATTACTGTGAAACTTTTTTCAGACAGTGTATTAGAAAACCATTTAGGCTTCATCTAATGCAAACATATTGTTTATATATTGAGTTTTTCTCTGTTCTCTTTGCAATTTTCTGGAGCAATTATTACTTTACCATAAAACTCAACCACTAGCACTGAAATCATATGATGCATTAATTTATGAGGTGATAACCAAAATTATGGAAAATATCTATACACACTTTTTAAGGTTATCATTCAAATGAACACACAAAATTTCAAAATTCCTTAATAGAACAAGAGGACTACAAGAATACACCATGGCCTTCCTTGAGAAACATTGTTTTTGGCCAGAGCTCAGCCAACTATGGCCCACAGGCCCAATCTGACCTGCCAACTTTTTGCAAATAAAGTTGTATTGGAACATAGCCACACTCATTCATTTACTTATTTTCTCTGACTCCACCCACACTCCAATGGCAAGTTGAATGCTTGAAACAGAAATTGTATATTACCCCCAAAGCCTGAAATATTTACTCTCTGCTCTTAACCAAGTTTGCCAACCCCTGCTTATAGGCCAAAGAAAGCTTCAAGATAATTTTTTAAATAGCAGTAACATTATGAGCTCAACTCTGGAAAGATTAAAGTTAAAAAAATTATTATTACATTAATCAAGTCCTGAGGTGCTAAGAATCTAATCTAAGGCAATAGCAGTAAAAATAGAAATGAGGGAGCAGGTGTAAGTGCCGTTGTCAAATGTGACATGGATTGGAAGAGAGAGACAAGAGGTCACCCACAACCTTATCAAATTCCAAATATTTACTCAAGCTTTTTCCCAGGGATCAGACTTTGTTCAACCCTGTATCTTGGTTAAAAATCAAGATCTAGACATGTGATGTAATTCTTACCTATCATCTTACGATCTTAATCATTGACTTTGAATATCATCTTGTAATATGTACCCGTTCTTTGCTTTTGGTCTGCCTCCCAAACTACTAAAATAATAGTAAGAACTTTGTGCGTAAACAACTTGACCTAAATATCTTTCCATCCCTAGCACCTGGCCCAGTGTACAGAAGATTGTAGAGACTCACAAAACTTTGAGGATAGTGTTGATATTGATATTTACCTGAAACTAATGGTGCAGCTCTCATCCAAATGGGAGTCATTGAGCTTGACTGCATAATTCATAATTTCTACATAAAATTATAAAAATCAAAAAGAAAATATGTTCATAATTCAGGCAATGTACTATCTATGACATATAATGCCTCTTCTGTGAGAGCTAAAAGTTTTTTAAAGATATACTTACTTTATTGCCAAAAAAGAAAACTGTTAGAAATTCAATTTCATGAAAAATTGGTCAAGGTAGTTTTAGATGTTGTGTAATCAAAGGTATCTATTTTTCCTGGATGATAACTTCCCAAGTCTCTTAAAGAGAGCAGAAAAAAAAAATATGCTTAAAAACACCAAAATAATATGGAGAGGCTAATTAAAATGAAATTTAAAACCTTAATATGTATGTTAGCACATAGCCAAAAGAACTACATATTTTAGAGAACGTACGTGTAATTGTCCCATGACTTGGCATTTGGAATGAAGTCACTAATGTCCCCTTGCACCCTCTTAATGGTCACTCAGGCCACCATTTAACCTTGTAGAAAATGGCCCCTCAGCCATGGGCTTTTGAAGCTTTCTATAGCACTTTTCTTAGTCTGAGGACACTCTAAGTGATTCAGTTCAACTCAAATTTATTGAGAATTGCTATGTGCCAGGGATATGCAGGTGAATGAGACATGGTCCCTATTCTCAATGAACCTGTAGTTTAACAAGAGAAAATCTTTAAGAAAATCAAAAATCTCTCTGTCAATAATAACATCCTTTTGGTATTTACTGATAAATGTGTAAGGAAATACTAAGAAATAATATAAATATATGTGTGTACATATACACACTCACTTCAACACTGAAGAGAAAAGCAAAATGCTACCCACTTAGAATTCTAACAAATATTGGGTCTCTATTTTTATAATAATTCTATTTAATATTTATTAAGCAATCACTAAACACAAGCTATTGGGTTATATTGTGTGTATAGAGACTTTATGCATATTATCTCATTTAATTATCACAACTCTGGGAAGATTCCTTTTTTATAGAAAATGAAACAAAATCAAAGAGGAAAACTAACTTGTCTAAGTTCACTCAGGTGACAAATGACAAAGACAAGATCCAACCAGGTCCCGCTGATTCCAGAGTCATAATTAACTGCCACCTCTATTTCTCACCATGTCATTTGTGACCAACAAAACAAGTTTTAGAAAAAAACTAGCACCTTGAGATTTTTCCCTCTGAGTCTGTTCACCTCTGTAAGCTACTTCCCAACTGTGCGCCCTGCTGGTCTCTTCCAGACACATTTGCACCAGAAAATGTCAATTCCTGAAAAGCAGACCATACACACCCTGGCAGATATTTGACCATTTCCTTAGTTCCCTGACATAGAAAAACTGCCCCTTTTGGATGGAGACTTCTAACCTCCTCCATCTTTCACACTTAGTTCTAAAATGAATCAGCATCCTCTGAGAATTAGCAGTGTCATATCATATCAGACAAAAAAAACTGGTTGTGAGATTCTAAGAGCTTAGCTTTTATATTGCAATTTACTGAAGCAAAAAACCCACCAGAAGCCAAACCTATTTCTGGAAGGGTCATCTTCATGCTGAGCCTTTCCTGAGACTTGCTCTAGACCCCCACAGGCCGTGCTCACCCTCCACCCCCCACCCCCATTTCTAACACGCACCTGCATATCCTTTGTAAGTGATTGTTCTTCAGTCATGCCTTAAACTGAAGAAACAGCTTTTCCAGCCTCTCCATCCTAACTCTAAGCAGAAACTTGGTGGTAAACAGTTGTTTTTATTGCTCTTTGCACAGCCCTGACCTCTGGGCACAATCAGAAGACCCTTGATAAAGGGGCCCACTTGCAAAGAATGGATGAGGACTCTCTGCCTTTCCCCTATCTTTTGTCTTCCCTGTTAGAGGGAAGATTAGCCTTCAACCAATTTCCTGTCCCTACAGTCTGTGAATTTCTCTAATTGACATAGCTTTAGAGACATATTAATATATTTTCACTACACTCCATTCAATAAGGAGAGAACTCTTCTGACAAACAAAACCACATCGGTGTATATGCATAAGAAAACCCCAGGGCCGGCCCCGTGGCTTAGCGGTTAAGTGCGTGCACTCCGCTACTGGCGGCCGGGGTTTGGACCCTGGGCGCACACCCACGCACCGCTTCTCCGGCCATGTTGAGGCCACGTCCCACATACAGCAACTAGAAGGATGTGCAACTATGACATACATCTACTGGGGCTTTGGGGAAAAAAGGAGGAGGTTTGGCAGTAGATGTTAGCTCAGAGCTGGTTTTCCTCAACAAAAAGAGGAGGATTAGCATGGATGATAGCTCAGGGCTGATCTTTCTCACCAAAAAAAAAAAAAAGAAGGCACAAAAAGAAGGGGGAGCAAAATAATAATAATAATAATAATAATAATAATAATAATAATAAATAAGAAAACCCCAAGAGATTTTTCTATCAGGAGAGAGGATCCCAGATTTTTCATTTATTTGGAGATAGCATGTAATTCTAGAAAATAAAAATTAGGTTGTAGAAGAGGGATCTCTTCTAATTGAAAATTCACTTTTGAGGACACAATTCATGTTCACCTTTCTGCTAGGCATTATGTGGACCAGGGAGGGGAACAGATGTACGAAAGCAATAGAAATTCCAAACCTCAAGGATTTCAGCTGAAATTTAAGTGAGGCATGTTGACCCAGCCTCCAACAAGAACCCAAACGAATTGCTTTGAATATTTATGTCTTATTAGTTCTTGTGAAGAATTTAACTAAAACCTAAGAAAGCATTCATGAGGTCATAGAATTTCCCTGAGAAGCAGAGATTTATCTCAGGGTCTTGCTGATAGCACTGATAACCTCTGTTGTTGGTAAATATGTTGCAAGTGATGCTTACACTAGCTTCCAGAACACTTCTAAACAGACATTGCCCAATACTCCCTCTTTTACAACTGTTTTTCCACCTGTGACTTTTCATGTCATCACATCAATCATTCTGGATCAAAAGATTCTACTCATCTTTATCCAGAGAACCCATTTCAAAGGTGACTTTTCTCTGGGCATGGTATTTACTTATTCGATTGTGCCCTGTGAAGGAGTCTTCTTGTCCACCAGACTCAGCACAATTAAAGTATAGTTTAGGGCTGATTATGATAATCATGAATTCTTTAGAAGCTGTTTGCATCATTTTTTTAAAAAAAATTTACATATTCAATTACGTCACACAAATTAGTTCCTTTAATCTGCTGATTATACTGTCAAGAGATTCTCAGATGTGAATTCTACAAAGGAAGCCTGCGTCCTATTTATTCATTCAATATTTGTGAACATATTTTATTTCATTCTAAGTTTTTCACTTTTCATAAACATCTCATTTGGAAAGAAAGATCATTTTTCATTTCAGTGTTTTTATGTAAAAAGTTCAAAACTCCAAAATTTGAGTCCCGTTTAAAGTCACAGGCTTCAATGACCTTTATACCTGATTATGCCAAAAGATAAATGGGATAACATATCTGAAATACCTAATGCAATAATACTTAAAATTTTATCAATTCAAAATCTGAATTGCATACCTCCTGGGCTTTATTCTAGTGTGTTGTTTTCTTACCGTGGCTTCTTACTCTACGAAAAGAGATTCCTTTTGCTGTTTCATTTCAGATGCTGGATTATGAACAAGTGCCTAATATTCATCTTAGCATTGGAGTTAAAAATGAAGCTGAATTTCATCACTCAGTTGCTTCTCAATTCCGAATGCACTCAACGCCTGTGAGAATTCAGGTTGTTAATGTGAGAGAAGGACCCACATTTCATCCAAATTCTATGACTTTCAGTGTTCGAGAAGGAATAAGAGGAGATTCCTCAATGAATTATGTGCTTGGCACATATACGGCTATAGATTTGGACACGGGAAATCCTGCCACAAATGTCAGGTACCTGTTAGAGTGACAAAGTGTGGTGTGTCCAGTGTTAATTCATGCAGTGTGTGCTAGGGTGTGTGGGTTGAAATACTTTTGGAGTTTTGCTTTGCTTTTCTTGCTCATTTGTTTGTTTTAGAAGACTACTGTGGCATTGACATTTTCTTAGAATTCTAATAGTGTTTTAGAGGCTGTAAGGGCTCCAACTGGTTGTAAGAGTAATTATGTCCAGGGAGCAATTGTAAGATCGAAGAGCCACCTACAGTTACTCTGTGAGTCTCTTTGATCTTTCATGGCCAGTTGTACCACCCTAGACCTGGGCTGATGAAGCCATGTTGTACACAATAAGACAGCATAAAAGATGTTTGTTTCCTTAAAGCCTGTGCTAGCTGACTTTGAGGCTAACTCCAATCCTCTGCTTAACCTAAGCCAAAAAAAAAAAAAAGATAATAGAAGAAGCTAAAAACAGGTGTTTCAGAAATTTGACGAGCGTGAAGAGAGTTAGAACTGGAGAAATAGAAAGGTAGGAATTAGGGCCATTAGATACATAGATTATACACAAATTAGGCCTATGTAAGATATTTGGTAAAATAACTATAGTGAATGATATAGGTATTCTTTATATCTTTCCCTTGTCCTTCTTTCCTTCTGCCCAATATTTTTGGAGTGAACAAAGTCTATTGACTTATAAATTACTTTGATATTAACAGTCTTGATTACTTAATCATCCAACAAATTAACAGACAATGAAAATTATGAAGTCTGTCAGTGTGGGATAGAAAAAAAGGATATGTCAGATAAGTGCCTTGGACACGAAATTGTGCCTGGTGTGGAGACCAGATCTTCTTCCAAAAAGATCAAGCACTTTGAATCCATTATATGTAACAAAACCCATACACACAAGCCAAGTAGAGGATACCACAACCCCTAACAGGCCAACAATGAGGTGCTCTGAAACCAATATGCCTTAAAATCTAGGAAAAATAAAATACACCACATGTGAATGTGAATAAAGGATATTCCCTCAATATTGCTATGATTTAATATACAGACCTGAAATAGACTTATATGTTTTATTAACAATTATATTAAGAGCTAGAAGAGTAAGAATTATGAAATTTTAAAACTCTGTTGTGAACTTGTGCATTAATATGTTAAATACCAGAATTTTATTAATATATATACATTTTATAAACCAAGACAATTATTGCTGTAAAGCATGCAAACACCATATATAAGTTTAACACACTGTAGTTCTTATATGACTTAAAATTACCAACTTTCAGATAAGCATAACGATGAACTTATTTATTTAAAAACAGGTATATCGTAGGACATGATGCAGGCAGCTGGTTAAAAGTTGATTCAAGGACTGCTGAGATACAATTTTCTAGGGAATTTGATACAAACTCAAAATATATTATCAATGGGATATACACAGCAGAGATCCTGGCTATAGATGGTAAGAAAGTTGATTTTCAATATTTTAATAAAATTATTATTATTACATTAAATATAAATATTATTCTAATGTTGATATTAGACTGACTCAGATAAAATATATCCTTTAGTGGTGTCTGCAAAACTTATAAAGAGTTCAAAATACCTTAGACTAAGAACTGAATTCAGTACACTTATAACCATCCTTTACATTTAAGTCATAATTTATTTCACCCACTTCCAAAAAAGGATTGTATGTGACTTACAGTGTAAAGCATAAAAGCTAAAATATATAAATAAAATTCAGTTCCTGTTTATGGTCTCATCTCTTGAGGTGGTTAATTCAACTTGTAGAGTATGTCAGGAATGTTTACTTAAAGGAAGTGCTACAAGGTGTGCACAAAGTTCATTTGAGGATGACCTGTGGGAAAGGCAGTGTCCCAAAGAGTATAGTTATTATAGAGCCACTAAAACTGAGCTACAAGAAGCCTGTGTGAGTGTTGCTTAATCAGACATGTTGTCCAACGTAAGATGTGAAGGACCAAGAAAGCACAAGATTATTCCAAATATAAGATCCAAATCAAAAGGTGTAAGTGCAGAGGCACTGAATTAATTTGTAAATGAGTTGCTTCTCATGTGGGAAAATCTACTAAGTATTCCTCTTGGTGAATAGCAACAGGAATTTATTTATTTATCAATAGTTAGTGATTGTCTGGAACAGTGCCTGGGAAAACAACTACTACAGAACAAAAAACAGAAAAAGGTCAGACAGATGGAGGACAATAGATGTCTCAGATACACACCTAAAAGAAAATAGATACTAAAGGTTTGCATTAAGTTTATATCTGAGCTTTACAGTAGCCAAACAAAGAGAAAAATAAATGGGTGGTATAAGAAACCATGATAATACCCAAGCAATTACAATCCATGTACTCTGGTCTTCATCCTGCACGTGTCACTTTTAACATCTGGGTCAGTTATATAAATAACATAGTCTTATTTATTATCAGTATTCTAGAAGGCCTGTTCCTGAATGGATTCTAACCGTGTTGATCTCAGCTTATGTTTGTGCATTGGTCATATGTGAAAATCTTCAAAAACTACAATAAAAATTAATCATTTAAAGTGAATAAAGAGAGAGACAGAAACTATCAAAATGTATCGACAGAAAACTAAAAGTAAGAGCCATTGTTTATTCACCTAAGCAGAGAACCTGCACCAGCACAGAGCCATCCAGATGGTTCAGATAAGTTTGCTCAAGGATGCTCGGCCACCAGGTGAAGAGGCAGAGCACTTCCTACAGCAAATGCCATCAGGGAGCAAATGCAGTCAGCAACAGCTACTGCACGTTGTGAGCTGCCACACCACGAGGCCATAAGAAAGCTCCAGATGATCAGAGAATGATACAGAAAACAGTCTATGGGATAATCTGATGTCTCTCTAATGAGTCTAGAAGTCCAATGCTGAATAGGGTATAAGAACATACTGTACAAACCATGCAGGATATAGATAAGCTCCTGGTTTAATATCATTCAACTTACTAAATGACTGCAAAAAACATGCATGCAAAAAACATCTTGAAAAGAAGTTTATTAACTTCTCAAAAATGACCTAGTAAAATACCCTAATGATAATGTTCTAGTTTACAAATGAGAAAACTAAGATTCTTCACAAGTTAAAAACAAAATAATTCTTTACTCATTGTAACAGAACATAAAGTAGAAAAGTGGAATAAAAGCCCAGACTCCTATTTTTTGGTCCTCTGCCCTTCCTAATAAACTATACTAACCCAAAATTTGTTTCAAATGTGTTAGGAAAAAAATCTAATAAATTTATATTTGTTTTCAGAAGTGCCATTTCAGAGAGGAATAGCATCTAAGGGATGAAATTAAAATAAACAGTGAAAACAGAAAGAAAAAATACACAAATAATTATTTAATTTCAACTGTGGTTATTTTCACAAACACAGGACTCAATAAGCATCCTGAATGGAAGGCTCTAGGCTAGTTTGGGGGTCTCATTTATGGGGACAGGGTGGGAATTTGTTGTTAGTGTCCTTACTCAATTCCAACGCCTAGGGACCCTGTGCACAGCAGAGCAGAACCCTGCCTGGTCTTTTTGCACCATCCTCTCACCTTCCCTTGCCCCACTGCTTTCATAGGGTTTTCATGGCCAATTTTTTCAGAATTGGGTGGCCAGCTTCCTTAGTCTGGAAGCTCTGTTGAATTCTGTCCACCACGTGACCCTGCTGATATATGAAATACTGTTGGCATATCTTGCACAGCCGACATGTAGCCACTACAGTATGACAACCGACAGACAGGTAGAGTGGTTCCCTGACCAGGAAACAACCCTGGGCCGTGGCAGTGAGAGCACCATATCTTAACCACTAGACCAGAGTGGGAACAGAAAGCAGTAAACCTTCTCTGAGCAAAGACATTTAATTTTGTATCTTAGGATGTGTAGGAGTTAGTAGAATGAAATAGGAATGAAAAACATTTTAGGAGGAGTGAATGGAATGCACAAGAGTTCCAAGTTAGGAAGAAACTTGTTCAAAGATCTAAAAAGAAGCCAGTGTGGCTGGAAGGTAGCCAGCAAAGGCAAGAATGGCTTCAGGTCATTGAAGTAGGCAGGAACCTGTTATGCACCAAATCAGGACTCATTCATACTATCCCTATATGCTGTGGCATCGTCACAGGATATGAGAAAGAATGCTCTCCCTGACATCACTTACCCCAACACCCATAATGCTTTGCTCTTTCAGATGGCTCTGGCAAAACAGCTACGGGAACCATATGTATTGAAATTCCTGATGTCAATGATTACTGTCCGGTCATTTTTGCTGAAAAAGACACCATCTGCATTGCCTCTCCATCCATCCTTATCTCTGTCAATGACCATTCTTATGGGTCTCCCTTTACCTTCTGTGTTGATGATCAGCCTCCAGGGACAGCTAACTTATGGGATATCAGATCGATAAGCGGTAAGGAGAATGCAAACTTGCTCACACTTTAAGACCAAAAGCAAAAACAATTAGCAAATAGTTAGTCGTCATGTAATAATATTCTCTCTTTCTTTCCATGATTCTTGCCATATTCGTGTTAAATAAAAAAATCTTTCATATACATTTTTAGGACATTTGGGAAAATTTTGAACTGAAATCAAAATAAAAATGTTTTATCAATACTGAAATTACACATAGTAGTATGTAAATATCAGTTTATCCATGACTTTATATAGGTGGGGTGCTAAACCAATATTTGATCAGTTTGAAATAAACAGAACCCTTGACAAACTCAACAGATGTCACAATTCCCTATTCTGAATTATTTCAAGCAAGTCACTTAAATGTCTCTGAAACTCTGGTAGCCCATAGATACAGTTACACATTTTCTACTCACTTAGGACCACATAAGATCAATGACACTGTTTTTATAAAGAGCTATGAGCTCAGACTTATTTGTAAGGGTAAAAATTTATATCCAAATTGCCCAATAGTAGAAGAATGGTTAGGCGAACTGTGGTACACATTATTAAGATGTAGTACTATACAGCATTAAAATTAGAATTATGTAAAGGGTTTAGATACAATAGAATGCATAAACCAAAGTATGTAAAGTGTAAAGATCCCAAAGTAGCATGTGTGTTTGTGCTAATTGTTGCCATGTAAAAATGAAGGCCTGACATTGTTAAAAACTGAGAGTAAATTTCAGGCAACATAACACAATATACTTTGTGGTTTTTTCCTGAAACGTTAAATGTATAATAGAAAATGAAATGCTGTGAAAGGACCTCATTTGAGCTAAGATAGCTCCCTAATCTCATATTTATTTAGGGAAATAGGAAAGATTTTGGGGGGTGGGGGTGGTTAGGATGGGGGTCAGACTGCAGAGCCGAAAGTGAGAGGAAATACTTCCCACCTCTCTGAAGCCACCAAGCTTCTCCTTTCACAGAAAGGACAAACCCTAAAATAATGCCAGAAAAAAATGCCACCTCTAAGGATTCAGTCAAAGGAGGAAATAGGCAACTCTTTTGCACCATAAAGCTTTTTAGCTCTTTTCCACAAAACCACTTTAATTTTAAAAAGCTAAGCATATTAAAGCAATTCCATTAAAGTCAAGACAACTCTGAATTCACCTCTCCCTATAAAGCCCAATATCCCATTCTTAAATAATAATTTCTAACCACTTTTTCCTCATTCAGATCCTAGATATTATGAGTAAAAATATAATAAAAAACGTTCAAGGTAGAGGCTGGTAAAGGTGTTTAAATGATATAGATTTTCCAGTAAAAAATATAATCATACTAGAGATAATATTCCTAGAGCCCTCTTTCAAGGTTGGTGTTGAAGAACAGAATAAACTTTCACCTAATATGCTGTGGCATTGCTTTATTCAATTCTTAGTGCACAGGTTACATTTTTGTAGACATAGCTGGCTTCTCATATAACTAACTGAAAGTAATAAATCATAATAATAATAATTATTGAGTGTTATGGATTAATAATTACCATTCTTGATTTAGGTGTAAATTTAATCATCTCTAAACCCTCATTAGGTTGATAAATTTCAACCAATGTTTTAAGCAATAGTTTCTATAAAAATCAATAAGCAGGGGCCGGCCCGATGGCATAGTGGTTAAGTTCAGCACACTCCACTTCAGTGGCCCAGGTTCATGGGTTCAGATCCCAGGCACAGACCTACACCATTCATCAAGCCATGCTGTGGTGGTGACCCACATACAAACTAGGAGTAGACTGGCACAGATGTTAGCTCTGGGCCAATCTTCCTCAAGCAAAAAGAGGAGGATTGGCAACAGGTGTTAGCTTAGGACCAATCTTCCTCACCAAAAAAAAAAAAAAGAAAGAAATCGATAGGCAATGGTAACACAAAGAATTAGGAGAATAATAATAGTTATTAGAATAATTTTAAATGAATGGGCAATGTTGAATAAGAGACAAACGACAGTCTTAAGGAGGGTATTTGTAATCTGTAATACTAAATAGAAGACTTCTAATATTTCCTTTCACCTTAATATTCTTCATTCATTAGACAAATATTGATTAAGTGCATAGTACAGGCCAAGTGTTTTTGCTGTGGAAATAAGCAGCAGGGTCCCAGCCTTCTTTTTAGAAATAACAATCCAGCAGGAAGCAGTCTTGAACAATTAATTATAAACGTTAAAAAAGAACAAGAAGTACAGGGAGCTCTGTGACTAAGGCAGCATAAAAAAATCAAGCCCTAAGTTAGTCTTGGGAATTAGGAAGGGTTACCCCAAAGAATTTTAATTCATTTTCTCTTTCCTCTCTTTCTTTCCAGCTACCTCTGCAATCCTGACGGCTGCGCAGACTTTACATCATGAAATTTACAAAATCCCAATCCTAGTGAGGGACAGCTATAACAGAGAGTGTGAATTGGCACAGATAGTGACATTGCAGGCCTGCGATTGTGACAACAACCACATGTGCTTGTACTCTACTACCACGGGCATCTACACCGGGCATGGCAGCTCTATTACCGGTGACATATATGGGCCTGTCACTGTTGACCGAACTGGGGGTTCAAATGTTGGTCTCGGACAGACAGGGATTGGCATGATTGTGCTGGGCCTCTTACTACTGCTTTGTAAGTACTGGATTAAATCCTTCTTTTCAACAGTTCAAAATAAGAATATAACCAGGCCCACTGGAATGGTTAGGTTTATTTGGACATTTCTATTTGGTATCTCTAGCAATTTTCACGGAAATTTGGAAATAAACAATGGGACTGATAAGGACATGTACTTGTTCAATAATGATAACTAAGAAAGTCTAGGGTTAATGAGGGTCATAAAGATGGGAAACACATGCAAATCCGTAAGTATAATATAGCAAAGCATGAAGTAAATCCTGTAATGAAAATTTCAGCAAACTGCTTTAAGAGTAGACAGGCAGAAGCAATTAAGCCCAAGTGGCAAGTTTGGGGAAGTCTTTATGGAGGAGGTGGCTAAAGCTGAGGATTTTCTTAGAAGGAAGTTGGTGTGTGGGGAAATCTGAAAGGCCATCTAGGACAAAGGAACAACACAAACATAAACAGGGAGAGGAATGGAAGGGCATAGCACACTCAGGAAGTGGAGAGGCTAAAAGGTAGGCTGGGAGCCATCACAGGAACGTTCGCGTTAGGCCGAACATTCTGGGCTTCAGTCCACAGGCAACGAGGAGTCAGTGAGGACATGTGAGCTCAGGTGACCTGCTCACTCTGGTGTCGTAGGAAGCAGGGGCAAGAGCCTAGAAGAAAGAATTAGCCTCTGGGTTCCAGATGAGTGTCTGAACTAGGACCGTGGTCAAAGCAAAAATTTCAAAAAGGGTCCTCCTCTCCCTAAACCATCTTTTAAAACATGTAGGTCCTCAGAGGAGAAATGCTTCATGCATATTAGGTTGCCTTTGCAATACTTAGATTTTGTGGAGATCAAAAATTGGATTCTAAAATTAAAGCTGACTAAATTCTTCAAACTCTAATATTAATATGTTTTAATTGATAAATAGAAACTAAAACATTATCATTTTGAGGTATAAAAAAATGACAACTGACTTTGGGCAGACATTCTTTCCTAAAATAATCTGAGTTCTTAAGGCTATACAAAGACCATGAGCAATTTTCATAATGATATAGAGATATTTTCCCAGAATATGACCTAACAGCAACTGAGTAGAGGAATCAGCTTAACTTGAAGTCAGTGGTTCTCAATCCCAGCTGCACATTAAAATCACTAGGAGATCTTTAAAAATTACTCACGCCCAAGCAAGAGTACTCAAGATGAGACCCAAGTACCAGCAAGTTTAAGCCCTCTGGTGAAGCTAATGTGCAATTCAGGGTTAAAAACCCAGATTAAGCTGGCTAGCACTCAACATTTCATGACTCTTCCTTAACCAAGCCAAGAAAACATGAGCGTTAAATTGACTGTAGAATAGGAGGGGCATATGCTTGTGGACAAAGTCACTTTTTCTCATGGTGGAGCCCAGAGTCTATTATGCAGCAGGAGGGGCAGTACGATGGTGGGAGGAGGGATCCTGGCCCAAACCTTATATTCCCAAAGGGCCTCAAACTAAGACTTTTGATGTTAGCTCCAAATGAGATTATGCATACAGTAACTGTATTTGGTTTGTGTTGAAAACTTTCCTTTCCTTTTATTAGCTAGTGCCTTTGTTAGACAGAGCTTATGTCCATATGATGCATGACCCTGCACACATCTAAATGCACAGAAACACAGTGTAGGTGGGGCAGCTGCCTAGAGGCTACCATTCTAGTCATTTTCTGGGAGGCTCTCTGGAGATGTATAACTTGACCTTTCACCGTTCATGGTACAGATGGTAAAATTGCCAAATTAACACTTTTAATGAAATCAAGAAAACCCTTGGGGCCGGCCCTGTGGCTTAGCGGTTAAGTGCGCGTGCTCCGCTACTGGCAGCCCGGGTTCGGATCCCGGGCGCGCACCGACGCACCGCTCCTCCGGCCATGCTGAGGCCGCGTCCCACATACAGCAACTGGAAGGATGTGCAACTATGACATACAACTATCTACTGGGGCTTTGGGGGAAAAAAAAAAAAAGAGGAAGATTGGCAATAGATGTTAGCTCAGAGCCGGTCTTCCTCAGCAAAAAGAGGAGGATTAGCACGGATGTTTGCTCAGGGCTGATCTTCCTCACAAAAAAAAAAAAAGAAAAAAAAGAAAACCCTTGATTTTTTCTGTACTGCTAGTTAACCCATTCAGTGGAATGCATGTTATGCTAGGGCATTAGAAAAGTATAAAAAGCAACTAGAGTGGATCCAAAGAACTAAACTGAGTGTCTTCTAGAATCTTAGAAAACTTAAGCATCTATATTTATGAACTAAAGTGTAGAATTGAGATGAATTTTCCACTATATTTTGTAGACAAAGTCTTAAAATAATAAATGTAGATAGCTCAATTAAAGCTAGTGGGTGATATTTGATTGATTGCTTTTAAATGTAAATATAATAAGGGTTGAATAAAGAGTCCTATCTCTAAGTCATAACTGACTCTTGTATCCAATCCTCTTGCTTACATATATTGATTTTGTGTTTAACTTATATGTGTATATATGGTATTTGGTTACATGGGTTCATATATATTGGTTTCTATATGGATGTGCAAATATATATATATATACACAGAGATGGTCTATGTGTACACATATACATATCCAGGTACCTGCACATATACATATCCAGGTACCTGCACATATACATGTGCCCGTGGAGGTAAATACATACTTATTCATGGATATACACATATATACATAGTCTTACAAATAAAGTTATACAGATGATTTTATGCGTATACATACACATATATAAATGCACATGCATGTACATGGGGGAGTAGGAATCAGAAAATTGGATTTGAATCCTGGATCTGCCACCAACCAGTTCAGGAGTCTTGGACTAGAGGGAAGAAAGGACCTTACTTTCCTAATCTGTCACTAAAGAACCCAGATTACATGATCTCAAACTCCCCCCATTCCAGCTCTAAAGGTCTATGTGATTGGTGGTTTTGTATTTATAAACATGGATATGTATACGCAATCCTTTAGGGGAAAACTGATGCTTTCTTACATTTGTATTTATCCCTTTGGTTCTAAATGTAATGCCACACTTTCCAAAAAATGATCCATTCAATGACTTCCTAAATTGAGCAATATGTGTTAACTCTTCCTTTTCACTTCCTTGGGCAGTGTCACCACTCTTGTTGCTCATGTGTTGCTGCAAACGGAGGCAGCCAGAAGGCCTGGGGGCAAGGTTTGCTCCTGTGTCAGAGGGGGGAGAAGGAGTGATACAGTCATGGAGAATAGAAGGGGCCCATCCCGAGGACAGGGTGAGTGGACTGTCACTTTCCAGAGAGGCGTGGGGTTTCAATGGAAATTGAGCATGTCTCCACAATTATACACTACACAAAAATAAAAAGATGTCAATTTTTAATACAAAGCATTTATTTTAAACATCTTTTCTTTCTCTTTTCAGGATGTGTCAAATGTAGGTGTAACAATGACAGCCTCTAATACCCAGGATCGGATGGATTCCTCTGGTCAGTGGACACCAAAATCTGTTTTTCTTTTCAAAATTTGCAAAATTATTCAACCAAAGTTCATGTATAAGCACCTTATTAAAAAAAAACCAGCATATCTGTTGCTGTCCTTGGATGATAATTAGAGGGAAAGTTACATGTTTGAAGTGGCCACTTTATCCTTCTGTCTTAAACTACACACAGTGAAGTATGGTGTAGCAATTAAAAGGGCAAACTCTGGAACGGAATGCTTGAGTTTGATTCCCAGCTCCGCCACTCACTAGTAATAAGTCCTTGGGCAAGACACTCAATGTCTCTGGGCCTCAATTTCCTTATCTTTGAAATTGAATTTATGATAGTCCCCACTTCAAAGTGTTGCTGTGAGGAGTAAATGAGCATATATATATATATATATATATATATATATATATATACACACACACACACACATACACATATACATACATATACATATATTACATATGGTATATAATATATATTATATTACATATATGTTATATATGTTATTTATGTACGTATATGTGTGGTGTGTGTGTGTGTCATAAAATATACATTAGAATAGCGCCTGGCACAAAGTAATGCTACTATAGCCATTATTTGTAATACAAGTTGTCAAAAAAAAAAGAAAAGAAAAAGCAGCAAATATATTCTTCTAATAATACACTGAAGAACTTTTCTTAAATTCACACATGCATTTGGCTCACCAGTCTTACACTCTCCTAACTTCAGTCCCACACATACCCAAAAATTTTGAAAAATACCCAGCTATTGAGCAATGATTGAGCAAAGTAGAGAGGCTGCCCAATTTTAGGGCAGACACGAGATTTCTCAGTGATGGTTCCTTAGTATCCCAAGCTGGCCTCTGGATGCAAGGAGCCTCAGGTGACTGCATGCTCCTATGAGAGCCAGCTCTCCACCCAGCGCCAGGGTGAATGAGGACTATGAGTTTCAGTTTCTGCAAACACATGGCTGGCCTTGCTCTGGAGAGTTGCCAAGTGTGTGCAAGCCCTCTCAGACAGGCCGGGGGAGCTTACCAGAGTCAGCGAAGGAAGGAACTGGTGCAGGCACAGAAACCCCACTCCTCTTGGCTAGTTCTACACCTTTAAGTCTAGGGGTGAAGTTTGTGCAAATATGGGAAGGCCGGGTCTGATAGCTGGCTCCCTCTGTACGTTTATTTACATTTATTTTATCAGCAAGCCTGGGGATTGTGGGTGTAATTCAAATTGTTCCTTACCTAGCATTCCAGTACCTACTCTCGGTTGTGTGGTGGTGGTGCATAGCAGACAGCGGCTGGCAGTGTTTCACATGGATAAACAATGCAGACGACTCAAGTACTGTTATATGATCACCCTCTCCTTTCAGAAATCTACACTAACACCTATGCGGGCGGAGAAACGGTTGAAGGGGGTGTATCAGGAGTGGAACTCAACACAGGTCCAGGGACAGCCACTGGGCTGATGGCTGGAGGAGCAGTGGGAACAGCCAGGAAGAGGAGTTCAACACCAGGAACGCAGCGGGAATATGCAGACACCGGCCTGAACGTGGCCTTCTTGGACAGCTATTTCTCTGAGGTAATGCCCCTGCACACAGTTACACAAAATAGTCTTGAGACTGAATACTAATAATAACAATGGTAGGAGGTTCTTCTGAAATATATTCAGTTATTCTTAACTCTATCCCAATCCTGAAGAAAAAATATTTCACTTCTCCTTAAAATACAGAAAGACAATTTGCCAAAGCATTTCATATTCAAGTGACATTATACATCTTAATACTAGCATCTCTCATCACTCTCCAATCCCTTATTCCATTTTTCTATCCTCTGCTTCCTTCTGGTTTTGCCACTTTGTTTCCCATAGCAACAGCAAAGCACAAGGATCCTGATCAAGAAAAAAAAAGTGTGTAAAGTCCTCTCTTTATGGTGTCCTTCCTGCTCTGCAGGTGCCTCCAATAGAAAGGAGAAAAAATTAATTAAAAGCCAGGACAGGGGAGGGAAGAGAGTGGTAACTCAGGAACAAATCAGCACCATGACTTGGTGACACATCAGGGCCTAGAACCCAGGTCTCCTATTCCCTATCCAGTGCCCCATCCGCTACATGTCCCTCACTAAGAGAAAGGATCATCGGTCTATGAGCATTCCACAGAGGGCAGTTCCAGAGGCACTGGGTTGGCCTAACATGACAGCACAAAGGGTAGATAAATCCTCTTGTGGATTCCTATTTAGTACATTTATTTCACCTGATTAGCTATTTATCTCATATTTCAATTAGCCTGTTTTACTCCCTATTGGTATTACATGTTTCACCACTGCTCTTAACAAAAAATGTTACAGATATTGTTTTAATTGTAAGCACTGTCTTAAAATTGGTGGTTACCAATGCCACTGAAGGCTGTGCATGAATAGCATCGATTATTTAAATAAGCGATCAATACCACTAGGTACATTTGACAAATGGGCACAAATTATATATGTGTCATAAAAATGTCATAGAAATTATATTTAATGAATCATTCATAAAAATCACAATAGTAAAGAAGCTTTACCATTAATGTCAAAATTGCACTGGGCATTTTTTCCTTTGGTTACAATTGATTCCTTACAGGACAAATAAGATCAAAATGCATTCTCCTTTCTCTATGGACACTGAGGTCATCCTTCCTCAAACATTTTAGCTCTACACGCAAAAAATAGCACTCAATTTCAGAGGTGGTAGGCGCAGCCTCTCCTTCTGCCAGGTAAAGCCTCTGCAGAACAGTACCAGTGCATCTTCCTGCCACTTTTTACACCACCACCACCCACCCCAGCAGCTAATCTGTGCCCCAGGCAAGATGGGATTATCCTATTATTGAGGTATCATTTAAAATATTAAACAGTAAAGTTTGAAGGTAATATCAAACTCGCAAATAATTGATTTCAAGACCTAAAATCATTCATTTCTATTGGTAGAATTTAGACCAGAGGGAAAGCACAAGATGTAGTGTAAAGAGGATAGTTGGGTTTGAAGTTGTATTCTGCAACCATTCGGGTCTTGGGCAAGCCATTCACCCTCTCTGGGCCTTTGATTACTTTATTCATAAAATAAAAGCAGATCAGATTATATCAGGGGATTTCAGATGGTGCTGGGCAGGCCTGATGGGATTTCATGGAACCCACCAAGGGCCACAGCAGGTGAAGGAAACGGGGGAGAGAGCTGGCAGGCAGGTCAGGCTCCTACCTAGGATTTCATTTAAAGGGTCTGTCATTAAAAATAATTTGAAGATCACAGCAGATCGCCTCTTAGTGCCTTCCTCCTGTTAACCTAACTCCAGAGACATCCTAGCTCTCTTCACTCAAGCCACGTAAAGCTTCACTGAACATTCTGACACAAGTCTCTGAAGCTTAGAGATATTTACATCTTTATACATGCTTTTAGTCTAAGTTGATCAAATATCTCTCCTTAAATAAATATTTTTAACGTAACTATATTTTATTATTTCTAGATCACCTCAGAAATGAAAGACCATAAATCCAAAAGATTAAAACATTGTCTTAGATTCAGTCTGAATAAAATGTAGAAATTATCATCTATTCGCTTTCAAATAAGAAAAATTCATCTTTATTCAAATTCTATGCACCATTAATGCACACTGCTCTCCTTTAAAAATTCCAATTATTTAGAAATACAGCAAAGAGGCAGTGTTTTTCTCAGTTCATTCCATAAAATCTTTTAGATCAAATGTCTCTAACGCTTTGTTGTTATTCTTCTTTGATTAAGAGAAAAGAAACTTCTAATTCTCTATTTTTCTTCTAATTTTAGAAAGCATGTGCTTATGCAGATGAAGATGAAGGTCGGCCAGCAAAGGACTGCTTGCTCGTTTACGACCACGAGGGAGCAGGGTCTCCTGTGGGCTCCATCGGTTGCTGCAGTTGGATTGTGGATGATTTAGATGAAAGCCACATGGAAACTTTAGATCCAAAATTTAGGACTCTTGCTGAAATCTGCTTAGACACAGAAATAGAACCATTTCCTTCACAGCAGGCCTGTATACCTATCAGTACCGACCTCCCTTTACTTGGACCTAATTACTTTGTTAATGAATCTTCAGGAATGACTCTCTCGGAGGCTGAATTCCAGGCAGAAATGGCAATACCTGAACCCATGATTCACAAGGATATTGTAGTGACTGAGACTTACGCTACTGCTGATCAATGCGCACAACCCACTACAATTGTTTTTGATCCTCAGCTGGCACCCAATGTTGTAGTAACCGAAACAGTAATGGCACCTATCTATGACGTTCAAGGGGATATTTGTGTACCTGCTGAGTTAGCCAACACACACAATGTAATCTATGCTGAGAGAGTGCAGTCTAGTCCTGGTAGGGCTGACATGAGCAATAGTAGCATGACGGACGGTTGTGTGGGACCTGTGACGAGTGGCAGTATTTTGGTAGGGCCAGAAATTCAAGTGACACAAATGGTAGGTCCAGACATTCACATAAGCCAAACCATTGGTTCCACATCCCCAATGACATCTCGACACAGAGTAACACGGTATAGTAACATACATTACACTCAACAGTGAGTGCCTCATGGTCAGTATTTATATGGAGAACTTGCACCTTGTAACCACCAATATATCCATCAAAGATGTATAATGAACGACTTTTAACATTTTATCAGTCAACAAATATTCTATGTTCAATGCTACTCTTTGATTATATCTTTTGGGGAGGAAATATGGCTAAGCACTTCAGATAAGGCTTTTTTAATTCTTTGTGATTTTAAATAATGTACCAAAAAACTTGAAGAAAGTGTGTTACATCCTTTGATACTTTCTAGTAAACAGCACATAACTCATAAGGTGAATCTTAGAGGCCTTCAGGCCTGTAGAACTGGTTATGTAAACCAAGGCACCCTTGTTCTTGAAGGTTGCAAAAGAAGTCTTCCTGCATTCATCAGTCATTTTTATCTTTAGAGAAATATTTCTATTAAAAATTTTTAATTGAAAAAGTGAACGAAATATACATTTCCGAAAGGAAACTGAAAAGGAAGATGGAGCATCTATCATTAGAGATCTGAAGTCATTGGTCTCTTCAAACAGTTTTTCAAGATATGCAATATTTAGGGCATGCTTAATATAATACACGGAAAGAGTTTGCCAGCTGAATGCATCACTGAAAATGGTTCATCAAAAGGAATTATATATATATATGTATAGGTATGCATATATACACATATACATAAATCAATATGGATGAATTTTATTGCACTTTATTGATTTATATCATTAATTGTAAATTAATTTAGAATAGCAAAAAAAATTATGACAATACTACAGTAGGACCAGTTCTTAGAGAAATATTAGAGGTTCTCCCCCTTACACAAAATTTTTTCCCTAATCTTGCTAATCATGCCAGAAAACCATATGAACTATGGTTTAATCAGTTTCATTGACCTAAGTCATAGAGCTTTCTTTTGGCAGCCAGATATTCTCCAAAAGCACCTCTGTAATTATGCATATATTCAACAATATTTACTTAGAAGCTACTATGTGTTGAGTGCTGGTCTTGGGTCTGTGAATATATAGATGAAGAAGACAGACATGATTCCTGTCCTCACAGAACTTCTAATTCATTTCTAGACTTAAAGTAAAACTCTGGGGATGTAGCTTTGAGTTCCTATCAAGAATAATTAACAAAATATTTGAGTCCATTACCAAGTGTGTTTTTCTTTTTAACACTGCTACTTATGTTGAATGAATGAAATGGAAACACATGCACAGATTGCTTATTTTTAGTAGGCATAAAACCAGCTTGAGAAAAAGAAATTCCAGCAAGATAGTTTTTCTTAATTCTGTAAAATATGTAAACTGTGTAGTAGTAACTATAATGTGACCAGTGAGACAATGTAAATGAAATAAACTTATTTTCAGGGCTTATTCCTTTTGGAAGGGAATAATTGTGGTGTTTCTTGTTTAATTTTGTTCCTTTAGAAATAAAACTTTCACAGAATTGGGGGCATTTTACATGATCTCTTGCCCAATTTTCTCATTTTACAGAAAAGGAATCTAGAACTAGAGAGGTTAAACGACCACAGCCAGCTAGTTGTGGTACAAAAATTGAACCTGTTGGGCCGGCCCGTGGCTTGGCGGTTAAGTGCGCACGCTCTGCTGCTGGTGGCCCAGGTTCGGATCCCGGGCGCGCACCAACGCACCGCTTCTCCAGCCATGCTGGGGCGGCGTCCCACATACAGCAACTAGAAGGATGTGCAACTATGACATACAACTATCTACTGGTGCTTTGGGGAAAAAAAAAAAGGAGGAAGATTGGCAATAGATGTTAGCTCAGAGCCGGTCTTCCTCAGCAAAAAGAGGATTGGCATGGATGTTAGCTCAGGGCTGATCTTCCTCACAAAAACAAAAAAAATTGAACCTGTTGCTCAGGTACCCTGGCCAGTGTGCTTTTCAATACTATCACTTCAACAGACGTGGAGAGGGTCCAATTTGGCCTGTTGCATGATCTTTGCTATTTCCTAATTGGAAGAAAAAGCATCTCTCAAAAAAAGAAAATAGGTTTTGTGAAGTTTAAGTGCCGAATGGCTAAAACATCATAATGCCAAAAGGTGAGTTATATGTTTTCTAATATTTTCCAAATTATATGTAATGCCAGTTGTCACAGCCATTCCTTACTTTAGTTGTTCACAACCAAGATTCTGCTACATTTCATTACTCTATAATTTGATGAAATCTATAAGATAGCCAAGGAGCACTGGTGCCATGGTCATTTTAACATTCAATCAACAACCAGCCATGTAACATCTTATGTGCATTCAAGCCTGTGACATATCTTGATGTGGATATTTCTTTTAGTTTGCATTCTATTAGGCCAATAATTCTAAGAATTATGAAATAATTAGTGAACAATTAAATATAAGGTGCTAATGGGATTAGAACTGAAAATACTATGACATCTGAGAAATGAAGAATAAAACAGAACTGAGCATTTAACTGCCGGATTAAAATTTTAAAAGGAGGTGAAACCACTTGTCAGAAGAGTAAGAACATTTTTCTGTGAACCTTTTCTTCTAACTCTCTATCAATATGCAAAGATCTAAAGATGCTTCCAAAAGAGGAAATCGACTTCTGGTGAATGCCTTCCTCTATATTATCCATGGAGACAAGACCAGAACCATTTCATTTCCTCTCTTATCATTATCACTGAGGAGGAACTCCTTCATCATTCCAAGATGGTCAGTAATGCTCATATATGACTCAAGCCTCTGAAACTAGTGTATTTTAAAAACATTATCTCAAACAAAATAGAAAGAATAAAGCAAGATTTCCCCTTCACTGCTTAAGAGTTAGGGTATTGCTTTATCTGGGAGATAAAGATGATATAGCACTTACTTTAGGGTTTGAAAGTGAACCCAGAAGCCTTGGAAATGAGATTTAATAAATATAATAGCATATAGTTCGAGTCTTATCTCCTGCCCCATGGAATTACTTGAGGGGATAGCATTATTAAATGAATAAATGAATTCTCTTAGAAAAGTCTTATCAGGTGAAGGGAAAGGATAACATTAAGACAGAGAGCATTTATAAACTTGTTTCAGAAAAGAGTTAGCTAAAAAAAATCCCTCTTTTGAACTAGATATTTCTGATTGCAATGTATTAGTGAATGTAATAATGTTTTATATATTTCTTCAATAAAAAATATGTGATAAGGAAAAAAATGTTTCATTTTCTCTTTGGTGTATGCAGTATTCCATACACAAACACACATTCAAAAAATCTTTTCCCAGGGCCGGCCTGGTGGCATAAGTGGTTGGGTTCACGTGCTCCGCTTCAGTAGCCAGGGGTTCACAGGTTCAGATCCTGGATGCGGACCTACACATCACTTATCAAGCCATGCTGTGGCAGGAGTCCCACATATAAAGTGGAGGAAGATGGGCACGGATGTTAGCCCAGGTCCAATCGTCCTCAGCAAAAAGAGGAGGATTGGCAACAGATGTTAGCTCAGGGCTAATCTTCTTTACCAAAAAAAAAAAAATTTCCCCATTGTGTTACTAGGTGATTATTACTCTTATCATTATGTGTATAATACAAGAGAATGGACTCATTTCCATAAATTAAGATTTGGAGTAATTAATTTATTGGCCACTGGTAGAATTTCTCAATATAATCATTATTTTACTAATAAATGCTCACTATAAACTAACAAATCAATTGAATAAACTCCAGAAATTATTCTAGATGTTGTATAAATTATGGAATTAAATACCATCTCTTCCCACTAGATTTAAATTCAACAAAATTATTACTACAGTTCTTGTACCAGAGGTACCAATTTCTGTTGAAATAAGGAAAGAATAATTAATTTCAGTTAGAGGAATTGAGGAAGGCTCCTTGAAGATAGTGAGATCTGAGCTAGGCCAAGTAGAATTTTGTCTGACAGGGATTCCAAAGGTATAAAAATCAAAAGCACAGGGTATATTCAGAGAATATTAAGTGATCAAATTGAATATAATAAAAAAAATGTCTAAAGCAAAATAGGAATTATAAAATTATTAAATAGCCATTTTATAGATGCTTACTGTACTAATTACTCAAAATATATTATCCTATTGAATTCTCAAAACAATGTGTACAATACACTATGTGTATTATACATAGTGTATTGTACATACTGTACATAGTATATAGTACATACAGTATTGTACATACACTATGTAGTATGACTTATACCCATGCCATAGATGAAGACAGTGAAGCTAAGGGAAATTGTTATTTTTATGTTAGAGCTTAAATGAGTGGCAGAGTTAAAATTCAAACCCAGGACAGCCTAACTCCAAAGATCTTATTCTTACATATCGAATTCTTTTGACTTAATTCTGGAAGGATGTGTGCGAGGCAGGTTGTAGAGGATCCTGAACTCCACTAGGGATTTGGATTTAACTTGGTAGAAAATGAGGAACCAGTGACATTTTTTGTGCTGGTGACTGGCCAGGTCCTATTTTATGAGACAACACTGGGGCAGCCCTCAGGAGTCCTCGTGATAGTTAGTGTGTTATTGATCACCATGACACAGAGATACCCCCGTGGCCAAATCACTGAGGCAGAGAGCCTAGCGTAGTGGTCAGGATCTTCTGAAAAGCCAGCATTCCAAGGGGAGCTCGCTGGCCCCAAAGCCAGGGACATCCTCTAGATCTCCACTGAGGTGAGCAGGCCATGCTGTGTTGACTAAAGTGACTCTAATCGATCATTCTACACGTTAATCAAAGTATTTGTACATTGAATACCCTTGATCTTTTTTATTACTTTAGGTGAGGTGTATGAATTATTTACAGTTTCTAGAATAAGGCATGCTTTCTCATACCTCTATTACTCTGCCCCACCTTGGTTCCTTAATCGGGAACCCTCTTCACTCTCCTCATCCACTTAGCTTTTTCCTACTCACCCCTTAACACTCACCTCAAGCATTGCTATTTCTTGGGAACATTTCTTGATATCTCTTCCACTGTCCCAATCTGTTTGCTTAGCTAGCTCTCCTTTGCTCCCTTCAGCAATTAACACACTATTTTTCCTATGCCTGCCAGCCTGTGAGCATCTCAAGACCAGGACAATATTATTCTCATTTCTGTATCTCCAGTGTTAGTAGAATGTCTAGTACATAGCGTGCACTCATTAATTTTGGAAGTGAAGAATATAGTCAAATTCTCTCAAGCACCTAAAAGTCTGCATTTCAACAGTGTGGCCTCTAGATAGCAGCCCTTTGAACAATCTTTGAAAAGTTGGTGTAAATACCAACCTTAGCAAGAAAATGCAAGTATATGGCTCACAAAGACTATTACATTTCAGGAGAAATTTACCTTTTGTAGAAAATAATTATAAAATAAAGTTATTTAAAACAATCTCATGTGCTTTAGGAAAGAAATTCTGGTAAAGCTGAATAAAATAAATTCTAAAATGTTACAAAGAAAGTGATTTTACACAGGATAAATACTTCAGAAGTTAAAACTTCTGGAAACTTGAGAGAGATTGCTGATAATAAGATTACTTTTCATTATAGCCATTGGTTGATTGATAGTTTTTTTTAAAACCATTTCTTCTATTTCTTATGTATAAGTTCAGTAACAAAAGTTTTAAAAAAATCATACAGCAGGGGACAAAATAGACTTCCCAATATTAAGATAAAATTTCTTTACTTTTCATCATAATATATTTCTCAAAACAACCATCAAAACCAAATAAAGGGGGCCGGCCCCATGGCTTAGCGGTTAAGTGCACGCGCTCCGCTACTGGCGGCCCCAGTTCGGATCTTGGGCGCGCACCGACGCACCGCTTCTCCGGCCATGCTGAGGCCGCATCCCACATACAGCAACTAGAAGGATGTGCAACTATGACATACAACTATCTACTGGGGCTTTGGGGAAGGAAAAAAAAAAAAAAAGGAGGAGGATTGGCAATAGATATTAGCTCAGAGCTGGTCTTCCTCAGCAAAAAGAGGAGGATTAGCATGGATGTTAGCTCAGGGCTGATCTCCCTCACCAAAAAAAAATAAATAAATAAAAAAAATAAAGGAACCCAAAACATTACACTTACGTGATGTTACCTGGAAAAATCCCATTCCCATTTTTATTTTAATCTGAACATTAAAGCCAACATTTATTGTCACTAAATATGGTATAATTTTTTACTTTTTTTCTCAAATGTTATCATGTGTAAACGGTGGTTACAATATTTTAGGGATGGACTAAATATTAAATACAGATAATGGAAATTAATTTTCTAAGACAACTTCTTTAAATTCTATTTCAGCTTCTTTGAAATAACAGGAAGACTGAAGAAACTGAGTTCGTAGTGGGAAGGAATTACCAGTGGGAATTGCCAGTGCTTTTGTGTATTGTTAGGAAAGTGAATAAACAAAAGATTCATGAGGTATCTTATTATTTTTTTTAAATAATAAGAGAAAGGGCAATAAAACCATCCCAATAATTACACTAATAAATTCTGTTTTACAGATAAGGATGGCGATCATCTGGTACTGAACTGCTGGCAGGCAGACATGTGCTAGCACAAAATGCTTGTTCATTAGTTCATATGCAGGCTGAATTGTGCATCAGAAAGGCAGTGTAAGGGGGCTCATATATAACATGGATAAAGTGAGTTAAATGAAAGTGGAACAAATGAAAATTGAGGACTACCTGTATTTATTGTTGTTGTTATAAAAGATTGAATCTAAACACTGAAAAATTTTTTCTTAAAAACAGGACCACACTTTGGCTGGAAACCCATATGGCTGAGTTTCTCTGTGATTAGTAAGATGACTGAGTTAAAGGTAAGAGAGATTCTGAGTGTGCTTAATAGAGAGGCAGTGAATCTGTGCGGTGAGTGATGATGAGGTGTTGGTACAAAAGTCACAGCACACATGGGATCAGCATAAATATTGGCTGACTGGGAAGTCTCCATTGTGTATTTAATAGGGAGTCACTGACTGGGTGGGGACTTTGGTATCAGTGAGGCATGAGCCACCAAGTGCGGGGAACATGAAACTAGATAGGGGTTGTAAAGAGAGAAGAATTAAAAAAATATATTTATTATTATATGCCAAGCATTATGCTAATTACTTTTCAAACATTTTCTCATTTAACCCACCTTATCATCTTCCTTTTATACATGAGGAAAAGTGAGAGAAAGAAAAATGATATGGGAATCACCATGACCTAGTTCCAATGTTCATTCATTCATTCATTAAATGTTTTTTGAGCATTTCACTATTTACTTGTGAGCTAAGTACTAGGAATAGAGAGGTGAACTGGGGTCCACGCCATCAAGGACCTCACAGGCAGATGCAGGAAGAAGTAAAGAGTTAAAACGCAATATGACAGGTGTTACACAAGGGATATGAATGAGAAGGCTCTGGGAGAAGAAAAGGGGTGCCCAGCCCAGTGGGGATGGGGAGGCTTCTCAGAAGAAATGATCTTTGAGCTGCCTCTGGAAGGACCCACAGGAAATAGCCAGGTGAAGAAATAGGAAGGGCATTCCAGGCCAATAAAACAGAACGGGAAAGAGGGAGAGAAACAGAGGATGTGGACACAGAAGTTACCTCCTTCCGAAAACTAGTAGTAGTTCAGTAAGGCTGGGGAATGAAGGAAGACGGTTGTATAGACAAGAAGTCAAAGGCCTGAATATGTATGACATTCTAAGGAATTTTTATTTTAATCTGAAAGTTAAAGAGAGCCATTGAAATATTTAAATAACTTGTGAAGTTTGCTCCTGCCCAGACAGGAGGGGGATGAGGCTGCTGGTAAGCAAATCAGCAAGGACCTTGTTTCAGTGAACCAAGACAGTGAGGGGATGATTTGGGTTTCATCTATGCACCATAATCCTTGGGATAACTGACAAATTAACTGCCCATATCACAAAATCATGTGATAATTGTGCATTTCACATCATCAGCAAATGGTGGCAACCAGTTATGCCCGTTATGTCCCAAAGATGGCACTGTAACCTAAAGACACCAAGCCCAGGAAATGCCCTTGAAACTGGAGGACCCTCCCTGGAGGACTATCTGCTGAAAGAGCAGAACATGGAGACAAAGACCAGCCTTTCATCTCACGAATAATATGCTTTCTACATTTATAAGGAATAGAAATGAAATCGAAAGTCAGTGTTAAGATTTTAAGCTATTTTTTTTTGCTATTAGTGCAGCATTGATTATTCTCCTAGTATAAAATTAATGTGTGCTTATTGTAGAAATTTAGAAAACATACAAATATAACAAGAAAATGGAAATCATGTCCCATTACCCAGAGACAACACCAAGATAGTTTTCCTTTCAGTTAATGCTAACACAGTCCTGCTACCCTTCAGCTGACAAGGTAAGAAACCTGAATTCCTGACTGCTACTTAGTCTCTACACTCTTTCTCTACACCCTGATTTGTTGCATAGCATTTTAAAGTTGAGATTATTATATATACAAGTTTGTGCTGACTTTTTACATTCAAAATTCTTTGTAAAAGTTTTTAAGAGATATTTCATCCCATGAATGGACACTTAGGTTTCTTCCACTCCTCTCACATTGAAAATAATTATCTGGGGCTTTGCATGTGCTTTGCATGATTTCCACTAGAATTGAAATTTCTGGATCAAAGACTATGCAAATATTTTAGAATCTATACATTATAACACATTATTAACAAGATCCTGGATATTAGTGAAAACACCTTATACACCAAAGCACAATCATAACTATAACACACAATAGATATATTGTATCATTATGAAGCTTATATTCTTTTGTAAGGATACCGGCATTATAGAGGAATATTTAGAAAGATACTCTCTGCTATCAAGGCTTAAGTTGTCCCGGGGTATTTTTTCGTTTTTTTGTGGGGTTTTTCGCTGAGGAAGATTTGCCCTGAGCTAACATATGCTGCCAATCTTCCCTCTTTTTTTTTTTTTTGGCATGTGAGCTACCACCACGACATGGCCACTGACAGACAAGTGGTGTAGGTCTGTGCTCAGGAACTGAACCCGGGCCACGGAAGTGGAGTGTGCTGAACTTAACCACTGGGGCTGGCCTTGTCTTGGGTTATTTTTGATGGCCATAAAGCTGACTCATTTTTTTCTACTGAAGACAATAAAGGCTCTGCTATCTATAAAGTGTTCGGCCCTGATTTATGTATAGGATAATTCTAGAAGCAAAGTTATGGTTCTAATTTTCTAAGTACCAAATTATCATCTAACAATTTGAAGTCTGAAAAAAATCTCTCCCCCAAAAAGACATGAGATAATCTAAACCACAATGCCCCACTGGCATCTCCCAAGTACCACCTGTAAGCTGGTTGATAGTTAGGTTAATTATCCACGAAGAAAGATCCTCAGATTTAAATATTGCTTTAGAGGAAAAAAAAATATTCCCAGCAAAAGATAGGACACGATCTGACATGACGATGGTAGATCTCATCCTGAGATAGCACTTATTACTTATCTTTGTTCTTAATTTCAAAATATTTGAGATTTTTACACTGTCCAGAATACATTAATCTATGACTGATCTTTCAGAATTTGTGGATTTCAAGTACTAGCCTGTTCTCTGTTATTTTCCATTCCCATAGTTTCAAACCAATGCCTCCACCCCAACCCTGCCTCCCTTAACTTAGGGAATTTACATTCTCTGTTTCACTTGCACTGAGATATTGGCAGGAGAGAAGTTACTGTAACAAGTGACATTGAAAAACTAAGATAAAATGTTTTGTTTAAACCTTGAACAGAGAGAGTGGAAGACCTGGACACCTAAGGGAACATTTGGAACCAGTAATCCCTTTCACAACAATTACAAGCTGAGGTGCAAATTCCCGCAAACAAATATCACAAGCAAATATGATTCATTAACTGTTTCTGATGGCTGTCATCTATTCATTCAGCAGCATAATCTTCACACCATGGTTAGAGTCAAGACGCTTCCACCAACTACTGAAATCTAGTAGTACTTAAGGACCAAATCACACAGCAAGTACTATAAAAAGTTAACTGGAACATTAACACTTTTTCACTCACTCCAATTTCATAAAACGTATCAGTGAAAAATAATTGATTATTTAAAGAAAAGAAAAGGAAAATTCTTCATCATATTCTGCAAATTGACTACTTTAAGTAATTGGTGTCTTCCTCCCTCAAACTTCAGATTTTCTAATGGGAGGCTCCAGGAGCCTTTTTTCCTGCTGGGAGGAAGCAAGCATGAGAATCTGAAAGAGGGAGCAGTTCTCTAGCGGAACAAGAGGAGACAGGACACCTACCCTCCATTAACTCTGGCCTCTCCCAGTCTCTCGCCAAGTCAACAGTTCCTTTCTGCCCTGCACCACAGGATGCTTCAGAAAGGAAAACTCAGCATGTCAAGAGGGCAGCAGACTCCTCTTGGATTCCTCCTCCCACACTCTTCCCTCCCCTAGAGAGCAAAAGGAGGGTTAAGGGAGAAAAGACAACACAAAATCTCCCTGGCTTAGGAATTATGGTTTCTGTGGAAACGAAAGGGGTGTCCTTTCCCTGAAGACACGGCTGTGTTCAGTTCATTGCATGTTTTGGCAAAGGACTTGTCACGTGCCCTTAGCTAAGACAGAAAAGCATGTAGCTTAACAGGAAAAAGGCTGAGAAATGAAATCTGAAGTTGGAACTACTGAGCTCCACGATAGTCAGACTGATTAGCAGTGAATACTTAAAGAGAAAACATCCATCACTTTGTCAATTAGAAAATGTGGTCAAAATGAAAAATGCTTTATAATGGGTTTTGCGATTCGGAGCAACTGGTGATTCTTAGAGTTGAATGCATAATAAATCATAACCATACTTACTGGATTTCCAGAACAGATTCATAATTATTATCACCATCCCTTTCAGTCTTAACTTAAAACCATCTCTCTGTTGCCCCTTATGTGCTCATTCTTGCTAGACCAGGTTGAGTTTTAGAAAATACAGTCACCATTATAAGCATTCATTAAATATTTGTCGATTTCACGTGTCCAATTAATCATGTAAAATCCTTCACAGCATGAATTGAATTAGTGACTGTCTTTCCCTGCTTATGGGCACACTTTGGTCCAAGATTTCACCATCTCATTCATCTTTGTATCTCTAGGCCCAAACTGTGTCTGGCACATACTAGATACTTAATAAATGCCTGTGGAATGAAATACTCGTGGATTGAATTATCCTTCTTCAATCACTTCTTAACGTTATCAAAATTATCTCTTCTACTAGCTGTAGATTATGGGAGAACCTATATTTCTAAAAGCAAAATCATAAAGAGATATTAACAACCTGTCAGAAGGAAAAAATGATTAGATGCTTCAACTTCTACCTACCTAAGGCTTGCAGCTCTGCATAATTGTACTGAGAATTCTATTAATATTTGGGTCCAATTCTTGGATAAGTCAATTCAAATCTGTTCACTTTGCTTTGCTTATTTGTAAAACTAGAGACTTGGATTAAACCAGTATCTTTCACACTATGGGTCACACCCCCCAACAATGGGTCATGAAGTCAATTTAGTACACCTATCTAGACAAACATTTTTTTTTTTTTTTTTTTTTTTTTGTGAGGAGATCAGCCCTGAGCTAACATCCGCCAATCCTCCTCTTTTTTTGCTGAGGAAGACGGCCCCGGGCTAACATCGGTGCCCATCTTCCTCCACTTTATATGGGACGCCGCCACAGCATGGCTTACCAAGCAGTACTTCGGTGCGCGCCCGGGATCCGAACCAGCGAACCCCGGGCCGCCGCAGCGGAGCGCGCGCACTTAACCGCTTGCGCCACCGGGCCGGCCCCTAGACAAACATTTTTAATGGAATTAAATGGAAGATAAAAGAAAAGGAAATAGCAGACTAATCACACACAGTAAGAGTATGTGTTTGTGTACTGGTTGGTGACATAAACTATATTTTTGACCAGAGGTTGTGGTTAAAAGAAGTTTGAACATCGCTAGACTAGATCATCTTAAGTGACCTAGGCCCTCAAATGCTTGAATTTTATGATTAAGTTGAGAGAGAAATAGGAAGGGTTTTAGTACTAGGAATGGGGAAGCTAGAGGACAGATAGGGGACAGTGCCTCTCCAAGCAGAACAAAAGCTGTGATGTGAGAAATACTTTAGTGCACCTAAATTATTCGTATCTCATGAAGATAAGCACTATGTAGATCTTCTATACAGAATACTTCTTCCTGGAAAGCATTGGGAAAATAAGGAAGTCATCAAATCTCTGGAATACTACAGAAGAGTTTGTAAAAATGAGCACTCGGTGATCCTCATCTGCCATTGACCTATTATAACTGTTACTAAAGAGAGCCAGTTCACCTACATAAAGAAAAGACAGTGGGTTGTAGGTGCATCATATCTTCATTCATTTAAATTGCACCTAGCAAATCCCACTTTTGACTCTCTTTGCTTTGATCATGAACTTTTGGAACATGAAACAGATTGCACTTTGCAGATGTTGAGATATATGCCCATGATTCCTGCTCCGTGGCAACTTGTCATCCTAACCTGAACAACGGGGATGGGATTCTAGCCCAGGCTCTACTACTGATGAGCCATGTGATGGCAGGCGAGTCCTTTAGCTCTCTGAGCTTCGAGTCATCACCTTCAGAATGTGAGTTCCTTGACAACTTATGTCTCTGGGTGTGAAATTACCTAGGTCGCACTTGCTCCTACTTAACAAGATAATCCCTATTGGATACTAAATCTTTCCTAAATTGAGAGTGACGTGAGGCATTCCAGGAGTTTTGTTCAAGAAGAAACCAGTTTTGGAGGATCCTCTTTGTGAGTAAAACCCCAGGTATGTGATCTCCAGGATGTTTTACAGTCAACTGAGAAAGTTGGGGATGAAGACTCCTGGAGAGCAATGAACTATTGTTCCCTGAGGGATAACTTTCTCTGGAAGAACCTCCAGAGTTCCTTGAGATTTTGTGTAACCCCCACCCCTTTTCCTGTGCTGCCCTTCTTGATGGGGGGTGGGGAACGGGCTCGGTGCACTCACTCCCCCCACCCTCCCCCACACACACAGTAGCTTGCTCTTCTTCAAGCTCTAGCAGAGTGGGTTTTAATTAAATCTAAATGAATATCAAGCAATTTTATTAGTTGGATCTTCTTTTAAAGTGAAAAAAAAAAACCATGAACCAGCCCTGATGGCCTAGTTGTTAAAGTTTGGCAGATTCCACTTTGGTGGCCCAGGTTGGGTTCCCGGGCAGGGAACCACACCACTCACCTGTCAGTAGCCATGCTGTGGCAGTGGCTCACATAGAAGAACTAGAAGGAATTACAACTAGAATATACAACTACGTACTGGGGCTTTGGGGTGGGGGAAAAAAAAGAGAGAGAGGAAGATTGGCAACAGATATTAGCTCAGGGTGAATCTTTCCCAGCAATAAATAAATACACTTACTTAAAAGAAACTTGGTGTTTTTTTTAAAAGTGAAAAAAAAAAGAGTTTGGGGAGAATTTACTTTTTCAAGTGAAAAGACAAAGCATAAAATTTCCTATGATAAACAGATTAATACAAACATCAGATCTACACTCCGCCCAGAGGTGGTGTGGAAGAGGGAAAAGAAAAAAGGGAAAAATAATAGAAAGAAAAAATGGATAGGCAGAGAGGGGGAAAAAAAAATCTGAAGTAGCAGGAAGGAAAAGGGTGAGAGAGAGGGAGAGGGAATAGGAATGGAGAGAGTGGGCTGCAGCCAGAAAGACAGATGGGAGGAGAGACATATCCTGAAAGGCATTAGAAGCCTGTGCGGGCTCACTAGCTGAAGAAGCCTGCCTCACGCCGGAACCAGCTACACTTGCCCAGCCTGATCTCTGACCTCACCGGGAAACCTGCGCAAGACAGACTAGAGGAATTTCTTGTTCTAGGATCCATAGTCATTTCCTGGTTTGGCGTTGAGTGAACTGACTAGTTGCCTGTTCTGGTTCCTGAAGGATTGTTTCTAATTTGTACTCCATTCCCATTCTTGTTGTTGTTGTTGTTTTTCTCATGCTAGTCCTAAATGCCAAACTCTTGACTTTTATTCCAACTGCTTCTCCCCTTACACCTGACTTGGATTTCTGACTGTTATCATAACAAGAACTTTTTCAGACAGTGAAACTTGTCCGCATCCTACAGTCTGACCTGGTATCTCTGACTCTGATCTTAGATTTCCTCCCAGGACCCCCAGATCTGTTTTTTCAATGTAACACTCAAAGGCGGGATTCCTACCCCACATTTTGCTCAGATTTTCCACCCACTGCCTTCATTTCATTTCAACAAATATTTATTATCTGCCATGAACAGGCTAGGTGCTGGGGCTACAAAGAGGAACAAGACACAGTCCCATCCTTCAGGACATTATAGACAAGTAAAAGGGATCAACTCTTCAGCAAACATTTCAGTATAATCTTTAAGAAAGCTCTACCCAGGTGCTACGTATGAGTATGTAGACACAGAGCACAGGCTAGTCTGGGAGATCAGAGACGTACCTGGAGAAAATGAATCCTCAGCTTGGTGTTAGGGAGGCAGCTAGCAAAGAGGTGGGGAGGAGGTAGTAGAGAGGAGGGGGGCTACCACCAGCAGTCTGCAGTCTCGTGTGACACAAGCATAAAGAGTACAAAGTACACGCCAGGGAACAGTAGGCCATGAGACTTAGATGTCCATTGGACCAAATCACGGAAAACCATGCATCCACATTAAAGAGCCAGGAGTTCATCTTACAGGAGTTGAGGAGACACTGAAGGGATTTAAGCAAGGAAAACACACGCTCAGATTTGTATTTCATATGCATGTTTCACTGCCTCTGTGGTGCTGAATTCGTGGAGAGTAAGACTTGAAATTGGACTGACCTCGCTTTTAGTTCTGCACCTGCAAGACCACTTCATCCTGTGACAGTTTGCAACCAACTGGTTACTACTGGAGGCAGCTTCACAAAGAGACTGTTTTGTCTTTTGATGATGAAGGATATTGCCAATGAGCCAGTTGAATATCTAATGCATTTTTGCAACATTAGGCATTAACAGTTGAAATATTTTGGAACTTTTCTCATAGGCTAAAAAGACCATTATTTCAGAACACTAGAATCTTCCTTAAAGTCTGCATAACCTGAATATTAATCAGCAGTGTTAAAACAAATGAAAAAAAAGAGGCAAGTGGGTCAATCAGATATTATTCTGTTTTCTGATGAGATGCAAAGCGAAGTACATAGGACACATTCTGGGCAAAAATGTTTGATTTGGATCTGACAAACCTTTTGAGATAATAAGGAAAATATAAGGGATTAGAAATACAAGGACAGAGGGACAAGTTAACACCACAAGACCAATCCAAAAATGGGACATTCTGTAAGATAACTAGCTCAGTCTCTTCAACAAGTTCATGTCACTTAAGAAAAAAGGACATTGCCAGAGTAAAAGAAATTTAAGGTGGAACTGAATTAGGTCCTAATTTGGACAAATCAACTATAAAATACATTTTTTGGCTTATTTGAGGAAATCTGAATACAGACTGAATATTAGAGAAGATAAATGTTCATTGACATAGAAAGGTAGAGATCATGCACAGAAAAAAGCAATTGACGAAAGGGCATGTACAATAGAATCTCACTTTGGCTAAAAAAAAACCCATGTATGTGTAAATAGAAAAGTGAGAGAATTTCAAGCAGGAAAGGGAACTAATATTTACCTTCCACATACTTAAAAGTATTGCTAAGTATTTTCTTTACACCATTTATTTAATTATTTAATTCTCCCGAATACCCTGCGAAGAAGATGTAATCAGCCTCATTTTCCAGACAAGACATGTACTTGAAAGTGTTTATAGAAGTAATCTCTGGCTAGTCAGAATTTGGTGACTTTATTTTCTGCTGCATATTTATATTTTCTACAACATATGTCTACTGCTTATGTAATAATAAAAAGCTGGTTGTTTTTTAATTAAGAAAGTGAAGACAAAATAGGCAAGTACAGTACTTTTCAACTTTTGTGAACCTATATCCCCTTTTGATAGACATACAAATCTGTGGCTATTTGAAATTCCAATAAATACCATGATTTTAAAAAACCAAAGCAATGGTAGAGAAGACTGCTTTGCTTTCAGCCTATAAATAACAGCCCTTGCAGACTAGAAACCCAATTCCTGCCAAATTATGAAATGCCCCCTCATGTAGATATGTCCCTCTCTTCAGAGTTATTGGGGTTGAGGGAAGAGCATAAACTTTGAAGTCAGACAGTTATGGTTCAAATCCCAGCTACACCACTCACCAGTATGGTGATCTTGAAGAAATTACTGAGCCTTGGTTGTCTCATCTGCAAAATGGGGTTAATAACATCTTCCTTACAGGGTGTTTGGGCAAATAACCTAACTAAATAAACTATGCGAAGAAAATACTTAGGGCCACAATTAAGTACATAGAGGGTACTCAATAAATATCAGCTCCCTTGCTCCCTGAAACGAAAGTGTGTCTAGGTGTTCAACGAGCTTGAGGCTCTAGCCTCCTTAGGGAGCCCCACCATGCGTCATCAGTTCCCCTAAGAGGTCCTCTGCTCCACCTTGCGCTCCTAGCTTTTATTTGACTTGCCTGCTCAACGTGGAGCTCAGCTAAGAATCACAATTCAATTCCCTTCATCTCTATCCCCTCATTCAACCATCCATCCACCCACTTATTTACTCAAAAGTAGCTATTGAGAGTCAAGCAGTGGACCAAGTGAAAAGTGGCAAATGAGAGACATAGCCCCTGCCCTCTCTGAGCTTGTAGTCTAGTCCTTGTGAAGGAGACCCATACTCTTGGGCCGCATGCTGTTTCCTGCATTGCTTGTATTAACTCAGGACTATCTTGATTTATGATACAGTCACCTACCTAAAGCCACTGCCTAGAGGCCCCACTGCCCACTCTTGTGACCCACTGGATAGAGATGCTGGCCCACAGCCGACCAGACTTCCCAAGAGCATCCCGTTGGACTTGGTGATGAGGGCAGCTGGCTTGTACACTCTCCTGCTAGGAGCTACCCACCTGCTATGGGCCAGGCCCTCCCACTGCAACAGCAGGGATTACTTTTTGAAGTCTTCCATGCCCCCAGAAATTGCTACTGAATCCCAGTGCCCCTAATAATGTCACTTTTCTATTACCACTCATTGCCAAAATAGTAATTCTCTCCCTTTATCTTCAGCATTAAGAATGTTATTTCTAAAATAATGAAAGATGCTATTTGGGCTTTTCATTTCAAATTGCTAGTAAAAATTGTGTTTTTCCTTACTTTTGCCCCTCTCTCTCTGTAATTCAAGTGCACATCGCTACCTGTCATGGAAGAAATAAATGCACACGATTGATCACTATGCCAACACCTTCAGCAGTGCCTACATGGCTGATTCGTGCGTTTTCAGAACACATTGTTCTTATTTAGGGTAAAACACATGACTCAAAGGAATTCAATGGCTCAGTATTTTATGCTAATTTTATTACTGGACAAAGCCCTAAAATAATAATTATATACACCCTTTCATGTTTTTGGCCAAGTCCATCTTTTCCTAAATGGTTTTAAACATCAAATTGCTAAATCTCTCTTTTCTTAATAGTTAATACTTTGAAAGAAAAAAGATTAAACATACAATAAAAATATTTCTAGTTTTAATGTTTTCTATGTATAGATTTAATTTGACATAAATTAATAAATGTGATGTTAAGATACATACTATAGTTTTCAGCAAAAAATTTTTTTTACATTTCCTTTTCAGCTTAATTACCCCTCCCCACTCCTGAATACATGGTAGTAGTATTCATATTTTTCTCTATGTTCAAGTAATCACTTACAGCCATAGGCATGTATACATGCACATACACAGACACACACACATACATGTAACAATTATTATATACACTATTCTATATCTTGCTTTTCTCTCTCAACAGTAGCCCATACAGATGCCTCTGAGTCAAGTGGTATATCTTTAATTAATTCTTTTTATTGTCTTCAGAATATTCTACTTTCCATGTTCTATTTATCTATTCCTAGAACAATACTATATTTGTTAGAGTGTTAGGGAACCAACTTTTTTCACCTACTTATATCGTAAGCAATTGAGAAATAAGGTACAGGAGACAAAAAAAAATAAGTATCATCTTTATTATTTGTGACAAAATAAATGTGGATGATCTAGTTGAGGTGAGCAATCATGATGAACATCCTAATACTCATTCCAGAATTAAACTTATTCACCCAGTCACAGACAACTTCCACCACCACGACCAAAGGATAGAGCCTGCCCCTGTGAGCTTATAGCTAGAAGAAGCAGAAGGTACGTCTTGTCAACAAGCTGGCTCCAAAAGAGAAAACACTGGATGGGGAGTTGTGGGGTGGGAGGGGGCAGTGGGATGAACCCAGCGTGTATAATTTCTTCTCCCAAGCTCACCAATGAGATGATTTGTCCTCCATCCATTAACAGGAGCACAGGAATGATGGGGAATAAAGTCAGCCTTACTGTAGCTGAATCCCTCTCATATAGAAACATGAGTCCAGAAGCAACAGTTGCATCTAACAGTTGCTTTTTGAATAATAGCAGTATTATAGTGAACTTTGCTATCTGGTAAGGCACGACTCTTCAATATTCTTCTTAATCGTTCTTTAATTAGCCATTGGGCACATTTCCTCTTCCATACAGACTTTAAGATTTTTTTTAATCCTCCTCCACCTCCATCCCTCACATAGACTGTGGGTCAAATCTGAGAACTGTATCGAGGTGTTTTTTTTCTTTGAGGAATTGATATTTTATAATAGTAATTCTTTTCATCTAGGAACATAATAATATCTTTCTATATTCTTAGATTTTGTTTTATGTCTTTCATTAACATTCTTCTGTGCATTCTTAAGAAACTTACTTCCAAATATTTTACAGTTTTTAACTGAGACTGTGAATGGATTCTTTTTCTCATTTTACTTTCTAGATCCTTATTACTAGGGTAAAGAAAAGTTAATGATTTATTCTATAAAAATCCACCTTAAAATTTCTTTAAAAAGTGCTACATACAAATATGTGATAATATATTTGAAAACACTAGAAGATATGAATAATTTCTTTGCAAAATATAAATTATAAAAATGTAGCCCCCAAAATGGAAAACATCAACAGACCAATTGAATATTAAGGAACTTCAGTGTAGTGAAACTTGGAGTGACTGGAGATAAATGTCATAAGCTCAAAGCACTTCCTTCAAATGTAGGCTGACCAACCCAAATGAGTATAAATTGCATCACTTCAAAGTTTAAAGAATAAAAAGGTGTTTCGAGAATTTGTCAATCCTGACTTTACATGGAGAACTGAAGATTAACCTTGTCACCACGTTGCACAAGTTAATCAACATGCACAAGCATTCATAAAATTGGCCTTGTGTCTAACGCATCAAAAGTGAAGCCCAAACTGACTCATGAAGGTGATGTGCTAACGAGGGAGACTAGAGGTGGAGTCTACTCCATTAATTTCTCTTTAGGTGTATCCTTCCAGAAAAAGACCAAATAAGTTGCAGCTGTGCCAGCACTGGATCAAAGAACATAAATTCACACTGCCAAGATTGTGCTTTGAGAAATGTTCAGCGTAAATGAACCCATAGGAATCTTTAGAAGTTTCGATAATGGAAAGTAAATTGAAATGATGTTCAAAAAAGTTAGTGAAACAACACAGAAAAAATTTCTATAGGCTAAACAACATTTTGCTGTAAGACGTGGATTTATTACCAGTTCAGGTAGGTAATGGATTCTGATCCTCTTCTTAATGTCAGTGAATATACTAATAGTGTTTATTCAAAGGAAGGCCAATTAGGCATGTCCAAAACTGCAGAAGAAACATGTTCATGTGTTTCAACTGAAAGTTCAGTGCTTTCCTAAGTACCATGTGAATACAAAACAGATGATATGAAAGTTTTTCTGCGTCTGAAAAAGGGCAGCAACAAAATACACTTAAAATTCCTGTTCTCTCTAACTAATCTTTTCAGGAGGTTTTGTAGCTCCTAGTCAGGGCACCAATAGTAAAATGCACAATACAATAAGTTGTGCAAGTTTTACAGGTTTGCCAAACTTACTTGGAACTTACTAATTATGAAAGTATCAGCGTAGAATGCCTCACTGTATGTAACACACCAGTCTTTGGTAGAGAAATGCACTAATCCTGAAGAATAAAGAATGACAGGCTGCTTGTTTTTTAGATGCATCCCCCTTCCTTACCATGCTAGAGCTAGTAGTTCTTAACTACAGTCATTCCTGACATCCTTGGAGATCATTTTTTTAATGTTCCATGCTGTTTTCAGATTCCATCTACAGACTGGTATCTGCTGCTTAGCAAGGAGCATAGATGCTGCTTCATAGGACACAGCGTATCCATTCCATTGAAACCACACCTCATGGCATGTGGTTTGAGAAGCTGGTGGAGCACTCTGCATGATATTTCTTCCCATGGGTGGAGTGGTGGGTTGAGATTTAAATTAAAACAATTATCAAAAAAAATTTCCTTCCTCGGGTATTACCAATAATAATACTGGTACAATTTGACTACTAGAAAAACATAAGTCATGGCTCCCGTGATACTTGAAAATACTTGAGGACTTTGGTGAAATGTGCTCTTTATCATCAAAAGGAAGATTAAAAATGTATAAATAAAGGGATCATAATAACTATCGAGTATAGGAAATTAACATTTGACTTTGCATATTTGGTTGTCATATCTTTTCGTGTCATATCATCATATCACCCGAGATGATGAAAAGGCCAGAAAGGTATTAAGTGCAGGAAGGATGCCAGGTCATTTGAATCTAACCAAGATCCTTAACTTACTTAGTTCTGGGTCCAGTTTCTTAGATTTCTATACTCAGAATCTTAACTTTATTTTAATTTATTATAATCTAATAAATTATTAGCATTCAAATAAACGATATTTAAATCTCTTAATAGATTTAAAATATATTTTTCATAAGAGTACTATTTTCTCATCAAAGAAGCAGAAAAGAATTTCCTATAACAAACTTTATGCCTGGAAGGGATGAGGGATAGGCATTTTCTTACACTATCAGTGGGAACGTAAATTGGTATAGCCTTCTGGATGACAGTCTATTAAAAATCTAAACTATATGTGCCCTTTGATCCAGCAGATATACTTGCACAAAATTTTTAAAGATATATTCATTTATTCACCCTGCGAAGTCCTGGGAATATGCTACCAAATGAAACAGAGGTGATTCCTCCCAGAGACAGCTCATAGTCAAGTGGTGGAGAAAGGAAATATAAGCAACACAACTAAGAGATAACAATTTACACATGGTACTAAGTCTTATCTAGGAAGCAAATTGGGATTACTGATAAAAAAAAATAATGGGGATGAAAGTGCTCAGGTGTGGGGAGTAGGCAGTAAAGATCTCTCTGAGAGGTCACATAACCTACCACCTGATGAACGAGAAGAAGCCAGCCAGGAGGGAGAGAAACTGAGTGAAGACCTGAGGCAGAAAAAGAGCTTAGGGCTTGTGAAGAACAAAAGAAGGTGCATACGAGAGGGAGGGAGTCTGGGATGTGGTTGGAAAGGAAAACAGGGAATGGATTAGGAAGTCCCCTTAAGTCATGACAGGTAGTTTTGATTCTGTTCCAAACACATTGGAAGCCATGATCCTTTTAAAAATAGCACTCAGGTTGCTGAGTGAGGGGTGGATCCGGTAAGAGGCAAGAAAGGCCCAAGAGCTCAGTCATAGGCCCATTGCTTGAGAGAGATGTTAGGAATCTGGCTAGTGTGGAAGCCCAGAGAAAGAGGGAACTGGATGGATTTAAAATACATTTGGTAAGTAGACCCCCCCTTGTCAATTTTATCTCCAACAAAACACGAGAACCAAAGAAAAGCTTCTCCTAAAGAAACACTTTGTTGAATGAGGTTCATTTGGAAAATTTCTCTTTCATACTTTTTATTACCTCACAAAAATATTCCCACCAATATGCAATTGCCTAATCAGACTAAATCAAAGCAAAAAGATGTTGACCCTGGTCCATGGCATAAGTAAAAATTTTTTGTGTGGGTGTGGAAGATCAGCCCTGAGCTAACATCCAATGCCAATCCTCCTCTTTTTGCTGAGGAAGATTGGCCCTGGGCTAACATCCATGCCCATCTTGTTCTACTTTATATGGGACGCCGCCACAGCATGGCTTGATAAGAGGTGCATCGGTGTGCGCCCGGGATCCGAACCTGCGAACCCCAGGCCACGGAAGCAGAGCGCATGCTACATCACTGGGCCAGCCCTAAAATTTTTTTAAATGTATATTCACCCATATTTACCCTTCTGAAGTTTGGGCTTAAATCAATATATGATAAAAATTACACAAGTTTTTTTAAAGAAATAATTCTAGGAATCACAGAAGCATGGTGAACCATGCTGCATACCATCTAGCAGGAAATTGGATCAACGGCACTATTTTCACTAATCAAGTGCAGACTGCTCTTTGCAGACGCACAATTGTTTCACTCTCTGATATTTCTCGATGCCTTCAGGTGATGATCCTAATGGAAGAGGTGTATGATTTCCATTACCTTGAATGATAAAAAATGATGAATCACAACTTTTGCAGACCAGTTTAGGACGTATGTGTAACTTTGTTAATGCATGATTTGTGGAACTAATATCTTAATTCATGAGTTTGTGAACATTCGAGAACAATTAAATATCAAAAAGTAGTGATGTCTGACATATAAGATATATTACATACATGTTTTCAGTCAAAACAAAGACCTGTGAAGGCTTGCCAGTGAAGACAAAGTCTCATTAACATTCTCTACTTGATGAATAATAACGCTGAAGATAATGAGCATGGAAACCTCTGAAGCCACTGCCCTCTTGAATAAACATCCATTCTTATTGCTTCAGTCCTTATGCCATGATTCAACTTCCAGCAAATTGAGGAATGGTTTCTTTAGCTTTTTAAACCTGTGATGTGTTATATCTACTTTCCAACTCATATTTTCAACATGGCACAACAACTGAAATACAATATACACATAAAAGGAAGCTCCCATTTAACGATTATGATTACTTGTTGTTATGCTCCTCATTTTTATTTCAGCCTCTTGTGTAAGAGCCAGTTTCAAGTGGGCTTACGTTTCCAAAGCCATTATCCAGAGAGTAATAACATAACCACTCAACGGAAACCACTGGAAAAGCCTCCCTTTTTTCCTTTTCACAAACATAAACAAAACAGCAAGTGAAAACACCGCTTAGTCCAGAAGGCACTACTCAAATGCACTCCCCAGTAGGAATAACCTCCAGACTACCTTCTTATCACCATGCAAATGTGGTCCCAACACCACGGTGCTTTATTACCTTACTCAGGTCCCCAGTCCTCTAAGAAAAGAATGTGTCGGCTTAAAGCACTTTCAAGAACACATAGGAAGATTAGAGAGCCCTGTCTGCCTATGGATGCACACTGAGCTCTCTAGTCCTCCTTGACTGGGACAAGTAGATGGAGCCAGCCTGCATCAGGCCAAGTCTGGCATATTACTCTCCTATAAGGCTGCCCACATCCTTTATATACCGCCTGACCAAGAATCTTTAGATGGTGTTTCAAAATGCAAAGGTAAAATACCAGTTAAATCCTTAACCTGTGTTTAGGTAAGGAAGGAGTGGAATGATAATTAACATTTTTAAGCTCTAATTAATTAAAATTGTCAAAGAACTGGAGTTTTAGGAAAAGTAAATCAGTACAAAGAATTTAGTCTACAATGCAACCTATGGGTATGCCTAGGAAGATCATAATTCACTGCTATCATTTTTTAAAATCTCTTTTGTCTTTAGCACAATAATACTTTGAAGAATTGCAAGTTATTAAATTATAGAGAAGGAAAGAATTGAAAATTCATTATGTTTTTCTCTTCTTCCCTGCCCTAAAGTTTAGAATGTTATTTATAAAGGCTTGCTGTAGTCACATTATTTTTTAAATAACTTTCTTATTAATTATAAAACAAATACATTCTCATTACCAAAAAAATCAGAAAATATATACAGGCACAATGAAGAAAATAAAATAAAATACATCCCTATCACCTCATTCAAAAAATAAGTTCTAGGGGCCGGCCCTGTGGCTTAGCAGTTAAGTGCGCGCGCTCTGCTACTGGCGGCCCGGGGTTCAGATCCCGGGTGCGCACCGACGCACCGCTTCTCCGGCCACGCTGAGGCTGCGTCCCACATACAGCAACTAGAAGGATGTGCAACTACGACATACAACTATCTACTGGGGCTTTGGGGGAAAAAAAGGAGGAGGATTGGCAATAGATGTTAGCTCAGAGCCGGTCTTCCTCAGCAAAAAAAAAAAAAGAGAGAGAGGAGGATTAGGATAGATGTTAGCTCAGGGCTGATCTTCCTCACAAAAAAAAAAAATAAGTTCTAGTATATTACGGTGGTCTGTTCTAGTCTTTGCCCATGCATATGTATTTCCTCTCAATATGTTATAATAAAAAAAGCCCCAAAATACACACGTACGAACCCAAAACTCTCACCACTGTTCAACAAATTCAAATATTAAATTCAGAAAGTAACCAACATTTTGATCACTGAATTCTGCATTATATGAATCACTAATAAATGTAATAATGCTCATCCCAGCTCTACCCCCTCAGATTTGTTAACTAGTCCAGTCACAGAGAAACCATTTCCTAATTCAGAAAACACTTTGCCCTATGCTTCAGTCTTTCCATGTTGGAAAGGATTCCATAGTTGTCCACTTTCTGATTCTAATCAAAAAGTGCATAAAATATACATTATGAAATTTAGAAGGAACTCTACAAGAAACATTAAACCTGATCTTTAGAAATTTTCTTTCCAAGTGGAAGCACATTTAAAAGATTCACTAACTATTTCTCTGTTGGAGTCAACACCCATCAGATTTGTCACAAATACTGTTTAAGGTACATGATGCCAGCCAGGGGTCAGCAAACATTTTCTGAAATTAAATAAATAAAGCAAAAGTTTTCTGTAAGTCAGTAAATATTTTTGGCTTTGTGGCCATACAGTCTCTGTCCAACCACTCCGCTCTGCTCAACTCTCTGTTGTACCACAGAAGCAACCCTTCACAATACATAAACAAATAGGCATGGCTGTGTGCCAATAAAACTTTATTTACAAACACTTGATTACAAAAGACCAGATTTTTCTGGAGATGGATGGTGGTGATGGCTGCACAACAGTGTGAATATACTTAATGCCACTCAGCTGTGCACTTAATAAAGTGGTAAATTTTATGTTATGTATATTTTACCACAATTTACAAAAAAAAGATTTTGCCTACCAGGTGTTTTTTTCCAAATCCTAGACTACAAAATCCTTTCTGCCTAACATACTCTGTGATTAAATGGTTTCCCTGAAACTAAAAAACTTCCAAAACCTGATGTATAAATATTTACAAATATAAAATTGCTCTTCTACCAAATCTTTCCTTAAACATTCCAGTATGTTTAAAAGTGCTTTTAACTCTTGTGTTATAATAAGCAAACTGAAATGGTGTTAGTAGTTTTTCACGTATCCCCTAACCTGGGTTGGAGTCCAGATGTTTAGAAGCACACAAGTATATAGCAGCAAGCAGGATGATTGCTCTGGGGGAAATGTTTTAAGTAATTAAAAGTGCACAAAGATAATCTACTTCACTAGGCAAGCTACTTTTTAAAAAAACCTATAAATGAAACAGAATACAATAGGCAAGATATCATCTGATTGTTATCAGAGATCTGATTTTGCAATGCATTATTTATATATTTCAGATACTCAAGGCACCATATAACTATTTACTCTTATTTTATTCCTAATTGTTTTCATTCAAACCCTGCATTAACAGTTGCTTGATATGGTTTCCTTCCTCAGAATTGTAGTTACTTTCAATAAAACATATTGTTGCTTAACACCCACATTCTGCTTAATTTTAGATCTACCCACATATACTCAGGCTAAAAATAAACTCTCTTCCACAAGTTAGGTTTTGGGGGATTTTGTGTGTTTTGTTTTGCTTTTCAGTTTTAATCGTCCCCATGAGAAGAAGCCAACTAGATTCTTTTTCAGTGTAGTCAGGACTAGCTTTTGCATTTCCACACCATGATGAATTTATTATTCATCTGGTACCTTCCTACTAAACTTTGTCTTTAGCCTGTGAACCTGTCTTTCAGCTTCCAAGAAAGGATTTTATTTCTTTAGGAATTGAGGTGTGTCTAAGTTTTTACCTGGGAGCAAAAGTGATGCAAGCATTTCTGGTGAGACCAATCCTTGGTTTAGGGTGGGGAGGAACCACATAACAGGCCATGCCTAGACTCCTGAAGAACAGCGGCGCCGCTGCAGAAGGGCTTCTCTTAGACACCATATGCAGACGCTTGGAAGGACTGAAGCAGAAATTCCCTTAAATCTGTTCACCAGGGAAATCACAGACAATGACTTGGCTCCTTTTCAGAACCACAGGGGCTCTGGCCATTTTAATGGTAAGTCTTATTTTTTTCCTAATAATTGCCAACTTTCCCTGTTTCTTTTGTTATTAGAAAATAGTATATTTGATTGCCAAATCCCTATTACAAATACTAAAAAGTGCAGTGGAAATAAAAATTTTAAAATGAAATTGGAAAGAATACCAATTTCTTCCTTTTGTTGTTTTTTTAATGTTGTATTTCACATTAAAAAAATAAGCCAGAGAGAATTGAATTTGAAAGTCATCATTGAGCATTTCTTTAGTTAACGAATTAAATAATCCTATCTCAGATCTATCTTCCACAGTATCTTCACTTTTTTCAAAGTAATGCTTTTATTTACCTTTCTAATACACAAACTAAAACACATAAAAGGCAACCAGCTCTCTTTTCCAAGGTTACATATCTGTTAAGCACATGGCTAAGAACTATACACGCTGAATCTTGATACCTGACGTGTTTTTAAATAGTCAAAGACTGTTGAACTAAAATCAAAGCAATGTTCGACTCTGGAGAAGTTGGGAGGGTTATTAAGAAAACAGTGTTTATGTGTAACCATTATGTACAAAAAATATCTAGACTTTGGGGTGAAAAACAAGATGTACAACATTTTACGAGCCATTTTTTCAGGAGAGTAATACTTGTGTTGTCTGGGAAAGTTTTATATATTATCTGCAAAAGAAGTGGAATCTGGAGAGCACAGCACTAGCCTGGATGTTAGACTAGTTTGTTCCTTAACTGTGTTATTTTAGTGAAGAAAAAAATATGTCCCAATATTATCAGTTAACGTGAAGATATCAAAATAGTGACATATACCATAAAGGAACATCAAAAAAATTCCTAATACTAATTCCCCACTTTATCAATAATAAGCCCGGTTGGCCTTGGCATCAGTTTCCCTCACCTCCTCATATAAAAAATCAAGATAGTTGGACTTCAAGAAGTTACAGGGAGCTAGGTCTCAGGAAAGAATTTGTTAAAAATTAAAGATGTCAATGGGGCCAGCCCAGTGGCAGAGCACTTAAGTTAGTGCACTCTGCTTCGGTGGCCCAGGGTTTGTGGGTTTGGATCCCAGGTGCGGACCTACGCACTGCTCATCAAGCCATGCTGTGGCAGCATCCCACATACAAAATAGAGGAAGATGGGCACAGATGTTAGCTCAGGGACAATCTTCCTCAAGCAAAAAGAGGAAGATTGGCAACAGATGTTAGCTCAGGGCCAATCCTCCTCACCAAAAAAAAAATATATATATATATATATATTAAAGATGTCTAAAATTAGAATAGGCTGCCTTGTGAGACAAACTTTCCCAGCTTTCCCCCTCAGGACAATGTTCAAGCAGAAAATTTGTATCATCCCTTCTGTTAGAGCCTGTTTCTATTACGACAATGTAACCAATTGTTTTGGTTCTCTAATGAATGTATTTGACCCAAGGACATTGTAAAGAGAAATGTGACAGTTGTATGACTTTCCCACTTTTCCATATGGTTGTTTCTGGACTAACCTGCAGGTAGCCTGATAACCCATGTGTCCAAGCCAATAACCAGCTCAGGAGCTAGAAATGGGGCAGCGGATGTCAGAATAGAGTCTTCATAACGACATAGAATTTGGACCACCGCAAGCTCAGGGGAGCTCCTTTCCCTGCTTTGACTTAGAGACCACTCTCAATTACCGCTCTGGTTATACAGTGACTGTGTGTTCTTTATGCTGAGGGCTATTTTATTCATCTTCGTATCCCCAGTGCCTACCATAGTATCATTCTTACAGTGGACACACATTGTTTGAGGAATGGATAAATGCATGATTGAAGGAGGCCTCTCTAAACTATAGCCCCCACTGCCACCCACACACAGAGTGCCTCTATAATGCTAGTCACAGAGGAAACTGTGAAATACAAGACATTTTCCTCCCCTCAGGAAAATTTTATGAACACACACACACACGCACAAGCTATTTAAACAATATAACTTCACACGTAATTGTTAAACTGAGTGGTCTAGACCTGCTCTGTCCAATATGGTAGCCACTAGCCACATGTGGCTATTAACTACTTGAAATGTGGTTGCTCTGAATTGAGATGTGCTGTTAAGTGTAAAATATACAACATATTTTGAGGACTTTGTATGAAATAATGTAAAATATGTCACTAATAATTTTTATGTTGATTATATATTGAAATGATAGTATTTTGGATATATTGGATAAAAAATGTACAGTTAAAATTAATTTTACATTCTTAACCATTTTTAATATGAAGATTAGAAAATTTAAAATTATATATGTGGCTCATATTTGTGGTTCTCATTATATTTCTATTGGATAGTGCTGGCCTACTGTTATATTATTAGTGGAAGGCAGTGTCAGTCAGGAGTGAGGTAGGCAAACAAAGCTTCATGGACTAGGTGAGATTTGAGCTGCTTTTTGATAAGTATAGATGAGCCAAAGGGAGATATCTTTGATTTTCAGACCAGCATGAGCAAATGCAGGAGCCATTACAGCATTTACGTGGGGGCAGTGGACACACTGGTTTGTCTGGAATGACAGCTTGCGTTGGAAAATGTGGACATGAGTTGGACAGGCAGATGAGGGTCAGATTGAAAAGCGCATTCTGTGAAGACTAAGGGAATCCTTTTGGAAGTGGGGAGCCACCCAGAGTTTTGAAATAATGTGGTGATGGGAAAAAAAAGCAATGTTTTTAAAAGCATTGTCAAGTGAGAATGCACATCTTTTGTTGTTAAAGGTGGGGTCTGAAAGTTGGATGATGTGTTTGGTGGTTTGGAATTAATTCCATCATCCTATGACCACACACAGGTTGCCTATAGAGGTGAGATGTAATCGCAAGGTCATAGACTTCAATTTATGCCTGTGCCACTGACTCACCCCAAGCCTTGATTCCTCCACTGTCAAATAAGAATAATCATAGGCCCCCTGCCTAATTAGAATCGCCACAGTGAGAATAGAGCAGCAATGTGTGCAAAAAGTGCTTTGAAAAATATAAAGTGCTTTGTATTTTTAAAACACAAAGACTAATTCTCATCATTTGTAATATGTGAGTAACAGGGATGATTCTTAATAACTTCTTAATATTCTGCCTTACTATTTTAAATAATCACCAACACCAGTTTTAACAAGTCAAGAAAGGGACTACATTTTTCTTGAACAAAAGAGTATGTCAAAAACCATCATGAGAATCATTTTTTGAAAACTGACAGAAAGAACAAAAGCTATATTTTAAATGAATATAATAGTGGGTGTGGAAAAATATATTTTCAAACTTGGACCTTTACTCAAAATTTCAACTGTTCAGTCTTCTAGATTAAGGAGGGGAAGGCATGGGGAACACTTACCTATTGTTGAAGAAAAATGTAATATTTAGCAGTTTCCTGTGCTTGTTTGATCCATTTGGCACAATATAAAATAAACATTTTGGGGAAAGGATTTATGATTGAAAAATGCTTATTTTCAGAGATTTAACGTTTGAAAACAATGTTTGTCTTCAAAGGAGACCATTGTTCAGTATTTTACACTCCTGGACAATAAGCTATTTAATTTCATGTTACTACATTACCTAAAAATTTACTCATTACAAACCTAACAGAGACATTTGAAATCCACCGAGTTTTAAAGCACATTGTTATAAAGAAAGAAGTATTAGTAGTGCTGGAAAAAGAGAAAGAACTAGTTTAAATATCAAATTTTGAGTGAGAACATGTTCTAAATATAGCAGAACTATCTTCAACCACCTTCTTCCATAGAACAACCAAAAAGCAAATTTTTAGGAAAAGAATTATAGGCTAAATGGCCCAAATTTTTAAAAGGAAAATCTTTAAGGTATCTTTTCTTCTCCTGATGATGAAACAATCCAGTTTCCAGTGCTAATAAGTATATGAAAATAAATTTCCTTCTGATCCTCTCCAGGAGAATCCTCTGATTCCAAAATCAGAATAACCTTGTCAAGTAATTCTGGCCAGACCTGCCCGAGTTGGGCAGAAGTCAGGAAAGATGTAATTACTTCAACCAATGACCACTCCCACTTACTCAATACCTGAAACTGGTTTTCATTTGGAGCCAGAACATCAATGCCCATGAGGTTTCCCATAAACCTCTTAGTTTTTGTCTCTTCCTTTCCAGTTAAGAGTCAATCTGGATAGCCTAAGGTGAGGACTTGATTTGGGAAATTCATCACAAGAAAATTATACAGGAAATTAGTTACTACTCATAATTATACTATGCATAATTGAATCTGTCTAATATGCATATGTTTCTTGCATGGCCACTGTGCAGTTGGCCAGGCTGTATACTGCACAACTCCAGGAGGTTCATTCACATAGACTGCAATGTGAACAGCGCCCCCTGGAGTTGTGCAAGAAGCAACCTACACAATTGTACAGTGGAGGACTGGTTCTAATCTCTTTCTGATGCTCAAGAAAGAGAAAGCTCTTATGTGCATTGACATGAATAATAATAAGAGGTCACTTCATATCAAAGTGGCTTACACCTTTTTTTTAAGTTTGATGACAGAGTGATTAACATTTGTTAAGCACTTACTGTGGGCTAGGGCTCATCTATGTGCTTTAGACCTATTAATTCTTTAATTCTCACAACAAACCTATAAGGTAAGTAGAATTATTACTCCTATTTTTTTTTTTTTTTTGGTGAGGAGGTCAGCCCTGTGCTAACATCTGCCAATCCTCCTCTTTTTCTTTTTTTGCTGAGGAAGACCGGCCCTGGGCTAACATCCGTGCCCATCTTCCTCCACTTTATATGGGACACCGCCACAGCATGGCCCGCCAAGCAGTGCGTCGGTGCACACCCGGGATCCAAACCGGCGAACCCCGGGCTGCTGCAGCAGAGCACGCGCACCTAACCGCTTGTGCTGCCAGGCCAGCCCATGTTATCTCTATTTTATAGATGTGGAAACTGAAAGATTAAGTAACACTACCAAGTTATACAGCTGGCGCATGGGGGGACTGAGATTTAAATTCAGGATCCAGTGTCCAATTTTGTATTACTACACTTGACTGCATTCTACATAGCATTTAAAATGAGCATTTGAGAATACTCACAGGTATTTATTTTTCTTAGCATCTCTATCTATCATAATACAAGGCTTAATTTTCTAAATTAATTGAGTTCACTCCAAAAATCAGTTAGTGAAAATTGAATTGTCCCAAATTAAATAATAATTTCCATGTAATTAAACACATATCATTTTCGTTCAATTAAGGAATTTGCTTTGATGAATACAAAGTCTATTAGAATGTTTTGGGGTTTTTAAATTTAAATTTTAAAAAGTATATATACATAGAGAGAGAGAAAAAGCTATGAGATATCATAAAAGATAAATCACTCATTTCTTCTGAATTGTACATACATAAGTTACTCAAATATGTACTGAATGACTTCTATGATCTGACACATTAATAATCACCATATCTAACCAATTATAAAAATGATATTACCAACCTATACATATTTCAAGACTTCTTTTCCAAAAATAATTAATAAACATAAAATCATATTTGAAACTTTAACAATTTCTTTGAATTACCTAACTCATTCTACAAATTCCCCAGAGGGTAGTGGGTGCAATCCACTCTTCTCCCATTCTAGAGTTGAGAAAAGTGGCCACGCCCTAGGCCGGTGGGACCAGCTCCCTGGATCTAATGCATAGTCTGTCCCTCCCCACATTAAAGCTTGAGGTAACTCTAAACAAAATCTTGGCCAAACTAACTAAAATAGCAGCTGTTATCACAAGTGGTTTTTAAAAATCTAGTCACCCACATCCTCACAATTTGTTTATTGTGTATCTACCATATTCAATACAAATCTTAATGATATAACGATATATATTTTAATTAGCAAACAGGGCATATGGATATCAAATTAGTTTATTTTGCATGCTGTATTACTAATTTAATAATCTGATTTGCTTTCAATACAATATTTCTAATTCTTATCTATACCAAGGTATTTATGCCACATTAATGCTTTAAAAATCATATAATCAAAATAACCAGGAAACAGGAGAAAGAGAGAAAAGTATAGGAATTCTCAAGATAAGGAGTGCTTTGTTTGCCTTGGTATTTCTAACACAGGCCTACTAAAAGAGACAATTTAGTTGATTTATATTGTCAAGAAACTATTGGAATATTTACTAAATATTCAAAGTAATTAATTATATTAGCAAATTAACTAACCAAATTAAGTAGCCACATATAAGTATTAATTAACTAAAATAAGTTTTTAAAAAACACTATCCTAAATAATGTAAGGCTATGATTATATTTCTAAATATCTAAAGAGATTGCAACATGCAGAAGTGTTTCTTACTAACTATGCCATATTCCTAGAAGCACCAAAAAAATCACATTTTCACAATATTCCCTAAAATTAGGGAACATTCTTGGTCGTCCAACTTCAAAAGAGAGGATGGGAAAGAGTAAAGTTTTAGACTGAATAACTCCTTCAAGAGCTCTGATTCTACAAAAAGATTGAACAAACAAGAAAACAACTGTGTGCCATGTCCATTCTCCATAATTTAGGGTTTGTTCTCCCTTTGCTTCCCAGGAAAACAGAAATTGTGCCTCCACCTCTGCTAGAAGAATCATTCTCTGTGGGACTAGTACCAACATGATTCATATTTTCTGGATGACTCTCCCCAGTTTTCCTGTAAAGGGGAGCGTGCCTGGTCCATCCCTCCCTTCACGTGTGGCTGAGTCGTTCTTAAGAACTAAGAAGGGCGTAGCCCAATTGTTAGATTGCTCTGGTCTTCTCTTCCAAGTAACTCATGATATTGTTTAATAAAGAGCAGCAAAGCTGTAAAATCATTTTGAGACCTGTTAAAATCACACGTAATGGTTCTTTTTCATGACAATTTGAACACACACCCTTTGAAATAAGGATTCCAGTGAAATTTTTAGAATGGAGGAGTCCTGGCTTCCTACGTCTGATATAGTTACTGCTTGGTTCAGATTCGGATTTGCCCCTTTATTGTAACCTTCCAAAATAAACAGTGTAATAAATCTACAGTATTTCAGAAGTAACCTCAGCCTTCGGCCAGGTAGAAATCTAAATTGACTTTTATCATATAACTTTCTTGCTACCACTAGTTTTTCTCTATTTATTGATGCCAGCTTTGGTTGGAATCTAGTGTAGTGGTGATGCACACGCTTTGGAGTCAGGCTGACGAGGTTCAAACCCTTGGCTCTCCTAGGGCTGTTAGCTGGGGCATAGTATCCACTCTCTCATGTCTCCATTGCTTCATCCATAACATAGGGATTATAATAACAGAATCTCCTTCAGATGGCTGCTCTGAGTATTAAACGATATAATGAGTATAAAGTTGTGTAAATAGCAACTGACAAAAAAACCATAATGAACGTTAGCTACTGTTATTACTGTAATTTTTTTTTTTCTGATTTATTTTTCTCAATCTTTTCCCTACCAGATTCTCTTTAGATCAGATAATCAGTGGGTCAGCAAATAGATGTTAAACATCTGCTGGGGACAGGTATTGCAAGGGTTGCAAAAAAAATAACAATATAGAAGCACTGATTTGGAAAGTTTACAATTCTCTTGGCTTAACACCATAATGCACATAAAACAATAAGAAATAATAAATCATGGAAAACCATTATGGGCTAAATTGCATGGTACAGAATATGTGTTGTACAAACTCAGAAAAGGAGATATCAGTAAAGACAGTTTCATGGATATTGTTGGAACTTGAATTGATCTTAAAGGATGAGTAATACTTACCTGGGTGAAGGGGAAGGAAGAATGAATTCCAGGCAGAAAACAAGGTGGAAAATGACACAGATGAAGGTCCCGTATGCTCTTGAGAAAGCAAAGACTCTAACCTGCCTGACTTCACTCTATCCTCATTTAATTTCTTCAGATCAGTATGAAAATTAAGCTCAATATTTAAATTGAACTAATAGGGCAGAGATGAGCAGATCCATGTCCCAAAGCAAATAGTATTTATGAGTGGAATGGCATATCCACATCTTTTATGTTCCATTCTTTAAACCAGACTAGTTCCGTTCCATTCTCTCCACTCTTGTACAGCTAAGAAAATGCCTTACCCAGTAATTGCAGCAAGCTAATACAAGATTGCCTTTGTACAAGTCAGTTGAGTAGGTCATGGTTTTAAATAATCCTCTATGATCCTTTCTGAAGCTTATCACAATGATGCTCGCCTTTGTTTCCCAAAGCAATAGCTTCCACAGCTCCTGGGAACTGTTTATAGAACAGCTAGGTAAGAAAGATCTGGTTGCTTCAACCAGCTGTTAGGTAGAGTTTTGCAAAGTTCAATAGATTCTTCTGTATATCATTAAAATTCTGCGGTCAGATGAAAGAACTGGGAGAAGTTGTTTATATTCAGAGCATTTTCTTTTTCCTAAGGGGATTTTACCCTTTGAATACTGTTTCTCCAAATCTACTTCTTTTGAAATAGAAACAAACTACAATATGAACAGCAGAATGTAAAAATCAGAATTATTATTTTACGTAATTACTTATTTGAAGAATTCACGTATAATTTGACTTTATTTAAATGTCTACAGGTGGTCCTATTGGTTCATGGAGAATTGCGAATAGAGGTGAAGTATGAAAAGTTTTTTATAATTAAAATAATTGTTTAGTTAAAAAAATTAAAATTGTGTTCAGGAAAAATAAATATTTATTTAATGTTTTAAATTATTTAATAATTTAATTGTGGAAATAAAATTAAAATTCTAACAACTAACCCAATAATATTTAAATACCAGCAATGTATAAATGTCACTATTGTAATTTATCACATGCATTCCTTCTTCTTATCTTAAACAAATCAACAGATTTTCATTAAACAGGTCATACATGCCCAGAATAGTTAGATATTGTGGAATATATAAAAGAAATAAAAATATGATTAAGTGCTAATATTAAAAATCATATAGCTATGTAATTGTTTTACTTATTTAATGTTTCTTCTTTGCTTGACAAAGTGGGAGGGAGAGCAAATTAGACATCTAACAGTCTTAGATATCCTGAAACATAGGAGGCTCCTAAACCTACGTGTCTATAATCAATACTCAAAGCAAAATTTCCAACAGTACGCTTAATAAAATGGAATCCCCTTTTATATTAGACAAAAGGGCAACGCGAAGAAGATGAGACAGCAGTAAAAGCCAAAAGGAGATATAAACGAGAATGGGTGAAATTTGCAAGACCCTGCAGAGAAGGAGAAGACAACTCAAAAAGAAACCCAATTGCCAAAGTAAGTCATATGAGCAGGGGTAATGTGAGTTTTTAGAATAAATGTATTAGATGTAAATTTTAAAAAATAAGGCAATTCCAATTAACAAAATGCAGATTGAGGAGTCCACAGAACAAATAACCTGGTAACTTCAACAAAAAATACAATAATAATAATAATAACAATAATAATAATAATAATAGAGAGAGAGAAATGAAGGAACTATGGCCTCTAGAGTTATAAAAAATAACTAAAAGACATATGGACCAATTTCAATGGATAAGCCGTATTTAGATCCGGATTCTAGCAAACAAATAGAAAAAAACATATAGATAAGACAATTAGAAAAATGGTTGGGAGTCAACATGGGGTTGGCCTTGTATTGATAATTGTTGAAACTGCGTGATGAGATATATCAGGTTCATTATCCTATTCTAACTTTATATATATTAGAAATTTTCCATATTAAAAGCTTAAAAATTATAATAAAAAGCATATAATAAAAATAAAATTTCACTTTAATATATATTTTTAACACTTACTATACAATCTTTTGCACTTTTTTTCTCTCCAGCTCCTTATTTAAACTAAAATAAATGTCTTTTTTCTTTTTTAATGTTATCTGTTAAGAAAGGGAGCATCAGGAAGTAGCCTTGTCAATATCAAGTATCCCCGAGTTTCTCTCAACCTTTTAACGTCCACCATGGTGGCCACAATCTGAACAAATGTTCTAAAGCCAAAATGGTTAAGCATATTGGTTCATGCTGGTCAACAGAAGCAACAATTTGAATTTATTTTACATTCCTAGTATCTATCAAGGCCAAAAGTAAACAGCACAGTGTCAGAAAGAGTGAATAGAATGAACAGATGACTTAAGACTATAGAGGTGGAGGAGAGGAGGGGAAGGAAAAGGCCTGAGTGATGATCGTCTTCACATATTGGGTGTTTTTGGCTGCAGATTACTTCAGACTTCCAAGCAACCCAGAAAATTACCTACCGAATTTCTGGAATAGGAATTGATCAGCCCCCTTTTGGAATCTTTGTTGTTGACAGAAACACTGGAGAAATTAACATAACTGCCATAGTTGATCGTGAGGAAACCCCAAGCTTCCAGGTAAGTCTGTCCTCAACACTGGCCACCCTTCCCTTCGTGCACCGTGGCTTTAGAAGGTGATACTTCTACAGGTTCATTTAGAGGAGAGATCAGCGCATGAATCAATCCACCAACAAATAACAATGTTAGTCCCTCTATAAAGAGCCTCCAGTTATGGTTGTGCCCCGAAGGAATACACCAGCAGGGTACATGAGTGGACGCTGAACTCCAGCATGCAGCTTGCCAGGAGCTACGCCCTGACATAAGACAGTATCAGCCTGGAGGAAGGGCAACTTACCCAACTGGTCTGCCCAGAGTGGGCACTTTTTCCTACTTTGTCTACTCTTTGGGGAAATATTTTTCTTCTTTGCACAAAACTTCTGTACACGCCAGTAGAGGCCTTATTTCTACAAGTTTTCATCTTATGCAAACTAAGTTTATAGAGTGAAAATTAACATTTTCCCTCTTTTTCTAGATCACGTGTTATGCTCTAAATGCCCTAGGACAAGATGTAGAGAAACCACTTATACTAACGGTCAAAATTTTAGACATCAATGACAATCCTCCAATATTTTCACGAAGTGTATTCATGGGTGAAATTGAAGAAAATAGTGCTTCAAGTAAGTTTTTTACAGTCCTTGCCACCTCTTTTTATTTTTTTTTAATATAAGTATCACTATAGTACATCATTTTTATAAGCTAATTTATAGTCTTAGTTTCATCAGTAGTTTTGCAGAAAAACTCATCAAGATAACCTGGGTCTTCCTTTCTAATATTTGTAGTTGAGCTAATTATCCACTGACATGTATTTCTAGGTTGTGGTCCTGTTATCAAGTCAACAGTATCTTATTCTATATATACAATTCATATGAGTACCTGGCAGTCACAAAGCTGAAGAGGTGGCCTTAGGTAGCCTGGATGTAACAGGTGGGCTTTCTTAGGTTATGAGGGACAAAGACACACTCACATTACTTGGATAATTTGGGGAAAAAGAAGAGTTATAAGGCCATCCATCAAGGGAGGAAATAAAGAGAAAATAGTCTCTAGCCCCACACAGCCAAGGCTTAAGGAGAACTGGAGGATTTTTATGGAAGACATCACAGTTCTACCTGATTAAGAGAGACAGTAAGAGATATTGCAAGTGACGTGTAATTTTTTTTGAGCACATAGTTTTAAGATCTTAAAAAAACAAAGATCAATTTGAAATTGTGTTGAATATTTAATGTGAACATAATATCAGTCTTTACACATTCTTTAACAAACTTCTGTATTCCTAGACTCACTGGTGATGATACTAAATGCCACAGATGCAGATGAACCAAACCATTTGAACTCTAAAATTGCCTTCAAAATCGTCTCTCAGGAACCTGCAGGCACCCCCATGTTCCTCCTAAGCAGACACACTGGGGAAGTCCGTACTTTGACCAATTCTCTTGATCGAGAGGTAAAGCAAGGCACTTAGGAGTATTCAATGATAAAGGATTTGACTTTAAGAAAGCCAAGAGAAGTGACTCCATTTTACCTGAGAATGAAAGGACAAAGGAAAAGAGGTTCCCAGTACTCAGTTGGGCCAATCTAGGGAAATGGTTTGCATTCAAGTATAGCTGGGACCTGCACAATCAATTGTACCCTAAACAAACAAGAATCAGCGTGCCAGTGGTAGTTAAAGTGGGGGAGTAAAAGAAGACATTGGCATATATGGACAAATATTGAACTGTGACTAATTCCTCATCTGATAGAGGAAAAGGAAATTTCTTAGATGAAGGGAGAAATTTCTATCTGGAATAAAGCCTTCTCTGATGTCACACTTTTCCTCTGACTTCTTTTAATTTTACTCCCTGCTTCCAGAACACTAAAGAATCCTCTTCCTCTCTCTTCCCCATTGTCCTACCGCCACAACTACCATCACCACCACTACCATCTCCATCACCATTCGCAACCCCATCAGACTCCATATTACTTTTATACAAATGATTTTCCAGATAGACCAACAGGAAAGCTCTATAAGTGAGCTTCCCTCAGATAAGCAACCCACCATCCTCATTGCCCATTTTTGCTCTAAGTGTACTTTCTTGCCCTAAGAAGTTCACAAAAGAGAAAACCTGTTCTAGCCCCAGAAACCATCCAGAGCCCCACACACCTCCTCTATGATAGACAGTGAACAACGCACGTGATCCTTCTAGAGAATGAACCACTAACTTGAATATTTTCTCCTCCTTACCCATAGGAAGCAAGTAGTTGCCATTAGTATTCTCGGCACTGGAGATTAATTATTTTTCTTTATTCTTTTTTCCAAATTTAGCAAGTTAGCAGCTATCGTCTGGTTGTGAGTGGTGCAGACAAAGACGGAGATGGACTGTCAACTCAATGTGAATGCAGTATTAAAGTGAAAGACGTCAATGATAATTTCCCAACATTCCGAGAATCTCAGGTACACTTTCCACTCCTTGAAGAATAATTTTTATATATATTTTATTTTATACTTTGCCATCCTAATTCAGCATTTGCCTGTTTGCTGGCTTTTATTTAAGTTCTCTGCACTTTTCTTAAAAAATAAGCTTTTGTAAAATATAAGAATGCAGTAACTGGCAAGAAGGCAATACATAATTTGACAATTAATGATTAATACCACTCAGAATAAATATGGTCCCTTTAGATAAAACCTGACATTGAGTCTTACATTCTGCTTCTCTCCTTTTCAGTATTCAGCACGTATTGAGGAAAATACTTTAAGTTCTGAGTTGCTTCGATTTCAAGTAATAGATCTGGACGAAGAGTTCACAGATAATTGGCTTGCTGTGTATTTCTTTACCTCTGGAAATGAAGGGAATTGGTTTGAAATACAAACTGATACCAGAACTAACGAAGGCATCCTGAAGGTGATTAAGGTAAGGACTGATTTCCTTTCCTTGGGAAAAATATTCTATATTAACCAAAACTATCATTTCTACAAATAAACTTTATTCATTTATGACTAAAAATACCACTTATTTATAGAAAACACATAAAAGTAGATAGAATAAAAAATGCACACATCCATAGCCCTATTACATAAGGAGAACCTTTCTTAATATGTTGACTTATTTCCTTCCATGCTACCATACTTTCTATAGTACATACAAATACACTAATATACATATATTTACAGGTGTGCCTGCTTTAAGCACAAGAAAGTAAAACACATTTCTTGACTTAATCTCATTTACTCTGTACAACTGAAGTTAGGAAGAGATAAGAATACATGGAATTGTCGCTTGTGAATTTGTCAACTTGTTTTAAATGGATTAGCTACAGTCATCAGAAGGAAAAAATGCAACTTTATCTAGAAAATGGGAATGTATAACTGAATCTACAAGATAAAAAAACAAATAATTAAATAAAGCTTCTGTTTAACATGTTTGGCTACAGCAGACCCCCCAAGTGGAATAACGTGAAGATATTTCTGCCTGGATATTGTATAGACTAGAAAAAATAACCACTATTTGGGGACATTTCTTGGCTTGGGACATTGAACTATGTGGGAGCTGCTTTCTGTAATTCCTTGAGTCCAGTAGAGTCACAGGCCCATAATATTCCTTTAAAAAGGAGATTGCTAGAATCCTGGATTGCTGGAATCTGTGCAAGCAGTTCCTGTTACTCTGCTTTTCAGAGAGAGGGCTGTAGCTATCCTCACTTGCAAGGGTTTTGTTACAAACTCCCAGCAATGCCTGGGAATGAGATATTCCCTGTCTCCTGTATTGGTGTCATACAGTTTCCCAAACTAGAAACCTAGGCCTTATCCTTCCATCATGGCATTTCCTCACAACATACAGCCAATCATCAAATTCTGCCCTCAAAACCGTCCTTCAAGTCTGGCCCTGGTCTTCCTTCTTATGGTCTGTGTTCTCCCTCAGCCTTGCCTCCCCTCCTTGAGATGACAGGAGTCCCTCCTGATAGATGTCCCTACCTCATGTGTCTCTTCCTTTCACTCTCCTACTGCCACCAGTCCATCGCCATGTTTTTCTTAAAACCAATTTGGATCAGTTACTCTCCTCTTTAAAAGCTTTCCTTGGTGCCGGCCCCATGGCTTAGCGGTTAAGTGCACACGCTCCGCTACTGGTGGCCCGGGTTCGGATTCTGGGCGTGCACCAACACACCACTTCTCCACCATGCTGAGGCCGCGTCCCACATACAGCAACTAGAAGGATGTGCAACTATGACATACAACTATCTACTGGGGCTTTGGGGAAAAAAAGAGAAAAAAAGGAGGAGGATTGGCAATAGATGTTAGCTCAGGGCCAGTCTTCCTCAGCAAAAAGAGGAGGATTGGCATGGATGTTAGCTCAGGGCTGCTCTTCCTCACAAAAAAAAAAAAAAAAAAAGCTTTCCTTGTTCTCCATTGGCTATGAAAGTGACCCTCAACCCTGATCGCCCATTTGAATCACCTGCAACTTTTCCTAGCCAGTGGGAATGTAGGAACTATCAGATCAGGGGGTCTGTAGGGAAACCCAGGCAGCAGCAGGTCTTAAAGTCTCCTCAGGTGACTCTAATACGCAGCCAGGGTTGATGACCACCTGCTGGCCTTAGAGATGACTTTCAGCCTCCTTGGAATTGTATACAAAGCCTCTCACCATCCGCAGCCTGCCAACTCCCTGTCGTCTGTAACTCTGGGCATCTGCAAGTGCTTTCACCCCTGCCTGAATAACTCCTCCACATCCTTCAACACCCAGCTCACATGAGACCTCTCAGAAGCCTTTCCTAACTCTCCCAAGTAGAAGTATTCACTCGCTTTCACACAGACTCTATAACCTCTCTTGTTAGCCCTCGTATTACAATTACCTGTTTATACATGTTTCTCTTCCATTCCACTGAGAAATGCTTGAGCTCACAAAACCAGACTGAAAAGCTAAAACTCATCCAGATCTCCTACCTTAATTATTTTCAGTAATATACTAATGTAACCAAAATGAGCATTTCTTTATCTCATTATCCTCAGAAAATTTACTAGTGAATGGAAAAAGCTACCCTGGGATTCCTCAGGCCTTGATTTGGGCCACCTCAGGAAGAAAGTCAAACAAATAGTTATCATGCAAGACTTTCTAAGAAGGTTCTATGAAGAGTTGATAGGATACTCACTCACTGCTTTGCAGAGGCCTATTTGCCAACCAAGTTTATTAAGATAGTTTGCCTTTGCCATCTAAGAATTTTTAAAGTCACAGATTCATTGCATGTGAATCCAATGACTATCCTGTGAATGGCCATAGCTGCCATTTATAGGAATGCATTATGGGCTTTAATTTGTTCAGTCCTCACAACAATCTGACGAGGTAATGGTTTTTTTCCACAAGTGGAAAGTTGGGGATCAGAGATATTATATATTGTGCCCTAACTCACACAGTTATTAAATAGCAAAATCAGGATTCAGACGTGCCACCATAGCAAATTTGAGATTCTTTCCACTGCGCCACACAGCCTAAATAAACTCTAATGGGGCTGGCCATGTGGCATAGTTGTTAAGTTCAACATGCTCTGCTTCAGCTGCCCGGGTTCGCAGGTTCAGATCCCGGGAGCGGACCTATACCACTTGTCAGCCATGCTGACATACATCCCACATACAAACTAGAGGAAGACTGGCACACATGTTAGCTCAGGGCTAATCTTCCTCAAGCAAAAAAGAAAAAAGAAACTCTAATGATGTTTTGCTAATCTAAAAACAGGTATCCCACTTCATAAGTATAAGTTACCAAACTGAGGTCTTGAGTTAAGAATTCTAAAGGTTTCTTTATCTCAACGTTACAATGATCTCCGAAACTGTTTTGCTATATAGAAATAAAAGGATCTATTCACGGTATGCAACATAGAATTCCTTTGTCCTCTTCTGGGTTTACTGGATCATATTTTTGTGACACTTCTTCCCTTCTCATTTTATTTTGACTGTAGCCCCTAGATTATGAACAACTACAAAATGTGCAATTCAGTATTGCCGTCAAAAACAAAGCTGAATTTCACCAATCAATAATCTCTCAATATCAAGTCCAGTCAACCCCAGTCATAATTCAAGTAGTAAATGTGAGAGAAGGAATTTCATTCCGTCCTCCTTCCAAGACATTTACTGTCCAGAAAGGCATAAGTAGTAGAAAATTGATCAATTATGTCCTGGGAATGTACCAAGCCATTGATGAAGACACTGGCAAAGCTGCCTCAAATGTCAGGTAAGATTATTTTTACAACATTTTATTATTCCTTGACGTAGTTTTAACCTGTAAACTATTACCAAATAACACCTAAACTATTATACACGAAGAATACAAAGGTGGCCAACTCAATGAACTAGATAACTCAAGAAGAGACATGTAGCTAAATCATTAGAACATACTCTGCTATGAGCAAAGATAACATAAGCATAAGTTAAAGTGGAAACTAAGAGAAGGATGCCTTAGCCTGTCTAGAGAGATCAGGAAAAAGTTTCATAGAAACCTTCAGCTGAGTCATTAGAAAGAGTAAAATTTCACCAGAAGACCATGGTGCGATCAGATAGAACAGCACATACAAAGACATACGTGCCTAAAATATAAGCACACCGTGCAAAGTAGTTGCTGTAGTATAAAGAGCAAGGACATAGTTATTTTATTGCACAAAGCAGAAAATTGAAAACCCAGGCTAACACTTAAGGATTATGAAATACTGCTTGTCCACGCTAATATGTTAATCTTTTGCTGCTTTTTATAAAAGCATATTTCAATGTCTATATTAAGCATAAATACATTAAACATAAAATGAGTCACTTTCATTAAATAGGTAACATTCCATATTTGAAAGAAAACTATTATTTTTTTCCATTATATAACAGATATGTTATGGGACGTAACGATGGTGGTTTGCTAATTATTGATTCAAAAACTGCTCAAATCAAATTTGCCAAAAACATCGATCGGGATTCTACTTTCATAATTAACAAGACAATCACAGCTGAGGTTCTGGCCATAGATGGTAAGAAAAACATTTCAATCATTTTTAGAGAAATGTTACTCCAACTGGCATTTTTTTATGAATAGAGGATTATGGCTATTTAACATATTGCCTTTATCACTAGATAAAGTTAATTATCTTGGGGGCCTTGGGTCTCAAGTCTGAGGCAGCTGAGTCCAGGAGAAGATTGAGCATTCCAACTTCTCAGTGTAGTTTGCAGTACTAGTGAATTCTGTGTTCAGTCCCTGTGGTTTGCCGTGGTTGTGGCAGGAATTTTTAGATCCAGAGGAATTTCTGAGTTCAAGAGGGTGGATAAACATTGGTACAGAAAGCCTATTAGGGAAGCTCAACTCAAATATGAAGTGACTTTGTGAGTTACCTATAGAGTGAGTTACTTATAAAGACCTCATATGCTTACATCATTGAACAATAAAATCTTCTGGAATGTTTTAAAAATAATATTCATTGAGTGTGTGTCTTTCCCCAAGTATAAAATTAATTTATGCTCAAGGCAATAAGCAAACATAAAAATAAAACAAAAGAATAAACACCAAATACATATCACCAGAGAAAACAGCAAAAAACACTAAGGGAAACAATAAAAATGATTCATAATCCTTCCACTGAGAGATTTTTATTTTATTGTTTTTGATTGTCAACATTTTAAAATTTTTGTTCAATAAACTTTTATATCATGGGTAATAAAAATAAATAATTGTTTATTCTAAATACTTTGGCTCAAGTTTTAGAAGCAAAAATCTTTCACACGGTCCTGGGCTCATGCAGTAGGATACATTTAAGAAAACTATTATTTTTATGTTGATTTCATTTGTAATCAGTGAATTCACCACCTTACAGCTCTTGGTTCCAACTATATCAAATTAATAGCCAATGCTACAAATTAGAGACACAAGCCAAGTTGATAAATTTAAATTTGCTTTTTACAAGAGGTGGAAATTGGATGACATCTTTTTACTTGTAAGAAAAACATAATTTCTCTTGCGAAGACACACTAACTTGCCTGCATGCAAGAGAAATTTAAGAGGTTTATTTATTTTTTTTGTACAACTTTTTGTGTATATTTCTTTAACTCTAAAATTTTATTCCTACAGGAGACACAGGTAAAACTTCTACAGGCACCATATATGTTAAAGTACCTGATTTTAATGAAAATTGCCCAACAATTGTCCTTGAAAAGGAAACAATTTGTAGTTCATCACCTTCCGTGGTTGTCTCAGCTAGAATACTGGACAATGATAAATATACTGGCCCCTACACATTTTCACTGGAGGAGCAACCTGCAAAATTACCAACTGTGTGGAGTATCACAACACTCAACGGTGAGTAACAGTAAAGTTGCTTCCATAAATGAAAGCTGCTTCTTCTTTATATTTCCAGAAGGATAAGAGAATCATTTGGGAGCAGGTCCTTTCCAAGAGTAATTGAAAAAATTCTTTGCAGTGAAGATGTAGTCCTAGCCTTGTGAATTTCTTCCCTCTTCAGAAGAGAAGAAGAATATGATATAATGTTAGCACTATTTTATACTTTCTGTTTTTCATGTGGACTCCAACTGTTTTCTATTTTCCTATTTTTAATATTTATTTCTATCTCCACAGCACATCAAAATAAAGATTAGAATCAAGCACCTATTTTATTGCAGCACTGTTTAAATTTCTAAATACATAAACTTTTCCTAACTGGCCAGGCTGTGAAGAGACATGAAGCACTGGAGGGGTCCCTGCTCAAGGCTCACAGGAAGTACTACTTAGTCTGTCACTAGTCAGGAATCTTGAGAGTATGGTAGACTGAAATTCATAAACTCATTAGCCGATGAGAAAGAGCTAATCCATCCTTCCTTCTCTCCTACCATTATCATGCTAATTTTACATTTCTTGTGTTTTCCAGGAGTCTCATAGAAACTCCTAAGTTAAGTCTAAGACATTAGATTTAATAAGAAGCATGTCCTTTCTGGATTTTACAATGACCAGCAGGCCACTTCAAATCCTTTGGAAATGAACTCACTTTTCTCTAACTTTTCTGAACCAATCTTGCCTGCTTTCATGAATGTGTTCCATGGTATCAACCATTGCTAGAGTCACCAAAGGGATCTTGTTCTCCATGGCCTTCTTCCCTGGGGGCCCACTAATCCTGGTGTAAGGCTCTAGCTCCAAAATGTGCATGTAGCATTTGGCTCCAAATGGGTTTATCAGGCACATGGCCAACGAAGAGGCTGCAAAGGAAACAAGAGAGAGAGACAGGACCTGGCACTAGACATATCTGTTCTGGGGAGGCTGGGCAAGGCGACAGCGATTGGACTGGGTGGACTAACCACAATGTCAAAGGGCATGGTGGGGTCAAGAATGATTCAATCAACACAACTCTGCAGCTTATAAGAGCTGCCGCTAGAACCCACTTAGATAGGAACAACATAGCAATGGAGAATGGAGAACGATCAATGCTCAAGAGTCAGAGAGGCAACAGGCCTTCACCACAGGGAATTTCATACAACCAGCATTGGGCTCATAGGATGAGGACTGTCAGGACGAGTTGAGGTAGCAGCAGCCGAAGCAGAAACTCAGTCTTGATAAGTCAGGCACAAAAACACAGACTTAGGGGGAAGGCAAACATTCAGAGCGCCACACAAGAGTCCCGGGGTTGGTGCAGACACACAGGAGAGTGCTTAAGCCCCAGGAGAGGGGACCTGATATTTAAATGATGCCCACCTCCCATCTTCTTTGGGCGGAAAATCAGGGTAGGACTGAGTCGTCATGGAGGAGAATAATGGGCACATCTGGGGCAGAGAGAAGGGCAAGGAGGGAGTGCAGACAGACTTACCCAACTGAACGCCTTATAGCCCTCATAACTGCTCAAACCTCACCCTACCATCAGCCCGCTATTTGTGACAGTGATGTTTATGGCAACTCTGGCTCTGTTAACAAAGATAAGTAGTTTTAAGAGCAAAAGACACCTTGTCCTATTGTTGATTTGTATGATTGTTTCTCTGCAGCTACCTCTGCCCTCCTAAGAGTCCATCAGCAGATTTCTCCGGGAGAACACAGAGTCTCTCTCGTAGTTACGGACAGTCAGGACAGGCGGTGCGAGACACCAGAGAGCTTGATTCTAACAGTCTGTCAGTGTGACAGCAGGGACATCTGTGGAACTCCTGTGACCAGACATGGAACGTCATTGGGGAGGCTAGGGCCTGCCGCCATCGGCCTGATACTCCTCGGTCTTTTGCTGCTGCTGTGTGAGTATGCCAAAGCTTCTTTCTATTTTTGATGGGGTGTTAGCATTTGCAGAGGCCTTCACGCTGGACAGGCAATGCAGCTTTGCCGTACAGAATTATTCCCTAATTGTTTTATAGGCAAAGTTGGGAGGAAATGGCATTTTTAGTAAGAATCTGAAATGTTTAAACTTAACATGTCACTTGCCAACAATCTATTTCATGATACAGCAAAGCAAGTCATATTTGTTAGACATTTAGAAAAAGCACAAGAGAATCAAGAGGAAAAAGTAAAGCATGAACACTTCCTACACACTAACAGTAATGTTCATGGTCAAAATAGTGGCTTTATCTGTGAGTGTGGCACTTTCTAAAATGTCTTCTCCATATTCAAGTCTCGTGAGATTCTAAAATAAAAAGAGAATCCTGGCCAAATAAATTTAGGGAAAATATATATAAGATATCATAGGCTTTAAGCTTTACAACGAACATTAATATATCATAGACTCTGAGAAGTTATTGCTTAATCCAGCATTTCCTCAAAATAATTTACCACCTGAATATGCATACCCTTTTAAGGCTTTCACACTTAATATTATTAAGTTTATTGAACACATTTAGGGAAACTACATACATGTATTATTTTTCAATAAAAGTAAAATTCGTTTTATTCAATAGATAAGTTTTTGAAAAGTTGCATTTCAATCAAAATCTTGTGAATCAAATAGTACTTTGAATGTAATGGGTTTCTATTTAAAAGAACTTTATGAAAAATTCTTGTATATATAAGAGAAATCCTTGATAAATTCACAATCACTTCTCTTATTATAGAATCATATAGACTTTTAGAGTTAAAATGATTTTTCATGATAAAGTCCACTTCAACATATTCATGTAATTTTTTTAAATTTATGAAATATTTTTAAATCACAAAAAAGTACAGAAAATTACATGATGAGCACACATATAGCCATCACTCAGACTTAACAGTTACTAATATTTGCCACATTTGTTCAGATCTCTTTTTTAAAAAGAGAAAGCAATCACTATAGATACATCTAGTAGCCTGCCACACACGTCATATATTCCCCTTCCTCCTTCCCCAAAAGTGTTTACTATCTGAAGTTATCATGCATCATTTAGTTTAATAAATAAATGAAATTGATGCTCAGAGTTTCAGTTGTTCAATATCATATTAGTCAATTTCAAAAACAAAGATTTTTCAAATACCTCTGTGAGTCTTTATGCTAACTTCCAGCGTAAAGGAAACTTGATCCTGCTTTTCATGCACGTCGTAGATTTTTGCATGTCTAACTAAGTGGAAAAGAACTATACCATGATAAAACTATGATAGAAGTGAATACAAAGGAGTATTGCAGGGCCGGCCCCGTGGCTTAGCGGTTAAGTGCGCGTGCTCCGCTACTGGCGGCCCGGGGCTCAGATGCCGGGCGCGCACTGACGCACCGCTTGTCTGGCCATGCTGAGGCTGCGTCCCACATACAGCAACTAGAACGATGTGCAACAGCGACATACAACTATCTACTGGGGCTTTGGGGAGAAAAAGGAGGAGGATTGGCAGTAGATGTTAGCTTGGAGCCGGTCTTCCTCAGCAAAAAGAGGAAGATTAGCATGGATGTTAGCTCAGGGCTGATCTTCCTCACAAAAAAAAATAATAAAAAATAAATAAATAAATAAATAATAAAGTGGTGAAGTCTAATGTATCAATTAAAAAAAAAAAAGGAGTATTGCAGAGGCTTCACAGAATAGGAGAATCATCGATTTGAACCTTGGAAAATGAGTAGGATGCAGTAAGTATGAAAAGAGGGAAAAAGGTATTTCCAAAGGGTAACAGCATGAACCAAAGCCAGAAAATGCTTAGCATGTTTTAGGAATCACACAGTCTTGGGAGGCTAAAGCATGGGGAAATTGTGCAGAGGGAAAGAGGTGAAACCGGAGGATGCATTGGGACTAATTTGAAAGGGCTTACATACACATGTTATAGAGTTTGTACTTTAAGTTCTGAGAAATGAGACTTGTGGAAAGTACCTGAATAAAAGACTAACATGATCATATTTGTATTTAAGAAAGGTAACTCTGGAAGCAGTGTGTACAGTAAATTAGAAAGGAAAGAACAGTTAGGAGGTTATTGTAATAGTTCAGAAGAAACGATGGAGGACAGATATAGAGGCATAGCATGAGACTGGAAAGGATAGGTGTGCAAGGTATTATGGGAGTAAGTGGAGAGAACTTGGAGACTAATGGATAGGAAGATTGGATAAGAAGTCCAGATGAAACATGGAATTCAGTTGCTCCTGAAACCATTAAATGAAATTGAAAATATCAGAGGAAGCACAGATATGTAGGGTGGCAATGATGAATTTGATTGTGAAATGTTGAATTTTGAGCCGCGTAGGCCATTGTACATTTGAGATTGTGGCTCAAGATGGCAGTCAGAGGAAATATACTGTGTTATTCCCACAATCATATTTGTGGGATCTTACCATTTGCCAAATGCCATGTTTTGAATTTTGTGCAAGACAGAACATACGTTTTTCAGTATGTAGAAATATAGTCTACACTTTGAAAAACATTTTTCTGGATACGTATATAAAAGCCAAATACACACTGTGCATACAATGATAAATAAGATTTCTAAAAAACTGTTATATAAGCCCACCTAAAAATACTGACCATACAGGTGTACATTCATTACCCTTCAAAACTAATGTGTCAACTCACAATATTCAATTCTTCTTACACATTTGAAATTGAGGATGGCAATAAATAAAGCAAGCCTTTAGAAGTATCATTTATATGAACATTATATTAAATTTTGAGAAAGCATATTATGTCCAGCCTATTTGATTTTATACACTTGGCCTAATATTTTTCATACTATATCTAGGAATGAACTAATCTGCGTAATTGATGTAGCCCATCCTAACAATACTAGCAAATCCTCGCAGCATTCACTACTGTCCCTTACCTGTACTAACTCATTTAATCCTCATTACAATCTGTGATGTAGATACTATACATTCTTCCTTTTTATGGATGAGTTAACTGAGGCAAATAAAGATGGCATACATAACTTGCTAGCTGGTGAGTGGTGGAGCCAAAATTCAAACTCTAGAAGTCTGACTCCAGAGACTGCTCTTAAACCCCTCACTAAGCTCCTCTAAGTGGACAGAGTTCAAACGTCAGGCATCTTGGCAGGCCAGAGGTGGAGGTGGGGTCACTGATTACCTAGCGGGAAGCACTTTCTTTCAAGAAAGACTATTGCTCTCTTGGACCATTAGCATGAGAATGATGTTAATCTTTATTGCCAAGATGTGACTGGCAGGCAGGCCCCTCTAAGCTAGGGATTCTTAAGTCACAATTAAGAGTGTATTGATATTAGATCATCACTCCAGTTGCTGAGGGCGTTTGCTGGTTGATTGCTGTTTACTAAGAGATCATTACAAACCAGATTACTAAAACATTATCATGCCCACCTAAAATTTTGACCATCCAGGTGTTTATTCACCTGACATGGTATACATAGCCTCAACATGTACAAATAAATGCAATAACAATAAAAATATATTATGGAGAGCCAGCCCCAATGGCCTAGTCGTTAAAGTCTGGCAATCACCACTTTGGTGGCCTGAGTTCACTTCCCCGTCGAGGAACCACACCACCTGTCTGTCAGTTGCCATGCTGTGGCAGCGGCTCACATAGAAGAACTAGAAGGACTTACAACAAAGGTATACAACTATGTACTGGGGCTTTGGAGAGGATTAAAAACAAAGAGGAAGATTGGCAACAGATGTTAGCTCAGGGTGAATCTTGCCCTGCAAATAAATAAATAAATAAATAAAATAGAAAAAGAACTGAGGAACCGAATATCATTCAGCAAACAGTGCCTATTTTAAGACAACAATACACATAACTCAAGAATGATTAGAACTGTCTTCTTCAGTTTCATAATCATGAAATTTTAGTATGCTTAATTTACCAAATTTTATTGTATTTATTTTTTTGTGTGTGCAGAAGATCAGTGCTGAGCTAACATCCTATGCCAATCCTCCTCTTTTTTTTTTTTTTGCTAAGGAAGATTGGCCCTGAGCTAACATCTGTGCCCATCTTCCTCTACTTTATATGGGATGCTGCCGCAGCATGACTTGACAAGCAGTGCGTCGATGCACGCCCAGGATCTGAACCTGTGAACTCCAGGCCGCCGCAGTGCAGCGTGCACACTTAACCACTTGCACCACCGTGCCAGCCCCCTTATTTTGTAGAAACTAATTTTGCTTTCTATTAGGAATTTTCTATAAGTATTGAAAATATTGTATTTTCTTTCTAACATTTCTGACAATTGTCGCATCAAATCATTTCCAAGTGATTCAAATGTTCTGATATTTTGTTTTGCTTTTTACTAGTGGCCCCCCTTCTGCTGCTGACCTGTGACTGTGGGACAGGTCCTATTGGGGGAGTGACACGTGGATTCATTCCAGTTCCTGGTAGTTCAGAAGGAACAATGCATGAGTGGGGAATCGAAGGAGCCCAACCTGAAGACAAGGTGAGGATCCAGTTTGTAAAACATTTATTTCAATCATATGGAGCAAAATTCAATTTATATTGAGATAGGAAATGGGGTATAAAAATAAGAGACTCCTTGACCTTCAGTTTGAGAGTTAGTGCTGAAATGAATAAAGACTTCCAGGATTTTACCTCTTCAGATGTCAAATCATAAAAATGGCTACTCCTGCAAGAATTTAGGCTTCTCGTAATGTCACCACTTGCAAAGGACCACATTTTACCTATATTGCTATGAAATCTGATTTGTTTTTAAATGTATTTATTTTTTGAACACCATTTGCAGGAAATCTCAAATATTTGTGTGCCCCCTATAACAGCCCATGGAGCCGATTTCATGGAAAATTCTGGTAAGTGAACATTGAATTTACTTTGGAAAGCCAAAGTGGGTTAAATAAGAAACACAGAAAAATAAGAAGGGTTCAAAATTCTTTTCTTAATAATTTGCATATATGTGCACAAGCTGGGATATTTTACCACTGAAATAGGGAAAAGCTGGTTTACTATTAGTATATTAGTTAATTTCATGACTATTAATATATTAAGTCAATTCCATTAGTCAATTAGGTGTAGCTTCATTAAGTTAATTTGTCCACTGATATCACTGTTTTTAATATCTGAAGATTTGTCACACTTTTTCCAAACTTTAATAAACTGAAGTATAGCTCTCAGGCAGCCGATTACTAACTTTTTAATTAGGAAAGATTTCACACATATAGAAAAATGTAAAGGAAAATAAGACAAACACTATGTACCCACCACCCAACTTTGACTATTCTTAAATGGTCATATTTGCAGTTAAAGCTTCATGTGTGCACATCCTCAATCTTGTTGCCCTACTTCCCTCCCCAGAAGTAACAGTATCCTGATTTGAGTTCAGTTACAATTCTTATATTCAATCATAATGGGACAAGATCACTTATGTTGTCATATACATGAAACTGTTTATTTCTTTGGGTTACCAAATGACTATTTTACTGATATTATCTCAATGCCACAACTAGAGCATAAACTAGAGGAACAATAAGATCTGATGCCTAATATGAAAATTTTTCTTAATTCCATACTTAGCAATAGATTGTCTATAAATGTCCAGCCTGCAAAATTGCATGAAATCTCCCCCAAAATGTAACTGTCTGCCTTTACCAGCTACCCCAATCCTCACTTGCTTCTCTCATTATAATTACATAGCAAAAACTATATTCAGAATTCTCTAGAAAAAATAACATTCCATAAAAGCTGAATGTACAGATAACAGGCAGAATAGACATAATTCATTAAATTTTCATTAGGTACCAAGATACCAAATTAGCATCTGCAAATTTGCATGATTATATTATGTATACTTCCTCTTTGGTTTCCATATTGAGCCAATATGACTGCTTCATTGTAATTTATTTTTTTCATGAAAACAAACAAGCATTACATTAGAAGCTTTCTGTAGCTGTGTACTGAATATTCTGTTTTCACTTTTCCCATTTCTGGCTGCTGTCACTGAAAATCTATTTCTTTTGTAATTTTTTAATTAGTATGTTTTCAGAGCTCCTTCATCTGCTAATATCGCCTCCTCTGGTACTCTCACATAGCAGACTGTGGGATGTTCTTATCACCTCTAGTCATATAATTTTATTTTCGCCTACTTATTTGCTTTATTTGGTGACTGACTGTTCATAGATATCAAAGACCAGTAAAAAAAAAAAATGTTTTTTTAATCACAGCATGAGATATTACACAATTTTCTCCTGTTTTTAGAAGTGTGTGCAAATATAAATGCTGGAGGGACGGTGGTGGAAGGAGTTTCGGGGATGGAACTGATCACCAACCTTGGAGCAGGTACGGGGTCCGCAGCCGCAGCGGGATTTGGAGCAACCACTGGACTTGGCATCTGTTCTGCAGGACAGTCTGGAACAATGAGAACAAGGCATTCCACTGGAGGAACCAATAGGGACTATGGTGAGGGGGCAGTGAACATGAATTTCCTGGACTCCTACTTTTCTCAGGTAATTTGGTGGAAAACTTTGTTATCTTATTTACATTACAGACTTATTTACATTACAGGCATTACACAACTTGACTATATTTCAGTTTTGCAGTTTGTTTTTTTACAGCTTATTAAAATATGAGAAAAAAAATAGGGGTTCTTGGCCAAAATAATACAGATAACCTAAGGTGGCTGCCAAAATTGGGCTCCTGGTCAAAAGGAAGGATGGGTAGATTGACACAAAGTGAGAGAATATAGCAAGTGGCCCCTCATCCCTCCAACTGGAATAACAATGGAGATCAAAATCTTTTGCATTTCAGGATCAGCAGCATCCTCTTTAGGAATACAAAGCAGCTTATTTTGTATTTCTAATACCATAATGGACGTCGGAATATATGTGTATATATTTTTCTGAGAGAGGGTTATAGAATTCTTTATGTTTTTCAAAGGAGTCCATGTCCAAAAACGTTGAAGAATCATTGAATTAATGACCCAAAAATAAAAGGGGGAAAAAGAGATGTGATTGAAGACCAGATGAAGTGTCAGGAAGCATAGAACCGAAAAGGGACAACGGTGCCAGAACAGAGAGGACTTTGGGAGGCGGGTGGCTTGCCTCTTGGTTGCTGCATCGTTAGAATGGATCTCACATATAGTTTTGGTGTCAGAATTGGTAAGTGCCAGGATTTGGCCTAGTGTCCAAGCAGATGAAGGCAGACGCTGTTTCAGGAGAGACTGGCAGGGAGAGCTTGTTTGGGATGAGAATTCTTGGGATATTCTGAGGTGTGGTGTGGACCCTAGTTAGGGGTCAGGCTCCCACAAGGGTTTCGAAGTCTAGTCAAAAGTCCCAGTCTGGGGCTGGCCCGGGGGCGTAGCAGTTACGTTCACATGCTCCACTTCTGCAGCCTGGAGTTTGCAGGTTCAGATCCCAGGAGCGGACATACTCACCACTTATCAAGCCATGCTGTGGCAGAGTCCCACATATAAAGTAGAGGAAGATGGGCACGGATGTTAGCCCAGGGCCAATCTTCCTCAGCAAAAAAGAAAAGGATTGGCAACAGATGTCAGCTCAGGGCTAATCTTCCTCAAAAAAAAAAAAAGAAAACAAAGTCCCAGTCTGGGTGAGAGCTGCCTCAGAAAGTGCACAGGGATGCCCACTCCCCACCCAGAACACAAAGACGTGCATTAACAACAGACACACACAGAGACCCTCATCCTTGGCCCAGTGAATAACCTCCAGGTGTCATACACATTTGCTTGGTAGACCTAAATCCATGTAAGTGCCTTCAAAATCAAGAAATAAAACGTGAACCTAGGCCAGACTCAATTGAGGAAACGTCACCTACAGCATTCTCCAAACACCAGATAATTTCTGCCACAGGATTGCTGATATAAAGAATATGCCTTTACTTCTATGGATTACCTAAATTACGCATTCATCATCAAACTTTGAGTTCTATGAACAGTGTTATATTCTTCAGTTGAATCTCTTTTAAAATTCATTTTTTCCACTTTTCTCCACCTTTAGAAAGCATTCGCCTGTGCAGAGGAAGACGATGGCCAGGAAGCAAAAGACTGTTTGCTGATCTATGATAACGAAGGAGTGGGTGTCCCCGGTTCTCCCGTGGGCTCCCTGGGTTGTTGCAGTTTTATTGCTGATGAGCTCGATGACAGCTTCTTGGACTCACTGGGCCCCAAGTTTAAAAAACTTGCAGAGATAAGCCTCGGGGTTGATGATGAAGCCAAACAATCTCAGCCACCCACCAAAGACAGCGGTTCTGGGGTTGAATGCTCTGGCTGTTCCGTAGAAGTCCAGCAGTCCGAATCTGCTAGGTGCCAGACTTTGCTAGGCAGTCACGGAGCTTCCACTTTGTCTGCTTCTGGCTCTGTCCTCCAACCAGCCATTTCCATCCCTGACCCTCTGCAGCATGGTAGCTATGTGGTAACGGAGACTTACTCGGCTTCTGGTTCTCTCCTGCAATCTTCCACTGCAGTCGTTGATCCACTTCTCACGCAAAATGTAACGGTGACAGAAAGAGTGATTTGTCCCATTTCCAAGGTTCCTGGCAACCTACACGGTCCAATGGAACTACGAGGGTCACGTAACACGATCTGTACAGAAGATCCGTGTGCCCGTCTGATATGACCAGAATGAACTGGAATAACGTATTGGCTGAATATGGATATTTGGACCAAATTATTCAAAATAGCATAGCAAAGTTCACAGTATTGGTCTAATTTGGCACTTATTTGCTACTCTCATAAACTGATTATGATTACAGTTTAAATTTTCTAGTTCATACCCCAAAACTGGATATGTTGTGACTCTTACTTCTCAAATACTATTCAAGTGGTAGTGAATCTTAATGTTTTTCAAAAAAATCTTAAGATCATATTCAGCAGGAAAATTTCCTAAGAATTTTTAAACTTCTATTTCTGCAGTGCCAAAGAAGGGTGTTTATCACTTTAAAATGCCATGTGTTTTAGTGGATTAAGCACTTGGAGTGAAGAGCCCCAGTTCTCGTCTGTGTCACCTTTTCTTATATCATTAATAATGGAAGAGTCCTAAGGTCTTTGCTAAAGCATTTGAGCTGCTTGGAAAAAAGGAAGTAGTTGCAGTTGAGTTTTTCGCCATCTTCTCGGTGCTGGGAGACCCTACGTGCGTCTTTTGCTCAAACTAAGGGCTACTGGCTTATGCTTTATACTTGCTAACTCTATATTCCTCATATTCTCACAATAAGACAATTTTGAAACAGAAATATCATAGAACTTTTAGGAAAGTTTAGTATGGTGTAAATATTTTGTATTTTTTGTAAATCACTTTGAAAGGAGCTATCCAAAGAAAATATTTTCATTGAGGGCCGGCCCCGTGGCTTAGTGGTTAAGTGAGCGCGCTCCACTGCTAGCGACCCGGGTTTGGATCCCGGGCTCGCACCGACACGCTGCTTCTCTGGCCATGCTGAGGCCGCATCCCACATACAGCAACTAGAAGGATGTGCAGCTATGACACACAACTATTTACTGGGGCTTTGGAGGGAAAAAATAAATAAATAAAATCTTTAAAAAAAAAAAAGAAAAGAAAATATTTTCATTGAACTCCCTTCCTACACACTTCTCAGTAACAAATCCTGCCTTAACAGTCTTTGAAAATTACTATTTATTTTTTAAATGTCAGTAGGTAGATGCAACTTACATATGACATATAGTGATGTTTATTATGTTAACAGTATCTACAGACTTGTGGGAATACAAAACATGGCTTTTCTCATAAGTAAAAGAGGCCTCTGACTAGAATAACACATGGTGAAATTTGTGAATATGTATTATAAGCAGCATGTTGGGTCAAAAAGTGATACGGAAAGGGATTATTAGTAACCTCTATTTTATTAAAACTCATTCCTTTTAAATTAAACAGCTACAGCAATTTAATTCTTGAGCATACCAATGTTAGGTTAGTGAAGGTTTAGAATATATTATTTCATGCATGTTTCCATCATGGCAATGCAGTTCTTCAAATCATTTCTGGTCATTCAAGACCTTCAGCCTTGGGGCCGGCCTGGTGGCGCAAGCAGTTAAGTGCACGCATTCTGCTGCAGCAGCCCAGGGTTCGCCAGTTCGAATCCCGGGCGCTCACCGATGCACCACTTGGCAAGCCATGCTGTGGTGGCGTCCCATATAAAGTGGAGGAAGATGGGCACGGATGTTAGCCCAGGGCCAGTCTTCCTCAGCAAAAAAAGAGGAGAATTGGCAGATGTTAGCACAGGGCTGATCTTCCTCACAAAAAAAAAAAAAAAAGATCTTCAGCCTTTAGCCCATAGAGAGCACCCTACCTGCTTATCGACATAATTGTCTTAGCTGAGTCTTTACAAGGTCATTATCCAGCTTCATTATCTGTAATTGTATATAAAATACTCCTTTCTGGTTTATGCCATATTCAAAACCTATATTTGTTTTTCCAGATGGAATGCAAAGTAATAACGTGTGTGTGTTTTAACCCAGAAGGGTGCAGTCCTGAGGATACCAGGGGGAAAGAGAACCCCTAAATGTCCCTATGTTTAGCATTCTCCCGTCTCCCTAGTGCCAGGACTACCAGGAAGGCATGTGCTAGGATAGCCCAAGAAGCACAGGCAGCCTGTTCTTCCAAGACAAGGCTGCTGCTGCTGCAATAAGGTCTGCACTGTGCCCATCCTGAGGTGAAGGGAACTAGACTCTATTGAGCAGCCTGCTGAGTCCTCAGGAAGTCACCTGGCTATACCCATTCCATCCCCTGGGGTCTCTTCTCAACAGAAGCTCACTCTGGGCTCTAGAGCACACACAGTTGATTTGCACCTTTATTTATGCATGAGAATTAAATTAATAATTATAATAACCCTTATTCCAAGTTCAAAAGTGTTTTCAGGATCCTCATTCCAAGTTCAAAAGTGTTTTCAGGATCCTCAAAGTATTTTAAGGTTGCCTCTTAAAACCCAACTTATCATGAAATGGAAATTTTGCTGCCTTGTCAAACTACAGAGGAAATCATGCCATAGTAGTAAAGGCTGTCTAAGGGAAAAATTGAAATTAAATGTTTTAAAATAAAAATAGATTGATCCTGTCCAGGAGGACCTAAAATTGATTTGCCGTGTAAAATTAAATTCAAAGCAAAAATGTATCTGTATTTTTTCACCAAAAATAAAAATCGTTTTAAGCAGAAACATTTTCTAAAAATTGTCTTTTTACTCGATGTATTATAAATTTTAAACAGTATATATTAAAACTTTAACAGTGTAACATTGTTATAATAAAACTGTTTGGCAACAAATTTATGAGTCCTTCCTTAACCATTTAGTAAAAGCTGAACTGCTCTCTATAACTAATAGTTATTAAGAAATATGATGTAAGAAAGTGACTAACATATGTATTTTTATCAGTATTTTTCCTTTTTTCCTGGCTGATACCTTTTCTGCATTCTCCCAGACAGGAAGGAAGTACCAAGGGACTCAGGATCTCTTCTTCGGGTAGAAATTGTGCTGCATGAGGTGCTGGAGGAGGTCAGGGAAGACTTTTATTAACTAGATGATTTAACTCGTTTATTATTTGTTTGATAATTTGGAATGGTCTCTCAGGCAAAAGTTTTGACATTCTATGGTGACTCAGAGAGAAAAGCTGCAGTAAAGAGAAGGTAAGGTTTCCAGCCTAATATGATGAAAAAAGGTACTGTGACTCTAGTGACAGCATCAGCCCAGCGATGGGTTTGTCTCCCAGTAAATGCCTATTATTTTTATGTCTTCCTTTAAAGAGATGCCCCAAAATAAGTCCCTTTAGAACTTTGGATCTTTCTTTGGCTGACCTTCCTCATTCTTAAATGCAGACAATTCGACTTGGACCTGGGGTGTGGGGAGCAGAAACTGGATTGGAGTGGATGTTGAGTGAAGAAAAGGGGATGGTTTCACTCAGGTGTTCCAAATCAATCCCAGGAAAATGAAAGCCATGAAGGTAAGTTCCAAAAATATCACCAGTTCCTCCTATCCACAGAAAGTTTGAGGAATAAAAATGGCAAGATCAGTTTATCTTATCTTACCTTTCTAATATCAGATAAGAATGTAAAAGGAACACATTCAACTGACTAGCTTCAATGCAACTAACAATTAAGAAACAAGTCAATTCTTGTTATTGGCAATTTAGCATTTTGTCAACTCCTTTACTGGGTCTACAAAGAGTAATTCTGAATCTGAGATTGTATGATTTAACGCTTGTGCAACAACATAGTCTGAGGTCATTTTTACGTAAGGGGGATAATTGATAAGAAAAGAAGATAATCATTTAAGTTCCAGGTGCCAGAAACCGATGCGTTTTCCACAACGAATACTGAGATTCCTTCTGCTTTGCCTGACCCAGAGTGCACTTCGATTCCCTCCATGACAAGACAGGCCATTCTAGGTTGGTGTCTTTACTTTCTTTTTCTTTTATACATTGACTTTTTTTTTTTTTTTTTTTTTACAAATACAAAACAAATAAATCTAACCACAACGCAGATGTAGTTAAAACTCAAGAGAATGAAGGTCTAAGAGAACAAGTGCAAATGGAGGCAGGCACCAGAGCAGGAAGAAAAGAGACCCTGGTGAGGGCTACCAGGTGGCCAGGAGAGTTACATACTCTAATTTAATTCTTGCAGTAACCTTGAGATTACAATCATGAAAACAAAGACTCGGAAGCAAAGTAACTCCCTCAAGGTCATACGATCAAGTGACACAGATGTAAAAGTTTATCTATAGTTATTCAGCAATAATAATAATTATTACTCTCAGAATAATCTGTTTACTTTCAGTCTAAGACTTGAGTAGAACATGAAAAATTGGAAAGAAAACACAATGCAAATTATTAAAAGATTAGAGATCTAGGGGCCGGCCCCATGGCATAGTGGTTGGTTAAGTGCACGCGCTCCACTGCTGGCGGCCTGGGTTCAGATCCCGGCGCGCACCAACACACCGCTTGTCAGGCCATGCTGTGGCGGTGTTCCACATAAAGTGGAGGAAGATGGGCACGGGTGTTATCTCAGGGCCAGTCTTCCTCAGCAAAAAGAGGACGATTGGCACGGATGTTAGCTCAGGGCTGATCTTCCTCACACACACACACACTAAATAAATAAATTAAAAAAAAAAAAGATTAGAAATCTAGATATAATTCTAAAGATTAAAGAACCAGTACAATGTAGGCAAATAAATATAGAGAGAGAGTGAGAGAGATCTATATATCTCCATACATAGAAAAAGAGGTAGAGATAGAGAGATAGATAGAAAGAATACAAATACATAATTTTCTGTTATTTTGAAATATATATGACGTTATTTTTCAGGGCACAATGATCAGTTTTCCCCCACATTTAATAACAGAAACAAGCTACCTGGAAGTCATGGAATCTCTTCTTTGGTAAACCCCTTAAGAATTACTTTGATGGCACACTATTTAGAAGAGGTTATGTGACATGTCTAAGTATAAAAACAACTTTATATATTTTTTAATTTTTTGATTCAAAATTTGTATACATTGTGAAACGATCACCACAATAAGTCCAGTTAACATCCATCACCATACATAGTTACAAAAAAAATTTTTTTCTCGGGATGAGAACTTTTAAGATCTATTCTCTTAGCAATTTTCAAATAGGCAGTTCAGTATTATTAGCTATAGTCACCATGCTGTACATCACATCCTCATCACTTTTTTTTTTTTTGAGAAAGATCAGCCATGAGCTAACATCCATGCCAATCTTTCTCTTTTTGCTGAGGAAGAACGGCCCTGAGCTAACATCTATTGCCAATCCTCCTCCTTTTTTTCCCCTTTTCTCCCCAAAGCCCCAGTAGATAGTTGTACGTCAGTTGCACATCCATCTAGTTGCTGTATGTGGGACACCGCCTCAGCATGGCCAGACAAGCGGTGCGTTGGTGCACACCCGGGATCCGAACCGGGGCCGCCAGTATCGGAGTGCACGCACTTAACCGCTAAGCCACTGGACTGGCCCCTCATGACTTATTTATTTTATAACTGGAAGTTTGTACCTTTTGATTCCCTTCATCCATTTTGTCCACTCCCCATCCCCCATCTCTGGCTACCACCAACCTGTTCTCTGTATCTATGAGCTTGGTTTTTGTTTTGTTTTGTTTTGTTTTGTCTTTTAAAAATGATAACTTTAAATGGGTCCTTCCACCTCACAGTTTTCATGATTTGTGGAAAACAACACATTTTAACAACTACAACTATTTTACTCCTTAAAGCCATCTCCACTTCTACCTTTATTCCTATAAAGTACAGAGACCATTGTATTTTTAATTTTGTGCCTCGGAACATCTCTGATGTTTTCTGTGTCCTGAATTTGCCATTATAAAAGTAGCAAACAGTAAATTTTGTGTGACAACAACATCAAATCATGATAATATAAACAAAACATTGATATTGAAAGAATATGTACGTCCTCATTTCCTGAGAAGGCAGAGGAAGGACTTATATTCTTTCATAATCAAGAGGGGATTGCAAGGAACTTTCTTAATTATAAAGCAGTACAGAATCAGGTAATCTTGTGTTTATTTAAAGCGCATAATGACATGGTTTCCACTCCTGCAAGAAGGCATTGTTACTAAGCCAAAAATGAGTATTTCAATACAAAACATGAGATTAACTTCAGTCATGTCTTCCCATGTCCAACTGACTAGTATTGATAATAAGATTTATATGGTCCTAACTAGGAGGTAAACACACACACTCACACACACGTGCACACTCATGCACATATATTTGCCTCAGGTAACCACGTAGCCTGGGGTAGATGAAGCAGTCTCTTTCCATCATCAGTCTCATGGACCAGACACTAACACTTAGTGTCTGTTGCAGATACAAAGTTTCTGCATGCAAGGAGGCTGCTCTGTAGATTTACTATTAAAAAGAAAAAAATCACCTAGATTTTCTGCCTAACTTTTTTTAAGTAAGGCACATTGAAGAGGCCTTGTTTGACCAAACTTTTAGTCATTCTCATCCAAGGCTGACATCCACAACTTTTGATTAGTAAAAAAATGTGTAATAGGAAACGGAGGTATTAGTCAAGGGGTACAAAGTTTTGGTGATACAAGATGAATAAGTTACACTTAAAATTTTGCTAAGAGGGTAAATCTTATATTAAGTGTTCTTGTCACCAAAAAAACAATAAATAAGAGAGTGGGAGGAAACTTTTGGAGGTGATGGATAGGTTTATGGCACAGATTGTGGTGATGATTTCATGGGTGTATACTTATCTCTAAACCCATCAAGCTGTATATATTAATTACGTACAACTTCTATGTCAAAAAATATTTAATGTATAATAAACCCTTAGTCTAATAAGTTCTGACAATATTTTTTTTTTTGGCTTCTTTCTTCGATTCAGCTGTGATAAAGTGCTACAGATTTTTCCTCAGAAGATATTTTATGGCTGCTGAAATCTAAGTTGATTTTCTAACTCCACTCTTTCTCTACACACTTTCTTGGACCCTGGAACTGTCCTCTTTTGTGCCAGTCTTTGAATATTCTTTCAAAGATGCAAACCAATAACAAAGGCATATGCTGCCAAGATGACAGAAGACCTTCTACTCTTTGCAACAAAGACTTTCCCAGGGCCTCCAGAACAAGCCAATGCATGCTACTGCTACCTTTGCCAACTCTGGCTAGAAAAGGATGTCTTCACTGAAAGAACAAGTCAGGAGATGTTGCTGAATATTTTGATGGGAAACTCTGAGTTGTCGGGCAAAGAAAACCTGCGAAAGTTTGCAAAAAATCAAAACTACTACTGGAGGACCTAAGAGAAAATGTTGAAATCTCATTCCAACATAACTGTATGTTACATCTTCATTATTAACAAAAGATAAACCTGAAAGGTTTTTGTTTTGTTTTTTAATTTTGTGTTTTAAGTGAACGGTTAAGAGTTCAGGCTTTGGAGACAAACTACCTGAGTTCAAATCCCACCTTCACCACTTAACTAGCTCTGTGTCTTCGGGCAAGGTGCTGAACCTCTCCGCACCTCTGTGGACTATTGTTATGGAGTTAATAACAGACCTGGCCTCATGAGGTTTCTGTAAAGAAGTTACAAGAATGCACTTAAGACACAGTAAGTGATTATGAAGATTTGCTATTTCTGTTGTTTTTATTATTATAATTTAAATCTTAAAAATTAACTCAAATCAAGTTAAAAGTGCTGACATGCAAACTACTGGAACCATACAAACTCAAGACATCTATATTATCTGATCCAAAGTCTTGTTTGACAAATGCTCAAACAGGCTGAAAAATAACTTGATCAAAGGTGGAGTTAGGAATTGACTGGACAAATTCTCTTTCTGCGACTCCAAACTGCCACCGTAAAATTTCATTTTTTACTAATACTCTGCCTTAGCCACAAAGCTTGTCCTGTCTAGTCTACTCTGCATGGGAAATTCCTCTGAATACACAAGCAAATAGAAATTAGTTCATTCATATCAAATTGTTAGCTTGTATAGCCAAACTGATGAGAATCACTCGATGATTGCAATTTTTCAGTTGAGCTTCCTTGGAAAAGGGCAGAATGGGAGGCTTTTTTCCCTAAGAGTTCTAATTATGTCATTTCCACCAAGTAGAATAGGGCACAGCCAGGTGGCTTTGGGCAAAAAAAAATAGTCACTTGAAAATTAGCATGAAAGGAATGATGTTATTGACCCAACCTCCAGTAGGATGCATATGTTAGGCAATGCTAGTGGAATAGCAATTAGTGCATGAAAAAATGACCACATTTGACATTCAGTTTCTAAGTGATTTATGGTGCTAAGCTGCTGGCCAAGTGAAAAAGAGTTTCATTTGCAAAAGCTAGTTGACTCACTATAAGATGGAAGGGAGTGAAATTTGTCTTTACCTTTGCGTGGATTTTTACCTCATTTCTAGAACATGATATGCCTAATGTTTTCATAATCATCACTACCTCCTTCTTCCTTTAAAAATCTGACCATAACTAGCTGATGTTTTTTAATTGTTTCATAAATTAATTCACAGTAAAGTATAAATCACAGAGAGCACGTTGTTACTCCTCCTTGGAGTATATACCTTTAATACTTAGAATATCTGTTGACTCAGAAAACAAAGTGAAATTTCATTATTATTAGGTCATAGGGCAGGAGGTGTAGTGCTTTGTGTAGACACTTTCCAGTGTCCCTCAAATCACATGTTTGGCATCTGTCCATGCAGGCCACAGAGCACACCTGGGACTCAGGTTTCACATTATGACCAGTTGACCTAACGCATCTAGTTTCTAAGAAATAAAAGTAAACACAATGTTCTATAGAAGTCCCATCATCTTGTTATTCCTGAAAGCACAGAAGGCACAATCTTCTTCTGATTTTTTTTTTCGGTTTTAGATGACTTATTCATACTTCTAAAGTGAAAATCCAAGGTATAAATAACAATAAACCATGCTCTATGGACTTAAGATTCCAATTATTGAAAATTCTGAGGTATAGACTGATTCTTCCGCAGCCAAAAAGTGGAAACTCACAGTGGCACTTTTATGAACGGTAAAGCAACTTTTCATGCGGATTTTACTTCGCTCAGCTCTAAGTCTTTCCTGTAATACTTCTCTGCTTGACTTGCTGAGTTGTCATCAAATTTACTGACTACTGCAGATGAATGTTCTAATCCTAAAGTTAAGAAAGAAGTACAATGACACACTCTCTTCCTCTCTTATACCCATGGGGGAATTAGTCATAAGAAGTCTTTGTTGACTGACTTACCTTTATTGTAGCTGATTATGCGTAAAATGGGTGTGACTCTCTCCAAAGGTATAACATCATCTAGATATTGTTTCAGTAGAAGAGAGGTCCACCTGAAAAAAAAAAGTATAGTAAATTAACAGACAATTGCCTAGTAAAATAAGAAGTCTGCTTTCAAGGTGTATAGTAATGTTCATAATGAGCATTATGATTTAAAAAAAATCTTTAACCACAAATATCCTCAGACAAGCTGGTAAGGATCACTGTGATGGTTAAAACTAAATTATCAAGAGCAATTTTTTTTCCCATTTCCTTCTTTGTATCAAAGTTTTATTTAACTGCTTTGCTTAATGTTTGAACATGTTTCTGTCTAATAAAATCTCTACTTTAAGTGAAAACTAGAGGAGGTGATGAAATTCAAACTAGATCCAGTGCAAAAAAAAAAAAAAAAATTCACAGTTCAAACAAAACAGGTTTAAACACAAACATTTTCCTAAAATGCTCAGACACTAGAGACATTTTGATTCTCTTCTCTTATGATATCTGAAAGACTGCTTCAACTCTCAATTTCCTAGGTATGTATAGATGTAACTGAGTTCATTAAATTATTATTTATCATATTAAGAGATTTTCAATTACTTTTGTTACAGAAGTAAAGTTACTACATAGAAATAATTTGCCATTCGTAATATTTAATTTGGGATTCACGAATAATAATATAACTTTTTGGTCAGCATAGCTCATGCACGTGTGTCCTCCACAGTAGTGATTCCTAATATTTTTTCTGCATGACACATGTGACAAACGATATTCACAAGCTCACGCCCTCTGATCCATTCTCCTTCCTGGTTGGAATCAACCCTCTTTCTCCACCAGAGGGGGATGTCAAAATGCAGGAAAGTAACATCGTTATTGAATAACTTGAAATGTGCTCTAATCATTTTAACAAGTAAATCATTCACAAATTTTAGAACTTGATCATTAACAAATTACTACATCGACTGGTATGTACTGAAAAAACCATCACCGACAAGATTAATTTTGAAAATAAATTATAAGGAGTAATTTAATTTCTTTGAATCCTTGTTTTTTCTTTAAAATAGAAATTGCTTTTTTTTTTTGAGATTCTGCTTGTCTCTACTAAAGTATTTATAATCATCATTCTGGACCATTTTGAAAAGATCTTTAAAGCCAACATATTACTTCCACGTTTGCTCTCCAAAGCTATTGCATTGCCTCTATTTGATTTTCTCGTTATATGTAAGAATGTCACTTGTCTACGTGCAAATGAATGAAGTAACTGCCAAGAAACCAGTATTCTTTTCTGTCTTCTAAGGGCTTTTTTTGTGTACCTCCCTGGGCTCATTAGTCACGTTGGGTCAGCGTGATGGTTTCTGTCTGACACTCTCAGTAAACACTCCTGGGCATGCCCGTAAGCACTGCAGGTCCTGTCACGCAGGTGATGGATTCCAGCCCAAGGCTGCTGTTAGCAACCAAACACTGTCCTCCTCTCTCACAGCCACTACTGTTTCCCTTATCTTTCCCAAGAATTCCCATAAACAAATCCTAGGGTGAAACCAAAGCCAGAGATTTGTTCCAAATTTTTTTTTTTTTCCAGAAAATGCAGTTTGGTAGATAAAATCAACATTCCCAAGTGTCACACTCCTGTGATGAATGCTGTCTTGTTCATCTCCAGAGGGAAAAGCGATTCTCCATATTGTTTATGGTTTCGCACTTCATTCCCCCAGTAAGGAAGGGAGTCTTTAGGGAGAGGAAGAACACAGAAATGTTCCCCATTGGCCTCCGAACTGAATTTCTCCAACTTCACACTGCTCAGCCAGCCTTAGCAGGGCCCATCCTTGACAAAACTGTGAGGTAGGGGGATTTTGTCCACAGTGAGCCAGGCCTCCCAGCACATCCCCACCTCAGTTTGGTGACACTTACTCACATCCTTCCAGGAATATAACGGTCTCTTGCTCTTTTACCCTCATTTTACACACACACACACACACACACACAACCCATCCTCCAAAATAACCTTGAAAATATATTCACTTATTTACTCATTCACACATTCAACTCATATTTACTGAAGACCTACAATGGGTAGATACTGTTTTAGATGCTGGATACGTAGCGGTTCACAGAGAAAAAGCCCAGCCTTCATGAAGTCTACACTCTAATGAATATGGCAACAGACAATAAATTAACAGATGCCCAGTCTTTTAGATTATGATGTGCCAAGAAGAAAAACGAAACAGGGGAGGAGGATGGAAAGCTCTGGGGGGTGCGAGTAATTGTAATTTTTAAATGAGTGGTCAGAGAAGGCCTCACTGATAAGGTAACATCTGAGGGGAAAAAATAGTGAAGAGTGAGGGAGTAAACCTTGTACATGTCTGGAGCAGAATCATCCAGGGAAAAGGAACAGAGAGTGCAAAGGCTCTGAGGTGAAGCATGCCTGGTGTATTTGTGGTATCACGTAAACAACTGATAAGAGATAAACATGCCACCCTCCCAGTAACGTGCATGTAACATAAAGGGAGCCTTCAGCTCAAGGATTTCAGACGTTAGTCAGTAGGAGGGAGAGGCATTCTGATAGAACATCAAGGCCTTGCTGAGGTTTCCTAGACAACTGTTGCTTTGTACACACCTCAATCCAGCATTATTATAGTCTTATCACATTAAGATAACTTAAAACCAGTAGGGTTTATTTTGAAAAAAACCTCTTAAGACGTGTTCAGAACTCTACTTAGAACCAAGAATAGACTTTTCACTGCTGAGCCGAATCCTATTTTGCAACTGTAGCGTCTTCCCCTAATTCTCCTCTGCCCCATGAACAATGCAGACACTTTCCTTGGGCCGTTTTGGTTCAGGGACTTTGCTTCCTAGTAACCAGTCCTCATACACTGACTCACCAGGAGGAGCCTGTGGGGAACAGCTCAGTTAGATACCGTGACTCACTCGGCTGCGCTCTCTCACTCTCTCGGGGTGTTGGCATCTGCGGCTGTGTTCTCAGGGCTCACGGCTGCTGTCCCCAAAGTACACTGACCATTCATTAAGGATGTGCTGGCTTCTCTGTACTAGACCCTGTGGCTTGCAGTCTGCTAGGCTTTGACTATTACTCTGTAAATTCTAACTCAGAAAGGCACCTTTTCCCACCCTCTTATTAGAGGCCTTCCCCCACTCCCAAATTGGCCAAAGCTCCTCTCTCACTGCGTAAGGTGGAGGCAGCTCTTGGTCCCTCTAAGTAGAAAGGCCATGAGAACTTCAACATCTTGACACCTAGTGTCTGTGAGGTGACTCATGCCTTAGCTTCTGTGGAAAAGGACCATGGCTCCTTCTCCAGGATTAAGGAGAAGGACAATCTTCTCCCATTTCTCCACACCCAATGTAATACACTCTCTTCTCCACTGGCCCCTGAACTCCTCCAGCTTCACCTTGTCCATCCCCCTCCTGCCACCCTCAACTCCATGGATATGCCAGACACTCATACCTCTGAACGATCACCCAGGCCACTCTGTAACCCTGACTCACACGCACCATTTGCTATTCTTCTCTTGCTCCTGAGCTGCAGTGGTGTTGGGGAAAACACACATACACAAACCAACACATGTGTGTGTGTGTGTGCATGCACGTACTCACCGTCATGACACATACACATACAATCCCAGACCAACATTTTCTTACCAGATCCACTATTAACTCATCCACAGTAGATGTTTCAAACACCTTCCTCTACAATACTCCTTTGTCACTTGTAATTAGTTCCTTCCAGTATGTGGGCTTGATTCAACAACCCTTTATCGATCATCTAATATGTGCTGGATACAAGGGGCTACACCCGCTGCGAATATGATAGGGCCTCTGCTCTCAAAGAAGTAACAATCTTGAGAAAGAGGAGTGGGTGGAGTAGCAGACAAGGATGAAATAACCATAAACCACAATGTGAGTGCTGCTATGCAGGTTGTATGAATCATTTTGAACAGGGCCACAGAGAATGGAGGGAAAGGTAAATAATTGGATGTGGAGAGTATGGAAAAAGGAGAATTGAGGATGACTCTCAGGTCCCTGGCTTGGGTGGCCAAGTTGACAAAGCATATGAGGGAGTAGCAAGCTTGAGCTGGAGAGGTGTGGAGGGATGGGGAAATCTTTTTTGTCGGTATGCTGAGTTTGATATCCCTACAAAATTACTATGGTAGTTTGAGGTCCCTGTGAAACATCCAAATGGTAATGTCCCATGTTTGAAGCTTAGGAGAGAAAGCTGAAATGGATTTGCACATTGGGAGTGGCTACAGAATCATGCTTGGTACCAAGTAAGAAGGAAAGAACTCAAAAAACATAAGCATTTAACAGGTAGGCAGAGAGTAAGAAATGGATTGATAGAAAATTAGGTGACTGTTTCTGCCTCCTAAATCTACCTGCAATTGTGTTTTCCTTCTCATTTCAAACTATTTGCTAGACTTTTCTAATCGGATATTGCTCTAATATCTCAAATTCAATTTTCACACACACACAAAAAAGTTTTTGCTTCTGACTTCCCTGTTTGTGTCCATGTGGTGTAAAGAATGCTTTCTTCACAGATAAATCTGAAGCCCCTGACCCTTCACTGATGGCATCTATGCTTTGAGTTACTCTGTCCCGGCAGGTTCAACGTCTCCTCCACAATTATTCTTCCTTTAAGAATCAGCTCCCCACGCTCCCCACCCCCGCTCTCTCAAGAAGCCTTCTCTAATCTCATCGTCCAAAGTGTAAGTTAGAGCTGCTCCTCACTACTCACATTGTTATATCCTGCACGTAGTTCTACCCCTGAATTTATAATAGTTTATAAGTAGTTATATTATTTCATAAGTATCTATTTTTGTATCTTTGGATGAAGGAACACTTATTTATCTTTGCATCCCCAATAAAAAGCAAATTAAATGTTTGTTGAACAGGGACAAACTAAATGTTGAATAAATGAATGAGTGGAGCTGAACCAGAAAACAGATTCCTCCTTTTATTGCCCTTCTCACATTACCTAGAGGTATTTCATATTTTTTCCTGTATCCACATACTCTTTATAATCAATGTTCTATGAATAAGCCTCCCAATCACGACAACGATTTTTTATATTGTAACAGCCACACATTTCTGTAATTTGCCTCTAGGGCATTTCGTAGGATAGCAACCAGATGTAGCTCTCATCTCTTTGACATTAATTCTAATACATATACTCATTGAGATTTTCAGTGGAATTAAAGGGTCAGCCGTCTATCAAACCATTAGCCAAGAACTGTCGATTTATAAAATTATTTTTTTTTTTTGCTGAAGAAGATTCACCCTGAACTAACATCTGTGCCAATCCTCCTCTGTTTTGCATGTGGGTCGCCACCACAGCATGGCTGACAGTAGTGTAGGTCCGTGCCCAGGATCTGAACCCGAGCTGCCAAAGCAGAGCATGCTGAACTTAACCACTATGCCATGGGACCGGTCCCTATAAAATGATTTTTAATGCTGAAATGTGTTGGGAGTAATGAGGTGGTGACAGTAGAAAAGGGACACATTAATTTTTGTTGGTCTCTGTGAAACCTTTTTTTTTTACAAAATTGTTGTTTTAAATAATATTGAGATGATTCCAATAAGCTAATCACCTGAAGTATATTCTCACCTGCATCTATGTATGAAGCAAAGTATTCTGGGAAACATAACTCAGGTAGGTATTTTGAATATATCTAGATGTTAAAGCTAATTATTTACACAAAGTTATTTTAAACAGATACATTATAAGTACATGTCTTAAGAAAAGTACATTTACCATAATGTTCAACTAATTTAGGAGGAAAAAACCTGTACGTTAAATCTTTCACATCTTGTCAACACTTCAATTTATTTTGAAACAATCAGTGCTTCATTGGTAATGGCATTTGTTCTTGTGAACAGAGGGTTATGAAACAGATTTACTCTCATGCCAGTAGAGAGAAGTTAGGAGCTAGACAACTAGCTGTGTATCATTTGACTGTTAACAAGTCCCTTCAACTCACTGAGTCATAAATTTCAGAATTTTTAAAGAGGAACTAATTTAAGAATGACCTACTATGGCACTGCATAGTGCACGGTTTGACACCTTCTCTCACAGCCTTGGAATAAATGTCTTATAGAGGAATACTATCCTGAAACTGACTTTGACAGCTTCCAGGGGAGACTGAATAATCCAACGGAAATCAAATTTGCATCAGCTGTTTCTCATTCTGGAAGCTACAATTATCTTCACTACTAAACAGAAAACAAAATCTTGATAATGAGGCGTAAATACTTGCCTGTAGGACTCAGTTGCAAGAGCACTAATTTTAGGTAGGATTAATATATGGTTTCCAGGAATGATTTGGAAAGGGTTTTGGTAAATCCTGCCTTGTTTAACTAGTTTTCCCAGTGTGATGGGGAATGAGAATCATCACCAAAGTGTGCTACCATCCAAAGCTAGCTCAAGAGAAAGGAGTGGAACCTACAAGACGTATTTCCCTCCTGAGTCAACCACGCAACCAATGTTTATTGAGAGTCTCCCATGGTATTCAGTCCTGTTCTAGGCACTGGAAACAGAGTGGTAAACTCAGCAGACACTCTTCCTAGATACTTAGTTCTCAGCTAACTTAACCACCGACACTTAAATAATGCTATGAGAAAAGTCACTCAGCAGTTAAGCCATAAACAAATAGAGGAGAATGTGGTTCTCTCAGCTCAAAGAGCAGGTGGCCCTTGGTGGCTGGTGAACAAAGGGACTAAGGAGGAGATGGCAGTTGTACTGGATCTGGAAAAGTGGCAAGATCAGAACTGAGGAGAGAAGGGCAGGAGATACTGGGGCAGGGAGGGGAAGGCCCTTTTGACCACAGAAGGAACTCTGCTCTTTTGACCAAATGTAATGCCGAATTTCTCTTTCTTGGAGCAAATCAATCCTTTATATTTTTATAGGCTCTCCTAATACTTCAACATCAATAGTTACCCTTTCTTAGAAGCTTCCTAATCTGGTGCTGATTCTAGTGTTTCCATTTTTCAAGAAGAGTTCAACTGAACATTTACATTTGCAATAATAATTATACTAGTTATAACAAGTACCATTTATTGAACCCTTATGTGCTAGACACTACAGAAAGCTTCACATAGATTTTCTGAGTTAATCTTCACAACAGTCCTGTGTTGGGAGCTATTAATCCTATTTAACAGATCTGGAAACTGAGGCACAGAGAGGTTGTCCAGGTCACACAACTAGTAACTAAAGGAGCAAGGATTCTGATCTCTAGTCACGCTGTGTCTAAGATATTTTGTAAATCATATCAGAGTATATCTTTCCCTTAACACCCCTAGAGTTTTCTCCTAGTCGAGTCTAGTTAACAATGAGTCAAAGAATTGTCCGTTTGGATCATCTGTAATTCTTCTGTTTCTCCCTGAGCCAGATAAGCTGCAAACCTGTTGGAAGCAGTGAAGGGGCCGTAGGGAAGAGGCGAGAAGCCTTCGCGAGGACAGCCACCTGAGATCCTGATCCAGAACCTGCGCTCCCCGAGAGCCGGCCCCACTCCCTGAAAGGGAGGCCGCGGGTCCCCGGGTCACTCGTCGTTCTTCTCGGCGCCTCCCGAGCCCTGGGCCCCACGCACACTCACAAAGCGCTGGAGCTTTAGGTGGCCTCGGGCGGCCGGGCGCCGCCGCAGCCGCAGCCCGGCTGGCCGGCTGGCTGAACACCGCGGGGCTCGGCGGCAGAGAGCACGGTTTGCCCGTGGGCCGAGGTTCAGGGCCCGCGCTGTCCACGCCGGGCCCCGCCGGGGGGCCCAGAGGCTCCCGGCCCCTCTCCTGGGAGGAGGGGATCGGGAAGGGGAGGACGGCGGGGCGGGGCCTGCCACCCAAAGTCCCCAACCCGGGGACGTCACGGTCCCAGGTGCGCTTGGGACGGGGGGCGGGCGTCTAGCGTGCGCCTCCCTCCTCGGCGGAATCCCCCACCGCGGCGGCAGCGGCTCGGGCGGGCTCCGGGGTTGGTTTTCTGCGGCGGCCACACCTGGAACCGCGCCTCGGGGCAGGGCAGCGCGGCCGCCGCGGGGGAGGCGGCGCCGGGGGCGGGGCGGGGCGGGGGGCGCGGGGAGGAGCCGCGGGCGCGCTCGCTGGGACCCCGGGCAGCGGCGGCGCGGAGCTGTGCCAACCGCCGGGGGCGAGGCCAGGGCGCGATGGCGCGGAGCGCGGAGGCCGTCGTGCTGCTTCTCCTGGTAAGTGCCCGGGCGGGCCAGGGCACCGCCGGGCGCCGCATCGCCCCGACCTGCCCGCCTCCGCCTGAGAGGTGCCCGCCCGGCCGGCGCTCCCGCTTTGTGCCCCGAGGAGGGACGGGGCCGGGCAGGCTGCGGCGAGCTCCGAGCCTGGGGCTTCGGGAAAACGCGGCTGGCGCTGAGCGCGCTGGCTTGGAACCTGTGTGAAGCTCTGGTTTTCTTGCCGCCACACCTAAGCCCTTGCGCCTTTTTCTGTCTGGGATCTGTGGGTGTCGTGAGCCCTGGAGCGGGGAGCACCTTTCCTGGAGATCGGGGCTTTGTTTGGAGTCTCTCCGACGGGCAACATGGAGGCAGTAGAGGCAACAGCTAGCCGTGCCTTTTTCCAAGTTCTCCAAAGTTCTCTGCGGTTCCCCAGGTGCTCCAGCCGCCGGTACACGTCAGTGAACCGGGGAAACCAGGGAAATACCTGCATTCTTAGACTGCAAAAAAAGGGGTAAAAACGGTGTTTTAAAAAGATGTATTTTACAAAGCTTAATTTTCTTTTTTACTGTTAAAATCATCCCCCCACACATAAAGATAGTTTTAACTTAAAGCTCACAAAGTTGGTGTTTTAAAACAATTTCCTGGTATTAAAAATAATGAACATATGTGATAGTTTTAGGATTCTTTCATTTTAGAAGGTTACAGAAAATCGAAGAGTAGAGCCACAGTCAAATGGGGTTTTCAGAGGTTATTCTTAAGGAAAAGGGCTTCAGCCGCTGGAAAACAATGTTCAGTCTCTGGATCTACATTTCTTATGCTTGGGTTCTATGTTCCATTTGGAATTTAAACTATATTTGTTTTCTGTTTGTTAAAGGAAAAGGAATTGCACATAATTAAGAAATGTATCTGGCTTAGGTGGCTTTGCTAAATGGGTTTGATAAACTGATTATATATAAAACAGGAAACAACATGACTACTCTAGTCCAGGGATTTGAGTGAACTCGCACTTGAAATAGCATGATAATTAGGACCTCCAGACCTTTGGCACACCAGTTCATTCGCATGCTCTATTTATCCATTTCATTTTGCCCAAGTCATTGAGGTAATTTTCAATTCAAGTCCATTTTGTTAATTAACTTTTCTAAGATGTAATTTTTGGGTTTTGCTTTTGGCCTCCAGAATAACAGAGCAACTAATTCCCTCATCGTACTACTCGCTGGCTAAGGAGAATACCAAGCTAACATGGCACCTGGTTCCCTTTGAGAGTTAAATATTAAATTCCTTTCATATAAGAAAAGAAATTACCTTTACCCTCAAATGGTATAACAAGCAGGCCAATTCAAGTACATTTACAGAGAGAGAGGTGAATAATTTAGGCATATTCTTGATTTTGGCAATTCAATATTTTTACTGGGCAATAATTAATTGCTCCTTTAAAAAGTGATTATAACTAACTGAACTGAAACAGATTCTTGGAGAACTCTCTGTATTTTCTATTATACTTTTTGTGATAAAAATTTGAGTATGTTTATTTTTGGTCAGAGAACAGCAGGCAGTTCAACATTTTGCCCCCCGTGTGTTTGAATTGAAGTTGGAAGTATACTCTTTGGAAAAAAATAAAAAACAATCCGTCTGCCAGAAGTAGTTCTTGAGGAAACAGGTCTTTTATAGAAGGGCATATAAATTGTAGTTTGTGTGGGTCAGAGTTCAGTTGCAGATAACAGAATTCACTCTAGCTGGTTAAGCAAGAGCTTTATTTCGGGGCATTAAGGTAATTGCACGAGTATAGGGAGGACTGAGGAAACAGACTCTAGTGTGAGCTCTCAGTAATGGCTTCAAAGCCACACAGCAGAACCCACGCACTTAGGGAGCTGCTGCCTCTGCTGTGATCAGGAGGCGTACTGCCATTCCCACAGTGTGGAATCTGCCACGATCGGGATACTACTTTTGCTGCCAGCTCCAGAATCATGCCACATTTGCTGGGATGCATACCCACTAAATGTACAGTACCCTGCCTTTTGGCACTCACGAGTCTAGTGACGGACACTAGAGCCATAATAAGATCACTGGAAAAAACCAGCTATGTCCACACCTATGCTTGCCAGCAAGAACAGTAGACACAGCTTCTGCTGTACTTCCTTCTTTCAGATCTCATGTAAATGCTGATTGGTTGAACCTACCTCACATTCAGAACCTTAACTGCAAGGGAAACTGTGTGATATGTGGTCTTTAGTTTTCCTCTGCAGTTCAGGGAGAAGCATTAGAGGTGAGGTGTTGAGTGGCACCCACGTAGCTATCACACAGTCGTTTCAGCCAACTCTATCAAAATAGAAAATAGAGACAATTTTTTTGTGTGTGTGTGAGGAGGACCAGCCCTGAACTAACATCCAGTGCCAATCTTCCTCTTTTTTTTTTTTTTGCTGAGGAAGACTGGCCCTGAGCTAACATCCGTGCCCATCTTCCTCTACTTTATATGGAATGCTGCCACAGCGTGGCTTGACAAGCAGTGCGTCGGTGGGCGCCCAGGATCCGAAACGGTGAACCCCGGGCCGCTGCAGCGGAGTCCGTGCCCTTAAGCGCTTGTGCCACCGGGCTGGCCCCGAAAATAGAGACGATTTTGTGAATAAAGCCAGAGAATCTTTCCTCGTCAAGAGTTCTTTACCTGTTCTTTACCACTGACTCCCAAATGGTCCATAGATAGAATTCAGAGGGTTCTTAGACATGGCTGGGAATTGTTAGATTCTATTTTCAGTAATCTCTAACTGAAATTTGGCATTTCTTTAAACTACGAGTATAGAAAAGACACTGCAATAGCATTAGCAGTACCTGTGACTTTGTCACAATAGAAGTCACAAATATTTTCACATTATGCTATAGTTATCTCAAAATACCATTTATTCTCATCACTAATAGACTTTCTACTAGATCTTATTATTTAATGTGTTGATAACAAAGTGCATGATATTATTGTATCACAAATTGGTGGGTTTTTTTAATTCTGATAACTATTTCAATATAATTGGGTTCATTCATAATGCAATATTTTTTATTTTATAGATTTTAAACATTATTCTGAGAAGAGGTCCATAGGCTTCACCAGATTGCTAAAGAGGGCATTTGAGGGAAAGATTTTCTGGGGGTTGCCTCAATTTTACCTTTGACTAATTAAGCTTGTCCTTCAAAATAAGCTACATTTTAAGGATTCAGCAATAGCAAATTGTACTGTGAACAGTTATATCTACTAGTATATTAGTTTGCTAGGGCTTCTGTAACAAAGTACCAAACACTGGGTGGCTTAAAACAGCAGAAATTTATTGTCTCACGGTTCTAGATGCGAGATGTCCGAAGTCAAGGTGTCGGCAGGGCCATGCTCCCTCTGAAACCTGTAGGGGAATCCTTCCTTGTCTCTTCTTAGCATTCGGTGGTTTGCCAGCAATCTCTGGCATTCTTTGCCTCGTGAATGCATCACTCCAGTCCTCCGTCTTCACATGGCATTCTCCTATGTCTCTTCATATCATCTTTCCTCTGTGCATGTCTGTGTCTGCGTCCAAATTTCCCCTTTTTATAAAGACACTAGTCATATTGGATTAGAGCTCACACTAGGACCTGAATTTGGTTAAATTGGCAAAGACCTGTTTCCAAATAAGGTCACATTCTGAGGTACTGGAGGTTAGGACTTCAACATATCTTCTTTGGAGAGACAGTTCAACCCATAACAAGTACGTTCAACCATTTATAAATTGTCAATAACATTGGAGTTATGCTTAATGTTCTAATATGTAACTGGATAACAGATTTTAGAATACATTTAAGTATAAATTAGATGGTAAATATTGAAGCCTATAAGAATAACCAGTCATCATATTTAGGGATTTCAGAAATGTATGATTTCACATTTGTTTTTTGTTTTTTTTCTTATATAATTTTTTTTTTTTTTTTTGTGAGGAGGACTAGCCCTGAGCTAACATCTGATGCCAATCCTCCCCTTTTTTCTTGAGGAAGATTGGCCCTGAGCTAACATCCGTGGCCATCCACCTCTACTTTATATGGGATGCCACCACAGCATGGCTTAACAAGCGGTGCCGTCGGTGCGCGCCCGGGATCTGAACCTGCGAACCCCGGGCCGCCGCAGCGGAGCGCGCGCACTTAACCGCTTGCGCCACTGGGCCAGCCCCTGTTTTTGTTTCTAAAAATTAATAGGTAATGGGAAAATGGCAACTCTTAACGAAGTTTCTTTAATTATACACTTAGGGGAAAGTACTTTACAAAAAGATATGAGCATTCATTTGGTCTAAATTATCTCTAATCATTAGAAATACCTAATGAGCTAAATGAAAATCCCAAGGCTGAGGTCCAGATATATGTTTGATTTGTGAAAAACTTCTCAGTTAATCTAATTATCAGACAGGTGTAAGAGTGAGAATTACCAGTCTAAATTTTGCAAAATAGTTTATTCATGAATGAAGCATACAAATATTTATATGGAAAAAAATTACACATTGAATAGGGATTGGTATTTTTAAAACTGCCAAATTGTAGTAAAATTCAGAAACCTTAACTGAAATCATAAATGAGCTTTAGATCAATTTGAGCATTTCTTTTTTTTTTTTTTTAAAGATTTTATTTATTTATTTTTTCCCCCCAAAGCCCCAGTAGATAGTTGTATATCATAGCTGCACATCCTTCTAGTTGCTGTGTGTGGGACTCGGCCTCAGGATGGACGGAGAAGTGGTGCCTCGGTGCACGCCCAGGATCCGAACCCGGGCCACCAGCATCGGAGCGCGCGCACTTAACCACCAAGCCACGGGGCCGGCCCAATTTGAGCATTTCTTAATCACAGCTTTCTTTTTCTATCTTTCAATGTGCCACAGATTTTAACAGATGAAAACACTTTTCAAACATACAGTCCATATATGATGAAAGATTGTTTTCTCGGTTAAGTTTATTTGAAAGTATCAGATGTATACCACATATGACATCACACTATTTTTGTTTATTTCACATTATTAAAAAATTTTATTGAGGGGCGGGCCCGGTGGCGCAAGCGGTTAAGTGCGCGCGCTCCGCTGCGGCGGCCCGGGGTTCGCTGGTTCGGATCCCGGGCGCGCACCGATGCACTGCTTGGTAAGCCATGCTGTGGCGGCATCCCATATAAAGTGGAGGAAGATAGGCACAGATGTTAGCCCAGGGCCGTCTTCCTCAGCAAAAAAAGAGGAGGATTGGCGGATGTTAGCTCAGGGCTGATCTCCTCACCAAAAAAAAAAAAAATTTTTATTGAGATTTTTATCATATGCAAAGCTTGGTGATTAGGGTGAAGAAGGCTGGAACAACAGGATTTATACCGTAGTCTAATGGTAAGATGAGTAATGCCCACAAGATAAGCAACTGTAAAAACTAACCACCCAGGACCACTGTTTAGTGACTCCCTGCGCGATTCTAGGCAGTGTACTAGACATTGGGAGACTGTGAAAAAGCCAGACATGTTCTGTCCTCATGGTGCTTACAGTCTAGTAAACAAATAAATGGCTAATTTCCAAATGGGTGATGGTGAGAAGAGGACTGATAACAGAACACATAGTACTGTGGAGCCTACAGAAGGAGCTCTAGCGCTGAGCATCCCAGCCAACATCTGAGAATAATTATAAATTAGTGAGATGATATGAGAGAAAGAGGGAGAAGAATGTTCTAGGTAGAGAGAAGAGCGTATGCAAAGGCCTGAAGACAGGGTGTGTGGTTCCCTGGAAGAATTGAAAGAGTTCATTGTAGCTGGAACATAGACTGTATGGCAGAACAACATGCAGAAAGATGAATGTAGCCTTCCTGATACCAAAGGAAGCCACAAAATAATAGACAAAGGAGTGTTGTTAGGGAGGTGTTCAAATCATTAAGAAAATGAAAATGCATATTTTGGTTGAGTTGGTCAGGAAAGGGTAGAGAAGGAAGAGATGGTAGTTGACTGATTGGGTACAATTTTGCCTCATTATTTTAAAAAAGGGAGGCGTTCCAGAACTTGGGGTGTCGTGATCAAAGACAGGCAGAAAAGCACGGAGAGAACGTTGGAGGGAGGGTGCAGCCTGGCAGGAGGGTTGGTTTGGGAGCAAAGGTTCTTGAAGTGTCAGGAGGCAGAGTGTAGAGGGGCATTTTGGTTGTCAAAAGGCTTGGGATGCTACTGGTGTTTAGTACTCCAAATCCAGGGATGCTAAACCTCCAGCAATCTGCAGAACCTTCAAGAAGAATTAGCTATTCATGAAAATTTTTCCTATCAGAAATGCCAGTAGCATCCCCATTGAGAATGGTGATAGGTGAGAGGTTCTAATTAGGAATTCAACTTTCTCATCTCTGTCCTCTTTTTAAAATGCAAATATCTCTCCGGGTTGATTAAGCCTTGATACATTCATTCATTCAACGAATATTATTGAGCACCTACTCTGTACCAAATCGTTTTCTAGGTCTTACATCAAAATCACACCTTCATGGGAATTCGTTTCATCAGTCAAGCAGGTGCTGCCTGGCTGATTGGGAATGAGAGGGCAGATTTGGATGGAAATGAGAAATGAGAAGAGAGAGTTCAAATTGCCCCTGTTCTAAAATACCTCCATTCCACTAGTCTTTCAAGTTCTCGACAATTATAAACTAAAAGAAAATAAAATTAAAAATCGTGCATACCCACTGCATCATCTTAGAGAGACAATTTCCACAGACCCCAAAAGTGCTCATGGAGAAATCAGGCAAGGGGCCTAGCTCAGTCATCATCTTCTTAACACTATCAATCGTCTTTTCTTTCAAATATCTCCTTCCATTGCTTCCGCAGTACTCTGCTGGGGGTCCTTTCACCTCTTGGAAGCTGCAATTGTTCTCGCCTCCTTTTCCAACCCAGCACGGTAGAGGGATATGCTGTACACGCATCATCAGGAGACATAGATATGGGTGGGAGGCAGGGGAGGTGAGAGTGGGTGACACAGCAGTGTCTGAGTAGGTGCTGCCCTTAGGATGGTGTGTGTGTCACCCCTGCCTACCTTTGAGCTGCAGTGCCCTACTTGTTATTGTCTAGTATCTCTCATGCCTATTCAAAAGATTTCCCCAGGATGTAAGCTGAACATTTCTACAATCTGTGCTCTGAGAATCTCATCCTTCTATCCACTCAGACTTAAAATTTTGGCCCCCTCTGACCCCTTACCCTATCCTCCGCTCATGGGGCATTGCCAAGGACTAGTTGTGTCCCCATAAAGACTCTTGCCTCCACCCGTCCATCCCAATGCCATTACCCTATTGCCGGTCCTCATTACATCTTTAATCCTCAGACTGTCTCCTGTATTTCATCTTGCACAGTACTGCCAAAAATCTGAAGCTCTAGTGTCCTAGTCTCCCTAATCAGAAGCTGTCAATGGCTCCCACTTAAGAGTGGGAAAAGAGTTAAAGTATCTTTCTATGTTTGGAAAAAGCCAGGATAATAATCTGAATTTCATTTGTTTAGAAGAAATATTTAATGCCCAAGTAGGTTGAGTGGTAAATTCTTGTTTGACTTGAACACATTCAACAATCACTACTGTGCTTCTACTATATGCAAACAGTCTGCTAGATGCTTGTGAACTGTCCAGGATCATGGAGCTTGCAGTGAGGGAAATGGAGGTGTAGGGAAGAGAAGTTGACATTTTTTGAGCACCCACTGTGTACTAGTCACTGGATCTAGTGAATGTTACTAATGGGTGAAGCCAGATAGAACCCAAGTCCCCTGACACCATATGCTTCTTGTCACTCCAAGGGCATCACTGTCACCTCCTTTACAGCAGTTTTCTACAGTTAGTCATCAATGGGGCCTGAACTTCTGGACTAGATAATTGGTTTAGTTTCATTACAAGTTAGAATCATTCTAGAAAAGAAAAAAAGGGGAAGGAATGTAAATTAAGATTTGTCTAGTTTCACAGATAATAGTCCTGCAAAAGTATTCATACAACTTGCGAAAAGCTGTTGATTTTCACTGTTTTCAATTTAGCCAGTCCACGTATTTGAAGCCAATTGAAAATGCCTGTTTTCCTCTTTGGGCTTTGGAGTCAATTGTTGGTCAATTACTGGTAGTTCCTGAAGTTTGCCTTGCTGACATACCAGTGCCATCTAATGGTGAAAAAGGACAATCTCAAGCTCTTGGTTTTCCTAAACTTTGGGGGAGGAGGGGTGGGAATCTAGTTTTCTTTATTCTATTATTTAGTGTAATTTTCAGAAATATATTGCAGCAAAAAGGTGGAAACAGCCCATCATATTTGTCTATGAAATTATGTAAGATATATTATACAGATTTACTTATATTTTGCCTGATTCCAAAAGCAGGTCTAGAAACATATACCAATGTGTTTACCTATGTAACAGGTATAGAAAACACATACCAATAAAATGGTAAAATATTTCAAAAATAACAAATGCTCAAGATTAGTAAAACTTAAGCTAGAAGAAGAGGTGTAAACCAGGAGAAAACACTATTTAAAGTAATCCTATTGTAGTTGATTATTACTTGTAAAGTGGGAAATCTACTGAATTTCCTGACTTGGGATCTATCGTCTCACACATCTCTGTGAGTAAGGGCTCATTATCCAGTCTATGAGTTAACCAGGCTTTCTTCTCTTTTCCTTGCTATTCTGTGGTTTTTTCCAAAAGTATGATCCCCACATCAGCAACATCAGCATTACCAGGAAACTTGTTAGAAATACAGATTTGTATACTCCACCCCAGATGTACTGAATCAGAAACTCTTGGGTGGGGCCCAGAAATCTCTGTTTTAACAAGATGATTCTGATGCCACTCAAGTTTGAGATCCGCTGTTAATATCCCTATTACAAAATAATTGGGAGTAGAAAGAAGATTAAATATTAAAAAGCCTAATTTTAGCTATTTGTTAGCAACTCTGACTTTTAAAAAAATGTTTTTTGGGGCCAAGGAAATTGACACTAAATAAAACAACGTTGACTTCTCTGGATCTTAAGTTTATTTGCCTATAACGAGTTAAAAATAGGAGCTGGCCGAGATTACACGAAAGTTAACTTGAAATAACAGTTCACAATATGATGTAACAACTCAAGTGTAGCACAGCATTGCTAAATTCGTATTTTGAAATTCTTTGAGTCACTAAGTGTTTTTAAGGAAAATGTCTTCCTCTTTGAAGCTAACTTCAATATGACTCACCCGAAATCATATTCATCACACTAAGATTAGCCCAAATATCTGAAGAGCAGGCAAAAGGTTATCATAAATTGTATAATTTATTACAGTCAGACTTAAAGTATGTAATTTTACTATCTAAAATTCAAATTCAGAGTTGAAAAATTAAAGTTCAAAATATTGCTTTTCTTGTTTCTGTTGAGTTTTTTAGATTAGCAACTGTGAAAAGAAATATAATTGTATATTTAAATTGGCTGTTGAAGCATTATTCACAATAGCCAAGACTTGGAAGCAACCTAAGTGCCCATCAGCAGAAGAATAGATAAAGATGTGTGTATATATACAATGGAATACTACTCGGCCATAAAAAAAGATGAAATCTTGCCATTTGCAACAACATAGATGGACCTTGAGGGTATTAGGCTAAGCAAGATAAGTCACATGGAGATACTGTATGATTTCACTCATATGTGGAAGATAAACAAACAAGCATATAGATACAGAGAACAGATGGATGGTTATCAGAGGGGAAGGAGGATGGGGGGAAGGTGAAAGGGGTAAAGGGTCACGTGTATGGTGATGGATGGCAACTAGACTTTTAGTGGTGAACGCGATGCAGTCTATACAGGAGTCGAAATATGATGTACACCTGAAATTTATATAATGTTATAAACCAAAGTTAGCTCAATAAAAAAATAAATAAATAAATTAGCTATTGAATAAGGCTGCTATAGGAATTGTACTTATGTAAGAGTCATTTATAAGTTGGATTTTTTTTTTTTTGCCAAGGAAGATTCGCCCTGAGCTAATACCTGTTGCCGGTCTTCCTCTTTTTTTTGCTTGAGGAGGATTAGCCCTGAGCTAACATCTGTGCCAGTCCTTGTCTATTTTGTATGTGGGTCACCACCACAGCACGGCTGATGAGTGGAGTAGCTCTGCGCTCAGGATCTGAACCTGGGCTGCTGAAGCAGACTGAGTATGCGGAACTTTAACCACTGGGCCGTGGAGCCAGCTGCTAAGTTGGATTTTTAAGTTGGGATTTTCTAAGTTATAATGTTTAGCTATAAAATAAGAAGTTTTTTAAAGACTACCTCTCCTCCTCCCTCAAAAAACAGAAGATTAAGAGGAAAAGAGTATGGTAGGTGAAATTCTAACATAAATCTGAACTATGTCAGGTTTATCAGAGGTACTCACCAAAATCACTGGTCCACCCTTACTGCACTGGGTCGCTTGAACTCTTCTGAATGTGTAAGTTTCTGCCATTACAGAGGTCCTGCCAAGACCTTCTTGGAGCTACAAAGGCTACTAAGGACCAGACCTTCAGTTCTGTCTATACAAATAGAAAAATCAGGATGTGTGATCTGAGGAAATAAATAAGTAACATGCATGGCCCTTATCTCATTTTATTTCCTTTAGATCATTTCAGCCGAAGCTGAAAATATTTAAGAATGGATTGGTGGTGAGGCCAGGACCCTCAGGACGGTTTCTGATTTTACCTTCTGCACAGTAAAAGAGAGAAACAAAGAATTTTAAAACATTCTGCCTGGTTGGAAGGGTGGGTAAGAAAAGGAAATAACACAGGCATTTCTGTGATTGTCCAGGGGTGGGCATGAGTTTAAAGAACAAGAGGCACATGCTAGGTCATCTGTATCTGAGTCCCAAAGATCGTCCACTGACCGCATAATGACCTTCTCTATAAAGTTCTTTCTGGCTGAGTGGAAATGATAAGCCATTATAATGCCTCAAAGGTGAAACAATATTTTAAACTATCTTGTATCCCTCTACATCTCATCCTTAAAAGATATCTATGAGTCTGAGATATTAAAGTTTAAGGGGTCACCTCACTGTAGACTCATAGAAGCACAGAAGAAAACTTCAGGATCATCTACTGCAAATGGAGAACCTGTCAGCCTGGAGGAGCTGTCTTTCAGTGACTCATAGGCCTCCTGGATTCTGCTTATTACACTCATCAAGGTGACTTCAGAACAGAAAGTCTTTTCCAAAAGTGCCAACCTTGAGAACAAAGAGTACATTGATTATATTTTGCAGTGATGTTTGACCTTCTCTCATGCCTCTGCCAAAATGAATTATTTTCCTGCCAGTTACCAAGAAGGCCAGTTTCTACAAGATGCATAGAATCCAACAGCAGAAATTTAAAAAAAAATTTTTTTTAACTTTAGTAAATTGGGAAAACTTTTGAAAGATTTTTCTGATTCATCTAAAAACACTACTTCTTTGAATACAGGGACTAGAAGCTTTTTTTTTTTTTTTTTTTATTTTTCCTCTTCAGCCTTGAAGTCATGCCACACATGTACTTTTCTATCACCAAGTTCCTTGTGGGGAAAAAAAGAGCTCCAGATTTCATAGTTGGGAGAAACCGTTATGGTCATCTTTTCCAGCCATCCTTCCAGTCCGTGAAACCCTTTACAACATCCCCACAGGAGGTCATTCAGATTTACAGAGCTGGAAATGTTCACAGCATAGTGGGAAGGGCATGGGAATGGAGGACAGAAGACAGTGTCAGTTATTCCATTTATATTGCCTGCAATATCCTCCTGATTTGGAAATTTACATAAATCCATGGTTCTCTGGAACTTCTACAACCTTCTTTACCCTGGTTATTACAGTATCTTCCAATCAGAGAAATGTGATCTATATCAGGGTTTCTCAATGTTGGTACTTTGCCATTTGGAACCAGATAATGCTTTGGAGGGGTGGGGGGCTGTCCTGTGCATTGTAGGATGTTGAGCAGCATCTCTGGTCTCTACCCACTAGATGCCAGTAGCACTCACCTCCCCCCACCCCCACGCCTGGTTTGACAACCAAAAATGTCTCCAGACATTACCAAATATCCCAGGTGGCCCCAGAGAGGAGAGGGGGAGTGTGTGCAAAATGTCCCCCAGATGAGAACCACTATTCTAAATTAAGAATGCGTTCTGTGATATACAGAGTCCCAAGGAAACTCCAGATTATTTACTTTTTAGAGAGGGTTAGTTCGGATCATAATTATTTCCTTAATCAAGTAAAAAAATAGTTCCACAATTGACAAAATGTTGGTATAAATCTCTTGGGTTTTTTGTACAATGAGTGTGGAGCAAATATTTTCATCTATCACGCCTTACTGAGTGTCTGTGAAAACAGACTATTGCAATAGGTGTGATAAAAATGCAAATAGCAGAACTGTTACGAAGATCCCAAAACACCCTTAGCTTTAAGATGCACATTAATTTTTGTAACTTTTTAGTGTAACACATACAGAAAAGCACACATATCACAAGTGTACTGAATTTTCACAAACTGAACACACCATGTAACTAGCAACCAGATCAAGAAACAGATTACCAGCACCCCAAAAGCCCTGACATCATCCCTGCTTACTCACTCCCCTCTTGCAGGACCTTGATCATGCCGATATTGTTCCCACCCCATGGCCTGGCTGTTCCCTTCGCAGGGCTCTGCCCGACCTGCTCCCTCATTCCATTGTGGTCTCTATGCAGATAGAACCCTTTCTGAGAGCCTCCCCGCAGTCCTGAATCACTCTCTACCACCTTGTCTCTGCTTTAATTTTCTTTACAGCTCTTATCACAACCTATTTTTGTCTATCTCCTCAACATGTAAGAATCCAAGAGGGTAAGAGCATTCTATTACTTAGCGTATTGTAGGAACTTCAGAAATTGAAGGCATGAATAAATCCAAATTTAGAAATTTTAAGATGAGGAAAATGCAAGTCTTAGAATTGAGGAAATGACATCGTAATTCTATTTACTGAGTGCCTGCTATGTGCCAATCTTTGCAATAAGCACATTTATGTTTTATTTCTTTTAATTTGCATAATAACCCTGCAAAATGAGTGTATCAGTTAGGTTGCTCTCAGATGTAGGGAACAAAACCCAACTAAAGGCAGATTAAATGAAAAGAATATGTAATATCTCATAAGAAATGGTTCAGGGATGAGTGGCTCCAGAGTTGACTCAAAGATATTATGGTTTCAGTTTGGCTTCTCTGCCATTTTATTGGCTTTCTACTTATGGTCACCGATGGCTATTGCCATTCATTCCAAATATCATATCCTTGCTCAACAATCTCCAGAAGTAGGTGAAAAGAGAGATTGTACGTATGTTTCTCTTCTTATCAGCAAGGGTGATCTTTTCCAGACTCTCCTAATATCTCATTGGCCAAAATTCTCTTACACATTGTTATGGACTGAATATTTGTGTCCCCCCAGAATTCTTGTATGGAAGCCCTGAGTCCCAATGTGATAATTCTTGGAAGTAAGGCCTTTGGGAGGTAATTAGGTGTAGGTTGTGAGGGTGAAGCCTCCATGCTGGGATTAATGCCCCTATAAGGAGAGATGCCGGAAGACTTTCTCTCCACCCCCAACCCCATCCCATGTGAGGACATAGTGAAGGGAGCCCTCACTGGGGAACTGAATCAGCTGGCTCCTTGATCTTGGACTTTCCAGCCTCCAGAACTGTGAGTAATAAATTCTTGTTGTTTAAGGCACCCAGCCTCTGGTTATTTTGTTATGGCAGCCTGAGCTGACTAATACATTTATGCCTATACTAGTCACCATCAAAATGAATGAGGCTCTCACGCTTGAGCATTTTACTGATCATTATTCAGCTCCATGAGCTGAGCAGGGTCTATCTGATACCTGGACAAAATACAGCTCAGTGAACACTGCAGATGAGAGGAAATGGCAATTAGCTATAAAATCAAAAATGTCTGCCACAGAAGTATTATTAATTCTCATGTTACAAATAAGGAAACTCAGATTAAAGCAGTTTATTTGGCAGAATCAGGATTTTAATCTAGGTATGACTATTTCCAAAGTCATACACTTTCCACTGAATGATACTGCTACTCAAAAATAATTAAAACAGAGTCCCTGATAATAAAGTTAAGAAAAGCTCTATCTTGACGACCTCTCCTGAAAAAGTGGCTGAGGAGACTGGAAATAATTTTATAACGTATGTGCTATGCCCACACCCAGAGCTTGGCTAAATACTATTCTCCAATATGAGAAATCAGAACTCCTTGGAGAAATGGCTCTTTCTCAACTGAGACAGGGAAAATACAAGATGAGCCTGGAGTATCCTGTGATGCTAGGAAGAGCTTAAAAAACAAAAAGATGGGGACATGTGAAAAGGACACAGGATCTAACCTTAAAGATCTTCCAATGGCCAAATGGAACTGTTTGAACAACAAAATAAATAAAATAGTATTGGATTATAACCCACAGAATAAAATAAATATGCATGAGTCCATGCTGATATAAATGATTGAATAGATAAGGAAGGAAGAAGACACAAATCCTTCTCACCAAAGAATTACAAATAATATGTATAGATGCCCCACTCAAAGGAAGTGAAACTTAATTGCTCTCCTCCCCCTAGTCCTCACCCGAAAGGTGAGCTAGACTTAGTGACTCACTTCCAAGGAACAGAGTAGAGAAAGGGAAAAGTAGTAACTTTATAGTGGAGAAACCTACAAAGGCCGCCTTAACCAATAATGTCGTGTGGCTATGTACCCCTGATAGGATGTGATGAAAGGGACACTTCACCCCAACTCTGTGGTGTTCTTTCCAAAAACACATAACCTTGCACTAACCATGAGAAAAACGACAGATAAACCCAAATTGGAGGATATTCTGCAAGATACTTGGCCAGTACTCCTCAAAACTGTCAAGATCATAAACAAGGAAAGAATGAGAAACTATTACAAACCAGAGGAGGCTAAGGAGACATGAAGACTACATGCAATGTGGGATCCTAGATTGGATGACTGCCAGAACAGAAAAGGGACATTGATGGAGAAAATGGTAAAATCTGAATAAATTATGGAATTTAGTTAACTGTGCATTATCTAAATGTACAATGTTAATCTCTTAGTTTTGACAAATTACCATCGTTATTTAAGATCTTAACATTAGGGGAAAATGGGTAAAGGAACCTCTGCACCATTCGCAACATTGTGTAAATCTAAAATTATTACTAAATCAAAAATTTATTTAAAAAGAAGTATGTGCTAGATAATTGAAACTGAGTATTAGCTATGTTGACGCAAATAACCAATAACCATTGTATAGGTAAGAGAGATAGGTGAGTTTTGCTTGAGCCAAACTGAGGATTATAACCCAGGAAGGCCTTTTCCAGAAAGGAAGAAAGCATTCCAGAGAAGCATGGTTTTCAGTACAGTCTTATCTCTTTTTAGAACAAAGCACATAACGTTAAACATGCCCAGGATACGTATTCATCAAAGTTTCAAAGAGGTATTCAGTTGCAAATTAGCAGGTCAACTTGACCCTGATATCCAGAAAGACTAACCCCAGCATTACCAATAGGGCATAGGAGGGGAAGTATGCATTCTCATTTTAAGAGAGTGATTCTTTACTTTAATAGTTAAGCAGATGTTTAATGTATGTTTGATAGGCCATAGGTCAGGCTTTTTAGTTCAAGCTGAATCAGTTTTGAACCCAAATAGTTACCCACATACCTCAATATGTGAAAATCTCTTGTCAGTCTGTGGTTGTTCATCGTACTATTCACTTTTTTTGTATATATTTGCAATTAAAATTTTTTTGTGCTATTAAAAATAAGTAAATTCATGAAATAAAATATAAGATTCTCAGACAAACAGTGCATGATTTCACTCATGTGGAAGATAAACCAACACACGGACAGATAGAACTGTTTGGTGGTTACCAGGGGCTAGGGGGGTGGGAGGTGGGCACAAGGGGTGGAGGGATGCACTTATATGGTGACTGACAAACAATAATGTACAACAAAAATTTCACAATAAAAAAAAATATATATAAGGTTCTCTGCTTTCAAGATATTGCAATCAAGAGTAACAAAGTTTCTTGTGTTAACTACTGAGACAGTAATGAGTAAGTCAGACTGCACTGTCTTTATCCGTAAACGAACAATTGATATTCCATATCATGTTCTACAACCTTGCTCCTCAAGAACCTGTAACTTCAGCATCATTTAAGCTCTAGTTAGAAATGCAAAGTGTAAGGCTGAACTCCAGACCTACTGAATTGAAATCTTCATTTTAACAAGATCCCCAGTGAACAAAATACACATTTAAGTTTAAGAAGCACTGTTTGTAACCATGTGATTTTCTGTGTTTCTTAAATAACAGCTAGCAAGTACATTCCAATAAAAAAGTCAATACAAATACTCTTATGAAGGGTTTACCTTTGACTAAAGGACTATAAATTGCTCCCTTTTATTTACATCCTGGTAAAACACATTATATTTGGTCAGAATGATAACATTTACTTAAAATAACACATAATTATTATACTTTTGCTAGGCCTGATAAAATTCTAGGGAAGAATAAAAGTGGTAAATATTAGATCCAGCCAACCCCTTAATATGGCCTGTACAAAGAGGAGAGACAATGGTTAGGAGGCTGGGAATGTCTCCTGATGATGTGACACTGAGGAATCTTAGATCTAGTCCCTAGACTTGCCTTTCCAAAATTCCCACCAGAGAAACATGCAGAGAAGTGATCCATCTCAGCCTTGCTTTTATTTGTTTTTCATACCATGCCACCTCTGAAAATATATAAATTTAGGGAGGACAACTTTGGTTAGCGATATCTCTGGCCATTGCTAGCTGGGTAAACTAGTAATATAGAGGATGAAGGAGACATAATAATATCTGACCATAAAATAGAAAATTAGCCATGATGGTTCATCTGCTCCAGAGGGGCTCATACTACAGGCTGAACATCTACTGTCCTTGAGTTTGTCTGCGGAAGGATAGAGGCAAGAACATGTATTGACAAGATAGAGGAAAGAAAGGAAGCTGAAGGATCCACATGTAGTACAGATCCCACAAGAAGCCTTCAAAGGGAGGTGAATAAGTGAAAGAGACTTGGAAATTTTAGAGAAAGCCTTGTTTTCCATGTAGTTCTCTGTTTTCCTGTAGTTCCATTTACCAACTAGGCTTCATGAATCCATGTGACCTGAGATGCAGGTGGGAAAAGGCAAACAAGACTGAGAAAATCCAAATTAAGACAGATTATAATGAATTAATGCATACATGGCAGTTGGAGAAGTAAAGGCAATAAATATAGACAATTATTTCAGTTTGGAATTATAATAAAAGAAAGACATGGAGCAGTAGATTAAATGTTAGCAGAAACAAGGGCAGAGTTTTTTTTTTGAATTTTTTCAATTGATGTTTTAATAGTTTATAACATTGTGAAATTTTTGGTTGTACATTTTTGTTTGTCCGTCACCGTATATATGTCTCCCTTCACCCCTTGTGCCCATCCTCCCTACCCCCATTGCCCCTGGTAACCACAATACAGTTTTCTCTGTCCATGTGTTGGTTTATATTCCGCATGTGAGTGAGATCATACAGTGTTTGTCTTTCTCTTTCTGGCTTATTTCACTTAACATAATATCCTCCAGCCCCATCCATGTTGTTGCAAATGGGACAATTTTGTCTTTTTTTATGGCTGAGTAGTATTCCATTGTGTATATATATACCACATCTTCTTGATCCAATCATCAGTCAAGGGACAGTTGGGTTGCTTCCACTTCTTGGCTATGGTGAATAATGCTGCAATGAACACAGGGGTGCATAAGCCCATAAGCCTCTTTGGATTGTTGATTTCAGGTTCGTTGGATAGATTCCCAGTAGTGGGATGGCTGGATCATAGGGCATCTCTATTTTTAATTCTTTGAGGAATCTCCATACCGTTTTCCATAGAGGCTACACCAGTTTGCATTCCCACCAGCTGTGTATGAGGGTTCCTGTTTCTCCACATCCTCTCCAACACTTGTTGTTTTTTGTCTTGCTGATTATAGCCATTCTAACGGGTGTGAGGTGGTATCTTAGTGTTGTTTTGATTTGCATTTCCCTGATGATTAGTGATGTTGAACATCTTTTCATGTGCCTATTGGCCATCTGTGTATCTCCTTTGGAGAAGTGTCTGTTCATTTCCTCTGCCCATTTTTTGACCGGATTGTTTGTTTTTTTGTTGTTCAGTTGTGTGAGTTCTTTATATATTATGGAGATTAACCCCTTGTCAGATGTATGTTTTGCAAATATTTTCTCCCAGCTGGTGGGTTGTCTGTTCATCTTGATTCTGGTTTCGTTTGTCTTTTAGAAGCTCTTTAATCTGATAAAGTCCCACTTGCTTATTTTTTCTTTAGTTTCCCTAGGCTGGGTAGGCATGTCATCCGAAAAGATTCCTTTATGACCAATGTCAAATAGTGTGTTGCCTATATTTTCTTGTATGAGTTTTATAGTTTCAGGTCTCACCTTCAGGTCTTTGATCCATTTTGAGTTAATTTTTGTAAATGGTGGTAGCAAATGGTCCACTTTCATTCTTTTGCATGTGGCTGTCCAGTTTTCCCAACACCATTTATTGAAGAGATTTCCTTTCTCTATTATATGTTCTTAGCTCCTTTTTCGAAAATTAGCTGTCCGTATATGTGTGGTTTTATTTCTGGGCTTTCAATTCTGTTCCATTGATCTGTGTGTCTGTTTTTGTACCAGTACCATGTTTTGATTACTATTGATTTGTAGTATGTTTTGAAGTCAGGGATTGTGATGCCTCCAGCTTTGTTCTTTTTTCTTAGGATTGCTTTAGCTATTCGGGGTCTTTTGTTGCCCCATATGAATTTTAGTATTCTTTTTTCTATTTCCGTGAAGAATGTCATTGGGATTCTGATTGGGATTGCATTGAATCTGTAGATTGCTTTAGGTAATATAGACATTTTAGGTATGTTTATTCTTCCAATCCGTGTGCATGGGATGTCTTTCCATTTCTTTATGTCATCATCGATTTCTTTCAATAATGTCTTGTAGTTTTCATTGTATAGGTCTTTCACCTCTTTGGTAAGATTTATTCCTAGATATTTTATTCTTTTTGATGCAATTGTAAATGGTATTATCTTTTTGAGCTCTCTTTCTGTTAGTTTGTTATTAGCACACAGAAATGCAACTGATTTTTGCAAGTTGATTTTGTACCCTGCAACTTTGCTGTACTTGTTGGTTATTTCTAATAGTTTTCCAATGGATTCTTTAGGGTTTTCTAGATATAAAATCATGTCGTCTGCAAATAGTGAGAGTTTCAGTTCTTCGTTGCCTATTTGGATTCCTTTTATTCCTTTTTCTTGCCTAATTGCTCTGGCCAAAACCTCTAGTACTATGTTGGATAAGAGTGGTGAGAGTGGGCAGCCTTGTCTCGTTCCTGTTCTCAGAGGAATGGCTTTCAGCCTTTCCCTGTTGAGTATGATGTTGGCTGTGGGTTTGTCATAAATAGCCTTTATTATGTTGAGGTACCTTCCTTCTGTACCCATTTTGTTGAGAGTTTTTATCATAAATGGATGTTGTATCTTGTCAAATGCCTTCTCTGCGTCTATTGAGATGACCATGTGGTTTTTATTCTTTGTTTTGTTGATGTGGCGTATCACGTTGATTGATTTGCGGATGTTGAACCATCCCTGAGTCCCTGGTATAAATCCCACTTGATCATGGTGTATGATCCTTTTAATGTATTGTTGTATTTGGCTTGCCAATATTTTGTTGAGGATTTTTGCATCTATGTTCATCAGGGATATTGGCCTGTAATTTTCCTTCTTTGTGTTGTCTTTGTCTGGCTTTGGTATCAGGGTGATGTTGGCCTCGTAGAATGAGTTCGGAAGTGTTCCATCTTCCTCTATTTTTTGGAATTGTTTGAGAAGGATAGGTATTAAATCTTCTTTGAATGTTTGGTAAAGTTTACCAGAGAAGCCATCTGGTCCTTGACTTTTATTTTTTGGGAGGTTTTTGATTACTATTTCAATCTCTTTACTTGTGATTGGTCTATTCAGATTCTCCATTTCTTCTTGGTTCACTTTTGGGAGGTTGTATGAGTCTAAGAATTTATGCATTTCTTCTAGATTGTCCAGTTTGTTGGCATATAATTTCTCATAGTATTCTCTTATAATCCTTTGTATTTCTGTGGTATCCGTTGTAATTTCTCCTCTTTCATGTCTAATTTTATTTATTTGAGCCTTTTCTCTTTTTTTCTTAGTAAGTCTGGCTAAGGGTTTGTCAATTTTGTTTATCTTCTCAAAGAACCAACTCTTTGTTTCATTAATCCTTTCTACTGTTTTTTTGGTCTCAATTTCATTTATTTCTGCTCTGATTTTTATTATTTTTCTCCTTCTGCTGACTTTGGGCTTTGTTTGTTCTTCTTTTTCTAATTCTGTTAGGTGTAATTTAAGGTTGCTTATTTGGGCTTTTTCTTGTTTGCTAAGGTGGGCTTGTATCACTATGAGTTTCCCTCTCAGGACCGCTTTTGCTACATCCCATATGATTTGGTATGGCATATTTTCATTTTTGTTTGTTTCTAGATATTTTTTCATTTCTCCTTTAATTTCATCAATGATCCATTGGTTGTTCAGTAGCATGTTATTTAATCTCCCCATTTTTGTCACTTTCCCAGTTTTTTTCTCATGGTTGATTTCCAGTTTCATAGCTTTATGGTTGGAAAAAATGCTTGTTATGATTTCAATCTTCTTAAATTTATTGAGGCTTGCTTTGTTTCCCAACATATGGTTTATCCTTGAGAATGTTCCATGCACACTTGAGAAGAATGTGTAGTCAGCTGTTTTTGGATGGAGTGCTCTGTATATGTCCACTAGGTCCATCTCATCCACTTTTTCATTTAAGTCCACTGTTTCTTTATTGACTTTTTGTCTGGATGATCTATCCATTGGTGTAAGTGGGGTGTTAAGATCCCCTACTATTATTGCATTGTTGTTAATGTCTCCTTTTAGGTTTGTCAATAGTTGCTTTACGTACTTTGGTGCTCCTATGTTGGGTGCATATATATTTATAAATGATATGTCTTCTTGGTGGAGTGTCCCTTTTATCATTATATATTGCCCTTCTTTGTCTCTCTTAACCTGTCTTATCTTGAAATCTACTTTGTCTGATATGAGTATGGCAACCTGCTTTCTTTTGTTTGCCATTAGCTTGGAGTATTGTCTTCCATCCTTTCACTCTGTGCCTGTGCTTGTCTTTAGAGCTGAGATGTGTTTCCTGGAGGCAGCATATTTTTGGGTCTTGCTTTTTACTCCATCCTGCCACTCTGTATCTTTTGATTGGAGAGTTCAATCCATTTACGTTTAAGGTAATTATTGATATATGAGGGCTTAATGTTGCTGTTTTGTCACTTATTTTCCAGTTCTTTTGCATTTCCTTTGTTTCTTGTCCCATTTGTTTCGGACTGCCAATTCAGTTTGGTTGTTCTGTCTTATGACTCTTCTAGTTTTCTCTTTGTTTATCATATGTGATTTTGTTTTCATTATTTGTTTAATGGTTACCTTGAGGTATATATAAAAAATATTGTGTATGAGATAGTCCATTATCTGATGGCCTCTTATTTCCTTATGCTAAGTCAATTCAGTCTCTTTCCTCTTCCCCTTCTAAGTTGTTCTTGTTATACCTTATTCTTTTTTTTTTTTAAGATTTTATTTATTTATTTTTTTCCCCCAAAGCCCCAGTAGATAGTTGTATGTCATAGCTGCACATCCTTCTAGTTGCTGTATGTGGGATGCGGCCTCAGCATGGCCGGAGAAGCGGTGCGTCAGTGCGCGCCCGGGATCTGAACCCGGGCCACCAGCAGCGGAGTGCGCGCACTTAACCGCTAAGCCACGGGGCTGGCCCTGTTATACCTTATTCTATCTTGTGTTGTGGCTGTGTGTTTACAGTGATGAGGTTATATTTATTTTTGGTGATTTCCTTCCTTTGGTCTTTGATTTTGGTATTTAAGTGGTTGCTAACCTATTCTGGTAAAGATCTACTATTTTTGTGATTTTGTCTGCCTATTTTTCTCCTTGCTCCAAGCTTTGTATTCCCTTTCTCTTCTTTTTTTCGGGCCTGAGGACCTTCTTCAGTATTTCTTATAGTGGGGGTCTCGTGGCCATGACCTCCCTTAGCTTTTTTTTATCTGGGAAAGTTACTATTTCTCCATCATATTTGAAGGATATTTTTGCTGGATAGAGTGTTCTTGGCTGAAAGATTTTGTCTTTCAGTATTTTGAATATATCATTCCAGCCTCTCCTAGCCTGTAAAGTTTCTGTTGAGAAATCCGCTGAGCCTGATGGGAGTTCCTTTGTACGTTATTTTTTGTTTTTGTCTAGCTGCCCTTAATATTGTTTCTTTGTCATTGACTTTAGCCAGCCTTACCACTATATGTCGTGGAGTGGGCCTTTGCCTGTTGCCGTATTTAGGCGACCTATTGGCTTCTCTTACTGGTATTTCCTGCTCCTTCCCCAGATTTGGGAAGTTCTCAGCTATTATTTCCTTCAATAGGCTCTCTGTTCCTCTTTCCCTTTCTTCTCCCTCAGGAATACCTATAATTCTTATGTTACATTTCCTAATAGAGTCAGATATTTCTCGGAGACTTTCTTCATTTCTTTTTAGTCTTAGTTCTCTCTCCTCTTCCATCTGGAGCATATCTGTATTCCTATCCTTTATAATGCTACTTCTTTCCTCCATATTGTCAGCTCTGTTCTTTAAAGATTCCAGATTCTCCTTTATCTCCTCCATTGTATTCTTCATCTCCATGAGTACTGATTGGTTTTTCTTTGTGATTTCAATCTCTTTTGTGAAGAAACTCTTTATCTCATTGTGAATTGTTTGTCTGTGTTATCTTGTATTTCGCTGAGTTTTTTTATAATAGCTATTTTGAAATCTCTGTCGTTTAAGTTATGGATTTCTGTGCCTTCAGGGTTGGTTTCTTGGTGCTTGTCATTTTCCTTCTGGTCTGGTGATTTCATGTACTTTTGCATTGTGGTTCCTGTATTCGCCTTATTTTTCCTCATCCTGGAAATATCTGGTTGCAATTTCCACCCACCACCACTGTGTGGGTTCAGGGCTGTGTAATCTGAGCCCCCTGCACTCTGCCCCAGCTGCTCCCTGTGATCAGCCAGCCGCTCGGTCTGGTCTGGTTGGCTGAGCTTCAGTGTCAGGCATGTGGGGAGGGGGGCTCTCTCTTTTGCCCACTGGGTCCCTGGTGTGGGGGGTTTCTCGCTCGCCCCTCATTATCGACTCTCCTGGGGTGCTCAGATGTTGATGGCACCCCTGCAGCAGTTCTGAGTCCTCTGGGTGGGAGTTTCCCACTGGCTGAGAGAGCCCAAAGAGCTACGGTTTCCCCACAGAAGGCCGCCCCTCCCCACTCGCTGGGAGCCACTCGGACCCAGATCGCTGATGTGATGGGGAGGGAGAGGATTTCTCCTGACCTCTCCCCATTTCCTCCCCCCCCCAGCAAGTCCACTCTCAGATGTGCGGCAGTTTGGATCTTTCCGATCTTCCTTTTTGCTGTCTAGGAGTCCATTGTTATTCTGTGACTGTTCCTTTTGTTGTATCTTATAGGGGGAAGAGTTTACGGGAAAGCTCACTCCGCCATGATGCTGACGTCACTCACTGAGTTTATTTATTTTTAAGATAGGGAAGATCTAAATATGTTTGGTTGCCAATGGGAAGGAAATAAACCTGTTTGATTAGCCAGTGGTGAAAGAAGATAAAAGTTAGTGGAAGGAACAGGGTTCTTGGAAGATAAATGTGGGAGAACAAGCAGAAGAGTTGAAAATAAAGAACATAGAGGGTGGTTAACCTTGGAAAGGAATCAGGACACCTCTTCCTTGTAGAAACAAGGGAAGGAAAAGGTGATTAAAGATACAATCTCAGTCAAAGAAAACGTGGGGTCATCTCCTAAGAGTGAGTGGGTTCAGGGGTGTGGTCAGTGTAATTGGTGTATTCTCCCGAAGTTTGGAATGGTATGATAGGGCTACAATAAGAGAGAGACAAAGATAACGTAGGTTATGGTCTGAATGAGCACACTTTTGAGAACAAAAGGGTTGCTAACAGGTGGGATGCCTGCACAATAGGTGTCAGCTGGAGTCTCCTGGGCAAACAAATATATGGTCACCCTAGAAACGAGCACTACCCCTATGGAGGGAGCAGCTATTAGTGTGGATGTGTGACGGATCCATTCAGCCACTGCAGCTCTCTCTAGCAGCATTGCCAGTACAGGGTCAGAATCAAAGAGAGTAATAGGCTTACAGAGCTGGGAAAAAAGCAATGCAGGCATATTACAAGGTCAAAAGAATGAGGGATCCTTGACTTATTAACAACATCTTTGGAATGGCTGGCAGTAATCGACTAGCATTGTCCAATAGCGTTGTCTACAATGGTGGAAATTTCCTCTAGCCACTTGCCTTGCAGCTGTTGAGCAAATTAATTATTAATTTCAAATAATTTTAGTTTAAGTCTAAATAGCTACATGTGGCTACCATATTAGAAAGTGCTGGTTTAGATTAAGCCAGGAGAAAAGAGACGCCAAGAGGAGATTAATGGACTATAAAGAAAGTGCAGCAAAAGTCAAAAAGCAGAGTAGGAGTTTATTGTGCAGATTTTAGAGTAAATGTAACTGTGTTTAGTTCTGTTTAATGATGAAGTCTAAGTGTGACAGTGCTTGATAAGAACCAAAGAAAAGAGTTGGCGGGATCGAGAAAGTTGAGGAATGATGTCCAAATATGGACAGTCATGTGTGTGACCCTGGACCCAGGGGGGTAATGGGAGGTAGCGGGGTGGGGGTGCTGCATCTCACACGAAAGGCCTGAGGGAACGTCATTGGGTCCCAGAGAACGTGAGATGAAAACTGTAAAGTAAGGAGAAGAAAATCAGCAAATGGCTAAGATTTCAAGAGGACAAATTTTGCTTTTGTTTTTGTTTTTCAGATATTTGTTGAGTTCTGAGGGGTTTTCTGGAGGAGGCAGTGTGGATCAAAAAGAATGTAGATTCCTTCCTCTGGCCCTGGTTGTAGCAGAGAGACAAAGGGGAAAATTAAAATTGATTTCCTTTTGACAAAGGAGGATAGTAGTGGTGTTTAAACTTTTCTTTTGTAATATCTTTAGTATGCTAGGTGGTAGGTCATTCATTAACAATGTATTTTAAACTGAATTGAATGATAAATTGTATTAACAAATAATTTTATTTTACAGATCTGCTTTAACTTTGGAAATGGACTCCATTTAGAGGTAAAGCACCAGGGGGATTATTTCTGTCTTTTGGTCTCAGAGGCTTAATTTCATGGAACACAATTTGACTGTGCCTTCCCAGATTAACAATGCACACTTCCTTAGACCCAGCTGTTCCCATTCAAACAAGTGCACAGGAACATATATCCAGGGATGTTCAGTGCAGCATTTTTTGACAATCTAAAAGTCCATCAGTAGGAGAATGGTGAAACAATTTATGGTACATGGAAGAACGTGTATGATGAGATATTGAATGAAAAATCAGGGGGCAGAATGAGAAGTATAGTATACTTCCATTTTTATAGGAAGAAGACCTTTATACGTGTGCAACTGTATGGTCCTGAGAAAAGATCAGAAACAAATATTAACTAAGCTGCTAACAGTGAATACTCTGTGAAGTATGAGTGAAAAAGTAGAAAGAAATTTTTCATGTTTACATTAAAAACTCCAATATTATTTCAATTTTTTAATGTAATTTTTTAAAGTTATAGAATTTTTTTCAAATAAGAACAAAAAAATTCAATGACCTAGTGATAACCAGTGTAAATATTTTGAAATAAAATACACATTACGTAGAGCAACAAAACAAGTAAAACATAGAAAAACAATCATTTTTGATCTTAAGATACTAGGTCAGCTGTATTGAAATTTTCCTTTGATAGAATATATATTTTTATTAAAGCCAAACTAAAAATTTACAGAATAGTTTTCTACTTAAGATTCTGAAAACAAAAGATGGGCAATTTAATCCTTTACCCTATCCTTAAAAATAAATTCATTAACTGACAGTTTCACCAGTTTTAGCTAAATTGATAACAGGTTACTAAGATTTAGTCTTAAAGCATTTAATAATTCATTTTTAATGAGCCACCACAAGAAAATGAAACTTCATTTTCAGTTAGTAAAAAAAAAATTCTTGACATGGTATATTATTTTTAATTTGCCCAATTCTAAGGTCACTAAATTATTCTTTAGCCTTTTTAGCTCTTCAGTCTGAGAAATCTTTTTTTACTGATAAAAACTAAACCCCGCCACTGTATTGTTTGGAGACAATCTCTTGAATGCCTATAGAGTTCACTAGAATGTATACATTTCCTCTTTGAAAATGAATCCTGTTAAGAAATATGAAATTTATATCTTAAAACTTGCACAACTATTTTTAAAGTTGTAGTAAATTTAGTAAAGTCTAGTAAATTTAGTAAATACCATACTAATGTCTTAGGATATTTAATAATTTTTTGGCAATATTTTATTGTTCTAGGTCTTAAACACAAGAAATGAGAATAAGCTGCTTTCTAAACATACTCACCTAGTGCGGCAAAAGCGGGCCTGGATCACCGCCCCTGTGGCTCTTCGGGAGGGAGAGGATCTGTCCAGAAAGAATCCAATCGCCAAGGTATCTTCTAAAGAGGAACAGGAAATATATGCATATGTTTAAAATACGTTGTGAAAGACTTTTATGTTCACTTTAAAATTTAAGGAAAATTATATAATGTAAAATTACTGAGTCTTTTAATATTCCGTATGTATTTGAAAATTAGCAGAGCTTAATTTTTAGCAGAAAGTGCCAACCCGAAGATCCGCTTTCCCATTCTGGAAGATACGTCATTAGCGAAAATATATGTAGTTTGGGGCTTTGACTCAACTAAGAGTTAAGGGATCTGGCACTAGTTGAATCTTTGTTTAACACACGGTGTTAAACATACTCCAAATAAGACATTATATCTGTAGGGGAGGAAAAATTTTTTTCCTGCTACCCTCTTAGGTTCTCTGGCTGGGGCCCTGTAAATTGGACTGACAAAAGACAGATTAACAAGAGAAAAACAAACAGAAGTTTATTACCATATGTATCATGCATATAATACCTGGGAGTACCCGGAGATGAGAAACTCAAAAGTTTGGTTAGAACTTGGGCTTATATAGCATCGTAGCAAAGGAACGATAAATTTTTATAGAAGGGACAAGGAAAAGGACCTTGAATCTCTAAGGGGTAGTAAATGGCTAATGGTAGAAAAAGGCTAGTTAGTAAAGTTTGTTATGTGGATTTCTGGTGTCATCTCTAAGCCAGTAAGGGTCTAAAGTTGTCTCTGATGATTGACTTTTGTTCTTCCTGGGAGAAAGGGCAAGGAGGGCACCTTTACAGATTTTTGTCCTGCTTCTAGGCAAAAGGGGGAGGGCAGAGAACTTTTCTCTCATCTGCTTCTTCTCAATTGCCTTCAACCTCAAAATAACCCTATACCAAAGTGTCTTATTTTCAGGTGGCATATTCTGCCACACTACACATAAAAAGTAATTTTCAAAATTAAAAGAACCAATATCTAGTAAGTAGGATGACCATACATTCTACTTGAGACAGTCTTCATTTATGCCCATTGTCCTGGCTTAATAATTCACAACTCCCCTTTTGCCCTCAAACTGTCTTTTTTTTTTTTTTTTTTTTTTTGGTGAGGAAGATTAGCCCTGAGCTAACATCTGTTGCCAATCCTCTTTTTGTTGAAGAAGGTTGGCCCTGGGCTAACAACCATGCCCATCTTCCTCTACTTTTTTATATGTGGGACGCCTGCCATGGCATGGCTTGATAAGCAGTGCGTAGGTCTGCACCCGAGATCAGATCCCGTGAACCCTGGGTCACCAAAGTGGAGCGTTCAAACTTAACGACTGGCCCCACTATCCTATTGTTGGATTATGATAATCATACTAATATGTATCTCAGACTTAGTATGTGCAAACCTGAACCCTTGATTTTTCCCCTAAAGCTGTTTTCCATAGGTTCTACCCATTTCAGTAAATGGCACTATAATTCTATCCAGTTTTTAAAAATTGTGGCAAGTACTATCAGGTCTACCCCCAAAATATATCCGAAATCTGCCCGCCTCTCTACACTGCCACCCCCCTCGTCCAGGTTACTGTCATCTCTGACCTGCCTTACAAGAGAGCCCTTGACCTGTCTCACTGCTTTCACTCTTGCCACCACCCCCGTCCCCCCAACAGTCCATTCTCCAGACAGCAGCCAGGGTGAGCTTTTGAAAAGACAGGTCAACGCATGTTCACCCCCTTACCGGGACCCTTTCAATAGCTTCCCGCTGCAGTGGAAGGAATAAAGGCTCTACCCTGGCCTGCAAGAGCTCTTGGGGTTTGTTGGCCTTGACCTCCTCTCTGACCTCAGCTCCTCTCACCCCCCCATCCTGCACTCTGCTACGTCCCTAAACCCATATAAGCTCATTCCAAGCTCTCACCCTTCGCACTTGCTATTCCCTCTGCCTGGAATCCCCTCCTTACAGGTATTTGCAGCATCTCACAGGATCAAGCCTCTGCCCAAGTGTCACCGTTTCAGAGAGTCCCCTTCCCTGCCTCATCCCGTCTCTTTCTATCCCATTACTCCGTTTCAGCTTGATTTACTGCTCATTCCACTCCAGGATGTTATGCTGTATGTTGCTTGCTTGTTGTCTGGCTCCCTCAGTAGAGTGTAAGCTTCCTGAGGGCAGGGGCCTAGTCCTTAGGCTCACAGCTCATGCCCTGTGCCCCGAGCAGTGCCAGCATCCAGCAGGTACTCAGGAAATATTTGTGTGAATGAATAAATGTTCATACCCAAGTGTTACCTTCCTCTTTCCACTCTTATAAATGTCATACATGAAGAGCTCCTTAAAAAAAAAGAGCAGCTATGGAATAGAAGACAACAATTTCCTTTTTCCAGCAACATGTTTTCATAAAAGCCTTCTAAAATCTAAATTTTTGTGTGTGTGTGAGAAAGATCAGCCTTGTGCTAACATCTGCCAATCCTCCTCTTTTTTTTTTTTTTTTTCCTGCTGAGGAAGACTGGCCCTGGGCCAACATCCGTGCCCATCTTCCTCTGCGTTATATGGGATGCCGCCACAGCATGGCTTGACAAGCGGTGCGTCAGTGTGCACCTGGGATCCGAATCGGCGAACCCCGGGCTACCACAAGGGAGCATGCGCACTTAACCGCTTTTGCCACTGGGCCAGCCCCTAAAATCTAAATTTTTCATTACAGTTATATTACATAATAGTATATGTAGTATTGTATGGTATATATACAATCAATTAAGTTTTTTTGTTTTGGTTTGCTTTGGTTTTGTGAGATATCTGAGTCATTCACACATTCTTTCAATAGGTTTCCCTAAAATGCATTGATTCTTTGGGGTTCAATAAGTGTTAGCTGTTCTTACTAATTTTTTTTTTTTTTTTTTTTTTTTTTTTGTGAGGAGATCAGCCCTGTGCTAACATCTGCCAATCCTCCTCTTTTTTTTGCTGAGGAAGACGGCCCTGGGCTAACATCTGTGCCCATCTTCCTCCACTTTATATGGGACGCCGCCACAGCATGGCTTGCCAAGCAGTGCGTCGGTGCAGGCCCGGGATCCGAACCAGCGAACCCCGGGCCGCCGCAGCGGAGCGCACGCACTTAACTGCTTGCGCCACCGGGTCGGCCCCTGTTCTTACTAATTTTAGTTATACAAGTTGTTAAGAGTAAAATTTACATAAAAAGCAAAAGATCTTATTAAATTTCCCCAACTTTCCAAATTTTCTAGAGGTAATACTCTCAACAGTTTAATATCTTCCAGATCTTATGAAATGCATAAATATGTGTATACTTACATACTCTTGTGTGCATATGTATGTACATACAAACCAACAATTATGTTGACACACAGTTTTGTTTTATTTTTAACATAAATGGAATTATATAATACCTATAATCAGTACATAAAGATCTAGAATATTCTTTATAAATACTGTAATATATATCCACACATACATATACACATATGTGTGTGTATATATGCATATACACCGTACCGGGCAAAAAAAGAGACAGACAGAAGCACAGAAAAGGAGAAAGTCAAACAGAGACAGAAGCTCTCTGTGAAGAGTAATCATGGGACTGCTCCAGGTTCACCATTCCACTCTGGAACCAGACCTGGTGTCGCAGGAGGTTGGAAGCCCCATCTGCTGTGTGCTTAGTATTCTCAGCAGCAATCCCCTGGCCCCAGTGCATGTTGGGAAACTTATGGGAAGAAAATGTAACTAATCCTGAGGTTTCAGGACAAAGAACGGACCGGGCAGGTGGGGGGTGGTGTCTTCAATGATGTCTGAAGGAGGAAATTAAGGAACCAATGGGGGCCACAGAGACTCATCACATTTACTAATGAAGAATTAGAGATACAGATAAAATTCTTTATCGAGGATGAAGATGATAAGTACAGAAAACCCAGTGGGTTAGAAACATTAATTTGCTGGAGCATTTTAAGCAGAGATGGTGCTTGACTATTTTAATCCTTCTATGGAAAGATGCCTTATGCGTACTTCCCAGATGATTAAATGGATTTCTGAAGGTGATTTTGACCTTGCAAATTTTACCTCTGTGCTAAATTTGAAATCTGCACCCCCAACGTGTACCCCTAATGATATCTTAATTTCGTAACAACCCTGAGAGGTAGACAGTTATATCTCTCCACTTTATACATAGGAACACTGAGGCACAGAGAGGGTAAGTGACTGTCTTAGCATCACATAACTAGCGAGTGGCTGAGACGGGAGGGGAATCCAGGTTCTCTGACACCAGCACATCTGCTCTTGAGCCCCTGGGCTTCCCCACCTCTCTGCTATCAGCATCATGACAACTTCACAGGGAAATTTTCCATTAAAAATATTTACATGTAGGTTATGGAGAGTTTAACTTGAGGCTTCCTCTGTTATTTTTATGTTAGATACATTCTGATATTGCAGAAGAAAGAGAACTAAAAATTACATACAAATACACTGGAAAAGGGATTACAGAGCCACCTTTTGGTGTATTTGTCTTTAATAAAGACACCGGAGACTTGAACATCACCCGCATTCTTGATCGAGAAGAAACGCCATATTTTCTGGTAAGACCAATTTTACATTCATGAGTTTGGAGTTTTTCTTTGATAATAGTTATGCTGTGTTTTATTTATTTTTGATCCATGGTAGTTTAATTACCTTAGCTTAAATCTAATCTCTTCTCTTATTTATGTCATGATTTCAGCTAATGGGTTACGCTTTCGATGAAAGAGGAAATAACCTAGAGAAACCATTAGAACTGCGCATTAAAGTTCTTGATGTCAATGACAACGAGCCAGTGTTCACCCAGGACGTCTTTGTTGGGTCTGTTGAAGAGTTGAGTGCAGCACGTAAGAGTCTATTGTTTTTATAGATGAACACCCAAAGTCATTTTATCCACATTGTGTAACTGAACACTGAGTCTTCTATCTTAATGGCGGTGGAGTATAGCCCACAGGACAAATAATAATAAACCTCTTGCTCTAAGTTTGCGACTGCTTTTTTTGTGGTAGGTTTGAAAGACTTTACTTGGCATCTTTTTTCACCCTCAGAACAGATATAGTAGATTGACGTGACAGGTTAGGTCTCTGCAGCAACTGTTCTGCCCTGTAGTGGGCAATATGTAAACAAATGGGCGTGGCTGTGCTCCAGTAAAATTTTGTTTACAAAGGCAGGTGACGGGCTGGCTTTGACCCACTGGCAGTCATTTGCTGACCGTTGTTCTACATTATTTTTACTGTCAGGTTTCTTCACAGTGTTGTTCAGTGCGGTGCTCCATATGAAGACTTGTAGGAAAAAGTTCTCTGATCATAATATAAAGAATAACTGTGCTTCTCCTGAATTGTTTGTATTTTAATAAGCATGTATATGTATCTGTTCATCCTTTTTTCTGTGTTGGTTATTAGAACTATTATAAATAAATTTGCAGCCCTCCTGTAGCAAATGTTCAGGACCTTACCCTAAGAATTGTATGTGCTAACCTCAGCCTTGCCCTCATCTTATTTTTCCTACTCCTATATTCCATTCACACTTATCTCCTTATCCAGTTAAACTTTTTGATCTTGGTAAACTGATTTTGATAAATACCTGAAATCCTTTTTGGAACAAGCTGAAATTATAAATAAAGTAATAATGGATGTAAATGTGCTTAAAGTTGAGTTTCATCTTGGACACCTTGTTTCTAATGGCAGATACACTTGTGATGAAAATCATTGCAACAGATGCGGATGAGCCCAATACTCTGAATTCTAAAATTTCCTATAGAATCGTGTCTCAGGAGCCTGCTTATCCTCCAGTGTTCTACCTAAATAAAGACACAGGGGAGGTTTATACAACCAGTATTACCTTGGACAGAGAGGTAAATTAATATTTTATGTTACTCATCTTTTAAACTCTCTTTTATCCTTTTAGGTTCTCCTCTCTCATTATTTCTTCTTTTTTTTTTTTTTCTAATTTTCCTACTTTATTCTATATTCCTCATTCATAGAATAACTTCTGGAATTATCCTCTTCTAGGGATGTGCTGTCTAATATGGTAGCCATTAGCCACATGTGGCCATTGAGCACTTGAAATGTGGCTGGTCCAAATTGAGATGTGCTATAAGTGTAAAATATTCACCAGATTGGGAAGACTTAGTATGAAAAAAAAGAATGTAAAATATCACCTTAATAATTTTTTGTAGATTACATGTTGAAATGATAATATTTTGGATACTATGGGTATAATATATTTGTTTAAAATTAGTATCACCTATTCTTTTTACTTTTTTAAATTGGCTGCTAGAAAATTTTAAATTACGTAAGGACTGCACTGTTCTAAGGCCTTTCCAGTCAGGATTCTGTTTGCCAGAGAGTTCTAAAGCAATGTTCCTTAATTCGTGTTTCTATAATGAAATGTCAGGAGGGTCTCCTTTACTTCTAATATATATACAGAGGGAGGAAAATAATTAAAATATTACCTACTTATGGCAATAGGAATATTTGTAAAGGAAAGAATTATCGTAAATCCCAAATTGGAGGAAAATTTGAGTAGGTTTCCTAGAGAAGCTGTTCTCTCAAACATTTCACTTTTATATTTCTAACTCAAAGGGAAAATTTTAGATGAAAGAGGGAGATGTACAATTTTAAAAATGCTACATACATGAAGGTTTTAAGAGTGTGCATGAGTAAAATGTTGATGATCCTAACACTGAGTTGGCACCACATATAAATCATCCTCCAAGTGCCGTCAGTGTTATTTTGTATTACTTTGAAAAATTATTTGACTCTGCCCAGAGAGGGAGAGGATTGTACCCACAATTCCTTTTGGAATCTTTGTAAAATCAAAGAATATTATTACTCCTAAAATTCTATTCTGCACTTTTCACATAAAATTAAAGTGGAAAAGTATTATTTTGAATTAGTAGTGTGATTTTTTTTTTTTAACAAGATGCTGTCTTTGAAGTATGGAAAGTTTAGCCAGTAATAGTGGCTGACACTTATTGGGCATTTTCCATGTGCCAGGTGCTATTTCAAACCTTTGACATAGATTAACACATTTAATCCACCTAGAAACCCTGTGAGGCAGATCCAATTATTATCCCCATTTTATGCAGAAGGAAACCAAGGGTCAAAGGGATTAAATGTGTGTCCAACAGAGGTAGTAAGTGACAAAGCCAGAATTGGAACCCAGGCAGCTGGCTCCAGAGCCTTTGCTGTCCTGCCTTTCACTGAGCAGTTCTGCCCCACCCAGGACCCCCATGCACTGGTACTGGCTGCCCGGCTCCTCTTCAACTCCAGCCACACTGAATGGGGCCATCATAAGGGACCAGGTGGAAGAGAAGGGTTCACTTTGGAGTAACATCCAAAATGTCATTCCCTGGGACACATTCTCTAAGAATCATATCTCTCAGGATGTCTGGACCAAGTTCAACAGGTTTTGCCTTCACTGGCTTAGTTTTCTTGGGGACTAGATTTTCTTAGCTTAACTTTTAGCTGAGAATAGAATGTGGGGCCGTCACTTCCGGTGTAGAGCAAACTACATTTTGAACGTACTCTTTCGTGCACAGACTGTCTTCAGGAGAGACTTATCTCCTGATAATATCACCAATGGCATATTTAAGAATTTGACTATCAACTACCCCTCTAGGCTTTTCTGCCCTTCTAGAAAAGCTCTGATGGCAAATAAACAGCATCTTCACACAAATAACAGCAGATCATGAAACTTACTTATGAATAAAATATACTGTGATTCCTTCCCTTGATGATAAAGTGAACTAAAAACCAGATTTGGGAAGCAATTTATATTCACCCCAGCTGGATGTTTTTCATTGTCCTGCAGGAACACAGCAGCTATACTTTGACAGTAGAAGCAAGAGACGGCAATGGACAGATAACAGATAAACCAGTGAAACAAGCTCAAGTTCAGATTCATATTTTGGATGTCAATGACAATATACCTGAAGTAGAAAAGAACATGGTAACGATTATTTTTACAATAAATGTACCGACTTATTCATATTGTAGTCCCAACTAAGAATATATCACTTATGTTTGTGTTACATTAAAATAAAAATTGTATGTTCATGTTTTGCAGTATGAAGGGACGGTTGAAGAAAATCAAGCCAATGTAGAAGTTATACGCATAAAAGTGTTCGATGCAGATGAAATAGGCTCTGATAATTGGTTAGCAAATTTTACATTTGCATCAGGAAATGAAAATGGTTATTTCCGCATAGAAACTGATACTCAAACTAATGAAGGAATTGTGACCCTTATTAAGGTAAGTACTTAGTGTTCAAAACTGGAATGGGAGAAGTTGGTGCAGGGGAGGAAACTGATATATTTTGAGCCCCAAACACTTACAAGTGCTTTACATACTCAATTAACTGGCATCACAATTGTTTGATATGGGAGCCATCCCTATTTGCCCAAGTTCTATGGTTAGTTAAGTGGTCACACTGTAGTTCATATTCAGATCAGGGGACTCTAATTCTAACCTGACAGCATGATACCAGCATCATTATTGCTTAGTACACTTACAGTCTTGCTTGCCTCCTGTGCCTGACTATAGCATTCCCGCATCATGACCTCTTAACCCCTACTGAGTGTCCCCCAACTTACTATCTCTTATTGATCCACTTAACAGTAAAGCCAAACTTCATTAATAACATCTAAAAACAAAAGCTGTTATAACTGGATAAAGCTCTAATCCAGTTGTCCTCATGCTTAAGTATGCCTAAGAATCACTTAGTAAAGCTGTATGCCAAAAATGCAGATTCCTTGACCCCATCATCAATAATTCTGATTGGGTGGGCTCAGGAACTTACCTTTATAACAAAAATCCACTTGTGATTCTAATATAAGTAGTATCAGGATCACATTTTGAAACACAGGGTTTCTAACCTCTTGTGCTTAATTTAATCAACAAAGGAAAAATTAAATAGTCTTATTAAGCATATAGGTCTTATACATTTGAAACTCGTTACCCCCACAGAATTTTTTTAAGCAAAAATTACAGAATGGATTTTTAGCTAATGGAGTAAGTAAGGAAAAATATCAATGTATTTTTAAATGGTTTATGATAGTTGCCTTTTTCAGATTTTAAAATAAATTGTAAAGCTATAGCTTTCAAAATACTATTCCATTAAGACACACAGGCAAAAATTCATTCCAGAAGTTTCCAAATTTTTACAAAATCTTAATATATGACAGAGTAGGTAAAATCTAACAGTGAGAAGAGAAATAATGATAATATAAATGTATAACAGAATAGAGAAAAATTAACTTGAAGTTTCATGGTAATAATTCTGAGCACCATTTATCAATAGGCTACTATATGCATTTAGACTACCTTTTTTTAAAGCAAAGAAAACTAGAATACAGTTACCTCATGATTAAATGGAAGACGCATTTTATGATTATTGAAGAAAAGGATAATGGCATCAGAGACAAAATAGATTTATTTGCTTATACAGAAGTAAGCATACTTTTTAGTCATCGATTATAGGTGGAGCCATGCTAGATGCTTGAGATAAAAAGCCAATAACACACATCAGGAGAAGCAGTCACTTAGTGATGAATGATAGAAGTGCTAGAATAGAAGTATTCTCAGTGTACCATGGTAGCACAAAAAGGCATATAGTTATTTCTACCAAAAGGGGCATGGGCAAAAAATAGTAAAATTGGTGTTAAAATGACAGCAACAGATTGAGAAAATTACAAATTTACTGTCTCAGTTGTATAAAGAATTGCTTCCAAATTAGAAGGGCAATAATCAGATTCCACTGAAAGGAAGTTAGACAAAGAAGAGATACAAATAGCAAATACAGACATAAAAAGATATTCACCATCATTAATTATTAGAGAAGATGCAAATTAAAACTACGTGAGATACCACTATACACCTACTAGAATGGCTGTCATCAGAAAGACCGACAATGCCAAATAGCAGCAAGGATATAGAGAAACTGGAACCCCTGTATATTGCTGGTGGAAACATAAAATGGTGTAGCTAGTTTGGCAGTTTTTAGAACGTTAAACATAGAGTAGTACCCAATGACCCAAAAATTCAGTCCTAGGTATCTACCCAAGAAAAATAAAAACATGTATCTACACAAAAACTTGTATGCAGGTGTTCATAGCAGCTTTTATTCATAATAATCAAAAACTGGTAACAATCCAAATGTCCATCAATTGGTGAGCAAATAAACAAAATGTGGTCTCTCTATACAGTGGAATACTGTTGAGCAATAAAAAGGAATGAAGTACTGATACATGTTACTGGATGAACCTCAGAAACATTAAACTTTGTGTAAGAAGCCAGACAAAATACTACATATTGTGTGATTCCATTTATGTGAAATTTCTAGAAAAGGCAAAAGGATGGATCTAGAAAGCAGATCAGTGGTGCTTGGGGCTGGGGGATATGAGTAGGAATTGACTGAAAACAGGCAAAAAGGAATTTTTTGGGGTGATAAAAGTTCTAAAACGGAACAGTCGTGCTGTTTGCAAAATCATATAGGTTCACTAAAAATCATCATGCTGTACACTTAAAATGGGTGAATTTCATTGTAGGTAAATTATATCTCAGTAAAGCCATCAAAAATAAGATAAAGGAGAAGAGCAGATAAGTTTAGACTGTGGAAATAAAGATAATAAATCATTACATGAGAAAAAGCCTCAGCTTTGTTAACAAATAAGTTTAAAATCTTTAATCCTATTAAAACTAGCAAAAATGGAAATGATAAAATATGTTGACAATTATGAAAAATAAGCATATATGCCCTCATACATTGCTCTTGGTACTGAAAATTTTTCCATTCTCTTTGGGCCTTATGGCTATTTATAACAAACTGATTTTATGTCCTCAGTACCTAGCTCTTTTTTTTTTTTTTTTTTAACATTGCCTTGGCCTTCCACGGTCTTTGAATACTAATGACATTTGGCTGGAAGATTTTATTTCTCATCCAGCGTACATCATGCCTTCAAAACAAGCATGTGAAGTGCAAGGGCAACTTAAAAAGAAAACAAAGGGGCCGGCCCCGTGGCGCAGCGGCTAAGTGCAGGTGCTCTGCTGCAGCAGCCTGAGGGTTGCAGGTTCCGAGCGCACCGACGCACTGCTTGTCAAGCCGTGCTCTGGTGGCGTCCCATATAAAAAGTAGAAGAGGATGGGCATGGGTGTTAGCTCAGGGCCAATCTTCCTCAAGAAAAAAGGGGAGGATTGGCATCAGATGTTACCTCAGGGCTAGTCCTCCTCACCAAAAAAAAAGTATATTTTCTCTAGTCATTTCTGTTGTGTGGTTGTCCCGACATCGTAGTGACCCATATAAAAAAAGAGGCAGAAGCTGTCATCCATCTATCTGTATCCTGCAGAGAGGATAACAAATTTCATAATAAATCTTCCAAAAACAAAAGTGAACAGCTTTGCAGTAATTCACGTAAACACATGTAATATATTTAATATTACACTGAAGAGATAAGCAAAAATGGTGAGTGCATCTAAAGGGTCAGGGCCACTAGAAATAAAAAGCAACAACCTAAATAAACTTTGACCAGGTACTTTTTTTAGTAATAGGATATAGCTCAACAGAGGAAAAATGATTTGTATAAAAATGTTCAGAGCAGTATTAATTATATTTAAAAATTGCCAGTAGTCCAAATGCCTAATAATAGAAGGGCTAAGTAAACTAGGTATATCTAAATAGTAGAGTGAAATAGACATGTTTGTAAAAAGAATATGGACAAATTGGAACATAAAATATGCATACAGTGATAAACTGATTGTGTCAAGTGTACTTTATAAATACCGCAGTTCACAAAGACCAGCATGTTTGGAGGAAGGTTAATTTTTTATGGCATTAATAGCAAACCAAGTATTAATAGACATTATGTTAGAAAGGAGGAGCGATAGGTTCTTTATTTAAAAATAACAACAGAAAAATTAACAACGAAGTTAAACAGTTGTCTTCCTCCAGGAGGTCTCAGCTTTTTGCTCTGCTAATGTGCAGTGAACGTCTATGTTAGGGGGACAGAGCTGGCAGTGCTGCCATTATGTGGCCCTTTTCACCAGAACACACTCATAGGACACAGTTTAAGGAATACTCATTTATATTAAATGTCCATTAATTTTTTTCACTAAGGAAAAAAACCACTTCAAATTGTTAAAAACATGTACGTTTTAAAAATGATTTTGACCTTTAAAAAAATTAATTAGGGATGCTTCCTAAACTTTCTTAACATTTATGAATATCCAAGTTGACAGACTTTAATTGCATGGTATCACCATGAGAGTTGGAATACTCAGTGCTGCTGTATTTGCCACGTGTAAAATTATTATATCTAACCTTAAAACCACACGTGTGTGTATGTGTGTTCTATGTCGGTTCTAGTTGTTTTCTTTTTTAAAAGAATTTCCTTTGATTTTGCCTTTCTAGGAAGTAGATTATGAAGAAATGAAGAATCTTAACTTCAGCATTATTGTCACTAATAAAGCAGCTTTTCACAAATCAGTTCAGAGTAAATATAAGCCTATGTCCATTCCCATCACAGTAAAGGTGAAAAATGTGAAAGAAGGTATTTATTTTAAAAGCAGCACAATTTCAATTCGCGCTAGTGAGAGCATGGATAAAGCAAGCTTAAGCAAGATAATTGGAAACTTTCAAGCTTTTGATGAAGACACTGGACAACCAACCCGTGTAAGGTAAGCGATAGCTAAGAATGTATTTCCTCACTTTAAATTACTTTAAATGCCTGTTTTCAAAAAATCATCACAAAGTTTGAACACTTTCCTCCTTCCCCCAACATTCTAATTCCCCAAAGGTCTGTAGATTAAATTTCCCAGAGTTGTACCTGTAACTGAGAGGCAGGGAGAAATTTCCCCAGGCTCCCTTCCCGCCACCACCTGAGTGTGAGGCAGAGGCTGGGTCCCTCACCTCAGAACAATTCTGGGGGCCAGCCGGTGGTGCAAGCAGTTAAGTGCGCGCTCCAGTGCAGCGGCCCGGAGTTCGCTGGTTCGGATCCCGGGCGCACACCGACACACTGCTTGGCAAGCCATGCTGTGGTGGCGTCCCATATAAAGTGGAAGAAGATGGGCACGGATGTTAGCCCAGGGCCAGTCCTCCTCAGCAAAAAAAGAGGAGGATTGGCAGATGTTAGTACAGGGCTGATCTCACAAAAAAAAAAAAAAAATAACAATTCTGGCTAGGGAATGCTAAAAAGCAACAAAGAGAATGTTCAAAAAGAAACTTTCTAAAATCTGTCTTATTTCCTGAAAGGGTATTAGAGGTAAGAAAGGAGCAAATAAAATTTACTGCAAATTCCACTTGACACAAGTTTGGTTAAGAAAATAGTTGCATAATTTATTTTAATTTGGTGAAACCAGTTTTATTTGCACATAAATCTTGGAAGTTCATCTTCATTTCAATCATACTATTTAGTTCAGGGATTGATGAATCTTTTATCACGTGTGTCTTGATCGTGGTGACCTTTACTCAGGGTATATTTTTTGGGAACCTACTAGATGCCACCACTGTGCTGGAAGGGACTGGATTGTGCCCCCTCTGTAGTGACACCTTAGGTTTGCACGATAGGTTGAAATTTTCGAAGTGAATTTACGTCTTAGATTTCAGAACCGTGCCATGGAAAGACGACTCTGCAGAGCTGTTATTTCTGGAGCTCTCCAGTTACAGCGATTCTGGTGGAGTTGGAAGAAGCCCCCCCTTCCACCCGGATACACAACGTGTGTCCCTTCCTGCTGTCAGTGCTCGAGTTGTGTGGTTGTTTGACTGTCCTTAGGCACGTGTCCATGGGTGCCAACGCTTCATAAAACGTTGTATTTAGACGCATGGCTGACTGTAGCAAGAATGGGAACGTGAAGGAAGCTCTTCAACAGTCTCTTTCCTTTTCATGGAATTCATCAGCCAATAGTAGCAAATCATTTTTTCCCAAAATGGCGTTAACAAACAGCTTCCACTGTGTTTTCTGCAGTCTTGGTGACCCTTTTTGCCCACCCTACTTACAGGAACCAGCCCTGTTTCTCTTGAGTTTTGTAGTCTGGTTTTTGTTTTCACGGCTCTAAACTTAACAAGGCAGTCTCTAACTGAAGCCCCAGAATTGAGGATGAATGTTCCATATGATAATTTCTCCTGCTGTCCACTGAGAGGCTTATGTTCTAATGAAGTATCCTCCAATAATATTATGGCTATCTATTGAAACTTCTATTTCCCACGTAACTGTTAATTTTGGCTGCTTTTTTTTTTTTTGCTAAGGAAGATGCAGCCTGAGTTAGCATCTGCTGCCAATCCTCCTCTTATTTTTTTTTTTTTTTTTTTTTGCTTGAGGAAGATTAGCCCTGAGCTAACATCTGTGCCAGTCTTCCTCTGTTTTGTATGTGGGTCACTGCCACAGCATGGCTGATGAGTAGTGTAGGTCCACGCCCAGGATCTGAACCCGTGAACCTGGGCCACCAAAGCAGACTACGCCACAAGCCAGCCACTGGCTGCTATTTTTATTAAGAGCTATGAATATTTCAAAAGTTTATATGTTCTGCCAGGAAAAACAATGAACCATGTTTCTTTATTTCTCAAAAGTATTTTCTTTTATTCTTTAGCGTACAATTATAGAACAGTCAACTAAAACCTACTATTTTACAGATAAGGAATGAGAGACACAGCTAAGTTAAATTATTTTCCAACGTTCATCTGACTAATTAGTGGTTGCTATTTAGAAATGCTGATAAAGACAGCAGAAGAATTATTCCCTTAACTTTATCATAATTTACTGTTTTACTGATTATTCATATGCATCAATTGTTTATGGATATTTGACATAACATGTGAGCTGCCATCTTATTTTGAGTGGTGTCTAATTTTTACAATAGAGAAGAGCAGCTGGAAAATTCCATAAATGAGATCATACGAAACATTCCATTGTGAAATGTGATCATTATTACTATGACTCTGCCTTTATTATAAGTATGAATGTGGGAAACCATTGATGGCATCTAAGTCCAAGCTTTAAAATTCCAGACATGAAATTCAGAAATACTTGTGAAAACCCAAATGTATTATTTCCTGGTAGAAATATTAAAAGGCAGAAAATTTTAGTTCAAGTGTATGATTGGAATTTTTAAAAATATTATTTTTTATAATATTTTATAAATATTTTATAATTTTATAAAAATATTGTGTTTTATAAAAATATAAATAATTATTGCTGTAAATTAGCCACTCATTCCTGTGTGCCTAAACAGACACTTAATAGAAAATAAATTATCAATTTGACTGAACCAAGATACTCATATCTTTGGTCTATGTTTGTATTTTGTTGTATTTTAAACTCAATGGTATTAAATTACATACATTTCTGAAGACATAATATGAACATTCTCCTTGCCTTCCCAAAGCTGTCTCTTTTCACACTAATTCTCCTGGTTCACTTTATCAGCCTTATTTTCACTTTTAACCATTTCTACCTGAAAGAAGCCTATTGCTCCTAACAATCAACAATACCCTCAAATTTTAAAGTACTTCCATTTAAGGCAGTCACTGATTTTTAAAATAGATACTTTAAAATATTGATAATATACCAATAAACAGTAGGATGTAAGACTTCTTTTCTCCACCAGTTTTTGTTGGGTAACTAAGTTGTTCTCCAAAGGTTTACCCCAAATTTGAAGGAGACTAGATCAAAAGCTGTGAGACAGACTGCAGAGTAACTTGCAAATGTCCTGGGTAAGAGGGGGATGGTAGCCCTTGCATTTATGTCTTGAGTATGTTACAGAAATAAGGAAGGTTCCAAAGTAAGTGTAATATGCAGTAAAGGGAGAGGCTTTTAGGATAGTTTCAAGAAATTAAACACATTCCACACTAATGCCTGTAACAAGAACATTTATAATGAAGAAAAATTAAACTAGAAAGAGTTCTAGATATGAGAGATTCTCAATTTAGCCAGAATTCAAAATTAATTTTGTGGTTTTTTTAATAACAGATATGCCAAATTGGAAGATATAGACAATTGGATCTCTCTGGATTCTGTCACATCTGAACTTAGATTTGCAAAAATTCCTGATTTTGATTCCAGATATGTCCACGATGGTATATACACAGTAAAGATTTTGGCTATATCAGAAGGTAAGTTATTAAATAGATATTTTTCTTGGTTATATGTATTTAGATTTTCTTTTCCAACGCCAGATACCTTTGTTTTGATCCAAATCTCTCCAATGAATAAAACTGACCATTTCTCCTTAGTAGATTAAAAGACATTACTTGATCTGAATATGAAAACATATCTAGCATAGGGAGTGTCCTAATTTGTTAGTACCTTCTCTTTACCAAATTGGCAGGAGGATTCAAACTATTTCCTTTTTCAGCAATATAACCAGAATATACATATTTTTTCTTTCTTATTTTTAAGATTATCCCAGAAAAACGATCACTGGCACCGTTAGTATCATGGTTGAAGACGTCAATGACAATTGCCCCACGCTGATCAACCCAGTGCAGACTGTCTGTGACGATGTGCAGCATGTGAACGTGACTGCAGAGGACCTGGATGGATACCCATACAGTGGGCCTTTCAGTTTCTCCATCATTGACAAACCAGCTGGAATGGCAGAAAGATGGAAAATAGTACACCAAGAAAGTAAGCAAAATCATTGGACTATGTATTTAAATATTAAAAATGATAGGGGCCGGCCCCATGGTGTAGCAGTTAAGTGCGCACGCTCCACTACTGGCGGCCGGGGTTCGGATCCCAGGCACGCACTGACGCACCACTTGTCAGGCCATGCTTTGGGGGCATCCCATATAAAGTGGAGGAAGATGGGCACAGATGTTAGCTCAGGGCCAGTCTTCCTCAGCAAAAAGAGGAGGATTGGCGTGGATGTTAGCTCAGGGCGGATCTTCCTCACAAAAAAAATAAAATAAACATGATAGAAATGTAAAGTCTTCATAACATAGGCTGTGTTTTTCTTCATAAATTATACAATACAATTTTTTAAAGGAGTTTATAAAATGAGGTTCTGAACCTCAGGCATACTGTCTTTTATCTGCCTATAATAAATACCCCATTTGGAGTAACAAGAGGGAGAGAAGAATAATGACCTAATGTCTTGAAGATATGTAGGTATTCTCTAAATTGTCCTTAAAGTAGTTGTTTTGTCTCGTAAGCTGAGGGGTACCTTACTTGTCTAAGCATAGCAATCAGAGTAGGTGCCTTCAAAAATCTTGACTTATGGTAACAATTCCATTAAAAATAACATTTCTTGATCACTCACCATGTGCCAGGTACTCGGCTGGCCCTTCATATGCGTTATCTCATTTAATCCTTACCCCATAACATCTTCTCACTACAGCTGAGGAAATCTTGGCTTAACTGGAGTTAAGTAGCTTGTTCAAAGTCACAAAGCTAGTAAGTGATGGGCACAATATGAAGAAGGTTCTGTGATTCCCCCATGCCAGATGGCCTTGTACATATATCCATATCGTGGACATATCCCTCTTATTGACATGAGCTTTTGAGTGCCCTTTAGGGTGGTTTTGAATGCAGAAAAACCTATCCAGAAGACTGTTCTGTTCTAAACAATTAGTGTTCATTTCAGAAAAGTTACAAATATAATACCCAAGTTTTTCTTAATTTACAAGTTTATTGTTATTTTAAGTCTAACAAATTTTTGCAGAGGTTTTAACAAAACCTCTGTTTTATTCAGAGGTTTTTGATCAAAACCTCTCATTTTAGAGGTTTTGAATGATGTTTGGTCCAATTTACAAATTAAACACCTTCAACATTTCAATGATCTGAATTAACAAATAAAACCTTCCCATGATCCTTGTATGCTAAAATTCCAGTAAGTTTAACTTATAAATACACTGAACATGAAATTCTCCTCAGTGGTCCAATACTGAACAAACTAGTGACATTTCAACCTAAAACCACATATTTCACTTTACTGCGCTTTGCAAATAATTGCGTTTTTTACAAATGTAAGGTTTGTGGTAACCCTGCGTCGAGCAAGTCTATCAGTGCTATTTTTCCAAGAGCATTTGCTCACATCGTGTCTCTGTGTCACATTTTGGTAATTCTCACGATATTTCAAACTTTTTCATTATTACTATGTTTGTTATGGTGATCTGTGATCAGTGATCTTTGATGTTACTATTGTATTTGTTTTGGGGAGCCATGAACTGCGCCCGTAAAAGATGGTGAACTTAATCGGTAAATGTTGTATGTGTTCTGACTGCTCCACTGACTGGCCATTCCCCCGTCTCTCTCCCTCTCCTCGGGTCTCCCTATTCCCTGAGACACAACAATATTGAAATTAGGTCAATTAGTAATCTTACAGCAGACTCTAAGTGTTCAAGTAAAAAGAAGAGTCACGCTTCTCTCACTTTAAATGAAAAGCTAGAAATGATTCAACTGAGTGAGGATTAAGCATGTTGAAAGCTGAGACAGGCCGAAAGCTAGGCCTCTTGCACCAGTTAGCCAAGTTGTAAATGCAAAGGAAAAGTTCTTGATGGAAATTAAAAGTGCTACTCCAGTGAACACATGAGTGATAAGAAAGCAAAACAGCCTTATTGCTGATATGGAGGAAGTTTTAGTGGTCTGGATAGAAGATCAAACCAGCCACAACATTCCCTTAAGCCAAAACCTAATCCAGAGCAAGGCCCTAACTCTCTTCAATTCTCTGAGGGCTGAGAGAGGTGAGGAAGCTGCAGAAGAAAAGTTTGAAGTAGCAGAGGTTGGTTCGTGATGTTTAAGGAAAGAAGCTGTCTCTGTAACGTAAAAGTGCAAGGTGAAGCAGCAAGTGCTGATGTAGAAGCTGGAGCAAGTTATCCAGAAGATCTAAGATAATTACTGAAGGTGATGACACTAAACAATGAATTTTCAATGTAGAAGAAACAGCCTTACATTGAAAGAAGCCATCTAGAATTTTCCCGCTAGAGAAGTCAATGCCTGGCTTCAAAGCTTCAAACGACAGACTAACTCTCTTGTTAGGGGCTAATGCAGCTTGCGACTTTAAGTTGAAGCCAATCTAAATCTACTCTGCCTGTGCTCTATATGTGGAACAACAAAGCCTGGATGACAGCATATCTGTTTACAACATGGTTGACTGAATATTTTAAGCCCACTGTTGAGACCTACTGCTCAGAAAAAAAATTCCTTTCAAAATATGACTGCTCATGGACAATGCACCTGGTCACCCAAGAGCTCTGATGGAGATGTACAACGAGATTAATGTTGTTTTCATGCCTGTTAACCCAGCATCCATTCCGCAGCCCATGAATCAAGGAGTAATTTCAACTTTCAAGTCTTATTATTTAAGAAACACAATTCATAAGGATACAGCTGCCATAGATAGTGATTCCTCTGATGGATCTGGGCAAAGTCAATTGAAAATGTAGGAAGGATTCACCATTCTAGATGCCATTAAGAACATTTGTGATTCCTGGGAAGAGGTCAAAATATCAACATTAATAGGAGTTTCAAAGAAGTTGACTTCCAACCCTCATGGATGACTTTGAGGAGTTCAAGACTTCAGTGGAGGAAGTAACTGCAGGTGTAGTCGAAATAGCAAGGGAGCTGGAATTAGAAATGGAGCCTGAAGATGTGACTGAATTGCTGCAATCTCATGGTAAAACTTGAACAGGTGAGGAGTTGCTTCTTATGGATGAGCAAAGAAAGTGGTTTCTTGAGATGGAACCTGCTCCTGGTGAAGATGCTGGACAGAGTGTTGAAATGACAACAAAGGGTTTAGAGTATTACATAAACGTAGTTGATAAAGCAGCGGCAGGGTTTGAGAGGATTGGCTCCAATTTTGAAAGAAGCTCCACTGTGAGTAAAACGCCATTAGACAGCATTGCATGCTCCAGAGAAATCGTTCGTGAAAGGAGGAGTCAATCGATGCAGCAAACTTCATTGTTGTGTTATTTTAAGAAATTGTCACAGCACCCCAAACTTCAGCAACCACCACCCTGATCAGTCAGCAGCCATCAATATCGAGGCAAGACCTTCCACCAGCAAAAAGATTACAATGCACTGAAGGCTCAGATGATGATTAGCATTTTTTAGCAATAAAGTGTTTTTTAATTAAGATGTGTACATTGTTTTTTAGACATAATGCTGTTGCACACTTAATAGACTACAGTAGAGTGTAAACATAACTTTTATATGCACTGGGAAACCAAAAAATTTGTGTGGCTCACTTTATGGCAGTGTTCACTTTATTGTGGTGATCTGGAACCAAGCCTGCAATATCTCCGAGGCTTGCCTGTACACATTTTAAATTGGAGTTACAAAGCTGTCACATTAATAGGGCTAATTTTCCTAAAAATATTACAAATATATTAACACAATAACAAATACAAATAAATTCTTACAACCCAAAAATACTAAAACTATGTCTTTAATTTGCTTAAATATTTCTATACCTAATTCAGAATCTTCTTAGGGTTTATGTACTCACTTGAAGAAGACAGCTACGCCCTCGGTTAACTCAAGTTTTCTCTCCACTGGGGATGACACTCAGCATCCTCATTAATTGAGGTTACTCCAGATCAAGTTTTCAGCTAGCATGAGCCCTGGGTGGCAGACATCCAGATGCTTCTTCGTATGGCAGTTAAGTCATAGGCCTCAAAACTTGAAGTATTTGGTCTACTGGCTCACAGTATCTCACTCTGTGCTCACAGGAATCTGGGACTCCTGCCTCAGCTGAATGCTTGGTTGGAGTTTGCCTTTCTTTGACTAAGATATGTAAAGGTGTTCTGCATTGAACTTGTTGGAATTCCAAGACTTTTTTATTTTATCTGAGAAATACGTGAGTTTGGGAGATGCCAGGCACTGTTCTCCACACTTTACTAATATTAACAACCCTAGAAGTTTGGCACTACTGTGGTCAACATTTTATAGATGAGGAAACAGAGTTTTGCTAATATTCTCAATGTCGCAGCTGGTTAAGAGCTGGGGCTAGGATTTGGACTTGAGCAGTCTGGCCCTGGAGTCTCTACCCTACCTTGATGCTTTGCTGCCTCTCCAGATGCATAAATGGATTTCCTATCTAAAGATAAAGGTGTTTTAATATGATGGGTTCTTGAATTTTTTCATAGTCTTAGGAACATAAAACTCTTAAGGATATACAGTTTGGAGTGTTATAACAGGAAGTCCCTGAGATTATACTTCATTCATCTTGGTAATTGCAAGGGAAGCTTCTGTAAGCCAGGCTTTTTTCTCCTTGGTTGCATAATAAGGTGATTGGCCAGCTGTCATGATAATAAATAGTTCCTATCTGTTTTTATTTATTTGAGAAAATTTTAAAATACAGAAAATTCGAGAGACTAATAAAGCAGATATCCTTGCACCTACTACCTAGAATAAAAGAATATTAACAAAAGAATATTTGTTATATTTGAGTCAGCCTCTTTTTTTATGATAATTGATAAAATACAAATCCCATGTGTCCCTCCTCCCCTCCCCACTGACCCCCTCAGAGTCAATCATGAATTTAGTCATGTTCTTCCAGGCCAAGCTCATATTCCTTAAGCGAATGATTAGGTTCTTTCCTCACTTCTGCAAAGCTTTGGGGATGATTTAATAAGTGTATTTCTATGCAGATCAAATTCCATAAAATTTGGACCTTAAAATGAGAAGGGCCTGGCCCCATGGCCTAGTGATTGGGTTTGGCGTGCTCCACTTTGGCGGCCCAGGTTCGCAGATTCGAATCCTGGGCGTGGACCTACACTATTTGTTAGCCATGCTATGGTGGCGAACCACATACAAAATAGAGGAAGATTGGCACAGATGTTAGCTCAGGGCGAATCTTCCTCAGCAAAAAAAAAAAAAAAAAAGAAGAAGAAGAGGCTGTTTCTTACCTCCAAAAAAGTAAAAATAAAACCAAAAAATCCAAAACACTTCATTTTTATCTTTGTATTCATTCATCTTTACATGTCTTACAAGCACGTTATTTTTTAATAAATGTTATACATATATCAGAAAATGTTTTAACTATTCTAAGTGATTGTTTTTACTCATATGAAAACTGGTCATTATTTTTATTCATGTGAAAGAAAAATTTAAAAATAATCATCAGTCACATTTTAAAAAAATAAGATGAAAGGTCATTCACACAACACTTCCTGTGTAATATTCTTGCCAAAAATGTATAACCTGAATCCAGTCATGAGGAAACAATCAGACAAATTCAAACTGTGGAGCATTCTTTGAAATAAATGGCCTTCAAAAATGTCAAGTTCTTGAAAGGCCAAAAAGGAGAGTGAGACTGTTCTAGATTATTAATAGAAACTAGAGTGACAACTAAATGCAGTTGCCTAATCCTTGATTGGATCCAGGATCAGAAAAAGAAAACACACACAGAGAGAGAAAGATAGAGAACTATATAGGACATTATTACAACAATTGAAAAGTTTGAATATGGGTTATATATTAGATAGTATTATTATATCAATAATAAATTTCTAGAGAGGGCTAATGTCTTTTGGTCTTAGAAGGTATATGCTGAAGCATGTCATGATATCTGCAGCTTGGAAGAGTTCAGGGGAAAAAAGTATGTGTAGAGAGAGAGAGAGAGTATTGTAAAATGTAAACAATTTGTGAAGGGTATATCAGTATTCATTGTAATATTCTTTCAACTTCTCTGTAGATTTGAAATTTTTCAAAATTTTGAATATACAATGTTGAGAACAAAAAGGAGGGGACTAGATGAAACAAGATTGGCCCATTGTTGAAAATTATTAAAGCTGGAGATGGATACCATGGGGCTTACTTATGCTCTTCTCGCTGTTATTGTCTGTTTGAAAATTGCTTTAATAAAGTTTTTTTGAGAAATGGTAAAATAAAGACCATTTGATGGAAATATCATTTAACTCCCCACTTGTTTGTCTCTCTATTCCCAGTACATAGAACAGTTCCTAGCATTTGGTAGAGCACATATATTTGTTAAAATTAATCATCTTAAAAGTAAGCCATGTCCAAATCCTTTCTTTTGCTATTAACCTGCCTATTTGAAGTGTCTGGACTAATTTTATCAAGCACACAGTGTGAATTCCAGAGAGAAGTTAAGGAAGAGTAAAGCTTCTAACTGGAGCTAAATATTATTAGTAATTAAGAATTTTCTGTCATTTAATCTCAGCCCTTCCTTAGTAATCACTCATTTTTATTTCCTTTTGCGTCCTACCCTTATAGGTACCAGTGTGCTACTACAGCAAAGTGAACGAAAGCTTGGGAGAAGTGAAATTGAGTTCCTGATTGCAGATAATCAAGGCTTCAGCTGCCCTGAAAATCAGATCCTTCACCTCACAGTTTGCGACTGTGTGGATGGCAGTGGTTGTGTAGAAGCGCTGCGTGACTCCTATGTTGGCCTGGGACCCGCAGCAATAGCGCTAATAATTTTTGCCCTTCTGCTCTTGCTACGTAAGTATCTTAAAAGCCTCTCTTTAGCTCTTTTAATAACTTAAGTGCACTACTCATGCTATGTTACTATAGTGGTCATTGATTTCTTTACAGTTATTCTTTAAGCACACAAACACTTTTGAGAGTGGGTAGGGAAACAATCACTAATCATTGATAAATTCACCAAAAGTTATTGTATCACTCTTCAGAATTTTGTTTTATAAAAATGTATCATTTTCTGATTTAAATAACCAGGGTTATTTTGCACGCTCTTCAACAACCTTTTAACATAAACCTTATTGGTGTCCCCAATTTGATAGCTCTGTGAGGGAGGGATGTTGTCTGTTCTTCACTGCCCAATGCCTAGAACAGTGCCTTGCACATAGGAGGCTCCCAGAAAAGATGTGTTGCATGAATTTGGATTATGGATACAAGGTTATTTTACAAACTCAGCTTATTCCCATAGATCTTTGCTTTGCACATTCACCGGGTCAAGAGCTCTGCCTCCCAATACCCTCTGCTTGACTTGTCCCTTCACCAGCGCCAACAGTAGACAGACCTGAGCGCTTCTATGACAACTACCTGCCTTCTTTGCATGCCCTCCAAAGACCTGGGGCTTCCTTTCATGAAAGAACAAAGAATGCAGCCTGGGGTCATGTGGAATACCACTACACTTGACCATTGGACGTAGGCAGAGGACCACCCCCCAGGCAGCGTAGGCTATTTCAGTGACAAAGGAGGAGCTTGTCAAAGCCATTAGTAGATGCACCATTGAAGGCACAGCACTCAACAATTTACAGTGTACTTTTATGCCATCAACTCTGTTTTATGGGTAAAAATACAGACACATAATGGTAAATGACTTGTCTCAGCTTACCGTGTTTGTAGGTGGGTAGGTCCTGGAGCTGGGACTACATCTTTTACTCGGGGATTCCTTGCGCTGCCTTCTCATCTCAGATTCCCCGGGACCTAATATGGCTCCTGGCACATGCAGACATTTGATAACTATTTGTTGAATTTGTTGAAATTGTTGAATTGCCCTGGGTTTATTTGAATCTCTTTATTACTCACAGTAGCTACAGTTACTGTGCTGTCAACTATTTTACATAAAAAGAAATCTAGGGAGTAGTCAGTTCATCATTGGAAGCTGCCAAATGGGGGTGGCAATAAAAGCTAATTTGGCGTGGACGGCTACAGCTGTAGTTAATTCTTTACTACACTGACCAAGGGGCCAGCATTGGGCTTCCCTTCCTCCTAGAGGTAGAATAAAATTTAAGGAAGGAGTTCTGATATTTTATTGAATTCTACGTGAAATGTTATATATATATATTCTAAGGGCTTCTAATGTAGAATCGTTTTAGAAAATAGTACTTAGGTAATTCATAGGTTAATTGGAACCTTAGTGAGTTGCACCCTGTGCTAAATTCTACTCTAGGGTAAAGTGGTGAAGTATTATAGAAGTTCCAATGTGCTAGAATATTTGAATATATTAAAATTTTTCTACCCTTAGGAGCTTTTGATCTTTTCAACGCATATATGTATATTTTTAGAGAGTGAATTTTCTCATATTAAAAATTAAAGTGATTTAAAAAAAATTTAAGTCTTTAAGTTGGTTTTGATGATTTGGATACTATCGAATCCAGTCTTAGTTTTCCACTCAGTAACTAGAGACAGCCTCCGTGGTGAACTTGGCCTCTGGATCTGTAAGACTCCCTCATCCTGCCTTCAGGCTTTGGTAGAAGTCACCCAAAACAAGCTTTTTGAGGTTGGATCAGGAGAAGAAAAGAAAAACAGAAAAATAGGTCTGTAAATAAGTGAAGACCGAACTCCAGGAAGTAATATGTGCATTCCAAAATTATGCAATATAAATTTAGAAATATGTCACGACTAACCTTCTCTGCACCCAATTTGTCTCTGTCCAGTGGTACCGCTTTTACTGCTGATGTGCCATTGTGGAGAGGGCGCCAAAGGCTTTACCCCCATTCCTGGCACCATAGAGATGCTGCATCCTTGGAATAATGAAGGGGCACCACCTGAAGACAAGGTCAGATAATCAAATATCCATGGAACTTGTCTTCTTTTCTGGTTTAAAGGGGGCTTGGGAAGTGTTTCTAACATTTTACATCGTGAGAGAGCAAAGTGGTCATTACAGATTTCATTCACATGCCTTTATTAAACAAAGGGTTCGAATGACAACATATTTTGTGTTTGTTGTCAGGGCAGAGCTGAGGTGGTTTTGCTCTACTGTGACAGGTCTCGTGTTACAGATAATGTAGGAAAAAGGTCAGGTAGTGACGCAGAGAATGCACAATAGAAGTTAGAGAGAGCAAGAGTGTGTAGGGATTTAGGGTAGGAATTTTGGTCCCAATATTAAATGGGCAGTCTTTCTCAACCAGGTGCTCCTCCATTTCCATTCTCCTTGATACACGGGGTTGGCAGAGGTATGCCCACAACCCCTGTAACAGTTGTAAAATGTTGCAAAATCCCCTCTTACCTACTTAGTAGCCATCACACATTGTCTTTCTATTGCATCTCCCCCCTGGGTCTCTCATGGGCATCTGCAGTGAGCATCATGTCTAATAGGATATGATTCAGCATCAATGTCAGAGAACTGAGAATAACAGTGGCTTAAATATAAACCTGGGCCGACCAGGACCAACGTGAGGATGCCTCCACAACATGGCCCCAGGTTCCTCCCTTCTTGTTACTCCCCCATGGCTCAGTTCCATTCCCATGCTGTCCTCATGGTCCAGACACTAGCTACTATCCCCACCTTCCAGCTGGCAGAGAAGAGAAAAGTAGAGAACTGCTTTTGAAGAACACTTCTCAGAAGTTGCATACACCATTTCTGCTTGAAATTGCATTAACCAGAATTTAGTCAGGTGGCTATACCAGGTAGTAATGGAGGCTTGGAAATATAGTCTTTATTTGGCGCAGCCATGTGTCTAGCTATAAAAACAAAATAAAGATTTTAGAACTGCAGAAGATGCATCGAACTCTAGAGGAAAGTTGAAGCGCCATTGGTGCCAATAGAGCATATGAGCTGAGACCATAGTTAAATAATTTTTGTTTTCTCCTTGTGTTATAATCAGCTAACAAAACAAGAAGGTAGGATGGGGATCTTCAGAATACTCAAATAGAAGTTATTCAACCCAAAATATTTTTCCTAATTTGCCCCTGTGTAAATAGCTTATTCCCTTCATATGCCCACTTAGCTCACATCCTTCTACCAGCCATACTGACCCTCCATCCTTCTGACTCAGTTCTCAACTGCATTTGCTCTCGTAGGTGGTACCCTCGATTGTGACAGCAGATTGCGGAGAGCTTATAGGAGTAGGCAATGGAGTAGGAGGTGTAACAACCAAGGAGGCCACCACCAAAGGAAGTAGCTCTGCTTCCTTTACCAAAGGGCAGCATGAGATGCCTGAGATGGACGGAAGATGGGAAGAATACAGAAGCCTTATTTCTGGTGGGACTACCCAGGTTGTTAACCAGGCTGCAGGGACAACAGGAGCCATCACAGGTGCTCAAACCATAAGGACTGTAGGAGCCACGGGGGCTTCCAGAGACCTGACCGGAGCTCAGGCAACTGCTGTTGCAGTGAGCGATGAATTCTTAAGAAATTATTTCACCGAGGTAAGGATTGATGTTTATGTACAGGAGAAAAGAAGCGGGGCCGGCCCGGTGGCGTCACGGTTAAGTGCGCGCACTCCGCTTTGGCAGCCCAGGGCTGACCTATGCACTGCTCATCAAGCCATGCTGAGGCAGCATCTCATATAAAGTAGAGGAAGGTGGGCATGGATGTTAGCCCAGGGCCAATCTTCCTTGGCAAAAAAGAGGAGAATTGGCAACAGATGTTAGCTCAGGGCTAATCTTCCTCAAAAAAAAAAAAAAAGCATTTATATATGAATGTATTATTAGGGTAATCATTGCCTTGGATCTAAATGGGACTTTGTTATTTTTTTCAAGAGAATGCTTACAGGCAATGAGGAAAGAGAGACATGACCCCCGGAATCAGTCAGTTAGCTTTAATTATGCAGAAATAGCAAATGAGCCCCCCAATCTTACTTCTCGCATCGGCTTATTTCTCACTTCCATTCACGTTTTTGCCAGTTGATGCAGCCTGCTCTGCTCCATGTTGTCTTCATTCCAAGACACATGCTAAGAGAGCACATTGTGCCTGGAAAGCTGCCTCTTTGGGGCACAGGGAACAGAGCGATGCAGAACCAGGCAATGTCTCCCTCGAGTGCCTTTCTGCACTCACATTTCATTGGCCAGGGCGAGTCACATGACTAAGCCGGATGTCAGTGGGTCAGAAAGTGCAATCCCTCTGCAGGAGCAGACTTGATCAGGATGGGCCTGAGGAGGGGAGAGAATATGTGACCTGAAAAACACAGTCTATTAAGTCCATTGAAATTTTCTCTTCTGAATGAGAGTACAGGGCTTCACTATTGAGGTGGTTCACAAAAATTGTGAGGGAGCTTGCAGGAAAGGTGGTCAGATGCCGTCATGAAGTTCTTGCCTGGAATTAGGAATTAGAAGCAGACTGAGTGACTTTCTTGAGAACAAGGCCCCTGTGTCCCGCCTGGGGATGGGCAGAGTCGGAGTGTCGGGCACCTGCAGGACACTGGAGAGGAGTAGGGGGTGGGCTTCCATGGGAGGCCAATTTATTTCTGTCCTCTCTCTTCTAAATGGTTGCAGATAGCTGGAGTGCTCCCCCAGTTTCTGCTCCCAGCAACCCTCCCTTCCTGCATACCATCTCCCGCCCACCCACCCCAGGTATTAGCTTGACAGGAAGGTGGTGAGGTCAGTGTCAAGGAACACCACTTCTCATCTCTTTTCTCTCTCACTGCCAAGCTGCATTCTGGTGCCCTGTTTCTTTTATTTTGAAATATGTTTTCCCTCCAGTCAGTCTTGGTTACATATGTGTGCGTAGTTTAATTTGGAAATCATTTAAAACTTATCGGGAAATTTATAAGAATAATGGAATTTTTAAGCTTATGTATACTCTACCCAGATTACCCAATTATTATTATTATTTTGCCACATTTGCTATTTGCTTTCCCATTCTTTCCCTCATACATGCACACACACACACATTCTCTTGCATTACCACAGTTACAGTGAACAAATTTAGAGATTTAACAATGACACATACATTCCATACTTTTGTTTAGCCAATTATCACAATAATGTCTTTTATAGCCATTGTTTTTCCCGTCCAGGACCCACTTAAGGGTCCTGCTTTCCATTTAGTTGTCTTGGCACTGTAGTCTCCTTTAATCCAAAACAGTCTCCTCTGCCTTTCTTTGTTTTTTATGATATTAATATTTTTTAAGAATACAGGCCAGTTATGTTGTAGGATGGCCTTCAGTTTGTGTTCCTCTGATGTATCCTTGTAATTAGATGCAGGTTATGCATTTTGGGTAGGAATATAGAGTCTTGTTTTTAAGTGAAGTTGTGTCACTAATTACATGTCTGTTTTTATTTCCGTTTTAGAAAGCAGCCTCTTACACTGAGGAAGATGACGTTCACATGGCCAAAGATTGCCTTCTGGTTTATTCTCAGGAGGAAACTGAATCTCTACATGGTTCCATTGGCTGTTGCAGTTTTATTGAAGGAGAGCTGGATGACCGCTTCTTAGATGATTTAGGATTTAAATTCAAGACACTAGCTGAAGTTTGTGTGGGTCGAAAAATAAATATAGATATGGAAATTGAGCAGAAGCAAAAGCCTGTGAGAGAAACAGGTGTGAAGACAGCTTCACATTCACTCTACGAGCAAACTAAGGTTAATTCAGAGAATGCCTACTCCTCTGGTAGTAGCTTTCAAGTTCCAGAACCCTTGCATGAAGCAAATGCAGAGAAAGTAACTCAGGAAATAGTCACTCAGGAAAGGTCTGTATCTTCTCGGCAGGGTCAAAAGGTGGTTACACCGCTTCCTGACCCATTGGTTTCTGGTAATGTTATAGTGACAGAAACTTCCTATGCCACAGGCTCCACCATGCCACCAAGTACTGTGATCCTGGGTCCTAGCCAGCCACAGGGCCTGATTGTGACGGAGCGGGTATATGCACCAGCTTCTACCTTGGTAGATCAGCGTTATGCTAGTGAGGGTAATGTCATGGTTACTGAGAGAGTAATGCAGCAGAACAGGGGAGTCTCTGGTCCTCTGGAAGGCACTCAGCACCTGCCAAATGCACAGTATGTTATGGTGAGCGAAAGAGAGAGCTTCCTTGCCCCCAGCTCGGGTGTGCAGCCCACTCTGACCGTGCCCAGTGTAGCAGTAGGACAGAACGTGGCAGTGACAGAAAGGGTGCTAATGCCTGCTTCCACTCTGCAATCCAGTTACCAAATTCCTGCTGAAACCTCTGTGACGGCCAGAAAGACTGTGGTTTCCAGAGCTGGAGTCCCTGGCCCTCCGCCAAATTCCAGTTTAGAGGAGTCTGGTCGTTCTCATTCTACTGTAACCACCTCTTCCACCAGAGTCTCCCAGCATAGCACTGTCCGGCACTCGCACTCCTAAACAGCAGTCAGCCACAGTCTGACCCAGAGTTTAGCTAGCAGGGACTCATTTCATGTTTTCAATGGACCTGGCTTTTCATGAGCCTGACAGACATAAGAGGCACATACACACTGGGCTTAAAATTTTTCTTAGTCACTTCTACACAAAGGACCTTGCTGTCTCAGCTTCCGGGAGTGTACTTCAGCAATGCTCCAGGATTTACCGAGGGCATAATGATCATGCTGTGCCTTAAGTGCCTTTTAGTGACTAAAGGCCAAACAATATTCACAAAGCAAGTTAAACAGAGAGTAAATCTGGCTTCTAAGAATTTACCAAATTAACACAGAGTATCCAGTTCAGGAGCCATCCAGGAGAGCCCCCCGGGAAATTGAGTGGGCTTCTTTGCCCACCATGTTAACCTTTAACACTGCCGTTCTATACGCCGTGCTTTACTGCACCTAGCAGATTATCAACAACTCGTTTATCCAAAGATAATGTGGACAGTCTGGACGCCCAGTTTGTTTTTTTTCCTTAAGACTAGAGGCATTTGAGTCTGTGTTAGGTTGACTAATTTTGGAACACTGGCATGGTAAGCACACACGTTGTACGTTTCTGTGCATGTAACTGTGTGTGTGTATGTATGTGACTGTGTGTATGTGTGTGTGTGTTGTATGACCTTAAAAATAGCATTATGCCTTCCCTTTGTCTCTCAATAATCATGAAAATATTGAACACCTCAAATTCAGTTGAATAATCCAGGGCAAAATTTATAAATACAAAATCACTTTACTTTTTATAGTGATAATATACTATAAAAATACCCTCAGGATACATTATCTTCTAACTTAGTACAGCTGACTTAACTGCTAGACTATATACATTGTGGTAAGAACCCGGCCTATTTCACTGTTGTATCTCCTCAGGGCCTAACATGGGTGCCAAATCAATATTCGTGGAATTAAACTGAATTTTAGAAGCTACTCTCTTTTATCTATCATTGCAAAAAATATTGAAAGACCCTAGAATTTTTATAATTTTGAGTTTGAAATTATGATTTTATTCTGTGTCTCAAAGTAATTCACTAGCTAGTCATGACTTACTACTGGAGTATTAAATATTATATAATTGACCTGAATTTGTACAACATCCTTGCCCTATTTTGAAAAGTCATTTGGGTATTTTGGCCAAATAAATAGATTGTATTTTTATTGCTCCTTGAAAAAATAGTCCATTTCAAGTTTCAAAGTATATGTGCATATCTGTAAGAGTTTATATAAATATTCTCCACAACAAAATAATTTTCAACAATTTTAAAGACTATGTAATTTTGTGATTTTTCAAGATATTTTGCTAGTGAAATGAATCTTTAAAAATTCATTGTCTACATATTTTTTAAAATGTTGACTTGAATTGTGTGTGCAAAGGATTTATACTTTTTGCTCCTACTAACTCTGTATGGGTAAAAGGCAAATATTTTTAGACACCATAAGTGTGTGGCCGAAATGAAGGTCACTCTTGCGTGGCCTAAACCTTTTACTCTCTACTTAGTAATAGTTGTTGCATTTTTTTTCTTTATAGACTTAGTAGTTATATTTTACCAAGTATGTAACAGGAATATCACTACTGTGTGAAAATGTAAATATGACCTATGTACTCCAAACAAACAAAACTTGGTCTTAAACGTCCTGCTTGTGCAGGCTTGAAAAACCTAGCCTGTCTCTTGTATATCACATTTTCTAAATGGTTTTCTTTGTACTTGAAAGGGTGATTTGTATTAGTTTTTACATTTGTTCCTTGGGAGATTATATTCGTATGTGTATCATCAAAATATTTAAATAAAAAGATGACCTTTAGAGCAACCCTTTGCCCATATCTTTTGATTGCTCCATCATATTTTACAAGGAATTTAGCTGGTTGTTAGAGGAGGAGACAACACCCTGAAGGCAGGTATTTATTGGACTTTGGTATCTTAATTAGAACTGCTTACATCCGGTTCAGCCAGCCTCCTTGGAAGAGCATATTTCCCTTCCCAAGTAGGGTAGAACACAAGAAGGCCCAGTTAAATTTGAGTTTCAGATTAATAATGAGTAGATTTTTAGTGTATGTCCTATAATAGTAAAAAATTATCTGTTATCTGAAGTTCAAATTTAACTGGGCGCTCTATTTCTATTTGTCAAGTCTGGCAACCTTGTTCCTAAGAGACTGACATTTTCTCTCCGCTCAGAAAGTAACATTGGAGGAACCTGTTGGGTTTGGCTAAAGAAGGCTTGCACTTCTGACCCAAAGAGATGAAATCATTCAACCAACATTGAGAGGCTGTTTTAGTTGCTTGTTAGAGTTTACAAGGGAAAAGATCAGAGTTTCTGCCTATACTATAATGGCACATTAATAAATATTTCACAACACTGGCCCATAGAGACATCCCAAAGCATGAAGACTGTGTGATATTTCAGTATGCAGGGCTCCCACCCCAAGTGGCACCTGGGAGCAACTTTTGGTTGATTTCATGAATCTCTACAGACCATATTCCAATCATCACTACCTCAAAATTCATACAATAAGACATTGCTTATCAAGTACCACCTAGAAATGAGGTATTTCAGATAACAACTTTCAGATAATTAAGACTTCTTTAACATAGCAAAATTTCTTGATTTCACTATTTTAGTGAAGTTCAAATCTGCTATATCACTATTGATTTTTTTTTTGTCTACTTTTTCTGTTAATTGCTGAGAGAGATGTTAAAATCCCCAACTGATTGTGACTGCCTATTTCCTTTTTAATTGCTTCTACTTTTGCTTCCTTTATTTTGAAATTTGGTATTCCTGTATTATTAGGTACAAACACATTTAAGATTATTGTGTCTCCCTAAAGAATTGACCCTTTTATCATTATGAGATGTCTCTCTTTATCTCTGGTTATATTCTTTGTCTTGAAATCTGCTTTGCCTAACATTAATATCACCACACCAGCTTTCTTATGCTTGGTGTTTGCATGGGACATATTTTGACCCTTTTACTCTCAATCTGTCTATGCCTTTATAATGTGTTTCTCATAAATATATAGATAGGTCTTGCTTTCTTATCCGTTTTAACAATTTCTGACTTTTAATGGAATGTGTTCGTCTATTTACAGTAATTATTCATACAGATGGCTTTAAACCTACTATCTTGGTATTTGTTTTCAGGTATGGTTGGTTCCATCTGTTCCTTCATTTCTCTGCTCCTTCTTTCCTCGGTGTGTTGCGTTTTCTAGAATTCCACTGTCACTCCTCGACTGACCTTTTAACTATACCTTCATGTGTTTATTTTTTAACCAGTTGCTCTTGTTGCCAAAATCTAATTAAAAACAAAATCTCTTGTCAACCTGGAAAAACTCTCCACAAAGGTAGAAGAGAAAGAAAACAGTTTTATTATCAAATAAGCATTAAGCCAGAATGTGATGTGTGTCACAGGCAACTCTAAAGAAATTGCAAAGACAGAAAGAAATCTCACCTTTTTGTATAGGCAGGCAGATACAACCCATTACATACAGGTGCACAAGATAAACGATAACTCGTCCTGAAGCAAGACTTGCCAGCACCATTTGTCATATACAGCTCATCTTAAATTCACCTGGTAATTGAGGTGGCCATTGTGCTTGCTGATTGCCTTTATCCAAAGAAATAACAGAACTTGTTATATCTCTGTGACAGGTAGCTAGTTGCAATTTGGAGGCAGGCATCCATGGAGAAGGAGAGACAGGTGTGCTATCTTCCTTGATGTTCACATCTCTGATGTTCAAAGAGATGGCTCCCAGGTCCTCAAGAAAGACATTCCTGCTTATAAACCTAGCTAAAGGCTCATTTAGTTTTAAAAAGTTTTATATACCATCTGAAAGGGGCAGAGACAGAATGAACAATTACAAGTTTTCTAAAGTAAAAGCTCTAAGAAAGGGGAGAGAGAAGGAAAAGTCTCTCCCTTTTTGCACCAGGAAAATTTCTATTTTTTATTTTTTAGATTTGCACTTACCCTAATACTCTAGGGCTATACTCTATGTGGCAAGTGCCTACCAACTGGATAGCACAGATATAGAACATCTCTCTCATGGAAAGGTTTTTTGGCAGCATAGCCCTAGAAATTACAGTATACGTCTTTAATTTATCACAGTCTACCTTCAAATGTTCTAATTCACCGACAATGTACACAAATCTTGAGCTTCTGCTTTGTGGATCTTGCTATGTCACTACATCTCTGGCCTTCCTCACACCCGTACTCTAATCAAGAGGCCCTCAAACGTTGCCTCCTGTCCCCCACACCTTCCTTGATACCCCTGCCCCATTGGCTACAGCGCGTTATTGGCATGAATATTCTGAAACCTGTAACAAGTCCATTAGTGAGTGGAAATGAACTCATTGTTCCACAGATTACAGAATCTCCACCAACCCACAAGCCAAGTTGAAGAAAATGAGAGGAGGAATGTGTACTTCTATTAAAAATCCAAATATGCCCTGGGCTGCAGATTTTCCATTTGCCTCTTCATATCCACTCTCTACCCTTTTCACGCTGCTCTAAGACCCAGGAGCTCATCCTTTTTGGATGCTTCAACAGGTATCCTTGCCCTCTGGCTTCTAGCTGACCTTCGTCAGTGGGAGGCATTGACTAGAGATAGGGGAGAAGGAGAGAAATAAGATGATGGCATTTCTTCCCCTGTCTCCCTTTGCCAGGCATCTCTCTATATACAGCCACTCCCTTTCTGAGTTCTAGGGCCCACTCTCTCTCCTTGCGCCTTGAGGCCTGTTTGGTAGTGATTGCCTCTTCCTCAACTGTTGCCAGACTCAGGGTCCTGGAGTGTCCCTTGAGGTTTCCCTCACCTGCCTCACCTTTTGTATATGATCCATTAAACTCTCCTCATTTCTGTCTGCCTCTGCCTGGAACACTCACTGACTCAGGCATTTAGCTGCTAAATGATGACTCATTTTTAGTCATTAAAAAAAACCCTTTTAAAAATCCTGTTGTATCAGTCTGCTCGGGCTGCCATAACAAAGTACCACAGACTGGGGGGCTTACACAACAGACGTTTATTTTCTCACAATTCTAGAGGCTAGAAGTCCAAGATCAAGGTGTCAGCAGGGTTGTTTTCTTCTGAGGCCTCTTTCCTTGGCTTGCAGATGGCCATCTTCTCCCTTTGACTTCACATGGTCTCCCCTCTGTACGTGTCTGTGTCCAAATTTCCTCTTCTTATAAGGACACCGGTCATATTGAATTAGAGCCCATCCAGATGACCTCATTTTAACTTAATTACCTCTATAAAGACCTTATCCCCAAATATAGTCACATTCTGAGGTGCTAGGGGTTAGGACTTCAACATAGGAATGTTGGGGGAGCACAACTCAGCCCATAACCTCCAGTAAACAAACAAACAGACTTAGCTTGAAAAGCTGCACTAGTTCTTCCCATGAAAGTTACAAATTCCTTTATCTAACTCTTTGGTTAATTATTAATACAAATTGCTTGTCACAGTGATAAAATTTAAACCTGAGTTGAAAGCAGCCTGAGTGAAGAGATTGCAGAGTCTCTATTGAGCCTTTAGAGAAACCTCAAAAGTAATCAAAGCAAAAGCAGACCTGGTCGTACAGTCTCTCAGGCTGTGGACCTAAGCATTGTTGACAGCAGCTGACATTCCCGGCTCAGCGGCAACGACCACGTGCTTCACGTTGCTCTTCAGTTTCCTCGGAGGCTTTCACTGCACACGCACCACAAATGACTCCTCAACTAAGCGTGGGGAAGCATAATGAGCCTCTCCTTTAGAACTCATTCTAAAGATTAATTTTTTTTTTCTTACTTGCTTCTGAGGCTCCTATACATAGTACAGTGGCCTTTCCTGGTTTTCTTTTGTTTTCTAAATTTAAGTCAGTACAAATTATTCTTCCTCTGTCTTCCCTTCTAGTTAAAAAAAAGGTTGATACAAAGACCTTAAAATAAAATATATTGATCTGTTTCTTCATTATGACTTCTGTTGTAATGTCTGTGAGGTAATTCATTTCAAAATGACTTCAATATAAGGTGTGTGATAAACATGTGTTCAAGTTAGTTCTAATTTGTTCCCTAGCCCAGGAATGGTTAGTGTTTGAAGAATCTAATCAGTGTCAGAAATTGACACTCCAGGGATGGTTACTTAGCCCTTCAAATGTCATTATCAAAATCCACGTCAGAAGGTTTGCTAATTAGCATAAGGGCTAGAAGTAGTTTTTCCTTGGTGAAATGGTGGTTTTGAGACTGGTGATTGTGTGGGCATTGGGTGCAGCCCCCGCTGCACTACCGTGAATGAGGCCTGAGAATATGGCATGCCTGAGAGTCTAATGGCTCCAGTGAAGCACGTGAGGTCTAGTCTCAAGGCCTGTGTCCTTCCACTTCATGGAGAATCCTGCTACACGCTGGCTCGTCCCCTGTCATTTGGACATGATTCCGTCTATCTCAGAATGGACCTTTCATCAACTGCTAGTCAGAAGGGACTGGGGCAGAGAGCAGAAATGCACTAAGTTACAAAATCAGGTTGTATGACTGTTTTTATGCCTGTCCGCCAATAAATATTTGTACATTTTGTGGAATTGGTTTAATACTTACTTGTTTTGTGATAAACCATTGGTATAGCCCCCTATCTATCTCTACCTAGCAAAAATTATCAATATTAAAAAAATTTCAAAGTTGTCATTTGCTTAATGGTCAAATTGGCTTAGGAAATTTGGCAACAATGTCTATTTAATTATTTCTTTTTCTAGGAAGATGTACAGCCTGGGTTCAACCTTATCATTGTTTCACTCCAATTTCCTCAGTGTTATTTTACCAAAATATTTTCTTTTACTACATGTACTTTGTTGGGAAAAGGCAAAATATAGATTAAAGAAGAAAACGCAAACTATTTTGTATATTTCTCTAATTGCTTCATGTATATTATACTTGTATCGTATCCCCACCCTCACTAAGTATTGAGGTCAGTGGAGGCAGGAATGGGCTTTTTGATCTTTGTCTCCCATGCTTACTCCAGTATCTGTCACAAAGAAGTAAAGCAGTGAGGGGAATGTTGGTTGATCGAATGCATAAATAGCCAGGCATAGGAAAAATGATGACCTGAGGTGGGAGAATTCAGCCTGCACAGGAGGAGAAGGGCTTTTGATACACTCAAACAGGACGATTGTGAATTTTGAAAATCCAACAAGATTTTCAAAGTGTATTTCCTAAACCTGTGTGTAATCGATGATGGGACTGTCTCCCTGTCCATTCTTCATTTAATTTGCAACCTCTAATTTGCTGCATCCCAACACCAAGGTTGTTCACATTGTAGAGCCTGAGTCAATGGACTCTGAGAATGGTTTGAGGGGCTCCGCTACAAAGAGAACTATAGAGGTGTTAGTGAATAACGGGAATATTTGCACCGGCTCAAAGAATCTTCTGTTTATTTCAGAGTTTCTTTCTATATTCCAGCTGCTTGGATTGTTGGAGATTTTACGCACTGTGTTAAAGATTTGTTTTATTATTCTGTCTTCTCACCCAAAGCTATATGACAGGATGGAACCCAGATGCCCCGCTTCCCGTCATCGGCCACTTTCAGCTTCTGCTGGCAGAGAGTTTGGTTTTACAATCCTTTTGAGGTGCATCCTGCTGGAGTAATCTTGAGCTTTGTCATTCCCAACCCCTCCAAGGCCCACTCCTAATGTGGCCCCAGTTTTACATGGGCTCTTTCTCAGAGAAAAGAAACTGGGTTGAGGAGGAAAAAACAGCCCTTGGGGTACCACTAAGGAAAAAGTGGGGAAAGGCACAAAATACAAACATTGTAAATGCTTCTAAGTATACTCCTGCTAGATGAAGCTCAAGCTGAGCTGGACGTTCACCTGGTAATAATTCACATGTTTCTCCACTTGGAGAGCCTCTGGGCCGCAGAAATAGACGGAATAACAGAAGCACAATTATCTAAGCCATTGTCTCCGTAGCATTGGAGTAAATGTGTTATATGCCTATTGGCCACTAGATGGCACTATGCATGCAGCAAAAGAGGCAAAGAACATCAGTATCAAAGCTAGGAGGAAAAAAATTAAGCAATTTAACTTCATAAGCAATGCAAACTCACAAAGGCCAATACCTGCCTTTGCTATCTGTGCTCCTCTCGATAAAGTGTGATATGCTTCAGGGTTGCCTGGGAAACGAGGCTCAGATTATGGAAGTTTATTAAAACCTGTACCACTCCTTTGGTGATGAAATACCAAATGTCTTTCTGAAGATCAGTCATGAGCCTTTGGATCTATTAAACATGCTGCACTTTGGAGGAAATGATGCTGGACAATGGATTTACAAATAACACTCTCAGCCTGGTGTGGGTTAGTTTTAAGAATAGATGTTGAGATTCAATGAAACAAACATTTGCTGAGTTCTCACTATGCACAGAGCACTGTTCAGTGGCTTTGAGTTTATTCAAAGATGACTGAGACCCAGCCCTTGCCCTCCAGGAGCCCACGCTGTAGTGGAGGTGGTAGTTACAAACACCTCATTCTGAAAACCAAGACAGCCTGTAATCAACAAGTCGCCAAAGACAGAAAGAAAATGCCAAGGCTGCTTGGAGAGTAATTCCTCTGTGAGGCTGGGGATGGGAATACCTAAGAAGCCTTCTTAGAAAGGTGAGATTTTCATGAAAAGCGAAGATTAAGTAAACAGGGATCAGCTTGATCAGAGGCTCACTCACACAGGTGAGGTTGGCTAGTATTTGGGAAATGACACGCAGTGGACGCAGCAGAAGGGGTGGGTGAAGAGGTAGGTACAGACCACAGGCTAAGGCCACTTAGCATAAGACTATGCAATAGAGAGCCACAGAACATTTCTGAGCCTACAATCTTGTGATCAGGTCTTAGAAAGAGCCCTCAGGCTGTAGTCGGGAGTGGGCTGCAAGGGGCATACAGGAGGAAGAGAGCAGGGGAAAGTTGAAAATAACTCTAACCCATGTGAGTGTTAAATATTAACCTCTTTTTTTTCACTTTCATTGATTTTTTCCATGTGTTCTCAGTGCCTTTTTCCTTGCTGTAAAGTAAGTTTTAGATGTTATGTCAACAAGGTCACAGAACCAACAGAGAGGCAAGATATAATTATAGCAAAAATGTTTCCCTAAACATTGGAATACAGCAATTGACAGAAGATTTTTTTCCCTGACTTGTGAATTTACTTATAAAAAAAGTCTCACAAAGTTAAGCAATCAAAATAACATTGGTCATTTACTTAATGAGTTCCTTCCATTTAAAAATAATAAAAGTACTTGAAATTAGACTATTCCAGAAAACTGTTGACATATGTTTGTTTCCATGACAGTTTGGTTACGTTTTGTTCTCCCTTACAAAATTATAAGCTTTCCGAGCCAAGAACTTTCTTTATTTGTTCTTGTATCCTCAGTACATAACACAGTGCTTTGTATATGGCCAGTGTTCAGGCAATTTTTGTTGTTGTTGAATTGCCCTTAAATTAAACAGTACTATTAAAATTGGTTGAATGGCATACCTTGTGTCAATAAACATTTTCTCCAACATTCTATTGGGAAACTTCATACGCACAGCAAATCTGAAAGAATTTCAGTGAACACGGTATTCCCACTGCCTAGATTCCACCATGAATATTCTACTATTCTTGCTTTATCACATACTATCTACCCACCCGTTTCTTTCTTTCTTTCTTTTTTTTTTTGTGAGGAGATTAGCCCTGTGCTAACATCTGCCAATCCTCCTCTTTTTTTACTGAGGAAGACTGGCCCTGGGCTAACATCCGTGCCCATCTTCCTCTACTTTATATGGGACGCCATCACAGCGTGGCCTGCCAGGCAGTGCGTTTGTGCGCACTCGAGATCCAAACCACAAACCCCGGGCCGCCGCAGGGGAGTGTGTGCACTTAACCACTTGCACCACCGGGCCAGCCCCCCCACCCATTTCTTTATCCATTCATCGATCCATGTTATTTTTTTATGAATTTAAGATTAAATTACAGCCATAAGTACTTCCCCCTAAATATGTCAGTGGGCATATCTTTAACTAGAGTTCAAGATTTGTTTACATTTTTTTCCGAGATAAAATTACATACAATGAAATGCACCAATTTTAAGTGTACATTTGCCAAGATTTGACAAATGCATACACCTCTGTAACTCAGACCCCTTTCAAATGTAGAAATTACTATCACACTGGAAAATATTAATGCCTCTTCCTGCTCAGGCCCCACCCCCACCCCCCAGAGGCAACACTCTTATTTATTTATTTTTTGTTTTGCCTCTTTTAGAACTTCATATAAATGGAATCATGCAATGGGTGCTCTTTGGAATAAGGCTTCTTTCACTCAGCATAATGTTTTTGAGATTCGCCTATGTTGTATGTTTCAGTAATACGTTTCTTTTTCTTGGCAATAGTATTCTATTGTATCATTATGTCAAAGTTGCTCATCCATTCTCATTTTTTTTTTCTTTTTGTGAGGAAGATTAGTCCTGAGCTAACATCTGTTGCCAATCCTTCTCTTTTTTCTGAGGAAGATTGGCGCTGGGCTAACGTCCATGCCCATCTTCCTCTACTTTATATGTAGGATGCCTGCCACAGCATGGTTTGATGTGTAGGTACGTAGGTCCGCACCCGGGATCCGAACCTGCAAACCCCAGGCCACCAAAGCAGAGCATGCGAACTTAACCACTACGCCACAGGGCCGGCCCCATTATCCATTCTCATTTCGATGGACACATGGGCTGTTTTTCAGTTTTGTGTTATCAAGAATAAAGCTACTGTCAACATTCCTGTTCAAGTCTTTGTGGCCATATGTTTTCATTTCTCTCAGGACATAACTAGGATTGAAAATGCTGGGTCACGGGGTAGATATATGTTGAGACATTTTCAAGAGCTCCTTTTTACAAAATGCTGGGCAATTCGTGCCATGCGTTATCTCCTCAGTTTGATTATCTAAGAGCAATCCCTGAGTAAGAGCACCCACAGGGGTCCATTGAATGCTGTACACCTCACTCAAAATTCCAGAGCACCAGAGGGGTCTGTCAGTTCCATATGATACTCACCTACTGTAGACTGAATGTTTGTGTCCCCATATTCTTATGTTCTATGTTGAAAACTAACCCCCAATGTGATGATATTTGGAGGTGGGGCCTTTGGGAGGTGATTAGGTCATGAGGGTGAAACCCTCATGAATGGGATTAGCAACCTTTAAAAGAGACTCCAAAGAGCTCCCTTGCCCCTTCCACCACTTGAGGACAGTGAGAAGACAACTGTCTATGAACCAGGAAGCGTGCTGCCACCAGACACCAAATCTGCAGGTGCCTTGATCTTGGACTTCCCAGCCTCCAGAACCATGAGGAATAAATTTTGTTGTGTATAAGCCACCCAGTCTATGATATTCTGTTACAGCAGCCAAACAGACTAAGACAACACCCACCCGTGGCCCAACTGATGGCTGATTAGATGAGAGAGAGATGCTTAACCCAAGAGTAGCCATCTATAGGCTGTCCAGAAGCCCAAGAGATAGACTGGGTCCAAAATCTGCCTACTAAGCCATGATGGTGAATAACTAGTCCAGTTAATTCCTTCTCTGAGAATTTGGAATGGATACACTGGAAAGAGGCATTCAGTTAGAAGAGAACACAAAAGGAAAAAGACATACAAACAAAGCATTTTTCTGATTTCTTTGAGAGCAGCTAAATCTGTGGTTAAGAGAGAGATGGGAATTCACACTTTTCTAGGAGATGAGCTTTTTCATTCAGGAGTTTCCTTGCAAATTCCCACATAATCTGGAGCACTGTCAGAAAGGGTAGTCTAATCCACTCTGTTGTTGCTAGTGCAGGATTTAAAGTTTTTAAAAATTAGAACAATTGGTTTAGGGATCCAGCTACCCAATCCACACCCAAAAGCTGGGCTGAAATAGAAATCAAGACAGTAATTGAAAGGAATTTTCTCTCTCTCTTTCTTGCTCCCTCTCACACACATGTGTCAGTAATATTTGGCCATAAGTACAAATCAGCAGGTTAGAAAAAGAAGCATGGTAAACCAAGAAAAACTATAAAAGAAGTAGAAGAAACACAGAAGGAAACAAATTCTCCAGGTCCTTTCCCCCCAACTCTGACTCAGCCCTGCTAACGGGGGATGAAGAACAGCTGCTACCAGATGCATCCTATCATCATCCTAATGACTCATCAAGTGATAATCAGACTCTGCAGCTCAGCTTCTAAGGTTTTACCTTGGGAGATAATCTTACAATTATGACAAGATGTATGTCTAAGGATGTTCATCACAGTGCTGTTTATCGTGTAAAAATTGTGAACAGGTTACTGGTGGAGTTCATTAAGAATCAGCTCTGCGCAGAGCTACATCTGGCTTAATGAGGTGATTTAAAGTTACAGGACAGTGATAACTTTTAGTAATTGCAAGGATACAAGGGAACATGGACTAGATCTTTCCACCACTCCATCTGACCTTTCTACCCATGTGTGTCAGCTACAGCAGGCTTATTGACCCACTTTTCAGATGAGCAAACCAAGGATGGAGCTCTTGGGTGTGTGTGGCACACGTGCACACACTGCTGGGTAAAGCTCTCAGATCCAGCGGTTCTTACTCTGGTCAAAAATTGTTGCAACCGCAGTCAGTCTTTAAGAGAGGAAAATAAATATGCATTTCGCTGTGGAATAATAATACTCTAAAGCCATCAAGAGACACTGACATATGATAATGGTGGTGATAATAATAATAAGAGTATGCAATATTGACTGGTACTTTCTATGGGCAAGCACCATGCTAACTAGGCATTTCTTGTACTATTATCTGATTTTGTCTTCACAACAATCCTAGAGATACATCCAATTATTTCCTCCCATTTTGTGGATGAGTAAGCTGAGGGTTAGAGCAGTTATGCGATATGTAAAGCTGGGTGATCTGTCTCGTGACTTCTACACCATCAGACATCTAGCCCTGGCTAAAGTCTTGATGACAAGAAGAAGAAAAAGCCAACAGTTGAGGGTACTTGAGGACGGCAGAAAACCATTTATTGCCTCTTCCAACCTCTGGGTTTGTTGGGACAGAGACGGGCTCTTTAAAAACAATTCAAGAACCAGACATAGAAGAGAAGTTTTTTTCCTCAAATACCCTAAACTATTTTTCATCACTACAAACAAAAGCACAAGGCAGAAATTTCCATTCACCTGTGATCTATGATGGCTAATCATCTTTAGCTATCACTTAGCAACCGGATAACAAATGGAGGTTGGCAAAGCTGGGCTGATTAGCATTCTTTTTTAGTCAAAAGATCAGAGTTTTTACAAGGTCCAGCCAACAGCCCTGAGGCTTACAGGGGTTTTAAAGGTCAGGCAAAGATGCTGTTAGTTTGGTTTTTTCCTTTAGTGCAAAACAAGTTTTCTTTGTTTGGTTTGGTTTATAAAACTCACATGGTCTTTGAAAGGGACCAGATTCTGGACTGTGGGGAGAAGGGTCCCTGGCTCGCTTAGTCTCTGAACCCCTGGGAGACCCTGAGCCCATCACCAGGCCTCTGCCGCTTCTCAGCTTTCTACATATACAGAAATCCACACCAGCCTAGGATAATGAAGGTCAGCTGTGAAATGCTTTGACGTCTACAAAAAAATTGTCAAGGCTAACTCCTCTCACCAGTGGAGAAAACAGCAGTGATTTGCAACAAGTGAGGAAAACACATCCACAGTTTCAAAGAGAGCTGAAACCAGCCTGGTAGCTCAGCTAGACATATCCTCCCATTCAAGCCACCTCCTGACCAATGAACGTAGGGAAAGAGGACACTATGGTCCTTTGTTATACACACCCATTCACAGCTTCTGTGTCAGGAAGTTCTTCCTTAAATCTCACTGGAATCCGTCATACTACTGTTTCAAGCTCATCTCTTCTGTACTCTTCATTATGGAGGCATCTGTCTTTCTTAAGATTTTTTTAGTCTTTTATTTACTTGACGTGTGTCATGAACTCACATGGACCTTTCTCTTCTCCAGTTTCAATTTTTAAATCACTCATTAGAAAGATATTTACTGAGCCAGCTCTGGGATAGGTCCTGGACATAGAAAGATCACTACGACATGGTCTTTGCCTGCAAGGAGCTTACGGTCTCAAGGGATGAAACAGATATTCAAAGAAATAATGGCGGCAGAGTGTGTTATGTGAAGTTCAGGAGTTCTCTGATTTTGAAATTTTGCATTTTGATGATCATTCAAAACTGTCTGAATTTTTCCATTTCACTGTTTCAGCTATATTTTTATTACTAAAATTCAATTCTTTCTTAATTTCTACTGCTGGAGGGGAAGGAGCCAGGTGAGGGGGGACAGCAATAACAGAATGGGCATGCCATCTGGTATGCACCCAGTACCTGTTGTGTGCTATTTCACAATGGTCCTACAGAAGGGACGTCATTGTCCCCATTTAGCACCTGGGGAAAGCGAGGCTCAAAGAGCGGATCTACCTTCAACCTTAGCCCCAGGATTTGAACACGGGAGGTTGACTCACAAAGTTCTCAATTGTTCCACTCTCCTAAGCTTTCTCCTGTGCTTCCCCCAAACCCAAGGGCTTCCCAGCTGCTCTCCTTGAACTGACTCCCAAGCGCCCTCGACAAGGGAAGATCCCTCTGGTTATTAAACTTTCCCCTATACTCCATTTCCACTCCCCACTCCCAAGCACATCCTTGAGCCTGTAGGCTCCTGGAATTGCTCCACCTCAGAAACCTCTACTGTATCTCATGTCCCGGCTTTCCCAGGGCACCATTCCCACTACATCAACTCTTCAACCTTCCGGAGACTTCTAGAAACCTTTTCCTCCCTGCTTGTGGACTCCCCCCTACACGTGTAGAGCCCCCAAAATGGTTATGAGATTGTGCCCTGATTCCCCCACAGCCTTGGCGTGGAATTCAGGAAACCAGGAGTGCCCTGCTTGGGGGACGTGGAGATGCTGAGATGACAGGTGGGCCAGAGGAGATCTGGGGTGAGAAGATGAGACCAGAGAAGGTGGCCGTCTCATCAGTGGAGGCGAATGTCAGGGGCCTTGGAATTCAGCAGCAGGTTCCAGCACATTGGCCCAAAGCACACGTGGAATTAGCCATATCTCAAGGGAGAGCAGCGCAGGGCATCCAGGGATAGCCTGGCCACACCACGGCAGAGATGAACATGCCGGGAGAGGGCTGTCCACCAGGAATATGGGTACATTTCCCCGTGCACCCAAGCACATTGCACCCAGAAAAAAAGAGAGAGGGATGCAAAACAGTTTAAGTAAACTCAGAAACGACTGCTATACACTATAAGAGAGAGAATTTCCTTTCTTTGGCAAGTCTAAGTGGCATCCCACCCCCCTCTTGTCATTGGTAGAAATAGGGGTTTCTAGCATGGGTTATAGAAAATAAATGAAGACCAACTTTCTGTACATTTGAGTAGCAGTGTGGCTCAGTCAGGTTGTGTTTAGGAAAGTAAAGCTGCCGAGAGTATTATGGATTAAGATTTGGTACAGGAATTAGACCTGACACAATTGTGGGAGGAGCTCGGAAAGCAAAATCTGGGAGAGAAGTGAGAGAATCAGAGAAAACTCACGGTCCAGGCCTCCTGAAGCACTGGCCGTGTGGACTGGTCAGAGCTGGCCAGGAAATAGGAAAGCCAAAAGCTGCTTGGTCACTGAAGTAGAAGGCAAGAGGGTTGCTTCTGGAGGGCGGCGGGGGGGAGGGCAGGTGGCAGGAGGTAGTGGGTGTTGGCCACTGCAGATCCGCGGCGACATGGCTGTGGAGGACTGTCAGTGAGCCGGGCCGACAATCAGAAAGGAGAGCCAGACACTGGAGGAGTGCAGCAAGGACAGGCTGGAACCCTCTGGGCACCGCCCATCCAGCTACCTCCATATTAGCCTGCAAAATGCTTCAGAGAAAAATGGCCACTCCCTCCCTTCTGCTTCTCAAATCTCATGCTAGTGTCTCTTTTGGCCAACTCTAACTCGGAACCATAGAGAGATGGGGATTCTGGAACACATAATTCCTCACGTAATAAAGCTGGCTGTAGACAATCCGGCACACTGTATGTAAATTTCGACCTTGCTACAGAATAGCTTTAAAGTTATGAACACACGCACACATAGCAGTGGCAAACAAAGTTGGTGGAATTCAGAGAAAGCTATGGGAAAAGTTGACTCTGAAAGTGGACCTGATATTAAAATTCATTTTATAGACTATTCGTCACGTGGAGCGAGAGTTCTCGACCAGGTCCCGCCATCTCCAACTACTTCACAAAGCGCAGCAGGATATGGGAAACAGCAGGTTAGCAAATACCAGCTTCCTGTTTGTCTTGCACTTAGGTTTTCAAGCAAGTTCTGGTGCGTCAATAGCTGTTCTTTCGACCAGGAGAGAGAGCAATGGAAAAGGCCTGCTGAGACGTGAACTATATTTTCTGAACAAGACCTTGAGGACCGCAGGGCGTTAAACGCCGTGGCTGGCATTGTCACCCGCCCTCACATTTGCCATTGCCTTGGACCTTTCTTTTTTTCAGGCTGAAAAGCCAAAAATGCCAGACGTCAGCTTTCCTACCCTGGGCTTGTGGCCCAATCCTGGCTACTAGGCTCAGAGGGAAAGCTGTGCGAAGGCTTTTCTCCCTGATAAACATAAGTGCCCTTCTTCTTCTCAGGCTGCTGCTGTGAGAAGACACAATGAGGACAGCTGAGCTGGCTGCCTTGAGAGCCTGTGGGGAAAGCCAAGAGAATCGCAGAGGAGCTGAACCCAGAGCTGTGACCCCGTGAGGGACGGAGGCAACCTGCAACCACCTACGTCTTGACCCCTCTTAGGTGAGCTGAGAAGCACCTATTGTTAAAGCCACTCTTGCTCGGATGGTCCATGACGTGCAGGCTTACACCTGAGCTTGATACCATTTTCACATTCCCAATTTTGCAAAGAATTCACTGCCCCCTCACAGCCCTTTTTAACTTAATTGAGTAGGATATCTGAGCAAGTCTACCCAGGCCTACCAATGCCCAGAGAAGGAACAATATCAAATTCATTGGAGTCCTAGATATTCTTCTGTATCAACTCTAGGCGTGTATTTGTTTGTGTGGAGGTCTTCTGCAGTGATTAATGCAGCAGTGCTGATAGCTGTCAGTGGATAGTGCATTCAACAAAGAATTTTTTTCCTACTACTTGCTAGAGGCTGTCATTATCAATATAGAGAATGTAATTGAATTTCCACTATAGGCACAGGTGAGAATTTCACTGCCACCGACTTCAAGCTAAACCCTAATCTCAGTCTTATTTATAAGTGATAATTAAGGCATCCAATTGTCCTTGAGTTTGTAAATAAATATACCTCACAAAACGTAAGCAGGATCTTGGTGCATGAATTTTATTAACCGCCTTTCTTGGTTGAGAACCTCACTGTTGGCTTCAGCTCTGGCATTAAATACACTTGGACACAGATTATTCTGACAGCCTTATCTAGGCAGAGAAGGACAGAGCCTGGCCATCAGGCATTTCTCCATCATCTGCACCGCACCTGAAACTGCTATAGAGCAGCAGCCTCGGCAGTAGGTCTGCCAAAGTCGACAGTTCCACGTCTCTGCCCCAGGAATTGATATCAAGGGGCTTTGAGTGCTGCCCCTTCACCTGGGCCCACCCCCTGCCCACCACAACCCCGGGACCTGCCTACTACCCTATCTCTGATTGGGCCCTTTTATGTAGTTGTTTCCAAGTGTTAAACCGTACCTGGACGCCCAGGCTTATAAATGTAGACAGGTATATGAGTGCATTTTCACACATGGCATGTTAGAATACGTGTGTCACCAGTGCTCTTTCATCCATAACACTAGGAAAAAAGTGTCTGCATCATTTTGTTTTTGCTTTCTCTCACCTCAATTCCTTTCCTTATTTCCAATATTAGCAACTAAAGAAAGGGGTATTTTGTTTCAATCACCCGAGAAAATGATTCCCAAATGGCCACAGGGGTATTTTTTTATTTTCATTTAAAGTTGACTAAGATTATCAAAAATAATGGAAAGTAGTAATAAAATGAAAAGCCTAATGCCTGAAGCAAAATGTATTGCCATCACTAATATGGTTGTCCAGGGAAGTTCTTTCTAGCAGGGTGCTTTTTTTATGGAGGCAAATAAAAGCTAAATCTTAGGCGAGAGGAGAAGGAATGGCTGTGTGAAAATAGGTGCAAGTAGAACGTGAGAATCTTGCAATTCTTGGCCCTCAAGTGAAAGAGAAAGAACTGCATCAGCAGGGTGATAGTGACAGGACAACATTAAAATTCGGGTATTTCCCACTTGATCTACATGTGGAATGTGTCCTCTGTGCCTCCCTACCACTAACCCCACCTCCCCACCACATGCGCGTGTGCGCATGTGCACACACACACACACACACACATACAGTCTTTCCTACCAGTTCTCACATTTGCTCTCCTAGACTTGAATTGTGCTCTGCAGAGCATTAGCTATTGAGAAATTGTTCTTTCCTGAGCCAACTTTAGCAGAAGGAACAGTGGGATTGAAAGTCACTAAGAATCTTGCCTATGCCCTAAGCGCCATGAATGGCCTGCAATGTTCCGGAATCCTCCATGTGAGACCTTTCTTTGGGTTAAGGTTCCAAGGCTGCTGATTGTTTCTGAGAGTGATGTGTTCCCCTAAGTCTAATCAAGTCTGAGGGTCCAGTGGGACATTGTGTGAACTTCGGCCCTGAGAGGTTCCCAAGCCCCAGAATTCTGCCAGTTAAATGATATGGATTGTGCCTCTTTAAATAAGGGAGTGTGTGCTTGGAGAACTGAGGGGTCCCTGTGTGTGGTAGGTGAAGCACACCAGACTAAAATAAATAAGTGTAATTGGAGAAGTTAAAATTATTCTTAAAGCTGGGCCAATTTTTCTAGTTGCCAATCAAAAACCATTTCTTTTTTATAATTTTATTTATTTATTTATTTTCCCCCCCAAAGCCCCAGTAGATAGTTGTATGTCATAGCTGCACATCTTTCTAGTTGCTGTATGTGGGACGCGGCCTCAGCATGGCCAGAGAAGCGGTGCGTCAGTGCCCACCTGGGATCCGAACCCGGGCCGCCAGCAGCGGAGCGTGCGCACTTAACCGCTAAGCCACAAGGCCGGCCCTCAAAAACCATTTCTACCACACAAAAACTTACACACAAATGTTTATAACAGTTTAATTCATAACTGCCAAAACTTGAAGATGTCCTTCAGTAAGTGAATGGATAAATAAACTGTGATACATCCAGACAATGGAATATCATTTGGCCATAAAGAGAAATGAGCTGTCAAGCCACGAAAAGACGTGGAGGAACTTTAAATACGTATTGCTAAGTGACAGAAGCCAATCTGAAAAGGCTGTATACTGTATGATTCTGACTCTATGACATTCTGGAAAAGGCAAAACTATGGAGACAATAAAAGAATCAATGTTTTCCAGAGGTTATGTGGGCAGCAAGGATGAATAGGCAGAGCACAGAGGATTTTTAGGGCAGCAAATCTCCCCTGTGATATAGTGGATACATGTCATTACACATTTGTCAAAACCATAGAATGTACAAGGCAAAGAGTGAACCCTAATGTAAACTGTGGACTTTAGTTAATAATAATGTATCAATGGTGGCTCATCAGTTGTAACAAATGTACCATACTAATGCAAGATGTTAATAATAGGGGAAATTGTGGGGTGGTAAGTTTGAGGGGGTGTATGGGAATTCGCTGTACTTTCCACTCATTTTTCTATAAACCTAAAACTGCTCTACAAAATAGTCTATTGATTTTTTAAAAAACATTTTGAAAAACATTCCTAGATGTTTCTCTGTAAATGATGCTTTCGTGGATTTAGTTAAGAACCATTCTTGATCTCAAGGAATGCATAATAACCTTGAAGTAGACTGTCCATTCAGAGTGTTCGAGAGACATCCTTGAACGAAAAAAAAGGTCAAACTTGGAGAGTCTATTCTAGTCACAGCTCTAGTTTCCTCACCGAAGATTTGTGCAGCCTTGAGTGGTATAGTGTAGCTTAATGGACCAAATCTTCCTCCACTTCTCATCTATAAAAGGTCCATAAATAGAGTAACTGTCTCACAAGGCTGTTGTTAGCATTCAGTGTGCAATGCCTAGCACACAGCAAGCCCTCAATAGATGCCTGCTGGATATTCCTCCATGCAAGCTGCTGCACCACTCTGAACTTCAGTTTTTTAATCTGTAAAGTGGGAAAGTTGTACTTGGGGACTGCCTAGGGGCCCTCCAGACCAGGCATTCTAGGTCTCTATAATTCTGCAGCTGGAGAACAAGGCCTGGCTGAAAAAAAGGCAACATGTTTATTTATTTTATTTATTTTTTCCCCCCCAAAGCCCCAGTAGATAGTTGTATGTCATAGCTGCACATCCTTCTAGTTGCTGCATGTGGGACGTGGCCTCAGCATGGCCGGAGAAGCAGTGCGTCGGTGCACGCCCGGGATCCGAACCCGGGCTGCCAGTAGCGGAGCGGGCACACTTAACCGCTAAGCCACGGGGCCGGCCCCAAGGCAACATGTTTAAACTAGGTGTTATGAGAAGCCATTCAAGGGGAAAAAAGGAAAGGTTAGACACTTACTGAGAACTGGTTCTTGATCAAGCCAGTGCTTTCCATACCTTGTTTCCTCCAATCCTCACCAGTCTCCGCAATGCAGACACTATCATCTCCTTTCACCCCAGAGGAACTAGAAACTCCACCACTCACCAGGAGGGCCATAAAGGCAGGATTTGAACGCAGGTCTGTCTGACCCACAGCCCATGTTCTTTCCTCTACTCCATGCCACCCTTATCCACTTCCAGAAGACCACATCTTGTCTTCCACTTGGGACTAGGGAGGTGTCAAATACTGGGAACTACTTAACAATATGATGTGACTGCCTAAGGAGATTTTCTCCACAAGAACAGAGCATAATGAATCCTGCTAATGAATGAGAGAAATCCCAGAGGTAAACACAGATACAAACATCCAAAAAGGTTCCCAGCCACAATGACTCCCCAGCAGGACAGCATGAATGAGACTCTGTTCTTTCTGTCTTCTCTGAGAAGAGGAGTGTTTTCTAAGAGCCTCTCACCCCCGATTCCCTGCTGATCAAGCAGCCCCAGCCCTAGAGCTAAGAGGAGCCATGATGAGAAGACCAATTTTCCTGAGCTCTATGGCGAGACCCGTCTCCTTTTGTGTATACATCACTTTCCTTGTATTCACTGGCTTTCACTCTCCCAGTTTGGCCCCCTGCAGCCTGTGTAAGACTTGCAATTGCAACCCTTATACATTCAAGTCCAGATTATCCTTCTTAAAGGGAATCAACCACTGTTGAAATCCCCAGATAATCCCCCAACCTCATTTGCACCATTTTTTTTTCACTGCTTTCCCAGAAAGTCCAAGCTCTACATTGAAAGAACAAGCAAAGTAAAGTTGATGGCTTCGAATGCCAAATCTCAGCCTAGAATCCAATCAAACACGGTACCAGGGCCCCAAGGATGCCCCTGTTCCCCAGTAGCTCCCAACTCCCAAACCCATTCCTCTTCAGACAGTCACGGGCTTGTGCGTACAGCAACAGAGGAAGCAAGGAGGCCACTTCCTGACTGGAGGAAGTCTGGGCAAGTGCAGTAGGCACAGTGCAGCCCCTTCCCATGAGCCCAGGCCAGAGCACAGGCTGGCTGCCTCAGAGGTTTGGATCTTAATCTCAGATTTCCCTCTAAAAGCTGCTCAGATAAAAGCATCCAGTGCAATAACTGCAGGGCAAAACCAGGAAGAAACTAGCAGGAAAGAGCTAGAGGGGGTTTCCAGAGCAATTGTTCTGAGGGTCCTAAACACTGAGCAGTGAGCCTGGGGACTTTAGTCCCTAGATGGTCCCCAGGGCCCCTCTTCCCAGCATCCCACCTTAATCTGGTCTCCCAGCTAAGGCTGAAGCACATTGTGTCTGACTCAACATACCCTTTTATGGAAGAGTTCCCTGCTCTCTGCTTCTCCTCATTCTCTGCTAGAGATACTAGCAAGCTGCGAAACAGAGACCCCAAGCTAGCGGGGTGGACAAGAGGGGAGTGTGAGAGAGGAGGGGAGGGGGGGAGGGGAAAGTTGAGAAAGTGAAGATGGGGTCTAGATAGGCAAAGATTCATGGAAATTGCAGGATTCAACACCCATCTTACTTCTCTCTCCTCCTTCTTTTCTGGATCTTCAAATCTCATATTTTACTCTAGCCTCTACTCAAAAACTCTCCTCCACAGTCTTCTTCATTGCCACCACCCAACACTGGCACCTCTCCTTTTCCCAAGCATGTTGGGCAATTTCAGTCTGAACTACCAGCCAAGCTCCATATTATACGTCTCTGGTTTCAAGTGTATAAACTTGGTTCTTAACACTCTCCCAGCAAGAGTTTTAGTTGCTTGAGGACAGGGATATGCTTGAAGCTTCCCTTGCAGCTAAGACCTAGTACTGCACTTCACTGAAAGATATGCATTGACCCACGGACTGAACTCCTTTCTGCCAGTGTGCTGTCATAGATGTAGCCGTTGGCAGAAGAACCCTCAAGAGCTCCCCCTTCAGGACCACCATCTCTGGGCCTCAGGAGCCTCGTAGATATGGCAAAGAGCCTGCCAATCCTCGGCCACACCATTGAGGGTGATCGAAGTTGATATTTCATCCAGAAACAAGTTACCATTTTTCCAACATGCACACACACATTTAATTTATAAAATACAATGTCATTTCAAGGCACTTCTGACTTTTTATTAACTTTTTGTCATAGACATTTTTTTCTAAATAGGTAAATATTAGAAGTTCAGGTCCAAGATATTTTTTTACATTACAAAAAGAATTTCTACGTCATATTAGAAAAGGTTGGAACCACTGAGCGATACAACAAATGCTGAAGTCTCCCTGCATTTGGTCAGGCAACATGCTGCTAACTGGAACCCAGAGTCCAGATTTCCCATTGTGAACTCAACCTGTTGAATGGGTATTGTTTGAGCCTGCAAAGACAAGCCTCTGAATTCACAGAAACTCAAAGCCCAGGGCAAAGTTTAAATGCTGCTGATGCAGCTGTCACCCTTGACCTATTTGTTGGGAGCTGCAATCATATACAACAATCATATAAACATTTCTATTTTAGCTTACAATAAACAAGGCCCAGTTCCTATCCTTTCCCCTCCTCAAAGCAGATTCAGAATCCCATCCTTGCATGGCTAAGAGGAGAAGACCACCAAGCTTCATCATATTTCCCAGCATTAATAAAAACAATAGGACTCCTCTCCCTCCTTGACCTAACTCACTACCTTTATTTCCACAAACTATCTAGTGTGATAGCCATTCGGCATAGTGAGTCTCACTGAAATAAACGGACATCACTGGAATGCCCTGATAATTACTCACATTTCTACATGCTTCATAATCCAAGAGGAAACTACCAAGTTAACTAATAGACACCCAAATTCTGACAGGACTTCCATATTTTATGATGACAATGTTTACATTCAGGGTAAAAATGGGGTCTTAAATTGAGTTATGATATAATGATTGCTATCCAAAAGCTGAGACCTGGAAACAGAGAGTCATGGACTTGCAACTTTCTCTGTAGGGTATCTACAACAAATAGAGCCAAAGATTAAATTGCTTAAGCAGAAATTAAGGCGGGCCTGCCAACCTCCCCATCCCCCTCTACTGACTAGACCAACATTTATGAATTACTATGTGCCAGTAACTGTGCTGTGCTTCTTATCCATATTGAAGTCAATCCTCCCTAACAGATAGATGCTATTCTTATTGCTATTTAGTAGATAAGGTCATTAAGCTTCATAAATTGTGTGAGAAAACCCACGTAAAACAGCTAGTACGTGGCAAAGTTGGACTGAGATTTTCTGACTCCAAACTCCATGCGTTTTTCACTACGCTATGTTGCCTCTCAAGAGAGATATTATTTCTTTGCCCAGCAGTGCTCACAGCCAGGTAATGTGTGCACAGATTTCGGTATGGCCCTAGAATAAGAGAGTGCTTGGAAGGCTTAAAAAAGTGGTGGCACCAAAAATGCAATCTGCCTCCTTTGCACAAGAGCCCTGGCCAAGTTTTCAATCAATATTCCCTCAACTGGCTCTGCTAACAAAGAGATTTCAAAAACCAAATGTGAGCAGACATGTTCCACTTATTCATATTTGTAAACTTCTTAAAAAAATGGGCAGTGAGTCACCAATATGGAGCTCCAAGTACAGATGGTGCGTTGATAGCCCTTGAGGTCTCTGGATGGAGGCTAAGTCTGTGAAGAACTCTTCAGGATGGGCATGATGGAAGAGGGAGCAGCTCACCTGTTTCAGGAGCTGGCTTCAGCCCCACAGCACCCACAAGAATTGGGATGAGAGATTGTAAATACTGTGGGCTGACTGCAAATATGCTGTTAGGAAAACTGCTCATTGAAATCCGACAGCAGCAGCACTTATCTTCACGATGACTTTGGAGCAGTTCTCAGAACTAAGCAGTGGGGAGAAGGCGAAGGGTTATACATGACTCAAATAAAGCTATGGATAAATTTATTTTGTTTTTTATGCAAACATTTGTCCCAACTAAAGTATTACAGTGTTGGCGTGAATATGCATTGAAAGAATAGAAGCTGAGTTGTGTTCCAAGGGAATTGTATTGACTATACAGACAGCTAATGACATGGTTTACTTTGCTCAAAGAATCAGCACTCATTTTCAGAGTGACCTTGCTGTTTAAACTCTTTAAATTGAGAACACAATGAACAAACTCCTCCGCTGAATTCATAAGTAACTAAAACACAGCAGCACTAAGCCATTATCTGGGTAATTCTTTTGCCTGTTGAAATCTGGGTTGATCATTATTCATGCATAAATCTTCCTAAGCTACTAATATCGGCAAATAGTTCTTTCTATACTTGTTAAAGAGACCCTGATTCAATAATACCCACATGTCATAGATTATTTCCTTTGCTTCTCTTAACACAGAACTTTGGCAAGGAGTCAAAGAGGTTCTTATTTGCCTCATAGACACATGGCCAAATGGATTTGTTTCTGAGCAAGGCTGGAGGAAACTAAAGTAGCCATGCACCTGGTCACCAGTCAGCCTAGCCCTTTTAACGTGCCTAGCCATCCCTGAAGCTCTGCCCTGTTAACCAACACCATGAGAATTTGTATTGTTGTCTTTGCGGGTGTTCACAGAGCCATAGAATACTATGACTCTAATTTGTGATCAACTGACACAAAATTTTTATCTTAGAGGGGAAAAAACTAAGATCCAGAGAGGTTAAGTAACTCGGCCACGATTACCCAGTTAGGAGGTAGCATAGCTGTTAAAGAAACCAGACTCTGGAACCCATGGCCCAACCTCACTGCTGAGCATGAGTTCCGTCTAAGACAATGGTTTTCAAACTTTAGAGCACATCAGAATCACCTGGAGAGCTTGTTAAAATGCAGATTGTTGGGCCCCACCCCCTGAGTTTGAAATTCAGTATGTCTGAGGTAGAACTCTAGAATTCTCATTTCTTTTTTTTTCCACAATCAATAATATTTTAATGCAATATTGTTTTAAAAACCAAAACTGATGCACAAACCTATGATGAACAAAATATAAAAACTTTCAATACAGACAGGACCCGAGTCACTGATTTTTTCCCAGACGCCAACACAGCAATGGAGGCAAGCCCCTGTCCCCCTCCCAGTTCACAAGGGCCCATTCCCACGTCACCATGAGGCCACAGCCTCCCCACTGTGCCTGCTCATCCTTAGCCAGGTCAGGGAGGAATGGGAGAAGCACTTCAAGTGCTGAAGTAGCTCCCTGCCCACCGATTCCGGGACAGAGTGACATCACAGGGGAGTAAGGGGCAGCCCTGGTCAGCCTGGGATGGCTTCAGAATGCCCGCATTCCAATCCCTGCTCCACCCTTCCTAGCTCAGTTACCTTGCACCGGTTTATACCTAAACTCTTGAAGCTTGATATTCTCATCTGTAAAATTGGGATGATAAGGGTGTTTGCCTCCCAGGCTTAAACGATGCCGTGAGCACTCAGCAGAGCTCCTGGAACCATTATGACTGTGGACGGGCCCAGGAGCCCGTCGCGTCTTCCTCCCCTTTGGAGCACAGGCTGTTGGAGCAACAGTGCCTCTGTCAGAGGGAACAATCCCATTCCATTCAGCTGCGCGGAAACCAGCCTGGCCCCTCCTAAGGAATGCGGGATGGAGGCCTACATGTGCCTGGAGTTGTGTGTCTTTAAGTAACCTCTACAAATAGAAATGATAATAGTAAGAGTAGTAACCATAGTGGTCAGCTCTGTTACTGAGCATTTTATCAGGAATGTTATTTAGTGCCAGGCCTGTGCTAAGGGCCTGGGGTTGATGAAAGAGTGCAGAGGAGGGAATCCAGCCCGACAAGAGGGAGGGCCAGTCATGGGGCTGGAGTGGGCTGTGCCCTGTGGTCGGCCCTGCTGAGCAGAAATTCCAGCGTCAGTGTCTAAAGCCCTGAGGGACGAAGGGACTCCCTCTGCCAGGCCCAGGTCTTCTTCTTCTTTTTTTTTTTTTGATATTACATTTCATCTTTATTTAACAGCTTGGAGTGATATTTTGGGGCCTGTCATTATTCTCTTTTATTGTTTTATTGTTTTTTTTTTAATTTTTTGTTTATTGCAGTAACATTGGTTTATAACATTGTATAAATTTCAGGTGTACATCATTGTACTTCTATTTCTGCATAGATTACATCATGTTCACCACCCAAATACTAATTACAACCCATCACCACACACATGTGCCGAATTATCCCTTTCACCCTCCTCCCTCCCCCCTTCCCCTCTGGTGACCACCAATCCAATCTCTGTCCCTATGTGTTTGTTTATTGTTGTTATCATCTACTACTTAATGAAGGAAATCATACGGTATTTGACCTCCCTCTGACTTATTTCACTTTGCATGATACCCTCAATGTCCATCCATGTTGTCACAAATGGCTGGATTTCATCGTTTCTTATGGCTGAGTAGTATTCCATTGTGTATATATACCACATCTTCTTTATCCATTTGTCCCATGATGGGCACTTAGGCTGCTTCCAAGTCTTGGCTATTGTGAATAACGCTGCAATGAACACAGGGGTGCATGTACCTTTACAAATTGGTGTTTTCAAGTTCTTTGGATAAATACCCAGCAGTGGAATAGCTGGATCATATGGTAGTTCTATCCTTGATTTTTTGAGGAATCTCCATACTGTTTTCCATAGTGGCTGCACCAGTTTGCACTCCCACCAGCAGTGTATGAGAGTTCCCTTCTCTCCACATCCTCTCCAACACATGTTGTTTCCTGTCTTGTTAATTATAGCCCTTCTGACGGGCGTGAGGTGATATCTCATTGTAGTTTTGGTTTGCATTTCCCTGATAGTTAATGATTTTGAACATCTTTTCATGTGTCTGTTGGCCATCTGTATATCTTCTTTGGAGAAATGTCTGTTCAGGTCTTTTGCCCATTTTTTTAATTGGGTTGTTAGTTTTTTTGTTGTTGAGATGCATGAGTTCTTTATATATTTTGGAGATTAAGCCCTTATCCAGATGTATGGTTTGCAAATATCTTCTCCCAATTGTTAGGTTGTCTTTTCGTTTTGTTGATGTTTTCCTTTGTTGTGCAGAAGATTTTTAGTTTGATGTAGTCCCATTTGTTTATTTTTTCTATTGTTTCTCTTGCCCGGTCAGACATGGTGCTTGAAAATATGTTGCTAAGACCGATGTCGAAGATCGTGCTGCCTATGTTTTCTTCTAGAAGTTTCATAGCTTCAGGTCTTACATTCAAGTCTTTAATCCATTTGGAGTTAATTTTTGTGTATGGTGTAAGGTAAGGGTCTACTTTCATTTTTTTGCATGTGGCTATCCAGTTTTCCCAACACCGTTTGTTGAAGAGACTTCCTTTTCTCCATTGTATGTTCTTGGCTCCTTTGTCAAAGATTAGCTGTCCATAGATGTGTGGGTTTATTTCTGGGCTTTCGATTCTATTCCATTGATCTGTGTGTCTGTTTTTGTGCCAGTACCATGCTGTTTTGGTTACTATAGCTTTGTAGTATATTTTGAAATCAGGAAGTGTGATACCTCCAGCTTTGTTCTTTTTACTCAGGATTCCTTTACCTATTCTGGGTCTTTTGTTGTTCCATATAAATTTTAGAATTCTTTGTTCTATTTCTGTGAAAAATGTTGTTGCAACTTTGATAGAGATTGCACTGAATCTACAGATGGCTTTAGGAAGTATGGGCATCTTAACTATGTTAATTCTTCCAATCCAAGAGCACGGAATGTCTTTCCACTTCTTTGTGTCGTCTTCAATTTCTTTCAGCAATGTTTTATAGTTTTCCGTGTACAGCTCTTTCACCTCTTTGGTTAAGTTTATTCCTAGGTATTTTATTCTTTTTGTTGCAACTGTAAATGGGATTGTATTCTTAATTTCTCTTTCTGCTACTTCGTTGTTAGTGTATAGAAATGCAACTGATTAACGTATGTTGATTTTGGATCCTGCAACTTTACCGTATTCATTTATTACTTCTAAAGGTTTTCTGGTGGATTCTTTAGGGTTTTCTATATATAAAATCACGTCATCTGCAAATAGTGACAGTTTCACTTCTTCCTTTCCAATTTGGATCCCTTTTATTTCTTTCTCTTGCCTGATTGCTCTGGCTAGGACTTCCAGTACTATGTTAAATAGGAGTGGTGACAGTGGGCATCCTTGTCTGGTTCCTGTTCTTAGAGGTATAGCTTTCAGCTTTTCACCATTGAGAATGATATTAGCTGTGGGTTTGTCATATATGGTCTTTATTATGTTGAGGTACTTTTCTTCTAAACCCATTTTATTCAAAGTTTTTATCATAAATGGATGCTGTATCTTGTCAAATGCTTTCTCTGCATCTATTGAGATGATCATGTGATTTTTATTCTTCATTTTATTAATGTGGTGTATCACGTTGATTGATTTGCAAATGTTAAACCATCCCTGCATACCGGGAATAAATCCCACTTGATCATGGTGTATAATCTTTTTAACGTATTGTTGTATGCGATTTGCTAGTATTTTGTTGAGGATTTTTGCATCGATGTTCATCAGTGATATTGGCCTGTAATTTTCTTTTTTTTGTGTTGTCCTTGTCTGGTTTTGGTATCAGGGTAATGTCGGCTTTGTAGAATGCGTTAGGGAGCTTCCCCCTCTCCTCAATTTTTTGGAAGAGTTTGAGAAGAATAGGTATTAAGTCTTCTTTGAACGTTTGGTAGAATTCACCAGGGAAGCCATCTGGTCCTGGACTTTTATTTTTGGGGAGGTTTTTCATTACTGTTTCGACCTCCTTACTGGTGATTGGTCTATTCAAATTCTCTACTTCTTCTTGATCCAGTTTTGGAAGGTTGTATGATTCTAAGAATTTATCCATTTCTTCCAGATTGTCGAATTGGTTGGCATAAAGCTTTTCATAGTATTCTCTTATAATCTTTTGTATTTCTGAAGTGTCTGTTGTAATTTATCCTCTTTCATTTCTGATTTTACTTAATTGTGCCTTCTCTCTTCTTTTCTTGGTGAGTCTAGCTAAAGGTTTGTCAATTTTGTTTAACTTTTCAAAGAACCAGCTCTTGGTTTTATTAATTTTTTCTATTTTTTTTTTTTTTGGTCTCTATTTCATTTATTTCTGCTCTGATTTTTATTATTTGTTGTCTACTGATTTTGGGCTTGGTTTGTTCTTCTTTTTCCAGTTCCTTTAGGTGCATTGTTAGATTGTTTATTTGAGATTTTTCTTGTTTGTTGAGATAGGCCTGTATCGCTATAAACTTCCCTCTTAGAACCGCTTTTGCTGTATCTCATAAATTCTGGTATGTCATATTTGCATTTTCATTTGTCTCCAGGTATTTTTTGATTTCTTCTTTGATTTCTTCGTTGACCCAGTCGTTGTTCCGTAACATTTTGTTTAATCTCCACGTATTTGTGGCTTTTCTGATTTTCTTCCTATAGTTGATTTCTAGTTTCATACTGTTGTGGTCAGAAAAGATGCTTGGTATTATTTCAATCTTCTTAAATTTATGTAGACTTGTTTTGTGGCCTAATATGTAATCAATCCTGGAGAATATTCCATGTGCATTTGAAAAGAACGTGTATTCTTTGGTTTTTGGATGGAATGCGCCTTATATATCTACTAGGTCCATCTGTTCTAGTGTGTCATTTAAGGCCAATGTTTCCTTATTGATCTTCTGTTTGGATGATCTATCCGTTGGTGTAAGTGGAGTGTTAAAGTCCCCTACTATTATTGTGTTACTGTCTATTTCTGTTTTTATATCTGTTAACAATTGCTTTATATATTTAGGTGCACCTACATTGGGTGCGTAGATATTTACAAGTGTTATATCCTCTTGTTGGATTGTTCCCTTGATCATTATGTAATGCCCTTCTTTGTCTCTTTTTACAGTTTTGTTTTAAAGTCTATTTTGTCTGATATGAGTACTGCTACCCCAGCTTTCTTTTCATTGTCATTTGCATGGAGTATCTTTTTCCATCCCTTCACTTTCAGTTTGTGAGTGTCTTTAGGGCTGAAGTGTGTCTCTTGTATGCAGCATATATATGGGTCTTGTTTTTTTATCCAATCAGCCACCGTATGCCTTTTAATTGGAGCATTTAGTCCATTGACATTTAAAGTAGCTATTGATAAGTATGGACTTACTGCCATTTTTTAACTTTTTTTTTTCTCAGTGTTTTAGTAGTCCTTCTCTGTTCCTTTCTCCTTCTATACAGAATTGATGGTCTCTTTAGTTTGACCTCTGTCTGAAAGCTCTACTCTTTAACTCCCCTCATCCCTCCTTTTATGTTTTTGATATCATATCTAACCTCTTTTTTGTGCATTTGTATCCATTACCCTCTTATCATGGAAATAGATAATTTTTCCTATTTGTGGTCTTCTCTTTTCCCCTTAAATCAGTCCCTTTAACATTTCTTGTAGCACTGGTTTCTTGGTGACAAACTCCTTTAATTTTTGCTTGTCTGGGAAATTTTTGATCTCTCCTTCCATTTTGAATGATAACCTTGCAGGGTAGAGTATTCTTGGCTGTAAGTTTTTTCCTTTTAGCACTTTAAATATATCATGCCATTCTCTTCTAGCCTGTAAGGTTTCTGCTGAGAAGTCAGCTGATAGCCTTATGGGGTTTCCTTTGTATGTAACTTGACTTTCTTTTGCAGCTTTTAGGATTCTCTCTTTATCTTTAATTCTGGACATTTTGATTATGATGTGTCTTGGTGTGGGCCTCTTTGCGTTTATCTTGTTTGGGGCTCTCTGTGATTCCTTACTTGGATGTCTGTTTCCTCCCTTAGGTTAGGGAAGTTTTCATCTATTATTTCTTGAAATAGATTCTCTGCCCCTTTGTCTCGCTCTTCTCCTTCCGGGACACCTATAACACGGATGTTAGTGCACTTGATGTTGTCCCAGAGGTCCCTTAGACTGTCCTCACTCTTTTTAATTCTTTTCTCTTTTACCTGTTCGGCTTGGGTAATTTCTTCTAGTCTTTCATCCAGCTCACAGATCCGTTCTTCTGTATCCTCTACTCTGCTTTTGAGTCCCTCTAGTGAATTTTTCATTTCCAGTATTGTATTCATCATTTCTGATTGGTTCTTTTTTATATCTTCCATTTCTTTGTTGACATTCTCACTGAGTTCATCTATTCTTCTCCCCAGATCAGTGAGCATCCTTAACACTCTTAGTTTGAACTCTCTGTCGGGTAGGTTGCTCATTTCTGTTTCACTTAGTTCCTTCTCTGGGGTTTTGTCTTGTTCCCTTACTTGGAATGTATTCCTTTGCCTCCTCATTTTGCCTCTTTCCCTGTGCTTGTGTCTGTGTATTAGGTAGGTCAGCTACATCTCCTGCCCTTGGATAGGTGACCTTATGTAAGCAATGGCTTAGGAGGCCTGCAGTGTGCTTCCCTCAGTTCTCAATGTTCCAGGGGTGACCCCTATGTGGGCTACGTGTGTCCTTCTGTTGTGGCCTGTTTGCTGTCCCTGTAGGTGCCCAGGGAGGCCGAGTTATGCTCCTGGCCAGCTGTTGTAATGCTCAGCTGCTTGTAATTGTTGTGGGCCCTTCAGTCACTTTATCTGGTGTTGGGATCCCCAGCACAGTTGGCTGCAAGTTCTAATACCACATTTGTGTTTCAGTATTTCTTTTAAGTGAGTAGGCCCCCAGTGTGACAGGTTATTAGGCTCAGGGCCTAAGCCTCCAGCCTTTAGGTCTCTTGTCAGCTCTCTGAGGATTGCAGCTGGGTGGGGCTGGCCTCAGGCACAGGAGCACCCAATTGTTTCAGGCTTTGGAAGGTGGGGCAAACCCCCATGTGGGTCTTTGAGAAGCACAAGTCTTCTGCATCTGACAAGCCCTGCCGCCCACAGGTCCACACACACAGTCAACACAGTCCTGTCCCGTGTGCGCGCCCCAACCTCCCGAAGCAGACCCAGTCTCTCCACGGCGGGACCCCCACACACTCCACCACCGCTCCACACTCTCCACCCGCTCCTTGTGCACACCCTGCCCCACTGAAGTCAGCTCTGTTGCCAGGCTGCAGAGAATCCAGTCACCAATCTATGCAGGCCCACAAGTTGCCTGAGGGCTTGTTGTTGGGTGGGGCCAGTCTCTAGGGTGGGCTGCCTGCCCTGGCTGAGCTGGATTAAATCGGTGCTCTAGTGGGTGGGGCAGACCCTGGGCTAGCAGGCCTCAGGGAGATCTCCAATGGCGTCTGGGTCAGCACACCCACACCAGGCCACAATAATGGCTGCCACCAACGTCCCAGTCCCTGGAGAGGTCTCACCTCTCACCGAGATGCACTCAGGGCCTATCAGGTGTGTCTCTTTTCACCAAAGCAGCGTGCACCTTTCTTTCTGCTGATTTTAGGTTGCTTTCTGAAACTGGTGAGTTTGTGCGTGGGCCCTTTAAGAGTCTGTTTTAATTTCTTTGTGAACAAGCTTTTCTGGGGGTACTCCCCAGTGTTTTAGTAGCAGGCAAAGTCAGATATTATGCCACTCTTCTCGATTGTGTTGGGTCCACAAAATGCCCACAGCGGGCGCGCTCCCAGCTCACGGCCCCACGTCTCCAGGGAGGCTGCGGACCTGTGGGCTGCTCCCGGCGGCCGTCAAGTTGGCGGCTTGTGAAGGCGGCGTTTTTCCTCTCCAGAAGGGAGTTTCTGCCTCTTCCACCTCAGTTAGGATTGTCCGTTGTTGCAGGAGTTCCTCTTATCCAGTTTTCAGTTCTGTCTCAGGGTAATTTTTCCACGAGTAGTGGTAAATTGGCTGTGTCTGCGGGAGGAGGTGAGTTCAGAGTCTGCCTACGCCGCCATCTTGACTTCCTCTCCTAGAATTCACATTTCTAACAAGTTCCCAGGGAACCCTGATACTCTTGGTCTGTGGACAATTCTTTGAGAACCAACGATCTCTGGTGTGTAGTGAGGAAGAAGAAGTTACTCCTCAGACTGCAAAGATACAAAAGACCCATTTAAAAATTCAGAATAAATCAGTTTGTTCCAGTTTCCAAATTTTTTCTGGGCAAAGTAAGTTAGGTGACACTGTCTTCTAGAATGAGCATTTTGGAGGCAATTAAATGTCAGGGGAAAGGCTTCTGCCCATCCTGCTGAACCATAGTAAAGAAGTTTTGGATTTGAGTCTGGAACCAAAGATGAAGAAATGAATCCTCAGGCAAATACAGAAGCCGGGTAGAGGCCCATGGAAAGTAACCTGAGTGAAGATGGAAGGTGAGGGCAGGTGAGTAGGCAGAAAAACAAGGGTACTGGTCAGGAGAAGAAATAAGGAGCACTGGAGCTCAGACTCAATCTGGCTCGGTCTGACACATGCAACCAAGAACATAAGAAAATGGCAGTTAGATTGTTGAGCTGCCATCGGAAATGCCAAAAGTTGGGTGTAGAGGGCAGCGCAAATGTTGGTTCACCAAGAGAGAAAGCGAAACTTAGACGCAACTGGAGGTGACTCTTCATTCATTTATTGAAACATTCAGCAAGCACTTATTGGGCATTTCCTGTGTGCCAGGCCCTGCACTAGGGACTGAGGATACAAAAAGTAAGAAGGCATTGCCTCAGCTCTCAAGACACCAATGCTCCAGGAAAGAGAAATTGTGAATACAAACAACTCTGATGAATGCATAAATGTTAAGAGAGGTACACAGCACTTCACCAGAAAGAGGTAACTTCTGCCTAGGAAAAACCTGCCTCAGTTTCAGGCTTCTCTTGCATTTATCACCAACTAAATGTTAGTTTACCCCAGAGTTCTAGCCTCGGACTTCTTATTGTTAATATCTGTTGGTGACCTCCAAATACTGGAATCCAACCTGCATGCTCATGACCCTGAATCTCCATCTCCAACTCGATTTCTCCCAAGCTGCATCTCCCAGGCTAGCATTTCCAACTGCCATCTGGACATGGATGCCTGGATATTAAACCCTCAACCTCAACATATCCGAAACTAAATTCATATTTTTTGCATATTTCTAACTGTATAAGTGAATGATTTTATCATCTAATCAGCCTCCCAATCTAAAATACTCGAGTCCTCCTTGGCTTTTCCCTCTCACTCAATTCCTATTCCTAATGTAACCAGAATCTCTTAATTCTATCTCCTTAACTATCTCTCATCTGGCATTTTCTCTTGTGACCACTGCCTTCATCATCATCTCCCTGGGTTACTGAAACCTCCTCTCTGAAACCTCTACCTCAAGTCTCACTCCTCCATAGGGGGTTGTCTTTCACACCCTAAAAAGCCTCTGGAAATCTTTGCTTGCTCCTTCAGGCAGTTAGAGGGAGAATGGATGAGGAGGGGTAAGGGCATAGGGGTAGCATGTCACAGGATCTGTCCAACGTGATTGAAAGACCATAGCAATAAATGAAGATGGAGTAGAACCAAGTCTCGGCCATCTCTGAATGTCAGGCAAAGGACATTCGACTTTGTTTGGCTGGGCATGGCCAGTGAGAGAAAGCTTTTGAAGAGAGATGTGATGTAATCAAAGGTATGCATTAAGAAGATTAATTTGGCAGTAGCTTATAGAAAACATTATATGGAAAATAGATTAGCAGTAAGGAAACCAGCTGGGACATAATTGCAAAGGTTATATGATTAGCAATGAAAGTTTGATATCAGTTGGCAGCTATGGAAACAAAGTAAGAAACGGGGAATATTTTGGAAATAGAATTGATATTACTTTTATAAGTCTGGTACTAAAGAGGGGGAGAATTCAAGCATAACTCCTGAGGTTCTTACACTGACCAACCAGGAGAAAAATGATGCCAACTGGGGAAAGAATGATGGGGTAAGAGGAGAAGGTTTGAGGTAATGGGGAAATGCAGAGTTCAGATTTAGGCACATTGAGCACAAGGCACTATTGGGATGCCAAGAGAGTCAGGAGATTAGGGGGCAAGTCAGGCCAGAAAGAACAGAGATGGATTTCTCAACACAGGGGTGATAGAGCAGCTGTGGGAGGAAATGACCAGATGGAAGACTGCCAGAATACTTCTGGATTTGATGATGATAAGAATACCAGTATCCTTGGAGTAAAAAAAAACGTCCTGTAAGAGGGAAGTGGCAAGGAAACTAGACTGTCATCACTACCATGAGTGATGAGAAAGAAGTGGCAAGGTTGGCTACCCTTTAGCAGTGATAGAAACGAGAGTGGTGGAATCGTTGTCAAAGGATTGGAGGGAGGTGCCACCTTGGGTGACAGGAATTAATTTTCAGGCATAAAGGAAGGAAAAAGGTGGAGAGAAAATGGGTAAAAGTACAATAAAGAGTAGAGAATGGATAATCTTAGAAGAAGACAAATAAATTAAGATCAAGGTCAAAGTAGGAACATTAGTCCAGAAAGATGAAAAATAGGAGAGTAACCCAGAAGAAATAATGAACTTTCTTCTACATGGGGGAATGAAAGCAGAAGGAGGGTTAAAGAACAGTTCACAAAAGAAATGAAGGTTAAATATCTAATCCAAGTCTTTAAGAATAAGTAGAAAATAAAACAAGGAATCAATAAGGTATGGACACGGAAATAAGGATAATCAAGCTGTGATGAGGGTTATACAACAATTAAATGAATGTTTTGAGGGCACGATCAAGATAACTTTATCCTTTTCCCCTCAGCAAGCTTAGCACATTGCTACCTTGCACAGGTGCTCTCCAATCAGATGGTGGGGGGACACCCAGGATGGGAAAATGGCAGAAGATTAAGGATCTAGGGCATCTAGGGTACCTGGTGAGAGAAACACTGAAACCACTGACCCCGGGACACAGGCTGGGAGGGAAGTCATGTGAATCCTGAATAGGAGTGATGAGGACTCCAGGGTCTCTTCTTGGTCAGATGAGGGAACTGGTACCACTGAAGAAAGCTCAAGAGAAGTGCAGTTATGGGAAAAAACCAGGTTTCAGTTAAGATGAAGAAGTAGAGAGAGCTCTTGGGGCACCGGTTAAGGATCAAGGGGAATCTGGCCACGATCAGATTGAAGTCTTCCGGGACTCAGGGGAAGGAATGGGCAGAGGAGTGATCTAAGCGGTAGGGAGCACAAGTGAACAGAAAGGCTAGAAAGTGAGAGAAGAGGGAGGAGTTTGCATCTGTGGGGATAAAGGAGAGCAAGCTGACTTGCAGGTAACCACTTTTGTTCACGTAGTTGGTCTCAGGGTCCTGTCAACTGGAAAAATCCATCATCCTTCTCCATCTCTAAGTGATGAAGCCAACCAACCTAAGAATTTCCCCATTGTTACAGTCTCATGGTCCACTCGTCCAGGACGGCCTCTTCCAGGACACTAAGGACTTTCTTTTAGGAAAATGTGATTGCTGCAGGGACATCTGACTAGGGTTAAACTTGTATTGTCTGCTCGGCCTCTGCCTTTATTCAAACACTGCCCTTTCCATAAATGAGATCTTCAGTTTACTCAGCTGTTATTTTGATTCATTGCCTTACGTCTTTCTGTCAGAAAGACCCTCTCTAATCTTCTTTGGTTCTAAACTGGAGAATCATTTTGACCCATCCATCTTCCTCAACACCCTGTCCCTCCAGCATCCTCCTGCTTAACACTGTCTGTTGAATCCATCCCTTTCTTCTAAACCAGCGACACCGTACAGGCCCAATTACTACTGTTGACATAGTAGGAAAGGCTTTTGCTGAGGTCAGTGCCTCCAGGTGGAGCCCACATGGCCCTTTCCCTAGCGGGTGTTACCTGGTGAAGTTGCCTATTCATGTGGGTCAACCAATGTCCAAAGTCAACTGTGGAGGCTCAGAACCACTGTTTCATCTGAAATCTCAGAGATGGACTCTCTCTAACCAAGCTCACAAACACTAAAGTGTAAATAAAGAATTTCAGTGTAGTAAAGAAATCCAGCAGTCACACAGGTCAGAATGACTAATATGTTCTCTATCTTCATAGGAAGGCTTTTTCTCTCTTTGCAGCACTCTTTCATACTCCAGAGAAATTCCTGCCCGTAAGACTATAAATCTTCAATCCAAACAGCCAACACTACAACTTCTTTGTTATTTTCTTCCACTGTTAACCAACCTCAGAGGTGACTGCCATTTTCTTTCTTTATGTATGCTCATCAATTCCTTTAGATTCAGTCAAGCCATGATGGCCTAGGGTCCATTTTCTTTCTTTGCCGGGTTCTTAACCACATTGTGCATAAAATTAAATTCAGAGCATTACAAAGGAAACCAATGACATTGAAATGGCACTAATAAAATATTTTTCAAATCATAGTATGTTTGCATCTTTATTAATTACAAAATCTAGCATCAGGCCTAATAACTACCATAATTTCAATGTAGTGATGAGCATAAAGGATAATTAAAAATGTATCCATCAACTAAATGTATGTGAAAATATCTGTGATTTCTACTGGTGACAAAGTCAGAGCTACTGATAATAATTACTCTGGTTTGCTGTCCACATTCAGAATTTAAGGAAATGCTGAATTTCAGTCAGAGATTTGTATAAACAGGTAATTTTTTTCCATCCAATATCACAGGTTTCCTGAATTTTACCCACAGACACCAACAGTTTGTGGACCCCGGGTTAAGAACCCCTACTAACTTGGCATAGTTCCGCTTTTTTCCATTACATGCTGATTTTATATCTGCTGCTATTACGTGTTTCTCACATCACAATTTCTAAGTTCTTGGGCAACTCATTCCAGTCCATATTTACTACCTACTGTTATCAGATATGTTCTCCATCTTTTCAAGAACACTGTTTCTTAGATTAAAAAGTATGAGATAATTACCAAAAAACTGAAAACAACTGAAGTATCCACCAAGTGCAGAATGGGTAAACAAATTGTGGTATATCCATTCAAAAGAATACTACTCATAAATTAGAAAGGAAAAATTAATGAAACATGCAACAACATGGATGAATACGAAAAGAATTATATTAACTGAAAGAAACCAGAATCAAAAGGCTACATACTATGTGATTCCATTTATATGAAATAATGAAACAGGCAAAACTATAGGGACAGAAAACAGATCAGTGGTTGCCAGGGGCTGGGGTGAGGGGAAGAAATTCCCTACAAAAGAGTGTGAGGGAACTTTCCGGATGGAAATATTCTAACTCTTGATTCAGATGGTAGTTACACAACTGCATATTTTTGTCAAAATTCATATAATGTACACTTACAAAAGGAGAATTTTTCAGCCTGTAAATTATAGTGCAATATATCCTTTAAACTATGAGAAAATATATGTGGACCTTCACATAATAGAAATTGTACTTTCAATATCCATTCATGGAGAAATACATGTGTGCATATGGACTCAAGGATCTACAATAACTCCAGAAAAACAGAGGTGCAGGTAACTTTAACCCACAGGCTGGAACCTAGTGACCAGACAACTACATCATTAGCTTCCTAAGTGGTCTCTCAGCCTGCAGATTTTCCTCCTCCAGCCTATATCTCTCTCCTGGCTCGATCTTCCTAGTTTTCGTCCTGACACTCTATCACTCAGAACTCTCAACAATCCCCTTATATAGACTTGTTAGTGGAAGGGACTTTGAAGGTCATGAATTCCCATCTCCAACCCACTGCAGAGTCTCCTCCCCAATACTCCTGACCGAACCAATGGCCAGTGAGCTTTCATACAGACACTCTAGGGGCAATGGGCTCGCCCTGGTACTCTTCACTTCTGCACCTTTGCTCACTCTGGATTCCACATTGCCCTGTCCCAACAGCTCAATGCTCAGGGCAGCTCCCTTATCCTTCACTGAAGAGGCTCCAAGAGCCCAGTAAATTCAACATTAGCAACAACAAATATCATAACCAGACACTTTTAACTAGGCCTCAGTGTGATATGGCTGAAATTCCCAATCCATGTGTAACAAATGGGATATATAGGATATATAGTGATGGCCCCCTCTGTCCTTAGAGTTGCCAAATGGGGCTGATTTCCCGGGCTCATCACCTCCAAAAGGAGCAGCCTCTTCCATTTACTCCAAGTGCTGTTATATATCTCATGGTTGTTATGTGTGTGGAAAATTTGGGGAATCACGGTATCCAGAACTCTCTAGAGTCTAGACTCTACCAGACTTCAGGCTCTAGAATTCATCCTACCCCTCCTAACCTGCTTGCTCTGTTGTTTCCATTACCATCCCATTGCCTCATGTCCGGTCTTAACCACTCTTACTGGCCCTTTAAAACTCTTGCTTCTGTAAGATGCTTGTTTCCTAATCCTGGATTTTAGATTTTCCTCTGTTCCATGTAGCACAGTATGCATGCCACTAACTTCTCCTTCCACTCCATCCAATTGAGGCTCTCAAATGTTTCCCCACTGGTATAAGAAAAAACCCCCTCACACTGTTTCTTTTCTCCTATCTAGATTATATTTATCTTTGGTGATCAAGCTTAAATCTCAACTCTGTACAGAAGATTTCCATGAGCCCAAAAGTAACTTCCTCCTTCTTTGAACTATTATCTACCTTATCAACGGTTTCCCATTGAATGGGAAAATGTATTTTCTTACTAATTAAATTATAAGACACTTTAATGCATATGCTTCTTGATCTCGTCCATGGTGGTAGGATACATTGGTTCATATTCAGAAGATACTCAGTAGTTGCTTGTTTTTTATTCAGTTGATAAACTTAAAATATCCCTATATTATTCATATTTCCAAGGTTAAAGATGTATAGAAGTGGCCAAAATATGGATCCTGAATTATGAATCCTGAATGATGGTTCTAAGCTGATTAGGGACATAGGAGTATAGAGATAAATCAAATCCTCTTTAATTCTAGCTGGTACTATTGAACCAAACTCCAGTGCAGTCTCTGGTAAACTGAGCTAAGCTGTTAAGTAATCACAAGGATGTGTTTGGAGAGGAAAGTAGTCTGTTCCACACTACCTTTCCATTAGGCCATACCCTGGTTCCTACTTATCCTTCGCAGGGCATGGCCACATAGGCCCATTCAAGTGGCACACAACCTCAGGCCTGTTTTGCCACACCAGTTGCTTGAGAGCTGCAGGGAAAAACAGAGAGAAGTCCAAATAAAACCTGCCAATGAGATAAAAGAGCCTTGAATCTCCTCTTCTCTCTGCAGCTCTCCCCTGATAGATGGGGGTGGGTGAGCTTTGAGTGACTCTAGATGCCAAAACTCTAATCTCATCTAATGATTATTTATGGATAAAATCCTTAACACAGATGCGTTCGCTGAGATAGATACAAACTTGGACCAAGGCATGGGTGTCTTGACTTTGAATCATCTGAGCTATTGACATAAGGCAAATTAAAGCCCCCCAGATAGAGACGGGGTGGGTTCTCGAGACTGGGGTGGGCTGAGGTTGCTGATTTTGATTATAAAGTCACCAAATATGGAAGCATGCGGGATAAAAGTTGTGGAAAATTCTTGAATTGGGAGTTCCCAAGTGTTGCTCCCAACTAGGTTGGTCACTAAAATTCAACCATGAAACTAAAGTTACGATTAATAAAAACTAAAATGTGGTCTAATTAATATATCCTAGATAATGTTTCCCTTTACTTGGGTGGTTGTCTACATGGACGATTAAAGAAGGGGAGACAAAGCAAAAGGCTTTTTCAGTATTCGTTCAACAATCCCCAGAGGAAAGACATGCTAGATGAGATGGACACAAGCATTCTGAGCATGAGAAAAGTGTACTCTGTTGTGAAGTAAGGAAGCTTTTCTAGGCTTCCCTACAGGCTGGATGAAATATTCTTAAAAAATTAGCCATATCCCTTTGCTCTAATTCCTTGCTTACTCAGCAACTATCTGACTATTAATTAAATTGGTATTATGGTTTTAAAAGGATTTGCTTACCATTAATGAAACTCCCAGGGCTTATTCACCTCAAGGAGAGTTGATAAAATTGAATTCTTCAGCCTGCAAAGATCCAGGGACCCAAAATACTGTCATTCCCCCCACCCTCTACGAGACGCAGTCAAAGCACTTGGCCAACCAAGTCTCCACTCTGGCGCTCAGTTTACTTGCAATAATATTAGAGGGCATTTCAGAGTCAATAGATCACAGGTTAGCAGTTGACATGTACCCTCAGAAAATAAGTGAAGAAGAAAGAGTATGTCCATGATACTTTAAAAAATTAAGAAATAAGCTTGTCCATTATAAGGGAGAGGATGGAAGAACCTTAAACTAAGCAGTCCTGAGTTGTTCATTAACCACCGCATATTTTGTAGTAGTAGGAGGAACATCGTCATCAAATTAGTCTTTTTTACCTTAATTAAACATCTAGGTTTTAGCTCCATGGTCAGAATGTGAAGAAAAGACATAAATTTGTAGCTTAAATATTTCACTAATGCACCATTTGTTTTCTGGCACTGGATCCTTAGTGCTGCCGATATTCGCTCTAGACCACACAGTCTCTACAGCAACCACTCATGACTTCAGGAATGTGTTGACCCTTGACCTTCATTCATCCCTCTTGGTGGATCCCACGTAACCAACTTCCCAAGAGAGCTTTCACAAACTCAAATAAACACAGGACAGGCAGAACCTCTTATCTTTGGAGTCTATGTTTATCCATATAACCCTCTTTCATCACAAATTGCCTCTCAGGCAAGAAACATTGGACTTTTCCTGTATTTGTCATTGCCATTTCTTCATACAAGCAGTCCTTTGACCACGAATGCATTCCTGCTCTCTTTTTGCTTTTTCCTTCCTACTTCAGCCTTGCTCTTCTCTCACCTGAAACACCATAAGTTTCGTCTCCTGGGACTCTCTAGCCTGTACTTCAGATTATCTACATTTGATCTTTAGGTCTCTGCAAAATTTTCTCTTCTTTTGATACTAAAAATCATCTCTGTCTCTGTAAGTTTATCAATGATTCAACAATCAGATTCAGGATGCTCCCTGAACTCTGAATTGCCTCACTTTCTCTCCACCTCCTTGTCATGTTCAAATTCAAATTTTATTAATTATTTCCAGATCAATGACAGCTCAGAAAGCAAGCAAGTCAAAGTGGCTAAGGGCATGAGGCTTGGAGGGCGTGCTAATGCAATGAATTATAGAATCAACTACTATAAGTCAATAAGATGGAGTGGTGGGGTGTAACTCACAGGAGATGTATCAGGCATAAATATAGGTTCCCGTGTGTAGGTTAAAATTCATAAATGATAACCACAATGAGATATTGCCTCACACCTGTTAGAATAGCTATCATAAAAAAGAGGAGATAAATGCTGGCATGGATATAGAGAAAAGGGAACCCTTGTGCACTGTTGGCGGAAATGTATTGGTACAGCAACTATAGAAGACGGTATGGAATTTCTCAAAAAATTAAAAATAGGGGCCGGCCCAGTGGCACAAGCGGTTAAGTGCGTGCGCTCTGCTGCGGCGGCCCAGGGTTCGCCGGTTCGGATCCTGGGCACGCACCGACGCACTGCTTGTCAAGCCATGCTGTGGCGGCGTCCCATATAAAGTGGAGGAAAATGGGCATGGATGTTAGCCCAGGGCCAGTCTTCCTCAGCAAAAAGAGGAGGCTTGGCAGATGTTAGCTCAGGGCTGATCTCCTCACCAAAAAAAAAATAATAATTAAAAATAAAACTACCATATGATCCAGAAATCCCACTTCTAGAAAGGAAAGAAGTGAAAACAGTATCTCAAAGAGATATCTGTACTCCCATGTTCATTGCAGCATTATTCACATTAGCCAAGATATGGAAACAACCCAAGAGTCTGTCTATGGATGAATGGAGAAAGAAGATATATATATATATATATATATATATATATATATATATGATGGAATATATTCAGCCATGATAAAGAAGGAAATCCTGCCATTTGCAACAACATGGATGGAACTTGAGGGCATTATGCTAAGTGAGATAAGCCAGATAGAGAAAGACAAATATTGTATGAACTCACTTATATGTGGAATCTAAAAAAGTTGAACTCGTAGAAACAGAGAGTAGAATGGTGGTTGCCAGGGGCATGGGGGTGGGGGAAACAGGGAGAGGTTGGTAAAAGGGTACAAACTTTCAGCTATAAGATGACTAAGGTCTAAGGATCTAAAGTAACATGGTGACTATAGTTGATAACACTGTATTAAATAATTGAAATTTGGTAAAAGAGTAGAATTTAAATGTTTTCACACAAAAAAAGATTAATATGCTAGGTGATGGATGTGTTCATTAACTAGATGGTGGGAATCTTTTCACAGTGTATACCTATATCAGATCACCACTATTTACACTTTAAATATCTTACAATTTTATTTGTCAATTATACCTCAGTAAAGCTTAAAAGAAAAGAAAATAAAAATTTGTAAATGATAAAAGCACAGACGATAGGTAATACATGGTGATTTTAGATCATAGTGACCAAGAGGTCACAATGGGTAGTGTTATGATGAAGGGGGGGTGTCACAGATACTGCAGCTGTGGATGCACTCAGGGTGCATCGTTTGGAGTAGAGTGCTTTCCCAGGGCAATTACAGTCTCAGTGTCCTGTGGGTTGTCCTGATCCCATCTGGAGCATGCATCAAGTTTCGAGTAGCCCATTTGAAGAGAAACATTGACCAATGGAAGTATGTCCAAGGAGGAAGTTCTGGGTTGTGAGGATTCCAGGAAGTGTGTCTGAAAATGATTTGTTCAAAGAAGTGGGAACGTCTATTTGGCAAAAAGAAGATAAGCTGTTATTCATCACTCAAATGGCTGTCACAAGACCAGCAATCTTTATTTTTTTTATTTTTTATTTTTTTTGGTGAGGAAGATTGGCCCTGAACTAACATCTGTGCCCATCTTCCTCTATTTTGTACGTGGGATGCCGCCACAGCATGGCTTGATAAGCAGTGCATAAGTCCACGCCCGGGATCCAAACCTCCGAACCCTGGGCCACGGAAACAGAGCACGCGAACTTAACCACTACGCCACCAGGCCGGCACCAGAAGACTGGCAATCTTAAACTCTAATTTCCAAGAGGCCAGACAGGAACACAGATGAGAGAAACAGGACATGTGTAAGGAAAGAGAAAACCTCAAGCAGGATAGTGCCACTAGAAATGTTACCTGGCCTCAAAGCTGGAGGGGGGCCTAGGGAGTTAGTTGTAATGTCTGAGAGTGACAGCACACTGGTTATCGCCACGTGTGAACGCGAGCCTGGTGCTGCCATCTTTTCTGATTTCTCAAGAGAATCCAAATTTTTATGCAACGTGTCTCGATTTCTAACTTTAACAACTATTTAACAGTATTTAAAGAAACATTTTGCAGGCCAAACATGACATGTCTAAGGGCTAGTGGCAGCCCAAGATTGCTAGTTCACAACGTCTACAGGAGACATTTCTAGGTTTCAACAGAAAGTAGCGCTAAGATGCATAGATAGAAGATTGACTTGGGATATGAGAGAATTTTCAAGTGTTTAGAATTCATAGTCAGAAAACAGGCTCTCCACCCAAGTTCTAAGCATTGAGAAATAGTCAAGAGAATATTAGATGACAATATATGAAAAATGTAAGAGAAAGGATTTTCTCCTTAGCAGAAATTTGAACCAAATTTTTTCATAATTATGCTTTACACTAGAATAGTAGTTTACAGTTTACAAAGAGCTTTTATACCATCTCATATTAAAAGTTATTAGAACAGTCCTTTGAAGTAGAAAGGTGGATATGTATTTCTATTTTACAAATGCATAAGCTGAGAATCTGAGATAGTAAATAACTCAGAAAAGGTCATCCGGGAAACTGAGCAGCAGAACTACGAACTGAATGACTCAGGTCATCTGATTCCGAATTCAAAACTCTTTCCAGCGCTACTTGAGACCTTAAGGCTATAAGGTTCCTTTCCTAGCCAAGCTTTGCACTGGATTTGCTCCTTGTTGCTTTCCTGTGGTCAACTGACTCTCCTGAAATCTTCTGCACATTTCTGTACTCCTGGAATGCCTTTCTGTCCCTTCCACCCTCCCTGAAAGCCCTTATCCTTCATGATCTCTTGTTGAGTTTCTTCCACCCTGACTATGCCAGCTATGGAAATGCTCCCCTAGCTCTCAGTGCTCCAAACTGGACTCACCCTTGACATGGATTTGTCCAAAATTTTTGTCTATTTTCTGCATATTTGTCTCCATAAGGACAAAACCTGTCGTAACTAATCCATGAACAAAGCCACATACACAAATGTGCACACACATACACACAAGAGTTGGTACTTGATCAATGAAATCATCAAGTGATTATAATTCCTGGACTGTAAGTTGGCCAGGAGGAAGAGAAGCTATTGTCAACCACGGCTTCTAGTTCTCACAGTCATTTGTATTTCCTTCTGGAAATTTTGATTCTGACAAAAGCCAGCGGGGTAGCCTTGTTTCTGTGTATTCAATACAGGAGAGGCAATAAAATATATCTGGTCCTCTGCATTTCAGGCTTGTGGATGCCAGTTTGAAATATGTCATTATTCCTTAGGTTGAGATGAATCTTGTGTGAGCAGAACACAAAAATCATGGAGAGGGGGTCTATCCTGTGGCTTAGCTGTTAAGTGCGCGCGCTCCGCTACTGGCGGCCCAGGTTCGGATCCAGGCGCTTACCGCCGCACCACTTCTCCAGCCATGCTGAGGCCACGTCCCACATACAGCAACTAGAAGGATGTGCAACTATGACATACAACTATCTACTGGGGCTTTGGGGAGAAAAAGGGAAAAAAAGGGAGGAGGATTGGCAATAGATGTTAGTCCAGGGCTGGTGTTCTTCAGCGAAAAGAGGAGGATTGGCATGGATGTTAGCTCAGGGTTGATCTTCCTCACACACACACAAAAAAATCATGGAGAAATTGCTGACAAACAAAAGCTTCCAAATGACTTAGTTTAGCTAAAACATAGGCTTCTCAAAATGTGAGCACTGCCAAGGGTTTTTCCATGTTGACTCATGGACATATATCAAGAGCAATGATGTTTTCTAATGCACTATATTTAAGCTTGTGCAGCCAAATGTCATTCAATGTGAAATAAATTATTATCACTTGCATCTATCATCTAAAATGAAAGATAAAATGTATAGAAAATGGAAAACACTCATAGAAATAGGGAAGAGAGAAAAAAAGCTCCTAAGAATGTTGCTGCATGCAGCCAAGGAGAGAGAAGAATATTTTTGCTTTGTTTCGACTGTTTTGTTTTGGTGACCTAGCTGGTCAAATGACCTGTTAAGAATATTTCATAGAGCTAATGTTCTAACACTCTAATCTCTCTAGGCAAGGTTCATATTTGTGTGGGTTACTTATTCTCCCTTTGTTGACTAAGTCAATAATCAGAATCAGCAGGTTTGGAGTCAGGTTGGCAGGGATCAGCCGCCTGGCTTGAGAGAAGCGAGTATAAAAGCCCCCGACTGGGAGCGGCCATCACGGAGGTCCACTAGTTCTTGGCAGGATGGCTTCTCATCGTCTGCTCCTCCTTTGCCTCGCTGGACTGGTATTTGTGTCTGAGGCTGGCCCTCCGGTGAGTGTTTGATCCTATAAAGTCCTTCTGTACGTTTCCTGTGTACACTAGATGAAGTAGAAGTGACTTCTAGCTTTTCCAACCAGCTTTTGTTGCTAGAGAAGGGTACCCAGCATCTATTTTTAAACATCATTGATTCGAACTTCAAAAAGAATGAAGTTGTGCAGAGCTGGGGCTGGGTTACTGGGCATTCTCCTCTATTGCTTTGGTGCATCGAGTTTACAATGCCTGCTGCCTCAATTTCCTCAGATAGATAGTAGAAATAAGGATATGATATTCATGAAGCTCTTAATATTGAATTTCCAGAAACATCCTTTTATAAAGTTTATTTCCCTTTAGCTGCTCAAAATGTATTTATTAGTCTTTGAAAGGCTTGGCAGACAACGTTCTAGTCAGTTATGTAATTCTTAAGTCCTCCAGAAGCGTTAACGAATGCCGTAAAATGGGTCAAGAAGTAATCTGACGTTATTGTACAAACAACTAGTAAAAGGGAATTACCACAGCAACAACTGACTGAAATGCTCTCAGGAAAAACTATTTGGTCCTGTGGCATATTCCATCTTTTCAGTAATTCCACTCAAATGGGGACGCTTAACAAAGCAACTGTTCTCAGAGGGCCTATTTTCTCCCTTAAGATTCATTACTTATGCCCCTGGTCAATCGCAGCATGTCTGGAGGCAAAAACCGTTCTTGCTTTGGAAACAATTAGGTCTGTGTTATCCTGAGTAAGAGAAGCTCATTAACCGTCAACACTTGTGTTGCTGGAAATGGGATTAGCATGTTCTTCCTGCCTTGTTCCAGATTTCTAACACCATAAAGAATAGATCCTTTCACCCTTGCCAATTTTGTTGACTTCTCCCTTGTCTTCTCTATGCCCAGGGCACTGGTGAATCCAAATGTCCTCTGATGGTCAAAGTCCTAGATGCCGTCCGAGGCAGTCCTGCTGTCAACGTGGCTGTGAAAGTGTTCAAAAAGGCTGCTGATGAGACCTGGGAACCGTTTGCCTCTGGGTAAGCTGCCCAAGGAACCCAGACATGGGTCTTCCTTATATCTTCCCATTGGCCTGCCACTTGTTAGCGAGAGGGGCTCACGTCATTGGCTAAAGTGGGCCCTGAGAAGGATGCTTTCCTCTTGCTTTGCTTAGCTGGGAGTGACCAGGAACCCAAGCAACAGTTCGGGCAGACAGTGGGGAAAAGGAAGAGCCAGCATCTCCCCTGGTCCCACAGTGCTTCACCATCTTTCTGGGTCACAGACCGCTTTAAGAAGATGATGAAAACTATAGACTCCAGGTCCGGAAAAAATGCACATACACACAAACACATATGTGTCATTTCAGGAGTTTCAGATTCCCTGGTACCCTTCACAACACTCAGGCTGAGAGTCCTTGTCTTGGAATTTTAGGGAAGATATATTATCTGTGTTAATTTCTTAACGAAAGGAAAGGAATTGAGGGGCAGCATTGACAAGGCACCTCTCTGTAGTTTATCTGGATCATCCAGAATCCAGGGCTTTTGTCTAACAAACAATGGTGGAGCACCTACTCTGTGCAAGGCTGAGGGCTGTCAAGCTCTATTAGAAAGGACACAGAAGAGAAAGTCACGTAATGCAAAGCACAGCCACAGACCAAGCTCACAATCACCCAAGGTCAGATTCGAAAATGACGTCTCACCTTCATTGGCAGCTTTACAACTTTCACGGAGTTTTTTGACCTCCAACTAGCAAGAATTTCAAAGAAAATGCACATTAGTAAAAACAAACTAACTGAAAGAAAGAGCAGCCAAGAAATCCTCAGCACCAACAATACTGCTAAGTGTTTATGTCCTCGGAAGAGAATTTCTGTGGGTTTTAATTGACTCCCAAGAACCACATTATGCTCTTCACCTATCATTGGGAAGTCCATTTTCTTTGGTGTGATTTCAATTGAGTTTTTATTTGTTAACGCATTTATGTTTATATAAAATGGTGAACACATGTGGAAAGTAGTTACTAGAATATTCTAAGCAAGAGATAGAATAGCCACCAAAAACATTCAGATGTTCATGTGAAGCTTTTTTCTTATGAAAAGACAAAAAAGGAAATTAAATATTTTCTTCCTGGAAAAGAAGAAAGATGGGAGGGCCATGGTCAGAGTCAGTAAAGACAACTTCCATTTTTATCTATCTTAGTTTTTGCAGTCTAATGGAGAGCAATTTCTACCATCAGCTATCGTCGTTAGGTACTTAAATGGAAATAGAAGTCACCTAGTTAAAAAAAAAAAGTTGCCTAGTATTTGCTGTTGGCAAAGAGTTATCAAAGAGATTAAATACATAAAAGGGAAAAGAGAAGGATACTGATTCCTCTTTGTAGTTTGGGGTTCCCATTGTGTGTACAAACGATACCACCTCTGAATGGTACCTCTGGGGGGCAGGGAGCAGGGAGCGTGAGACCCTGGTGTCATGGGAAACTTCAGAGTCAGAGCCACTTATAGCCACTTCCAGGGATTGTCATGGACCTTCACCCAAACACCAAGCCTGAATCACAATGACTCTTTTTTTTTTTTTTGTAAGGAAGATTAGCCCTGAGCTAAGGTCTGATGCCAATCCTCCTCTTTTTGCTAAGGAAGATTGGCCCTGGGCTAACATCTGTGCCCATCTTCCTCCACTTTATGTCGGACACTGCCACAGCATGGCTTGACAAGCAGCGCCTCGGTGCGCACCTGGGATCCGAACCTGTGAAACCCAGGCCGCTGAAGCAGAGCACCTGCACTTAAACGCTGTGCCACCAGACCGGCCCCCAAGTGAAACATTACACCCATATCTTGTTCTCATAAGAGAAAAAAAAATCTACACTGAGCTTTTTGAAACATTTCTGACAAAATACTATCATTTAATTACAGTTACTAAAGTTTTCCCTGTCTTGATTTGGTTGAGAAAAAAAATATATATATATATATATACGCACACACATATATACACACACACACACCTACACAAACGTGTGTATGCGAGTGTATGGTGTTACCTTACCATGTCATTTATTCTCTTAATGCCTAAGTTAACCTGGACTTTTGCACCCTCTAGAAAAACCGTTGAATCTGGAGAGCTTCATGGGCTCACAACTGAAGAGAAATTTGTTGAAGGGATATATAAAGTGGAATTAGACACCAAATCCTACTGGCAGTCAGTTGGCATTTCCCCGTTCCATGAATATGCAGAGGTGAGTGTAGAGACACTTCCGTTGTGTTTTGGTTTTTTGCTTTTAGTCCCAGGAAATGCATGGTTTGCGCTTCTCACACCACAGAAATGTCCTAAGGAAAGCACTGGACTAGCACAGGTTCCTTTTCCCATTTCTACAATCAGAAATCCACAGAACTCTGAAAAGCAAACTTTTTTTCTAAGTTTGGTGAAAACTCATTTAGAAACATGACCTGAACTTACATGATGCTCTTTATAGTCTTCATTCATTCCACTGAATATGAATATTTGCTGTCGAAGAAATATTAATATATTGGATTATGAGGCAGCCTTCCAGACCTCGCTTAGGGTGTTATGTAACAAAAGATAGATGCACCATTTGACTTCTCTCAAATCTGAAAAATACTTCATTCCCAAACTTATCTGGCTAGCAGAGGTTTGGATAAGTGATTTGGGGCAATGCATATACAGACAGTAAATTCAAAATAATAATGGCAACACAATGGGTAACATTTGTCAAGCGAACACCAAGTGCCAGACACTTGTGTGTTCCACAATTAACCTATTTAATCTTCATCAACAACCCATTCTGGTCAGTCCTATTATTAGCTCCATTTTACAGATGAATAAAGTGAGGCACAGAAAAGTTAGATAACTTGTCAAAGGTCACAGGGCTAGTAAGGGGAGGAGCAGTAATATTTACCAACAAGGCCCAGGCTGGGTTTAGCCTCAGGCGTGCCTCAGCTTTCTTCCTGGGAGAAGCCAAGCTAATAATAATACTAATAAAGCCACATTTGTAACCCGTGGTTCACACTCTATTCCTCTGCCTGTGAGGTAGTAGAAACCTCAAAGTTATACATAGGTCCGTCTGCCTACTTCCTCCTTGTCTATAATTCCTTAAGTCATTGAAAACAGATGGCTGTCATGGAAATAGAATCCAGACATGTTGATCAGAGTTAAAGATCAACTAATTGCATCAAAAGTAACTTGGCATGAAAGGGAACCATTCTCTCTGATTTAGTCATGGATGAGATTTTCAATTGACATAAAACAGTTCTTTTAGCAGACAGTGTTGCCAGGGAAACTGTAGGCCTGTTTGACTTCTGAGGCCCACAAGTCACGAAGAGAGCCCCATCTACCAAGAAGCATGCCTCTGGCTACTCCCCCAGCCTCACAGCAAGAGCCCAGTCAGGGGTGGATGCAGGATTTAGAGGGTGGCCACCACAAGACATTTGCCCCTAGAGTCTCAGCCCCTACCCTAGAGCACAGGATCAGCCTCCCTGTGACCCTTGTCTGCCTTGGATCTCAGCCTGATGAGACTCTCTGAGAAGATTCACTGCGTACTGCCCATGATGTGTTGCCCCTATTCATTAGATGTTAGCTTCCTTTGTCTGCTATTCACTCTCTTGTTCAACTTTGTAAAAATAAAAACCTTCTCCGTGTTGAGCACACTGCTAGATGCTAGAGATTCAGAAGTGAAAACATATCCCTGCTCTTGGGATGGAAGGGAAGGGACTGATGTAAAACATATCAGGCAGGACCATGAGCCCAACTTGGAGCCTGAATGGATATGGGGAATGAGAGAGCAAGCAGGTAAGCATGAGTCACAGTGCGTCACTTTGGTGACTGGTGCATGGTGGGTCCAGCCATGAGTTCCTTTCCTGCCAGCTTCTTCTGATAAGGACCTCCCAGAATGTCGCTATCCTTTAGCACGAGTCACCTCCTCCTTGGCCACTGACCCAGGTAGCCATATTAGACTTACCAAGAAAATTATGAAATTTCCTTTGGAACTATTGGTCCTCTTCACCTCATGGATTTTGAGCACAGATTAGGCCATTTACAATTTTTAGGAAGAATCAAATGGGGCTAGAGGCCAATGTCACTATAAGAGAGAAGAAAATTTCCCAAGTTGCTTCCAGAAACTTGGCCTTTCAGGAGTGCCCTTTCTATTTCAGAGAGATTAAGTGATTCTCTCCTATTCTTGCCTGATGCTATTTTTGTTTTTGGTATGATTCAATCAGATCTTTCCTTCTCCTGTCCCCAAGTAATCAAGGTTCCCCTTTTCCATAATTGAAACAAAATGTATTTATCCAGTATGTGTCCAAAGCTCAAACCAGCACCTGTATACAAAATAAGTAAAATTAAAACACCTCCTCGCAGCCCTCCATCTCTCCCCTGAACCAAATTTTTCCCTATTTGCCTCACTCCGGGCACCTAGACTATCCCAGCACCTGAGTCTCAGAATCTCTACTAAACTTGCCTGAAGTATGTGACTAACCGGAACACACTTTGATCAACAATTTGCCCAGTTAGAAAGCTTAAATGAGCTGCCACCCATGTGTGTGTGTTTCAGAATTCGAGCATGATCCTCCACACTCTGCTTGTATTGTAAATAGGACCCTATAATGCTTTTACTCCATATTTCATTGCTTATTATATACATAAAAATATACTTGATCTTCATGGTAGAAAATAGAAAGCAATAATGGGAGCAAAATCTCTGGATTTGGAGAAAGGAGCCTTAACTTCCAGGCTGGCTCTGTCACTGTATAAATTTGAGCCGAACACTCTAATTCAGAGGTCTGTTTTGCTTATCTGTAAAATGGGAAGAATGTTACCTTCCAGCTCTAAAATTCTAGGTCTCCAAGTCTGGGGTGGGATTGGCAGTCACCATTCTCAGGACTTCTTGTCATTGAATGCCAGTTTCTACATTCTTCCCTCTTTTTTCTAAAACCAAGAAAGTGAACAGGAGCATTTAGGCTCTGTGATTTCCCTCAGCCAGGCTAGGGCCACTCTGATTCTCAGTGTGAATTCGCAAAAAAAGAGACCTGATTATATAGGTAGTAGAAAAGAACTCTTGTTCTAAGGATTGCACAAGGCTCCAACAGTTTAGCTTGCCAGCATTTTTAGATTTTTGCCTTTTGTTCTAACTATTTCATAAAATGAAGTAATAAAATAAAAATAATTAATTTGGCTCTAACTTCCTGTTGTGTCTCTATCCTTGACTCACGTTGTTGAGCTCTGTTAGAAACAGATCCCGTGTGTGTTCTCTCTTAGGTGGTGTTCACAGCGAACGACTCTGGCCCCCGGCACTACACCATCGCTGCTCTGCTCAGCCCCTACTCTTACTCCACCACAGCCATCGTCAGCAACCCCAAGGAATGAGGGCCCTTCCTTCAGTCTACTTGAAGGAGGAGGGATGGGATTTCGTGTAACCAAGAGTATTCCATTTTTATTAAAGCAGTGTTTTCACTTCATAAGCTATATCAGCAACTCGGGCAGAAACAATAAAACATTCCTATTAAAGCACTTCCCATTTCATTGGAACTTGTTTTTTTCTTATTCCTTTGTTGTACTCTCAAAGAAATGAAATCTAAATTTTACAGAGAAGCAAAGGAACTCAACCAAGTCTCTGGCTGAACTCTGGGAGAAATCCAAATTTTCAATGTCTTTCAAGCTAAGCACATATTCAACACGGTCTGCAGCCATGAAAAACACACATTTTGAAAATGAGGAAGCTTTATTCTCCTCTAATCTTCAGCGAATGGCAAAAGACAAATTCTAAGGGCCCATTTCTTTACTCTGTGCATTCCTTTTTAAGTGCTTTACTGATTTCAAGAGCAGCACATCTCCACTACGACAGACCTGCCCTGACCCAAGCCCTCTAATCCAGTTCAGACCAATTACACCCCATGGTCAGCTGACTAAGGGATATTCTCAGAGAACCCTCACACCCTCAATTCACTTAGGCTAATCCAAAATTCATGTATTGAGAGACCACTACATGCCAAGCACTATTTGAGGTGCTCTGAAGATAAAGAATAAGATCCAGTGCCTGCATTGAAAGAGCTCACATTCTTTGAGAAGAGAAATATGTCAATGTGATTTGGCAGAAGCTATGGTACAAGACACAGTGAGGGTAGAAGAGGGAGTAGCAAGCAGCCTGGAGCAGTCAGAGAAGGACTCAGAATTAAGTTTCACTTAATCTGAATCTTGGCGGTTTACCAGGTAGAAAAGAGAAGAGGTATTCTAGGTAGAGAGAGCAGAGATTGCAAGGCCATGCCAAGTGAAACAATTTGAGAAGTTGAGGGAAAGGATGGTGATCTAGAAGGTTGAAGCATAGGAGATATTAAGGCATGCTAGGTTGTGCTGCCATAACAAACAACCCCAAATCTCTGTGACTTAACAAAATCAGAGTTTATTTCTCACTTGTGCCAAGTCCAGTGCAGAAGTTCTCAGACTGGTGACTCTCAGGGTGGCTTTCCTCCAAGTGGTGACTCAGGGCCCCAGTTTTGATTTATTTTGTGGCTTCAAGGGACACCTAGACAGCAGACTGGAGGAAGAGAGAAAGCATAGTATGAAGCCCCTCTGTGCTGAAGTGTCACCCATGATTCCCACTGACATTTCACTGGCCAGAACTACTTACATGGTCCCATTTAGATGCACTGAGCAATGTGGTTCCTGGCTGGGAGTCACTTCCTAGAACAACTCTACATTCTGCAAAAAAGTACTAATCTGGGTTGGTCAACAACCATCTCTGCCACAGCAGGGTTGGGAATGGTGGGAAATGAGGCTGGACTGAAGGCCGGCTTTATATGCCACCTGTCAGAGCTGTGAATTTATCTTATAGACAATACAGACCCATTGATGGGAACCTGGTCATCAGTTGTCCTCCATGTGCCTGGGGCGGGGTAGTCACGTCTTAAGCATAATCTCCAACCAGGATTCCCCAGGAAAACCTGGGTCAGACCCAAGGCTGAGGCCTAAACATAACTAAGCAGTCTTTCCACTTTCCTCCAAATTCAAATTTAAAACCTTGTCACAGTCTGGCTGGCTGTGCAGAGGGAGTAAAAAATTTGAAGAGAATGGAATGTAGGTTAGGACTTTTTAACATATACTGAGTTTTCCCTCAAATATATGTGGTAAAATCAATCTCTGATTCTGCTCAATGAGGTTAGCAAGTTCTTCCATGCATATTAGGTTAATCCATATCAAATTGCCATTTTTGTAGATTAAATGGTCAAATACTGGCAATTTCATAAGATTCAATCTAATACCTACAATCATTGTATTGATCACTGTCTTGCTTGTTCATAGAATACACATTTCCATTTGGCTGCTGTTAAATAGCTATGGATTTTTATAACCCAAGCAGTTTGCAAATACAAATTTTCCATATATATATATACACACATATAAATTGAATTTAACTTTCCTGCCCCTACTTCCTCTTGGTATCAGCAAACTTAATCCTGCCAATTGAAATCAACTCAGTTTGACTTCCAGTTTGATGCTCAGCCTTCTCCTTACTTTCTGAATTTCATCTTCCTTCTGGAAGCTTTGTAGCAACTTGGCAGAAAGTGGAATGTGTTGTCTGGTCCCTGATAGTCCTCTGTCCATGCTGCTTTCGCCAAATGATCCTTTTCTCCTTTGCTTTTTGTTTTATGTGTTAGTATCCGGGCTTATATCCTTTCATGGCCACTGTTATGGATTGAATGGCGTTCCTAAAAAGATATGTTGAAGTCCTAAACCCAGTACCTGTGAGTGTGATGTTATTGGAGAGACTTTGCAGATGTAATTAGTAAAGATGAGGTCATTAGGGTGGACTCTAATCCAGTATGACTGGTGTCCTTAGAGAGGAAAATTTGGACACAGACACACAGGGAGAATGCCGTATGATGACAGAAGCAGAGAATGGAGCAATGCAGCTACCAGCCAAGAACACCAAGGATTGACAGCCATCAACAGAAGAATCCCCACTACTGGTTTCAGAGGGAATATGACCCTGCTGACACCTTGATCTTAGACTTCTAGGCTCCAGAACTCGGAGACAATACATTTCTGTTGTTTTAAGCCACCCAATTTGCGATACTTTGTTACTGCAGCCCTGGGAAACTAACATAGCCTCTTATGGGATTCTTCCAAATTTTATCCTGAGTTTGTAGTCATTGAAATCTTTGCCATTCTGAAAGTCAAAATTTACGTTTAATATTTATTGCAATTTCTTTTTTTTACTTAGTGATGCTGAACATATTGTCTCATGTTTATTGGCCATTTGAACCTCTTTCACAACTGCATGTCCACATCATTTAACCATATTATACAGGGGGCCTGTTTATTTAATATTGATTTATAAAAGCACTGTGTATATTAAAGATATTACAAGTTGTATTTGAAAAGTAGATACGATAGATACAGGAATAGTTATCTAAGTTATAGAAAACCACATCAGTCAAGATATCTTGGTGGAAGTTAGTGTGATAAGGGCAAAAAGGAGGGTGGGAATTGGATTGTAAGAAGCAGAGAGTTGAAAAATCATGGGGGAAAAAGTTAGACGGATAGGTTAGGTTCAAGTTACAGAATCACTGAATGCTAGGTTTAGGAGGCTTTTTGGGATAAGAAAGCCGAAATACAAAAGGTTAAGGAATTTGCCCAAAGCCATGCAGACAGCTTTGGAAAGCCCCAAAAGGGAAAACAGAGTTGACACAGTAATCCATGGGTTCCACATTAATTTAGACAGTGGAACTGCTCACCCAAAGCCTTGAAATAGCTATGAATGCTAACAAGAAAATCCTGCCGATAAAACACAAAAGCAGAGATATGCGCTTCAACATTCAACTTTGGTGGCCTCCAGTCAGCCCTACTCTCCTTCCCATAAAAATATCCAAGAAATAAAAGAGTATGTTAATTATTTCCATTCATGGCCTTTCTCACTAATCAGAAACACAGGCATGTCTTACTTCCCTAAAGCAAGAGGATCTTCATCTTGTTTTATCAACTCCCCAGTGACCTCAGGAATAAGGATGTGGCCAAAGATTTCACCCTATGATGGATAAATTTGGGGAGTAGGACTGTGATGATTAATTTTATGTGTCAGTTTGGGTAGGCCATGGTACCCAGTTTTTGGTCAAACACCAGTCTAGGTGTTACTATAAAGGTATTTTTAGACGTGACTAACATTTTTTTCTCCAGCTTTAAGATATAATCAACATATAATGTAAGTTTAAGGTATAAAATGTGATAATTCGATATACATATATATTGTGAAAAGATTACCTCAATAAGGCTAGTTAACACATTCATCTCCTCACATAGTTATCTTTGTATGTGTGTGTAGTGAGAACTTTTAAGATTTACTCTTTTTGCAACTTTCAAGTATACAATACAATATTGTTAACTATAGTCACCATGCCGTACATTACATCCCGAGAATTTATTCATCTTATAACTGGAAGTTTGTACCCTTTGAGCACCTTAGATGTGATTAACATTTAAGTCACTGAACTTTGAGTAAATCAGATCGCCCTCCGTAGTGTAGGTGGGCCTCATCCAATCAGTTGATGGCCTTAAGAGAAAAGACTGAGGGCCCCAGAGGAAAAAGGAATTCTGCCTCCAGACTGCCTTCAGACATGAGACTGTAATATAAACTCTTCTCTGGGTGTCTAGACTGCCCTGAAAATTTCAGACTTGCTAGCCTCCACAACAGCGTGAGCCAATTCCTTTAAATAAATCTTTCTCTAAATATAGACATAGGCAAACATTTTTAGAAACGAAGGTTTGAGGTGATGTGACCCTGGATTAGTGTAGTACCATGGAAATTCAGGAAAAAAGAATAAATATTAGACTACAAAATATATGCATGATGGAAATGGGTTTGATTTGCCTTGTCCAGAGAAAAATCATGAGGTGGATTGAAAAGCATCGAATGATGATAGGATCCCACTCATCCATGTAGACTTCCTAATATTTGAATCAATAATTTATATCCCAATGAGAACACAGAATCAGTCTTTGTAAAGAAGGGGAGAGAGCGTGTGTGCGTGCGCGCGTGTGTGTGTTTGATGGTAAATGTTTAACATCTGGCTCTTCAGAGAGAAAAAGCCAGCCCAGATTTGTAGTGTTTGCCAATTTCCATGGTGTAAATAATCCCACCATGGTCGATTTCAAGCTACCAACATGATGTCACTGAATGCAAAGCTGGGAAGAGATGCACAGCAGTATAGTACAGTGTTTCCACCATATGGATAAAATAGACATAAATACTCCAGGAGCATAAATAAGATGATTAGGAAGTAATGACACTAGGGTGTTTATTACCCTTGTTTTACTATAATTTAATGTTATATTTGATAACCAGCTCATAAAATTCCTAAAAATTTAACATTAGCTATTACATACTGGCTCCAGGACACCACTGCTTATATCCTCTAAGTTACAACTCCTTTCTGATGTCACTTGACTGTGTGAGCATGTGTGTGAATGTGGGGAAGGTGAATGTAAACAGCAGTACCATTTAAAGGGAAGGTGTTCATTCTCATAAAATGTCCCTGTCCTTTTTAAAAATAAGGGAAAAAATACTAGTATGATGTCTACATAAAGCACAGTCAAACATAATATTCGAAGGAGACACATATATGCAAGAAGCTATTTCAGGATTGCTTCTGTCTAAAGACTCTCCTTTGCCATGTATTATACCTGGAGGGAACCAGAGATCACCACTAAAATCAGTGGGATGTCCTGAGACAATGCACCTAGACTTCGCAGGTAAAAATTATTAATCTGGTCACATATAGAAGAATTGATTAGCACATTTTTTTTCTATTTAACCATCCTGATATTTCAAGATGCTACATTACTAAAGCCAGGAGAATCATTTCTGGGGTAAGACCAGACATTCAGCATTTTTACGGACATATGAGAAAAGAGATGGAAGAAATGCCAGAGATGGGAATATTTTTTCTCATGGTTTCAGACATAAACATTGAAAAGGAATGGAATGCTCACTTTGTGCATACCTCTAAATGTATTTAACCTCTCTAGCCATCCTCTCCCCCCACCTCAGGGCCAATGCTATGCTTTGGGAGCTGAGGAGAGAGTGGTAGGGGATTGATGAGGCCTGAGGACAAGAGAGAAAGTATCAGAGAAGAGATAATAATGAATGGAGTCATATAAATTCCCGCGGCAGGAAGGGGAGGCGCGGAAATGAGCATGGTTGGGCCAGGTTTGCTGGAGGACACAGGACAGAGCAGGGAGGCCAGCCTAACGGAGAGTGGACAGCTCACAAGCCTCCTTGTGTGTCACCCCAAGTAATTTGTTAGTGAAAACAAGTATAGAAGACTTGCTCCTCCCACTCCAATTGCAGGATTTTAAGCAGTGAAGTAACATGGTTAGATTAGTATTCCAGATCAGTGTATCTATTTAAAAAAACACAACTATGTCTTATTTATTTAATATTTCATTTTGAACCAGTTTTAGCCTTACAGATAATTTAGAAAAAAGGACATAGAGGTCCTTACCCAAATTCTAATGTTAACATCTTATATGACCATAGGACAATGACCCAAACCAGGAAAATTACATTGATATAACGCTCGTTAGCGGCATCCAACCCGTAAGAGCTTCTCAGTCTCTCCTTGCTGTATTAGTTTCCTGGGGCTGCCATAACAAAGTACCAGAAGCCAGGTGGCTTAAAACAACAGAAATTTATTGTCTTACAGTTCTGGAGACTAGAAGTTCAAAATCAAGACACTGGCAAGGCTGAGTTTCCTCTAAAATCCGTAGGGAAGAAGCCTTCATTGCCTCTCTCTAGCTTCAGGTGATTTGCTGGTAATCTTTGGTTCTCCTTGGCTTGCAGCTGCATCACTCCATCTCAGCGTTTGTCATCACATGGTCTTCTTGCTGTGTGTCTCTGTCTGCACACAGCTGTCTTCTCATTGGATTACGGGCCACTCTACACCAGTATATATCATCATTTTTTTTAATATATATATTTTTATTGTGGTAAAAAACATAAACTATCATCTTAACCATTTTTAAGTGTACAGTTCGTAGTGTTAAGTATATTTACATTGTTGTGAAACAGATCTCCAGAACTTTTTCATCCTGCAAATCTGAAATTCTGTACCCATTGAACAACAACTCTCCTTTTCACCCTTAACACAGTCCCTGGCAACCACCATTCTACTTTCTGTGTCTATGAATTTGACTACATTAGGTCCTCATATAAGCAGAATCATACAGTATTTGTCTTTTTTGTAAGTATGACCTCATCTTCTCTAATTACATCTGCAATGACCCTGTTTCAAAACAAAGTCACATTCTGAGGTACTGGAGGTTAGGACTTCAACATATCTTTTTGGGGCACACACAGTAGTCATAACACTTCCCTTTCGTGACTTTGACACTTTTGAAGAGTATTGATGAGTTATTTCATAGAATGACCCTCAATTTGAATTCACCTGATGTTGTCTCATGATTGAAATGAGATTATGCATTTTGAGTAGGAATACCACAGAAGTGATATCATGTCCTTCTGAGTGCATTATATCTAAAAGTTTATGTTGTCAATATGTCGTATTCTATGCCCCATTTTTGATGAAAAGTCTCATACAATGTGCTGATGGGGTTGGGGGAGGCAACCTCATGGCAGTAAGAAAGAGGAATCAGAGAGGAAGAACCCTGGAACCTGGAAAAACACACATGATGCTGTTGTCACAGCATTATAGGCTGGTGATGATGAAGAATAAGATTTAACCAGAAGTAGAGAGAGAGAGTAGAGTCAATACTCTCCAGCCAAAATCCATCAGGAACATATTTATGGAGTTGAACAAGTTGGATTTATTATTTATTCTAGCCAGAGAGAAAACACAACACTCTCACTAAGAGAGTGTTAGAAAGAACCTACTGTAGGATTTGGGCTTTAGTTGGGTGATTTGCAGGAGAGTCTAAGGAAGTGGGACTTCAGTCTAGATGGGATGCTATCAGAAACCGAGGGCGATCCTATGACTGCATGTCTCAATGGTTTATCGGTAGGGAGGGCCGTCCAGAGCAGAGATAAAGCTGTAACTGGTAAAGCAGAAGCAGTTACTCTTTTTAGTGAGAGGGGAGGTTTGGTATTTTGTGGGCTTCACAGTGATTTTGTTTTTGTCTTATTTTGTCCTGGTCCCTCAGAGCGACCTTGTTTGATATTGATGTTCTGTGAGATTGTCATGCTCAACGGAACAACATGGCCCAGACTAGCTTGTAATAAAATTGAGGCCAGTTCCTGGATGTCAGGAGCTGCTTCCTCACCCCTTTTCCTCAATGCCTATAGAGGTATGTCTATAGAAAATCAGCAGATAGAGTGATAGCTTTGTTGTGGGAAGAAAGGGAATTGGAGGAGACCATGAAGTCTCAGGCATCGATCCTGGCTGGCAGATTGAATGGATGAGCCAGAACTGAGCTTGGAAATATGAGCAGAAGAGCAGATCTGTAGTCAGAGATGGTGAGTTCAATTTTAGCCACATTGAGCCTGAAGTAATCAAGTCAGTTTTCAATCTCAAACCTTGGAAGTTGGCATTGTGTGTACACATACAGACAGAAAACAAAACTCACTGATATTAAAATACCTCCTGAAACATTTGGATAACACCTATTAAACAAGAAAATTTAGGGCATTTATGCCTCAAACTGTTTTTTGCCCACAGAGGCAACACTTCCTAGGAATTTTTATTTCTCATTCAAACTCTTAGTTTTACAGCCAATTCCTTCCTTTTACTTCACAGTTCATAGAACACACCCCTCCCCTAGCACCATTACTTCTGCTTACTGCCATTCAAAATGGAAATAAGCTCAGAATTAATTCCATTCTCCTACTTCCCCATTCTCTCTGGGTTATAACTGCCCCAGTTAATTTAAAGCCAAGGCAGATGGTAATTCATCTTTGGCAATTAATGCAAATGCTGAAAGTCTGTTCTGGAACCACTGTCAGCTAGCAAGGAGAGAGGGGTTACAGTACGCAGCCTGCTTAAATAAACGCTTGAGACGTGGAGCTTCCCTCCAGGCTCAGCAGTCACCCACCTGCTGTCACTGCCAGTAATGTCACTCCCCAGAAGGCCGAAGGCTGTGAAACTGGGTATAAGGCATGATACGGAAATGCAATGGTGGGCTTAGGGAGAGAACACTGAGGCTGGCATGAGAGTGCCGGGCAGCTGCCTTGATGAGGACTCGTGTAGAGCTGGATGAACACGAGTAGACAGGCCTCCCCAGGAAAGTGTATTTGGAAAATATATTGGAACAGATTTCCAAGTATCTGAAGGACAGTGCCTAGCACGTAGAGCTCAATAAAAATTTGCTGAAGGAATGAATGAAATGCTTGGCTCCTGGTAGGCAAATAGTCCTCATCTGAGCACTTACGAGCTCCTTGGGTTTTACCAGCGTGTTTTTCCCTCTCATACAGACATTTAAGAAATGGCAGCATGATCTACCAATCTACCAGTTTGTTGAGAAACATTAAAAGACTACCAGTTCCCAGGAGTAGCCTAGTTCAAATATTGGGTGCCAGCCTCTGCATCTTTGGATTGATTTCAAGACCTCAGTCACTGAGAACGTTTAAAAATAGAAACAGTCTAATTTAAAATGTCCTTCTGTCTAAGGCCAGAGCCAAAAGAAAAAAAGGGTACCTTCATTCAAAATTATAACTAAGACTTCCTCAAAGATGGTGGCATAAGCAGACTCTGCACTCACCTCCTCCTGCAGACACAGCCAATTTACAACTACTCGTGGAAAAATTACCCCTGAGACAGAACTAAAAACTGGATAAGAGGAACTCCTGCAACAAAGGACAATCCTAATCGAGGTGGAAGAGGAAGAAACTCCCTTTTTTGGAGAGGAAAAACACCACCTTCACAAGCCGTCAGCTTCATGGCCGCCCGGGAGCAGCCCACAGGTCCGCAGCCCTCCCTGGAGGAGCGGGGCCCTGAGCCGGGGAGCGCCCCCGCTATGGGCATTTTGTGGACCCAGCACAATCGAGACCAGCGGCAGAATATCTGACTTTGCTTGCTACTAAAACATTGGGGAGTACCCCCAGAAAATCTGGTTCACAAAGAAATTAAAACTGGCTCTTAAAGGGCCCACGCACAAACTCATTCATTTCAGAAAGCAACCTAAAATCAGCAGAAAGAAAGGTGCACACTGCTTTGGTGAAAAGAGACTCACCTGATAGGCTCTGAGCGCATCGCAGTGAGAGGTGAGACCTCTCCAGGGACTGGGACATTGGCAGCGGCGAGCATTGTTGTGGCCCGGTGTGGGCGTGCTGACACAGATGCCATTGGAGTTCTCCCTGAGGCCTGCTAGTCCAGGGTCTGCCCCACCCACTAGAGCACTGATTGAATCCAGCTCAGCCCAGGCAGGCAGCCCACCCTAGAGACTGGCCCCACCCAACAGCAAGCCCTCAGGCAACTTGTGGGCCTGCATAGATTGGTGACTGGATTCTCTGCAGCCTGGCAACTGAGCCCACTTCAGTGGGACAGGGCGTGCACAAGGAGCGGATGGAGAGTGTGGGGCGGTGGTGGAGTGTGTGGGGCTCCCGCCATGGGGACACTGGGTCCACTTCAGGAGGTCGGGGCGCGCACAAGGGGCAGGACTGTGTTGACTGTGTGTGTGGACCTGTGGGCGGCAGGGCTTGTCAGATGCAGAAGACTTGTGCTTCTCAAAGACCCATATAGGGGGTTTGCCCCATCTTCCAAAGCCTGAAACAATTGGGTGCTCCTGTGTCTGAAGCCAGCCCCACCCAGCTGCAATCCTCAGAGAGCTGACAAGAGACTTAAAGACTGGAGGCTTACAGCATTTGTAAGCCCCTGAGCCTAACAACCTGCCACACTGGGGGCCTACTCACTTAAAAGAAATACTGAAACACAAATGTGCTATTAGGACTTGCAGCCAACTGGGCTGGGGCTCCCTACACCCGATAAAGAGACTGAAGGGCCCACAACAATTACAAGCAGCTGAGCATTACAACAGCTGGCCAGGAGCATAATTCAGCCTCCCTGGGTGCCTACAGGGAGAGCAAACAGGCCACAACAGAAGGACACACATAGCCCACATAGGGGGCACCCCGGGAGCATTGAGAACTGAGGGAAGCCCACTGCAGGCCTTCTAAGGCATCACTTATATAAGGTCACCTATCCAAGAGCAGGAGATGTAGCTGACCTACCTAATACACAGACACAAGCACAAGGAAAGAGGTGAAATGAGGAGGCAAAGGAATACATTCCAAGTAAGGGAACAAGACAAAACCCTAGAAAAGGAACTAAGTGAAACAGAAATGAGCAACCTACCTGACAGAGAGTTCAAACAAAGAGTGTTAAGGATGCTCATTGATCTGGGGAGAAGAATAGATGAACTCAGTGAGAATGTCGACAAATAAATGGAAGATATAAAAAAGAACCAATCAGAAATGAAGAATACAATACTGGAAATGAAAAATTAACTAGAGGGACTCAAAAGCAGAGTAGAGGATACAGAAGAACGGATCTGTGAGCTAGACGAAAGACTAGAAGACATTACCCAAGTTGAACAGGTAAAAGAGAAAAGAATTAAAAAGAGTGAGGACAGTCTAAGGGACCTCTGGGACAACATCAAGTGCACTAACATCCGTGTTATAGGTGTCCCAGAAGGAGAAGAGCGAGACAAAGGGGCAGAGAATCTATTTCAAGAAATAATAGATGAAAACTTCCCTAACCTAAGGAAGGAAACAGACATCCAGGTACAGGAAGCACAGAGAGCCCCAAACAAGATAAACCCAAAGAGGCTCACACCAAGACACATCATAATCAAAATGTCCAGAATTAAAGATAAAGAGAGAATCCTAAAAGCCACAAGAGAAAGTCAAGTTACATACAAAGAAAACGCCATAAGGCCATCAGCTGACTTCTCAGCAGAAACCTTACAGGCTAGAAGAGAGTGGCATGATGTATTTAAAGTGCTAAAAGGAAAAAAAAAAAGCCAAGAATCCTCTACCCAGCAAGGTTATCATTCAGAATGGAAGGAGAGGTCAAAAGTTTCCCAGACAAGCAAAAATTAAAGGAGTTTGTCACCAAGAAACCAGTGCTACAAGAAATGTTAAAGGGACTGATTTAAGGGGAAAAGAGAAGACCACAAATAGGAAAAATTATCTATTTCCATGATAAGAGGGTAATGGAAACAAAATCACAAAAAAGAGGTTAGATATGATATCAAAAATATAAAATGAGAGAAGAGGAGAGTTAAAGAGTAGAGCTTTCAGACAGAGGTCAAACTAAAGAGACCATCAATTCTGTATAGAAGGAGAAAGGAACATAGAAGGACTACTAAAACACTAAGAAAAAAGAAAAGTTAAGAGATGGCAGTAAGTACATACTTATCAATAGCTACTATAAACGTCAATGGACTAAATGCTCCAATTAAAAGGCATAAGGTGGCTGACTGGATAAAAAAACAAGACCCATATATATGCTGCATACAAGAGACACACTTTAGACCTAAAGACACTCACAAACTGAAAGTGAAGGGATGGAAAAAGATACTCCATGCAAATGGCAATGAAAAGAAAGCTGTGGTAGCAATACTCATATCAGACAAAATAGACTTTAAAACAAAAACTGTAAAAAGAGACAAAGGGCATTACATAATGTTCAAGGGAACAATCCAACAAGAGGATATAACACTTGTAAATATCTACGCACCCAATGTAGGTGCACCTAAATATATAAAGCAATTATTAAGAGACATAAAAAGAGAAATAGACAGTAACACAATAATAGTAGGGGACTTTAACACTCCACTGACACCAACAGATAGATCATCCAAACAGAAGATCAATAAGGAAACATTGGCCTTAAATGACACACTAGAACAGATGGACCTAGTAGATATATACAGAGCATTCCATCCAAAAACCGAAGAATACATGTTCTTTTCAAATGCACATGGAAGATTCTCCAGGATTCATCACATATTAGGCCACAAAACAAGTCTACATAAACTTAAGAAGATTGAAATAATACCAAGCATCTTTTCTGACCACAACGGTATGAAACTAGAAATCAACTATAGGAAGAAAATCAGAAAAGCCACAAATACGTGGAGATTAAACAAAATGCTACTGAACAATGATTGGGTCAACAAAGAAATCAAAGGAGAAATCAAAAAATACCTGGAGACAAATGAAAATGAAAATACAACATGCCAGAATTTATGGGATACAGCAAAAGAGGTTCTAAGAGGGAAATTTATAGCAATAGAGGCCTATCTCAACAAACAAGAAAAATCTCAAATAAAGGATCTAACAATGCACCCAAAGGAACTGGAAAGAGAAGAACAAACCAAGCCCAAAATCAGTAGAAGAAAGGAAATGATAAAAATCAGAGCAGAAATAAATGAAATAGAGGCTAAAAAAAAAATAGAAAAAATTAATAAAACCAAGAGCTGGTTCTTTGAAAAGATCAATAAAATTGACAAACCTTTAGCTAGACTCACTAAGAAAAAAAGAGAGAAGGCACAAATAAGTAAAATCAGAAATGAAAGAGGAGAAATTACAACAGACACCTCAGAAATACAAAAGATTATAACAGAATACTATGAAAAGCTATATGCCAACATACTTGATAATCTGGAAGAAATGGATAAATTCTTAGAATCATACAACCTTCCAAAACTGAATCAAGAAGAAATAGAGAATTTGAATAGACGAATCGCCAGCAAGGAGATTGAAACAGTAACCAAAACCCTCCCGAAAAATAAAAGTCCAGGACCAGACAGCTTCCCTGGTGAATTCTACCAAACATTCAAAGAAGACTTAATACCTATCCTTCTCAAACTCTTCCAAAAAATTGAGGAGGGGAGGAAGCTCCCTAACTCATTCTACGAAGCCGACGTTATCCTGATACCAAAACCAGACAAGGACAACACAAAGAAAGAATATTACAGGCCAATATCACTGATGAACATCGATGCAAAAATCCTCAACAAAATACTAGCAAATAGCATACAACAATACATTAAAAAGACTATACACCATGACCAAGTGGGATTTATTCCAGGTATGCAGGGATGGTTCAACATTCACAAATCAATCAACGTAATATACCACATTAATAAAATAAAGAATAAAAATCACATGATCATCTCAAGAGATGCAGAGAAAGCATTTGACAAGATACAGCATCCACATTTATGATAAAAACTCTGAATAAAATGGGTATAGAAGGAAAGTACTTCAACATAATAAAGGCCATATATGACAAAACCACAGCTAATATCATCCTCAATGGTGAAAAACTGAAAGCTATCCCTCTAAGAACAGGAACCAGACAAGGATGCCCACTCTCACCACTCCTATTTAACATAGTACTGGAAGTCCTAGCCAGAGCAATCAGGCAAGAGAAAGAAATAAAAGGGATCCAAATTGGAAAGGAAGAAGTGAAACTCTCACTATTTGCAGATGAAGTGATTTTATATATAGAAAACCCTAAGGAATCCACCAGAAAACTTTTAGAAGTAATAAACGAATACGGTAAAGTTGCAGGATCCAAAATCAACATACAAAAATCAGTTGCATTTCTATACACTAACAACGAAGTAGCAGAAAGAGAAATTAAGAATACAATCTCATTTACAATTGCAACAAAAAGAATAAAATACCTAGGAATAAACTTAACCAAAGAGGTGAAAGAGCTGTACACTGAAAACTATAAAACATTGCTGAAAGAAATTGAAGACACAAAGAAATGGAAAGATATTCCGTGCTCTTGGATTGGAAGAATTAACATAGTTAAGATCTCCATACTTCCTAAAGCCATCTATAGATTCAATGCAATCCCTATCAAAGTTCCAACAACACTTTCACAGAAATAGAACAAAGAATCCTAAAATTTATATGGAACAACAAAAGACCCCGAATAGCTAAAGGAATCCTGAGAATAAAGAACAAAGCTGGAGGTATCACACTCCCTGATTTCAAAATATACTACAAAGCTATAGTAACCAAAACAGTATGGTACTGGCACAAAAACAGACACACAGATCAATTTCGAACAGAACTGAAAGCCCAGAAATAAACCCACACATCTATGGACAGCTAATCTTCGACAAAGGAGCCAAGAACATACAATGGAGAAAAGAAAGTCTATTCAACAAATGGTGTTGGGAAAACTGGACAGCCACATGCAAAAAAATGAAAATAGACCCTTACCTTACACCATACACAAAAATTAACTCCAAATGGATTAAAGACTTGAATGTAAGACCTGAAGCTATGAAACTTCTAGAAGAAAACATAGGCAGTACGCGCTTCAACATCGGTCTTAATAACATATTTTCAAGCACCATGTCGGAACGGGCAAGAGAAACAATAAAAAAAATAAACAAATAGGACTACATCAAACTAAAAAGCTTCTGCACAGCAAAGGAAACTATCAACAAAACGAAAAGACAACCTAACAATTGGGAGAAGATATTTACAAACCATACATGTGATACGGGGTTAATCTCCAAAATACATAAAGAACTGATGCATCTCAACAACAAAAAAAACTAACAACCCAATTAAAAAATGGGCAAAAGACCTGAATAGACATTTCTCCAAAGAAGATAAACAGATGGCCAACAGACACATGAAAAGATGTTCAACATCATTAACTATCGGGGAAATGCAAATCAAAACTACAGTGAGATATCACCTCACACCCGTCAGAACGGCTATAATTAACAAGACAGGAAACAGCGTGTGTTGGAGACGATGTGCAGAGAAGGGAACTCTCAGACACTGCTGGTGGGAGTGCAAACTGGTGCAGCCACTCTGGAAAACAGTGTGGAGATTCCTCAAAAAATTAAGGATAGAACTACCATATGATCCAGCTATTCCACTGCCGGGTATTTATCTAAAGAACTTGAGAACACCAATGCATAAAGATACATGCACCCCTGTGTTCATTGCAGCATTATTCACAATAGCCAAGACTTGGAAGCAACCTAAGTGCCCATCAAGGGACGAATGGATAAAGAAGATGTGGTATATATACACCATGGAATACTACTCAGCCATAAGAAACGATGAAATCCAGCCATTTGTGACAACATGGATGGACATTGAGGGTATTATACACAGTGAAATAAGTCAGAGGGAGAAGGTCAAATACCGTATGATCTTACTCATTAAGTAGTGGATAATAACAACAATAAACAAACACATAGAGACAGAGATTGGATTGGTGGTTACCAGAGGGGAAGTGGGGAGGGAGGAGGGCGAAAAGGATAATTCAGCACGTGTGTGGTGATGGGTTGTAATTAGTATTTTCGTGGTGAACATGATGTAATCTATGCAGAAATAGAAGTATAATGATGTACACATGAAATTTATACAATGTTATAAACCAATGTTACTGCAATAAACAAAAATTTTTTTAAAAAATTATAACTAAAGCCTACAGAGTGGGCTGTGCTTCAGCTCCTTGAAAGGCAGAGACCCTCTGCTATTCCAGGTCTCCCCACAGAGAAGCAGCATGAGATGGTAGTTCTGCTTGGGACTGGGCATTGCTGGGGATTGCGGCCCTGTATGGGGAGTCAGGGTCCCACTCGGGCTGTTGGGGCCTTGCCAGGAGTCAAGGCCCTTCCTGCCTGGGGTTCTTCTGTACAGAGACAAATACACAGGAAAACCCATGCGTGCTCTATAATGAATATTCTAACTACAACCATCCGGTCCTCCTCCACTGAGTAGCAATGGAAGTGCTGTCATCCTTAGTTCCAGGAGGAGGGCACTGGGACCGAGGAGCTTATCCGCCTAAATCAATCAGTGAAATCTCGTCTTTGCCATGATGTTTAGCTTAGGGGTGCTTAGAGGACCTAAAATGGCCCCATCAGAGGGAAACCCAAAACTTCTCTTTCATAGTGAGATACGAACCGGTGCCTCCCTGAGAGGATGCAGCCCTGGGAGGTGCTGGGAGTCCTCCTATGACTGTGCGGGGAGCGATCCTCAAGAGGGAGCCAGTTCCGGGAAGGTAGAAAGTGAGTCTTGGTGACACTGTGGAGCAGGTGAAGCATTGAATATTTCTGGAATTTTCTGGAAATTTTCTGGAGTTTTCACTGGTATTAACCAATAGTTTCCTTTATTTTTTAAATGAGTTTAATTCAGTTTTTTATCAATTTTTCTTTGTTTTTTTAGAACAATGACTTTTAAAAATACTTTACTGTTAAAAAATAAACTTTAATTTTAGAACAGTTTTAGATTATACTGATTTAGTTATTTCGTTACTTATGACCAAGAATGTTTCAAGTAATACAGCTGTAAAAATATTCATCTTCTCTTGGTAAGAAGAAAGAGTACAAAAAAATCGGCTAAAATAGGCTTGTGCCCCATATACATTATCAAATTGAAAGACTCAATCCTATGATTTGTTGAGAATAAAATTGGCAGAGTTTTTTCAAAGATAATCATTTTATTATACTTTCATTGAAAGGAATTTAATAATGTTCAAGAAACTAAAATTACAGTAACCCATAGTTGTATCACAATAGAATGTTTTTTATAAATAGAATACTATGAACATATTTATATAAATTTTCAATCATGATGGGAAACTTTCATGTTTTATCATGAACAATTTCTCATATTTCTATGTAATCTATAATTTTTATTTTTTGAAAAATTTACTATCTTATGTACTACAACTTAATTACACCACCCTCGTACTGTGATATACTGTCTCAATTTTTTGTACTTGTAGTTAGTGCTGCAATGAACATCTTTATGAAGCATATAGCTTTCTGCTTCTGTTGAATTAAGTGAATAACTTAGCGTCTCCGGGAGCATATAACTCCTAGACTAAGCCGGGCCTTGAGCATCAAACTGCCTGGGAAGGAGTCCTGGCTCCACCACTGCAAGCTGCACGATCTTGAACAGATGACACCAGCTTTTTTTGCCTTGTTTTTTTCATTTGTACAATGAGAATAACCAGAGACCACCTCCACAGGATTATTTTGAAGACCAATTGTCATAACACATGCAAAAAGGTTTAAGACAGTGCATAGTACATATTAGGCTCTCAAGAACTATAACTATTATTATTTGGAGTAATATTAGTGTATGAACACATTAATGTAATAAATTCTATGACACTGAAGCCTTACCAGTTCTGCTTATTAAAAAAAGGTTTGGCACTTTAGCAGATATATCATTACATCTCATGATGGCTTTAAGTTTTATTTCTTTGATTAGTAAGGACGAACGTTTCTCCTGTATTTATTTTTTTATGTGTATTGTCTATTCTCTTTAAATAGACAATTTTTATAAGTATGGCTAATAGCCCAAAGAATCTGTGACTTGTTAATTCACACAGGCACATGTATGAGTTCCCTTTTGCCACGGTAACAAATTACCCCAAATTCAATGGCTTCAAACAACACAAATTCACTCTCTTATGCTTTGGGAGGTCAGAGTGTAAAATCAAAGTGTTGGCAGGGCTGTGTTCCTCCTGGATGCCTGGCCTTGAGCACTGGTTCTCCTTGCCTTTTTAAGCTTCTAGAAGCCACTTGCATCCTTTGCTCATGACCCCTTCATATAAGGACCCTTGTGATTACATTGGGTCACTCAAATAATCCAGGATAATCTCTCCATTTCAAGATCCTTAACTTAATCACATCTGCAAAGTTTCTTGCATAGGTCCTGGGAATTAGCACATGGACATCTTTGAGGGGCCATTATCCAAACTATGACAGCGTACATGTATTGACTTATTCTACACACGTTTATGGAGCACCTACTCTGTACCAGGTGCTGGAGCTAGAAGGATGAATTAAGACACGAGGTCTGTTTTCAAGGAACTCATGTTCTTAGCAATGGAGGCAGGCATGAAAGAAAGAGAGAGAGAAAAAGAAGGAGGGAAGAAAGAAAGAAAGCAAGGTGGGGGCAGAAGGAGGGAGGGAGGAAAAGAAGGAAAGAGAGAGGGAAAGAAAGTAAGCATTGCCATAAAAATATTTTACATTCTATGGTAGTATAACAGAAAAACTTTTTCTGATTCCTGGGGGCCTGAGGCTCACAGAGGAGGGGACAACGGGGCTTGCTCTTAGATGCTAAGTAGGAGGCACCTAGCAAATTATTAGGAAAAAGCCATTCCTGGAGAGGAGACTGAATTGCAGAGGGACAAAGATTTGAGAGTACGTTAAATATTCAGAGAAAGGCAAGCAACTTCTTTTAGTTGGAGGCTAGATATTTCATACTGAGTGGCAGAAGACTGAAGGGCTACGCTAAAAAGTTAAAGAGCATGTGGGTAATAGAGAGGCTAGTGAAAGTAAAGAAGGGTAAAGAACTGACGTGATCAACGGTTTCTAAAGCCCAGTCTTGTGGCTGGAATAGACTGAATGATGGGAACCAAAAGGCTGTAACAAGTGTCCAGAGGAGGGGTGGGAAATTCCATTTATGTTTCTGTTTTAATTGATATCTAATAAAATAAATGGAAAGGAAAAGAAATGAACTAGATGATTTTAAAGTTCCCTTCCTGTTCTAAAGTTCTGTGGTTTCATGATTCCCATTCAATTTGTTCTCCCACGGGGATTGGTAATTACAATACTTTAGCTTCTAGGCCTAAAGTAAAAAATTACATTTATCCCAGGAAATGACTTATAAAAGAAGTTTTTAGATAAGTAGCTACCAAAAATTGTTATTAAAATATTACTCAATTATTTCCTCCAACGTATACTAGTAAGCCTTTGGATAGATTTTGTTTCCTTAGAAAAGCACACTATAAAAGCAGTGCTATATTCTTTGTAACTTAGAAGCAGCAAAACCCTTCAGACTGCAGACTTAGAAGAACAATTGTGGTTCAATTTTTTTTTTTTTAATTTTAATAAATTGTTGGACTTGGAGGTTAAAGTCTAGAGTCAGGAATTAGTTTCTAGAGAGGTTTGATAAGGTCTGTAAATTTCTGGAGTTTATAAAATTTCTTATCCACTCCTCCTTATTCCACTTTCCTGGACTCTCAAAATTCCCTTAACCACTTCCATTTTGTGCTTTATCTTGAATAGGCCGCATTTAGCTTTTCCTCTGCTGCCATTGAACCTCTTCCATGTGGCTTCTCAATTGATCCTTACTTGCACTCCTTCAGGGTAGTTGTGATGACCAATGAGGTATTACATGGAAAGAACTTAGAAACTGCGTGGCCTATTATAGGCATGTAGTATGTGAAATATTATTATCTACGTAAAACTTTTTATGAACTGACCACATTATCCTATGAAATATTCAAAAAACTTGTATCATAACTGTCTTATTAAATGGTCTGTCATAAGTCTCCAGCACCCTTTTCTCTGAAACAATAACAATTTATGACCCAACACGGGGAGCGGGAAGGGCATGGACCAAGGCAAACTCCACGGGTTCCACCTCACCCTGTTTTGGCCTCAAGCAGCGGTTCTCAAACTTTAGTGCACACCAGACCGGCCAATGGTCTACATCTGTTCGAAAAGCCCCGTGAGTTTGCATCAGCTGCAAGGCCACATTAATGATTTAGAGTGTGTCTACTGCCATGCTTTTCCATTGTAGCTGCATTTTAGAGTCAGTTGGGAATACTTAGAAGAATACGCAACCCAGATCAATTAAATCAATTCTCTGCAAATGGTGCCCAAATGTGATTATGCTCTAAAAATCTCCCCAAGTGATTCTAACGTCAGTCAGCATTGAGACCCACTAGCTTAGGGTATCATCCATTGAAACAGTTCCCAAACCCTGGAGAGCCCCTGATCATCTCCCCAGGACTTCCTAGACAGGGAACGATGATGGCCAGATCCCTGGGGAATTGTTCCGGACTATCCATAGCTCCTCAAATCCAACTCAAACTGAAGCTGTATCCCGAGATTCTACATTCTATTGTCTTAGAGAAAAGCAATTCCAAAAAATCAAATCCAGGGGCCGGCCCGGTGGTGTAGTGGTTAAGTTTGCGTGCTCCACTTCAGTGGCGTGGTGTTCACGGGTTCGGATCCCAGGCACGACGGACCTACACACCACTCAAGCCATGCTGTAGCAGCGTCCCACATACAAAATAGAGGAAGATTGGCACAGATGTTAGCTCAGGGATAATATTCCTCAAGCAAAAAGAGGAGGATTAGCAACAGATGTTAGCTCAGGGCCAATCTTCTTCACTTGAAAAAAAAAAAACAAATCCATACTCTAAAGGCTACAACTGAAAAAATCTTCACTTAACCAATATTTATTGAACTCCCATTGGGAGCACCAGGTAATGATGAAAAGGAAATGGTTCTCATCCTCAAAGACATCTCACTCCAGTAGGGCTATTTTTATGTAGGTCTGAATACACATGATTATGAATAGCTTGTCACTTTGATCAACATAATCAAAATTGATTTTAATGAGGTCAAAAACTTTTCTAAAAGAGAAATGGAGTGTCTCAACTAGGGGTCATTTGATTTAAGAAACACAAACTCAGTCCAGCTAGCTTTAATGACAAGGATTTATTTAAGGATTCATACGTCTCTCACAGGACAGAAACGGAATGGACACAGCTGGGCCTCACCAGGGACTGGGTCTGGAGAGCCAACAGGAACTACAGTAACCACATTTTTCTCTCTGTCTCTGGGCTCAATATGAGTCTTCTTCATTCTCTTTGCAAACCAGCTTCTCTGCTCACTTACTCACGAGGATGGAAATTTGGGGTCAGCCCCCCATCCCTCAAATTAGCTGCCTCAGTCCCTGTGTCCCTTCAGATTGCTGAGAATCTGGCAGGCTTAGTTTGCCCATTGCTGCCCTCTCTCTGGGCCAGGCTCTATCCCTTGTCCAGTGAGCTGTGGCCAGGAAAGCTACAAGGTGTGCAGTATTCCTCCTTGGAGCAGGTGGTTAAAGCAATTTCTCTGGGACAGGATCATGGGCAGGGCTGCCAAACCCACCGATATGGCCACGAGAGGGTAGTTACTACCTTCCCCACAGTAACAATACAAAGTAAACTGTGTACAAAAAAGAAAAACATACAGTAAAAACAGGAAGGAAAAAAGACCCAGAAAAACATGCAAATATGGCATTAGTGACATTTATATAATGCAGCAAGAACAATGATCAAATACGAATCACTTTCTTTATACTTGCTAAGGTTAGTCATTAGTTAATGAAGAATGAAATCATTAAACATTTGTTCTGCTTTGTCTAAATAATTTTTAGAATTTGCTTCTGTTTAAAACCGATTTGAAGGTTTGCTTTTAAAATTTAAGTTTTTGATTATTCAAAAACATTGACACGGTTCCAGTTCCTAACTATATAAAATCTTAAAGAACCAGTCTCACTGCCATCTCTGTGCCCTCCACCCCTCTGCAACCCTCTCCCTACACATCACCATTTTTATTAGTTTCTGGTTTGTCCTGCCAGTTACTCTTTTGTAAAAAGAATCAAATACACACGTATATTTTCATTTCCCCTTCTTTCATTCACAAAAGGCAGCATTTTATATAGTGTATGAACCTTATTTTTTCCCACAGGACTGTTAGCCTGGAAACCAGTACATATCAGGACATAGGATCTGTGCCCCCTTTTTATATGGCTGCAGAGCGCTCCAGTGTGTGGGTGACCAGAGCCTACTCAACCAGTGCCCTCTAGAAATACTTGGGTGCTTCCGATCTTTTGCTGCTTTAAATAGCACCTCCACGAATAAATCTATACATATGGTGTTTCATATCTATAGAGATCTGTCTTTAGGATAGGTGCCTAAAAAAAGATTTCTGGGACAAAGAGTAAATGCTTTAGTAATTTTGTTGGATATTGCTAAATTCCCTCATATGCATGAGAACATCTGGTTCTCCACAGCCTCACCAATAGTGCTGGTGAAATTTTTGGATTTTTGCCAATCTGATAGGTCAGAATTGGTACTTTGATGTAATTTTAATCTGTCTCTCTCTTATTGTGCGTGGAGTTAATCATCTTTCATGTAGGATCCTTTTAACTCTTTTTTCATTAAATTTTTTAGTTTGAGGTAATTGTAGACTCAACGCACTTGTAAGAAAATACAGAGGGGCCAGCCTGGTTCATAGTGGTTAAGTTCGCGTGCTCTGCTTCGGTGGCCTGGGGTTCATGGGTCCGGATCCCAGGTGTGGACCTATACACTGCTCATCAAGCCATGCTGGGGCGGCAACCCACATACAAACTGGAGGAAGATGGGCACAGATGTTAGCTCAGGGCAAATCTTCCTCAAGCAAAAAGAGGAAGACTGGCAAAAGACGTTAGCTCAGGGCCAATCTTCCTCACCAAAAAAAAAAAAGAATACAGCAAGATCCCTCATACCCTTTCCTCATGGTAACACGTTGCACAAGTTATAGTGCAACTTCACAACCACCATATTGACATTGATACAGTCCAGATACAGAACGGTTCCTTCCTTTTCTCTTTAAATCATATTTTTATCTGGGTTGGACAAGATGGAGTAACATATTCCATTTTCTTTTCCCACTAATGACCAAACAACAACAACAACAAAGGCACCCTACCAGAAGACTTTGAAAAGTGGAATAAAGAAGGTGAACTGCCTAGGGAGACCCAGACTCGAGGAAGAACTCAGCTGCGATTTCCAGGAGTTTCTTTCTTGCCTCATAAGTAACCCAGCCTGGGTGCTAGAGACGTCTGCACACCAGAAATGCCTATAGAAGCAGATCAAAAGAAAAAAAAAATGCCCCCCAAGAAAAGCCTGCTCTCTGTAGCCGAAGAACCTAGAAAGGCAAAGGCCAGCAGGAAGACAACTTTGAACCACACCTGGCTATTCTCCAGGACACCCCTAGAAAAGCCAGGGCGGGCCCTCCCCACCCCCAGTGGGCAGCAGTGGTGGGTGGAACTCCGTTCTTCCCTCCACCCCCTCAGCGGGAACGGGGGATCCCTCCCCCACCGACGCTGTGGGTAGAACTCTGTGGGAACTTCCCTCTTCTTATGTGACCTATTGGAGATTTTGCCCATTTTTCTATTGGGTTTCCAAGTAGGTTATAAAATATTTAGAGGGAAAAGGAGTTGGCCCCTTGAGAAGCCCTTGGCAAGCATCTCCCTTACTTGGCTTTAGCCTAGTTGGGGGAAGGAACTGTGTCTTATTCACCCTCATGCCCCCAGAACAGCACAGTGCCTGAGACACAGTTGGTGCTTAATAAATGCCGAAAAATACTGAGGTTGGAGAGACTGGAGACAAGGCTGCCAGAAGTTGCTAGCCAGGTTAAAATACTGCATAATCATCCTATGCAAAATGACACACGAGGTCAAGGGATAAGAGAATAATGAAAGGGAGCTCTGGTTTCCATACTCACCTGTTCCACCTGAACAAAAGCACTCACAGGATTTCATCACGACCCCAGGAAAACTAACAGCCACCATGATTTCTTCTGATTCTAACAATGGGGTTGGAGGAAGAGAGGAAAAGGAAGAGCTGGTGAAGGAAGCAAAGAAGCAGAGGGAAGACTGTTCAAAAGGTCAGGATAATCCTTGGAAATGAACTAGTTATATTTCAAAAACTACCTCAGATGTAAATAACACCGTCTCTTTGATAAGTGCAACAGCTGTTTCAGCAGCTGCTCTCCAACTCTTTCATCCTCACGTCAGTGTCTCGTGACAACACTTATTTTGTGGGAAGGGTGACTTTCACTTTCCATGTCTGATTTTTTTTTTAATTTAATAAATATTATCTTGGCAGCGAATTCTTTGCTATTTTTTCTTTTACGGACTACATTAGTTTAAAGTTTAGTATTTTTAAATTTTAAAAATATGTTGAGTAAAAAAATGAGCCTCTCTACTCAGATATATTTGAAGGTGGGTCAAAACCCACTTTGGTGATGGCCCTTAATAGTCATAATTAAGGTACAGATCCTACTTAACACAGTTCAGTAGTTAGGAATGATACACATGCATTAATGGAACAGTAATTCAGAATGCTGTGGAGTGTTCTGCTCTATTAGACGGCAAATAGAGTTCCCCTGACAATCATTCATTCATTGAGCACTGTGCTAGGTGCTGGGAGTACAAAAATGAATGACAGAGACTACCGCTCTCCAAGAGCTAACAGTATTTGGAAGAAAAAGAAAATGTGTAATAAACAAATGTGATAGTGTAAGACATGCTTTAATAGGGTTTATGTACTGTAGGGCTGCAGTGCAAGGGAGTGGCTAATTTCACTTGGATTGGCCTGAGAAAGCTTCCACAGCAGTTTATTGAGTCTTAAGAGATATGCAGTAGATCCTCTAGTGGAAGAGGGTAGAAAAGATGGCATGCAAATATGAAGGAGCATGATGCTGGCCACCGGGAGTAGTTCACAGGTGGCTAGACAATTAAAAGGGTACAAAGTACAACAGGAATGAGAAGTGAAGTGTTGATACTGGAGAGGCGAGCAGAAGTCAGATCATTAAAGACCTGGTATGAGAAGCAGAAATACATGGACCTTATCCTGTAGGCAATGGTGAGCCGCTGAAAGATTTTAAGCAAGGGGGTATTTCAAAAGACAAAATTTCTGTGGCAATATGCAAGATGGATTCAAAGAAGGCAGCACATCTTCACATATAGAAAAGACGGGAGGATCCGGGTAGTTGTGGAAACAGAAGACCAGATGGATTGGAGAGAGACTTAAGAGACAGAGTTAATGTTGACGGCACAGACAAGAAAGAGGGAAGATGACTCCCAGATTTGTCCTTGAGCTACCACGTGGATGGTAAAACAGGAGAAAGACCAGGTTTGGAAGGGTGGGTATGGTAAATTCTGCTTAGGACATGCTGAGTTTTAAGTTTCTATGAACAAGGAGGCGAAGATAAGCTGATAATGTAGATCAGGAACTAACAATTCTGGGCTGGAGATATGGCTTGGGAGTCTCCTTTCTATACCTAGGGGGAACCATTTAGTTAAAGCTTCGCAAGTACAAGAGATCACCTGATGGCTATTTAAATTTATTGAAAAAGTCAACAAAATTAAAAATCCAGTTCCTTACTAGAACTATTCACATTTCAAATGCTTAATAGCCACACGTAACTAGGGACTACCATATTGGACAGCACAGTCCTAGAACATTTCCATCATCATACAACATTCTACTGGACAGTGCTAGAAAGTGAGTTATTGATCAGAAGAGAGAAGGGGGGAAGAATGCAAGGCAGAAGAAGGGTCTTCCAAGGAAACTGAGAAGAGCACAGGTAAAAAAGACAAACCCAAAAGCCAAGATAGGAGAGGAAAAGCAGGAACTTAGGCCCTCATGGCCATTCCCCTTCTTTGGCTGTAATGCTGAGAGAAGGCAGGAGTGACCGAAGGCCTTCCATGAGCTAAGTGCTAGGTGCTTTCCACATCATTCACCTGAAATCACAGACCCCTCTGGGAAAACAGAGCCTGATTCCCACTTGCTACATTTCTTCGCATGGTTATTACTGCCAAATTTTAATTGTGCGCTTTTGCCAGTTTTACTAATTGTTTACATACATTATCACGGATAGTGTAATTACTGACTTCATTTCCTAGTAGAATTAAAAAATGTGGTATCATTTTTTAAATATGATCCAAGACAATTTACATGAAAAAAAGGTTACTCTAAAGCTGAAAACTGACTTCATCTAAGTGTTTGCTCAGTGTGTCAGATGTGCTAAGTGCTCTTATTAGGATCAGCTTATTTAACTATTTCAATGATCCTCGGGTAGTTCCTATCATCCTTGATTGAGAGATCAGGAAACTGAGAACCACAGAGGTTTAAAAATTTGCTAAAATTTCACAGCTAGTGATAGAGAATCCCTGAATTTAAACTTAGATCGGTCTGATTCCGGAGTCTTTGCTTATAACCACCACTTTCCACACAGCCCTCCTATGAGTTCACTGCAAATCCTCAACGTCCATTGCAGAAGAGTGATCATCTCAGCCATCGTTCTGAAGTATCATGCTTACAGCTGAGGAATGCTCTGTGCCTGGCGAAGAGCTGCTCCTCCAAAGCTCTCCATTGGCCTAACAGCGTATTAGTGAAATATAAAACCAGCGTTCGCAGAGAACACAATTGAGCATCTCATCTGAGGGTTACGTAGCTTCCCAGTTGTTTCCACTATGTCAGTTTTACACGCAGACGACAGTGAACTCCTTGAGGGTAGGTAATGTCTGAGACCTGTTGGAGATCCTCAGAGCACAAACTTAAACTGATGGAATCGGGAAGATTAAATTAGCAACGGAATTCAGGTCCACCAAAATATGTTATAGGAATGTTATGAGAAAGATTCAAGTTTTATTTTTCAACCCATGTATTTTTCTTTTAATTCTAGCCTAGTGGAGGGGTATGTTGCTATCTTTTCTGAAGTTACTTAAATCAAGAGCAATACAGTACACGCTCCTTAAGAAGAGCCTTCTCAAAACAATCTGGGGCCAGAATATCTCCACAACCTTCAATCCATGTTTAAAGACAGCACAAAAAATATATATAAGATTATTAAATTGAGTCAGCATGTTTCACCAGAAGACACATTAATACCATAGGCAGGAACCTGGAGCAGACTAAACCAACTCAATTTTATGGCTCTGCATGATTTAAATCACCAAATGATTATGATTTAATGATTGGCTTTATTTGTGATATGTAGTGACAATATCCTAGTAGTGCATACTACGTATAAAAATTAATGATACTTTTCATTACACAAATAATTTAAGTTGATAAAAGTCAGGATCGCGCAATCTAGTCCCAAATACAAATCTAGCCCCTGGTATTTTTGAGACCTGACTGTTTGCCTTCAGGATCTTCAATACTACTTGATACCTAAAAAACAAGAAGGGAATTGACCATAACACGCCAGCTTAGTTTACTGAAGTTGTGCAGGGAGAAGAAAAGCTATGCTAAAAATGACCTCTTAAATATTCATCTTGATACAATAAATTACTAACTATATTGATGAAAAATATTTAAATATCACTGTGTCTCTTTTGAGGTAAAAGCTATGAGGTGATCTCTAAATGTATTTAACTGAAACTGTTGCAAAGGCAGAGCTGTGATCTCCTTACACTTATGTTGCAATTCTAGTACAACCAAAGTATTCATCAATAATTCACTTGAAATTTAGGAAAACACAATAGCAACAAAAAACCCAGATAACCCAAAAAAAACTTCCTGAGAGAAAATAATTACATCATCACACAAAGTCTTTAGAACATTATATTTCATAAAAGACAATGATAAAAAAGTACAAACATTTCCATGAGAAGCAAAAAAAAAAAAATGAGTACAAGAAATTACTAGCATTTATTTCAGTGCACTGTAGAAGCCTTTAAGCCTTTCAGATCTTAATAAATAAAATAATATTAAGTACACTTCCTCTTTCTGATAAACAACACTATGACTATTTTAGTTCTCTCAACTGCCATACTTGCAAATACAAGGCAATAAATTTAGAGAATTAATATCTATCTGAAAAACACATAAAGAAATATAACAGAGACAAGCAAATGCCAAATAAAATGACACAAAATCTGCTTTCACTTGTAGGGAGCCTCCAAAAGAAGGATAATATTGTATTGGATATTTTTCCATTTTGTTTTAAAATGGATATCAATATCTTGGCTGGGAAAGCAACATAAGCAAGTTTTTAATACATGATTTTGTATTTACATAATATTGTAAATAAGGTTTTCTTACTGAACACCTTTTCACAAAACACAAACAGAAATTTAAATTTTAGATTTAAAAAAATATTTATTAAACTCTAGTTTTGGCCAAGTTTTAAATGACTATCTCCACTGTGGATTAGACATAATGTTACACAAATGCGTACACTTTTCCCTTTTCACTTCTAAACAGGCCCATTCATCATTACTACTTTCTCTAGTTGAAAGGAACTATATAACTTTACCAGTAGTGCCATAGGAACCTCGTAATAGCTTTACGTCCACATATATATGTTTCTTGACGTTGAGACTAAGAAATACAAGAGATAAGTTATCAGAGGATGTCTTCATAATTTTAGAAAGGTTTCTACTTGCTTGCCTTGATTTCTTTAGAAACGATATAATACTTTTTCTGTAGACATACCTAGCATTGCACCTGATGGAGTAGGTCATCAATCCATGTTCACTAATAAATCCACCCAACATAACTACAAAGAAGATAGTTTGCATCTGCAATGTATCTGTTATTTTTTTATGGAACAGATTTATTTTTATACAATGAAGATAACTGGGCAAAGCTCTGTCACTTTTAACGGAAACATACAAAAAATCACTATTCATAGGCAAAAGTCAATTTTAGGTCTGCACTTAAAAAACAAAAGGAAAAGACAAAAAGCAAACTAATCAGATGGTTTTCACAGGATCACACCATATCCAAAACTGAAAAAAGCAAAATATTCATGGCCCACTCCTTAACAAAAATTACTATTAGACTTAATCCAGGGAAATAAGGCAGATATTAGTAGAACTGAGTTCTCTTGAAACTGTAAAATGTATATCAAAATGAAAAGATTCCAAAATGTGGGCAGCTGCACATTAAAAAGAGAAAAATATCTTTTCCTAATAAGACTTAGAAACAACCTTATTTTCCTCAAGACTAAAAGATTTAAGTATTATTGGGTTAATTATGTTCCTATGCACCTACTATCTTTATCTTGTTAGTGATCAACAAATGTTAACTTTCCCAATCTGCTTTCTTTTACTTCATTGAATTAAAAAACTACATGGGATGTGAGAGACAGAAAATGAACAGACAGACAAATTAAGAACAAATATCTCACTTTTCAGAAGGTTTGATTTTTCATTATTTTGAGTACCAGCAAAAAAATGAAAGACAAATATTTTGGAAATATTTCTAAGAAATAAATGTGGAAAAATTCTGTTTGGTATCATAACAGAGAGCTATCAGTTTTCTCAAAGTATAAGAATTTCAATTATTTTATGATTTGGTTTGTGGTCATCAGTGTTACCAATATTGTCATAGAAAACGACACTTCAACATTAAACTTACAACCTGAGATAAATAACCATATTTCTGTTTTAGGCAAACAATCCATGAGGCAAATGTTATCCAAATACCTCTCATTTATAGATTTCCATTGTTTTTTACTGTTGTTGCAGAGTCACTTTACAGATATATAATTTTTTGTTTTAAATTTTTGAAAATATCTTAAGATATTTTAAAGAATCTTTGGTTAACTATAATTGGTAATTTTCAAAGTAAGGATATTGTTTGGTTTTTCCATGAAAACTTCATTCAAATTTAACATAAAGTAACATACTTAATGTCAGGTAGTAAAGACCTGTTTTCAGAGAAGTGTCTTATAACATCAATGCATTTAAATAACTGATCATGTATTTTAATATAATTCTATTAAATTATGCTTTTAGTGAGGAGATTTTAATAATTAACACCAGAAATGTAATTTCTTAAAAGTGAAAAAAATATGTATAGTTCAAATGAAATTGGCCAACATTAAAAAGGATCTCTTCCAAACCTGAAATTCTATGAGTCTGAGAATTAAACTTAAAATTTGTTATCCACTAAGCATTTATCTTCATAAAAATAGAACATTTAATTTCTTATCTGATAGTATAATTCATTTGTATATTATAAGTACTACTGGGTTTTCTATAACTCATTCTTTTAAAAAAAGTTGTTTTGATTTTTTTTCAAAATGAAGATTTTTTTTTTGGCTCTTCTGAACTGGAAATAATAAAAGTGCTGTTCACTATAAATTAAAAAAAATAAAATACGGTGTACAAACACACGCAACCTTGGGGACATTTTTTGAGGCACAAAATCTCTGACACTTACACCAGAGGTACATGGAAGACATTTAACATAAAGAGGTCCTTTATATCATGTCACATCACAACTTTTAAGATTTTCTTGGTAATACTCATGCAATATGCATAAACAACGTGGTTGTGATTTAGCAAAATCTGATGAGATTGCAAGCAAGACAAAAACATAGGTAATCCTGGCAGGAAGAAAAGCTGTTTAAGCCCTTTCTTACCCTTTAAAACACGAGGAAAGCTGTGACTTCTCCCACATAAAAGGCTGAAGGTCTAAAGCTCAAAACTAGTATAACAGTTTACTGTATTAGTTGGCTGTCAATTATTGACATTCCTTCATTTCACACAAGGGTTAACCTTTTTTAGTGACATAAATTTACATTGTTTTATTCCATGCAAATAAAAAATGTCTATAAAAGTCCAGTAAAGGCATAACCAATCACATGCAAAACTGCAACACATCTTATTTTTCAACAATTTGAACACATTATTTTACATCACATATGTACAAAATATGTTTAAATGGAAATAAAGCATTCTCTTGAATTAAATTAGATTTTAGTATAAAAATTTTCTCTTGGTAGGGAGCTCTCTTAACTTCCAGACTTAAGCAGTGGCATGTGGTCTCTGCAGTGCTCACCACGAGGGTGTGTCTCAGAGGAGAGGATGGGTCGAAGAAGGCTGACTGTATATAATCCCACACTGCAAACACTGAGGACTGCTGGCTCTTCTCACAGATCAGGGCACTGGGACACATCCATTCACTGACCTCCATTAAGAGTGCACTCCAAGTTTATAATCCAGCATTGTGGTCTATCTTGCCAGGAGAGCTGTGTCTTTTAATAGTCTTCGATTGGAGCTAACTCTGGCATGAGGTTTACAGATATATTTGTATACAACCTATCAACCAGTATTTTTGGCGTATATATTAAATTGTTCAACCCATCGATGTACTGACGTTCTTTTGAATATCTTAGTAATTTATACCTATAGTGTTAGAGGAAAAAATGAAAAGTAATGGGAACATGCTCAAAAAGAAAAACTGATGAGGAATACGCTCAAGATCATTCTTATATTTAAAGCTCTTTACAACTTTTGGTTTTCATGCATAATTAAAAATCTTTCTAAACCATTATTCTAAATTAGCATTTTTACTAGTCTTAATATGCCACCTGAAACAATTAGTTTGCACTCTTACAACTTAGACATCCTTAAGAAATAAACTGTATTATGTTTTATGTTAAGGAAACACTTTTTATATAAATAGTTAACTGGGTTCTTTAATATAACAAATACACATGTATGTATGTAGATATATGTATATCTTTTCGAAACAAGCACAAACAATGCTTTACTTCTATAAAGAAAAATTATACCAACAGAAAATTCTCTTCAGAAGGCTTTTTTAGGGGTACAATGTATTTTTTAAAATCTTTCATACATTAAATAATTCTGAAACTTTGGTATCTGAAGATGCTGTTAAACTTACCGTCCTAAAAACTGGACTTCACCTCGATGATGATGAGGAATAGACTTGTATTTTCCTAAGTCTCCCTCGGGTCTTGTTACATTATATCCAGCATAGTGAACTCTACAATACAATATATGGAAATGAAAACATAAATAAAATCTGACATCAAAACTGATTATGTGAGTTCAATTTAAAACACAAAAGAATGCTCTAATGTATGTGTTGTCAATAATTTCAGAAGGCACTCTTAATGAAAAAAGGGAGAAACACAAAATAAGATTTAGGAACCTCAAAAATTTTCCATCCCAAAGAATCTTTCCTTGAAATAGCTAAGTACAATTTACCTAATAGAAAGGAAATTCATAGAAATTCTGTTGTTAAGCAATTTGTACCTCAACATACCTATTCCAAAGGTCATCATCTTCTCCTCCCCATCCCCAGAAGGCGTTAGGAAAACCATTAATCTTTCTAAATTGTTGCACTGTCAGTCCACTTACACCACCAAAAAACTCTTTATATGGAAGACTAAAAAAGAAAGCAGAATATAGCATTCTAAAAATGAAATCAAAACAGTTTGCCACATGAAATCAAGTTTTCAGTCTTTTATGTGCTTGACAAAATAAACCCCCATTTACCATATAAACAATTATGCTGATTAAATCATATTCTGGGAAACGTAAAGTACACCAAGAAACAAAACATTTTTATATTCTAGTGGAACAAGTACATTTAAATGTGTTACGTAAAACACAAAATAAAACACTTGTGGTAAGTGAAATTTAATATTTAGTATTGTTACTTTATAAGGCTCAAAACCCAGTGTTCAAAAATTGTGTATTTTCACACCAAAGTAAACTTGATTAAATACATCAACAGCTGTCAATGAAGTGTTAGATGTTGCTAACAAAATTTTCTAAATTAGTTGAACTGAATTATACATCTTATTTATTATATAGTCAGATATAAATTACTAAAGACAAGCCTAGCATTTAATTTTGAAATGACTAACTGCCTATTCCTATAATGATCATATGTTTGGATTATACTCCTCAAATACTCACAGATATTTACAAATGTATTTATTTTTAATGTACTAATATTTAGAGAAATGACCTTTTTTATTGAGATATAATTGACATACAACATTGTAGTAGTTTTAGGTATACAACATAGTGATTTGATATGTATATATTGTGAAATAATTACCAAAATAAGTTGTTAAAATCCATCACCCTACATAGAAAATCTTTTTTTCTTGTGATGAGAGCTTTTAAGATCTACTCTCCTAACTACTTTCAAATATGCAATATGGTATTATTAACTATAGTCACCATGCGGGGCATTACACCCCCAGGGCTTATTTATCTTATAACTGGAAGTTGGTACCTTTTGACCTCTTTCACCCATTTTACCGACCCCCTGGCCCCCACCTCTGGCAACTCCCAATCTGCTCTGTATCTATGAGTTTGGTTTTTTTTTTTTTTTCCCCGATTCCACACAGTACTTGTCTTTCTCTGAGAAGTGACTATATTTTTAAAATTTGGATTTTATTTTCTTTACCTTTCCTTAACAAATAATCCGAGGAATTTGTACAACTAAGTCATTCATTTAGATATAGACTGGTTTTCTGGATGTCGAGGTAGCATCCCTAGATTTGCAGTCCTGAATAAATTTCTGTGGCCCCAAATGTGCTATTGGGGAGTAGCGGGCCAGAGCCCCTAAAGGGGCCAGGCCAATGTGGAGGGCAAGCAGAGAAAACACGATCCCACGCAGCATCTGAAAATCAAGCTGAGGGAAATGCGGCCGGGACCCTGCAAAGCTGCCTCAGAGAAAGAGAGGGAGCAGATCTCCCTTTTTTGTTATAGAGACTCTCCCTCGTTCCCTGTAAGGAAGAAGTGCTGTTTGTCAGCTGGGATCTTGTGTGGCCACAGAAGATGGGAGAAGCAGCTCAGCTCCTGCACGGAATTCTAGGGTTGCAAGAGAAAGTAATCTTGGCCCCACCCTAGGCCAAAGGCACCCCAAGAGAGTAACAGCAATACTGACCCCAAAGACAAGCACAGCGTCCCAGGAGACCTCAAGAGACTCACACTTGGGAAGTTAGGATTCTAGTAATAACACCGGATGGGGTTCAATAAGCCAATAAGCATTCATGGCACTGTTATGTTTCCCACACTGGTTGGATTATTCTTGCCCTGGCTACTGGTTTGAGAGAAACCTGAGATCAGTAGATGGGTAGATACAGATAAGTGTGTGTGTGTGTGTGTGTGTGTGTGTGTATTCACTAAAATGTATAAATTGGCAAGAACATTAATTCCATTTATTGTTCTGCTTAAGTGGAAACAACTGATTGCACTTTAACCAGAATTGAAAAAGGTTAGATAAAATGAAGGTATAATAGATAAACTAAAGAACAGAAAATCGAAGCTTGACAAGCAAAAATCACTACTACTAGTATTTATCTTACACTGTCCAAAGGGAGAAAGACACTAATCTGGAGACCTGAACTTTCTGGTCAGCAGCCATCAGGGTGTGGACACCATTGTGGGGAAGGATGCTTCATCAGGCCTCATCCCTGAAGTTTATGCACTGTCCGGCCCATTCCTTGATCTGCTGCCATTCTCCCTAAGCTACATTCTAACTTCTAGTCAAACTTCTAAGATACCCTACTGACCCTGGGATTAATCTAGGTAGATATGAATGGCTTATTCATTAGAAATTAATATTTTTAAGCAAAAATATTAATCTAGAATTCTTTTTTTTTAAGTTACCATGACTTTTATTTTTTTTTTAATTTTTTTATTTTTTTTTTGTGAGGAAGATCAGCCCTGAGCTAACATCCATGCTAATCCTCCTCTTTTTGTTGAGGAAGACTGGCTCTGAGCTAACAACCACTGCCAATCCTCCTCCTTTTTTTTCCCCAAAGCCCCAGCAGATAGTTGTACGTCATAGTTGCACATCCTTCTAGTTGCTGTATGTGGGACACAGCCTCACCATGGCCGGAGAAGCGGTGCGTCGGTGAGCGCCTGGGATCCGAACCCGGGCGGCCAGTAGCGGAGCGCACGCACTTAACCACTAAGCCACAGGGCCGGCCCTAGAATTCTTAATTTATAAGATCTTTATGATATTTTTTAGTGAAAATCAATTATCCTAAATTTAATTTGACTCTAGGAGGCTGACCAAAACTGAGTTTCTACAAGTGCTAAGAATCAGATCCTGAACCTGGGTGACCTTCTGAAGGAAACGCCAGACTTGCAGTTCAGATACTGTGGTAGTAAAGAAAAGGTTTTCTAATGATGACAACAACTAGCAAAAGAAAAAAAAATTTTTAAAGGCATTGTTTCTTGTTTTAGTGCTGATTCACCTGGTCATGTCACTGATACTGTTTACCTCTCTCTGCAGGTCAGGCAGCAGGCAAAACTGTGATGTAGGCAACATCCCCCCTGCTCCAGGCTATTTTCTCTTCTCTCCACTTCCGTTAGCCAATGAAAACTGTGATCTCTTTCCCAAATTAGACCTGCGTGCTTTAATGTCAATTTAAGTTACTGTCACAGCTCCAACGACTGTTTACATTTCAAGGTATCTCCAAACAGAGAATGAAAAAGTTTGTTTCTTATTAAAGGCAAGTCAAGAAATCCGTAGCTTAGGAAGAAGATACAGCAGAAGAGAGGGCCTACACTGCACTGAACCATCACTGTTGGGAGGGGAAGCAGAAGGGAGCCAACATGTGCTATGTACCTACACGGGGCAGGCCCAGTATATCTCACAGCAGCCCTGTGCATGGGCTCTACTACTCCCATGAACAAGGAAACCGATGTTCAGATACAAGTCCTAAGATAACCAAGTCCTACAGCTGTTAAGTGTGAAAACCAGAAGTTAAATCCACATTTGCATGACTGTAGAAACCAGGCTCTCTCTTTGACCACCCCACACTCAAACCTCTGTGTGAGGAAGTACCTAGATGGACCACAAGGGAGTCTACTTCCTGGGTCCCGCAGAGGATGGGCTGGAGTTAAAGAAACTCTTTAGGCTCTTGAGCCCTCTCAGAACCAGGCACATAATGCTGTACCATTTCAATGCCATGATTTTGCTAGTGTATTGTACGATATCAGGAAAATTGCACATTACTTACATATACATGTATTTATCCAGCTTTGCTGCAAAATGACGTGGCATTTCTCCACATCCGTAATAGTTTCTGTCATTTTCAGGTAGATGATCCACATCATGGAAGATGATACAGTCCCAGACACTATCTTTCATGGCCTCTTTGAAGCCCACATTGAAGAGCATTGCACGGTTAAAAGGTTGTGTACCAGTCTTCACAGAGAGAAATGGACATGTACTCAGACTTGGTCATTTGACTTTTTCTATTTTTCTAACTTGTTAAACGATGGTCAAATAAGAATAATAAATATATCCAAATCAAATAAATAAAATAATAAACATACTTCAGGATTTTCAAATATACTGTTTAAATTGACTTACTACATTATTCTATACTTTGGTAACATACAAGAAAACATTGTTTTTATCTAGTCCATTGGCAGATCATCACATTTATAGGATGATGTAATTCATGCTTCTGTTGTACTGCAAATACATTAGGATATAGATTTATGTCCAGAAAAAAAATAAAGCCATTAAAAATAATATAGGTTGTATTTTTTAGTGAAGATTTCCATATGCTATCAAGACTAAAAGCAGCAGGAAACTGAAAGTGACTCAACAAGCAGTAACTCTCCCCATATATAAGCAGCCTGGAGGGCTAACTTCGTATTACTAATGCTTATAATAAAGACAAGGACATTTTTAGAGACAAAAACAATTGGAACTTATTACACAAAATCCAACTTCCTTTATTACAACCATTTTACTTTATTACTAGGGAAAATACATGAAAGTGACTGGGCAACAACAGTTCCTATTTTTATTATTCTTGCTTATGAAAAACACCAAGAGCATTTTAAGGAACAGAAAAACGTGAACTTATTACACAGCACCCAACTTCCTATATTATAACCACTTTCTTTCATTGACGAGCGAAATTATCTTAAGGTACATTGGCAATAAAAAGGTTTCATTCTGTATCCAAAGAAAACTAAAGAGCATTTACCTACGCCTTCGCAACATTTCTTAAAATCATTTCCAAAATATAAAATAAAAAAGGATCACGACAGAAGCAAATGAGATACACAATGTAGTCATCACCAGAGTGCTGCCTCAAGAGCAAAATATTACTAATTTTTAGTTCTGGGTCCTGCATTAACTTGAGGTAACAGAGATCATTTTCCTTTTTACGGCTTCTTTCTTCTCCAGTGAAATGGAGAGAATAAAAAGAGAAGGGGGTTAAATTATAATGTTACTAATGATACATCAACATCAGCTTTAACAAACTACTTTCCTCTAAGGTTTTGAAAGATTGTTTTCATTAAATGTGGACATAATACTTAACGGCTTATAATAAAAATAAGAAGTTCTATGTCTAACCCATCTTCATCCCCCAAAAGCAACACATTGCAGCTCTTCTGGCAGTTTATTCTGGTACTAATCTCCACATTTCAAGGTAACAAGAGTTCTGCTATTTCTTTGCTTCATGAACTTTAGACACTGTCACTGACTTTTTATCATGGTCACTGAGGACTTATACCACCACACTCACTGCCTCTCCACTCACTCTCTCAATATAGTTACATCATAATTTTCTGTTAAATCAATAGCGTTTACATTATTAAGACTGCATAAATATTTCTTGAGTGCTGAGTGAATTGGAATTGTTTTCTTTCTCAACCTGGGATTAATAACTCTCTTGTTTTCTTAGTTTTTTATATAACTATTATTACTTTGTACAAATGCCCCAACAGATATGTCCTATACTTATTAATAACTGATGTAATCATTTGAACACATCAAATCATCTATCAATTCTTTCCTCACCCCCTAAGCCCAACTCCCACTCCCACTGCCCTTGATTCTTGCTCCAGTCTGGACTGGTCTGACCATGTGCAACTATCATCCTGAGACTTATCTTTCAGCCCCTACATCGTCCATGTCTTTTACTTGGCCTTCTCAACTGGCTGAGACATACCCTTCAGCAGCTTCCTAAGTAAGGGTTCATGAAAAAAACACATATATATAATATAAAAATATTTCATCAAAAAAATATATATATATGTTTTTAGTCAATGAATGACTGAAACGCCATCAGTATCCTCTCACATTTAATTGACATTTTGGCTCAGTAAAAAATCTATGTTAAAAATTACTTTCCCCTAGAACTTTAAAGGCATGGCTCCATAATCTTCCAGCTATCAGCACTACTGAGAAGGTTCATATGATTCTGACACATAATCACTGGTTAATTTTTCCTACAGAATCTTTTTGATATCTTCTCTTTTTAATTTGTATTATAAAATTTCAAAATAATATGTTTCATGGTAGATCCATATTTTATTCATGTCTACATGTGGGCCCCTTTAATCTGAAGACTCACGTCTTTGCTTCTGGGAAATTTTCTTAATACTATTTCTTTGGTCATTTTCCCCCACGCCCCAAAATTCTTTTCTGCTATTATTTTTCCAGAACCCTGATTAGTGAATGTATTAGTTATTGATTGATATGTAACAAATCACAGCACAACTTAGTGGCTAAAAAACCAATAGTGATTTATTACGCTCACCGCATCTGTGGATAGGGAATTCTGACAGGACAGTAGAGATGCTACATCTCTGCTCCACGATGTCTGGGCCTCAGCTGGAAGATCCACTTCCAAGCTGGCTCACTCACACGGCTGGCGAGATGATGCTGGCAAGTGGGCTCCTCTCCACAGGGCTGCTTAAGCGTCCTCGTGACATGGCAGCTGGCTTGCCCAACAGAGAGGGATCCAGGAGACCAAGGCGGAACCAGTAATGTCTTTTATGACCTAGTCTCAAAAGTCACATACTGTGTGACTCTGCAGTTTGGGTGCCCACGCAAGTCAGCCCTTAGTCCTTGCAGGAGGAGACCACACAAGGGCCTGCTTACAAGCAGGCAAGGATCCTTGGGGGCCATCTTGGAGGCTGGTTACGCCCGTGACATAATGGTACTCTTAGACTGATCTTAATTTCTTATGTTTTGGTTCTATTTTAGGAGTTATTTTCTTAAGTTTATCTTCTAGCAGCTGTCCTATTGAAAGTTGTGTTTTAGTTACCACATCTTCCTTTTCAATAACTTTCTTGTTCTGAATATTCTTTCTCTATGGTGTCCTGTTTTTGTTTCACAGATTCATTATCTTTCCTTCACTCTGTGGATATTATGAGTTTTTGTTGTTGTTCATTTCTTTTTTCTTTTCTCTTTTTAAGATTTCCTCTAGTCCCTCCAATGTCTGTATTTTCTACACTCCCTTTTAGGACTGGTTTTGTGTCCCCTTGTGGAGGCTGTCTTCAAAATCTGGGAACCCTTGGCTGCCCATCCATGTTTGAGAGTAAGGTACTAAAATGCTGAGGGTAATCCTCACATATGCACGTGAGGACAGTGACATATCACTCTTGACTCAAACACATACACCACACACATACACACACACACGTGCACAAGCAAATCCCTAAAGCAAACTAAAACAAAACACAAAAGCTCCGTTCCTCTTCCCCAGTGTTCTACAAGTCCATAGCTCAGAAAACGGCAACACCTTTGCGCAAGACAAAAACCCTGGCATCAGCCTTAACTGTTCTTCATTGCTCACAATGCACATCCGATTCATCAGCAAATAATATCACTTTTAAACCCAATATAGCCCAAACCCAACCACTGCTCACCTCTTTCTCCACTACCCCAGCAGCCCAAGTCAACATCTTCTCCTACCTGGACAAATGCAAAAGCTTTCTAACTGTTCTTGTTTCAGCCCTTGTCCCACTGAGTCTGTTCTCTGCAGTTTTTAAAACTTCAGTTAGAACATGTCATTCCTCTACTCGAAACCCGCCAGTGTCTTCCAACCTCAAGCAGGATAGTGCAAGTCCTCACCTCAGCCTGTCAGGTCCCTCACTATCTGCTTCTCACCCTCTCTCTGATTTCCTCCCTAACATTCTCCTCCACTCATCACTCTAGCAACACTAACTGCGTTGTACAAACACACCACATACTCTCTTGCCTTGTCTGGAAAGCACATCCCCCCAACATCACTCTCCTGCCTTGTCTGGAATGCACATCCCCCCAACATCAGCACGGCTTGCTCCTTCACATCATTCAGGGCTGCTCTGACCTCACCTCCTCTGAGAGGCCTTCCCTGAACACTCTGTATAAAAGGGTACATCTCCCTGCCTTTATTGCTCTCTGTGCCACAACTCTTAGCCCTGAGCACCACCTGACATGCCTCACAATTATTTACCACCTGTCTCTCCTCACAAGAACGGGAGGCGCCTCACCTGGTTTGTTCACTGCTGTATCCCCTTTGTTGAATGAATGCCAAGTGGGCTTCGTGGAGGTGATAAAATGATGAGCTGGCCTTTTGCTATAAAGACTTCCAAATATCAGATTGAGCATCTTTTTCCTGGGGCTAATCTGTTTCTCTATTGAAGACATCACTCACGTTCTGCCTCAGCTGGAGGCTGGGGAGATTCGTACCAAACTGTTGGCTCCAAAAAGCCAGACAGGACAAAGGCCTGAGGGTCCCTCGGGTCAGCACGCGGATTACTCCCCACTCTGTTCTGAGGCCCCACAGCAGAGCTGTGTCAGCACAGTCAGGACCTTCTCTACTGTGGTTTCTCCAGAGGATAAACTTTTCATTCTCTACAAGATACAACACAGCCATCACTTGGCAACACGAGCAAAGATGAGGAACCGGGGATTTGATTGCTTTGTAATCAAACTTTCAAACAATCTCCCCCCTCCTTGAGCCCAGTGCTTCAGTCCATCTTCTGTGACATCTTCCAAATGCTGAGATTTGCAGGGTTTGTCCAGCAAATTGACTCAATCCTTGTCACAACGACCCTCGATGAGCACGTGGGTTTAAACATCCTCTGCTCTGCAACGAGAGATGCCAGCGCTCCATCTGCTTCCTGACTTCCAGAAACGTGTCGAAATCTCTCAACCACTTCCGTCTCTTTGTCCTTGTGGTTTAATAACTTTTTTAAATTTTTTTCTTTCATTCTCATTTTAGGCGTTTAGAAAGGAGAAGAGGTAAATGTGGGTACAATCTTCCATATTTAACTAGGAGTTCTGAGCTGCTCTTCAACTGCTCAGCACTTCTGGGCACCAGTCCAGCAGAAAAATTACTCTTCTATTTCATATGCGGTAAAGATGTTACTAGCTCAAAATCACTCACTATCAAATACACGGGCCTGATTTAATATCGATCAAGGCTGAGATTCAGACTTAAGAGGTTTATAAAATATGGATCTTAGTTGCTTTGCAAAGATTTCTTCATCAGATACACAAAATAATTCAATGGTGCTGGACTCTCAGGAGAATACGCCTTTAAAACCACAGAGGGAGACATCTCACCTCCCAACGCATTACAGAGATTGAAGTTTTAAAAAAGGAACTAACAGTTGGTAAAAATGACCTAGAAGTTTACAACTATGGCTATCATGAAAGTAGCTAAAAATTTTGATTTATCAGGTAAAAAAAGTCAATTTGCACAGTATAGGTTGTTTCAGTAAAAAGTACATATGCACTATATACATCATTATCTGCATAGGGAACAAACCTTAAAAGGTGATTTACGTACCAAGAAGTTATATCAAATACCAAGTATTTCCAGGGCGGGAAATAGAGGCAAACAGCTAAGAGTGAGAAATTTAAAAAAATAAATAATAAAGAGCAGATCTAGAATAAGCCACAAAGGAGCTGGGAAAACACACTGAATATAACAATCTTTTCTACCAAAAAAAAAAAAAGAAGCATCTAGTAATATAAGCTGGGTCACTTTCTGTCTACTGATAAATAAGGAAATACATTTTTAGTCAAATTTAGCGTGAGTAAAAAGAAGGAACAATCAGGATAAAATGAGGTCATCAATGTCAAAACCAAAAGTATCCAAATAACAATGTATTTGAAACATGAACAAAATGCACCATTTTAGAAATGCTCTGTAGAAATCAGTGATACAATTCAGCAAGTTTCCTAGTGTTTGGGAGGTGGGGCGGAGAAAAGACCAAGAAAGAAATTAAAGATAACATCTTAAATGTAAAACTAGGTAACGACAGAAGTGGGGAAAAAAATAGAAGTATGGAAAATCTCTCCAAAGCATTGAAATTAGACTGAAAGAAATTGTGCATACGAAATACTGAGAAAAAAATTAGCTGATACTATGAAGAATAACTAGAGAAAAATATTTCACTTTAATAGGTAAGACATAAGATGATTAAACATCATAGGAACACGTCAACTGATACACAGATTAACAAAATGTGGTATACAGTAGTCCCCCCCTTATCCAAGACCCCAGTGGATGCCTGAAACCAAGGATAGTACCGAACCCTGTATATATATATTTTTTCCTATACACACATACCTATGATAGAGTTTAATTTATAAATTAGGCAGAGTAAGAGATTAACAAAAATAAATAATAACATAGAACAATTATAACAATATACTATAATAAAAGTTACTGTAGATTTTAGCAACCTCAGCATATGATTTTTTTTCTTTCCTTATTAAGTCAAGAACTTTCACCTTTTCACTTAAAGGCAGCACTTTATGGTTTGTCTTTGGCATATCTGAATTGCCAGCATCACTACTCTTGTGTTTTCGGGCCATTATTAAGTAAAATAAGGGTGACATTAACAGAAGCACTGCAATACCAGTAAGTCAATCTGATAACCGAGATGGTGCAAGATTTCATCATGATACTCAGAACGGCATGCAATTTAAAACTTATGAATCGTTTATTTCTGGAATTTTCCATTTAATATTTTTGGACTGCAGTTGACCGTGGGTAACTGAAAATGTAGAAAGTGAAACTGCGGATAAGGAGAGACTACTGTATGCCACTAACAGGCTTGATCCAAAATGTTATTTTACCTAAACATAAAACCAAAGATTTGAGTTACCTGATTAAGCTTAAGCAAAACATTTTTTAACAAACCTTTTAATCAAATGATATCTAAGAGTTTATGAAGTTGTAGTATACTTAGTTACTATTCTGAAAAATATTCTCACCTGTTCAATGACATAAAAGGCAAATTCTAGCCGCTGTTTCTGGAGCATTGGAATCAGATGCAAGAAAAAAATTGGAAGATGTTCATGGCGATTACGGAAAGGAATGAGAACTGCCACCTTTAAAACAAAACAGTCACATATGTAAATAATATAATGCAGCAAGTCCTAGAGGTAAAGATGAAAACTGATCCTTAAAAATTCCTGATGGTTTTAAAGTCATACCCTTATGAGTTTTCTCACCAGAGATACAACCGTAAGCACTAACGATATGGCCCTTTCCTTCATGCTACTTATGGTCTTATGAACCTGGGAGATATAAATGGGCTCTGAGGGTCGTTCTAAGGATTGTGGTCTTTATCCCATGAACACTATGGGAAGTCACTGAAAGATTTTAAAAGAGTGATAAAATCAAATTTGGTGATGGCAAAGACTATTATGGAGAGTAGATCGGAGAAAACCAAAAATGAACTCAGAGAGCTGGTTAGGAAATTAATGCAATAGTCAAGACAAGAGGTAATGGTAGCTTGAACTGAGGTGTGGGTGGAGGAGAAGAGACAAGACGTGGATTTTTGAAACATTTAAGAGGTAAATTAACAGAATTTGTTTATGGATGGGATATGAGGAGTGAGGGAAAGGGACATGGCAAGAGTAACTTTTAGGTTTTAAAGTAGATCACAAATAATAACTTATGGTGTTTAAATTGAATTTAAAAGAGATTCCACTTGAATATCTATTATCCTACACATGGTTTACCTGGCCTAGAGATATTTTCAAGAAATATAACAAATGTATCATGGAACATACATCAAGTTTCATAACTATACTAATATAATACTTTTCATTTAATCAAAATGCACTATTAAATTTTTGCTACATTTTATGTTTATTTCAGCAGTAGGATAATATTCAGTGTAAACTAAAATTGATAAAATTATGTTAAAATGTTAAGCTTAACAAAAAAGATCATGTAAGCAACACAGAAAACGGAAATTTGTCCTTTATAAACCAAAGAAACTTATTCTTATATAATCCAAAAAAAATAAAAGAAAAAACACATATATGAAAATTAAATGGTTTCTCAGTAGATCAATCTTCTTCTAATAGGAAAAAAACATTTATTAGAACTCTCAAAATCAAGACTAAAAAACACCATCTAGGGCCGGCCCCATGGCTTAGCGGTTAAGTGCACGTGCTCCGCTACTGGCAGCCAGAGTTCGGATCCCGGGCGCGCACCGACGCACTGCTTCTCCGGCCATGCTGTGGCCGCGTCCCACATACAGCAACTAGAAGGATGTGCAACTATGACATACAACTATCTACTGGGGCTTTGGGGGACAAAAAAAAAAAAGGAAGAGGGCCGGCCCGGTGGCGCAAGCGGTTAAGTGCGCGCGCTCCGCTGCGGCGGCCCGGGGTTCGCTGGTTCGGATCCCGGGCGCGCACCGACGCACTGCTTGGTAAGCCATGCTGTGGCGGCGACCCATATAAAGTGGAGGAAGATGGGCACCGATGTTAGCCCAGGGCCGTCTTCCTCAGCAAAAAAAAAAAAAAAGAGGAGGATTGGCGGATGTTAGCTCAGGGCTGATCTCCTCACAAAAAAAAAAAAAAAAAGGAAGAGGATTGGCAATAGATGTTAGCTCAGAGCCGGTCTTCCTCAGCAAAAAGAGGAGGATTAGCATGGATGTTAGCTCAGGGCTGATCTCCCTCACCAAAAAAAAAAAAAAAGAAACACCACCATCTATATAAAATGTGTTAATATAATATGGGAATAAATAAATAAATATCAATTATCATCTACTCAAATCCTCTATTTCCTGGATCCAAACTTTGTCACACAAGCTAAGCCACCTTACAATTCAGAGTTTGCCCTTGAAAAAGCTAAAATGTTTCCTAAACACTACTTTTCTCAGCAATTTCTGAGGTAAGCTGGCTTTACTATAATTGTGACTTTTCTAATAAAAATTGAAATTAAAACAAGTTTTCTACAGATTATAAATTCAAAATCATTAGATTTTCAAAGAACATAACAGTCAAACTATATCTAATTAAAATATTTATGTATCACTCTATATTCTGGATTTTTAAATACAATCTAAACGGGTTATAATAGACAAATATGGAAGAACATTAAATCTGGGATTTATTAAAATTTCACCTACACCAAATAAATTTTAGCAATGAATGAATGAATAAATGCAAATAAGTGAGGCTGCATAGGTTCAGGACCAATCCTACTTGTAAAATCAGGACATGACATTAGATATAGTCAAGAGAAAATAGTAATATTTACCTGTGTATTTTACATTACCAGGATCATAAATGAGAGAAATTTTTAAATTATTAAAATAGTTTTATTTAAAAAGAGAACAAAAGATGATTTAGTAAAATTGAACATGTCTAACTAGAAACTCCACCACTAATTTTCCCTTACTGTTGATGGGATAGCAGAAAAAGAAAGAGAGAATGGCTACTACGAGGCTAGACAGTTTCAAGTTTACATTATTTTACACTTGGTAAGTGGGAGGAACTGAAAAGGTTCTGGTGCCCCTGTCAGCGCCACTTTGGACCTCATTCCCTCTTGGTTTGCCCCATAAGGTACCTCTTGGCTTATGAATTGGAGGACCACAGGCTGCCAGAGCAATGCTGAACCCACATCTGAAAGTCCCTCCATACCCCACATGATGGCCACTATTGGTGCTGGACACTCCCTACTGACCGGGGACTTGCTGATAGGCCTCAGTATCAACTGTTGGCATATTCAAGGAATTTCCAAATCAATACAACTCCCAAAGCAGTTCAGAGACCCCTCAGTTTACTCTTAGGATGGGAAACTGCTATGAACAGTAAAAGGAGAGAAAAGAGTTCAATGAGGAGTACAGATCCTTACCATGCACCTTATCTAAAGTCTCTCAATGGGATGACTTCTAACAGAAACAAAGGTGGAGCTTGCCCTTCTTGGTTTTGAATTTGGCCACAAGTTGGCTGCCTATGACATAATGTAAATAGGCTATAAAAGCAGTTAAGGTGAATTAAAGATATTTAAGGGAAGAAGCTGTTAAATAGTTGCAGAGTCCATATTAAAGACAGTCCATATTAATTAAATACAGTCATGTGACACATAACAACGTTTTGGTCAACAATGGATCGTATATATGACAGTGGTCCCACAAGACTAGTACCATATAGCCTAGGTGTGTAGTAGGCTATACCATCTAGGTTTGTGTAAGAACACTCTATGATGTTCACACAATGATGAAATCGCCTAATGACACACTTCTCAGAACATATCCCTGTTGTTAAGTGACACATGACTGTACAATTAGGCCAAGTGATGAGTTGAATAAGAATATAAGAATAAACAAAGGCAAACTCACAGCCGCTAATACGGTAATTTATTCAATGAAGCATTCAAAATACCAAGAGTTTGTTTGTTTTTTAATCTTATAAGGAAACCGAGAATATTATAAGAGAAAGAAATTACCAGTGTCTTGGCAAATTCAAATAAGCAAAACTGTCATTTTAATAGCAAATAAATGTCCACATTTTAATGAGACAGAGATTTTAAATGATATGCCTAAAGTTTTTATTAAAATAAAGCTAAACAGTACCTGAAAATTTCATTTGGCATATCCCTTCTTGTGGCTGTGGAATGACACTCTCAAAAGTTTACAATCTATTCTCTAAAAAAGATCTCAGTGTTCTGTGATAATTTATTTCAAGATTTAACAGCCTTTGTTTCAGAACAGTCTTTCTTATATGTACCCTAATTTGCTGTTTGAGCCACTCTCCTGTTAATGCATCTCCAGCGGAGAGAGAACATTTGGTCATTATCTTCTGAAAAACAACCCTTCATCTTCACAAATCTTTCCTCACTAGCTCCTGTTCAAGTACAATTATCCCATTCAGTTTGTTCCCACTTTAAAACCACTAATCTTACTGAATTTATGCACCCATTTTTCTTCCTTATTTTCTCCTATACTCACCATGAGGCGATTAGCAAGAAAAGTGTTTACTATATCAATTTCCCCCACCAAGTTTGAGTCCTACTTTCAAACCTGAAGCACGCTGCCAGCTCCAGCATCCCTAACTGACATGGCTTCAGACTTGCCTACTTTAAGGGTGTACTAGCTATCTACCACTAAGATGGAACAAAGTAGAAGCTACCAAACTCTTGTTCTCCTGTGCCATCTTCCTCTCCCTCTTCATGTCCAGTGCCTATAGGAGTTTCTCAAACAGGAGGCACTTGATAAAAAATGCAGGTTCTTGTCCCTTCCCACCAATAGAATCAGAATGTATGAGGGCTGAATTCAAGAGTCTTCACTTTTACCAAACACCCCAGGTAGTTCCAAAACAAGTGGCTAAGACCCATCCTTGAGGAACCTTGGACTAGAAATAGAACTCCAGGCCTCTGAGCAGATGACAGCATCAAGCAGCTACCTGGTTCTTTAAGTTTTTATTTAGGTTTTAGACCAAAGTTGTTCAGGCCTCCACCTGAACCCTGAATGGAAAGGCAGGTGATTTTTGATTTTTTTTTAAAAAAAGTAAAAGAATCTCAAATATTAAGAATCAAATTGGTAGCACATGTTTAACATAAATCTAGTTATTTCCTTTTTACCCCTCTCTCAACTCTGTTCCAAGACTACAATGGAATATTATTAGACTGTAAACAGGCGGGGGAGGGAGTGTATTTAATTAATTAACTATGGCAAACAAAGGTCCCCTCTGAGTGATCTCCAAATTTCCTTTCATACCTTTAGCTGCATAGCTCAGAACTAGAGACTGTAATCTGAGAAAGGTTTGCGCAAAGCTGTAGTAAGCAGCATTACCATATAGTTCCTAAATAAACTAAGCTAAGTTTTAGATACCTGAATTAGCTTGCTCCTAGGAACTCCACTTTCAATACTGTTACCTACTGATTCACGTGGAGTTTATAGTCTACTAAAATCTCTAAGTAGAAACTACTTATGTGTGACATACCTCTCTCTTAGAAAGTGAGAAGAAGAAAGCAAAACCAATTTAAAACCAACTTTAAATTTTAAAGTCCAGCATCTGATAGAGACCAGTGGAGAAAGGACAAGAGTACTTAATTTTTCTGATCCCAAATTATTCTACTACTAACACCACACAGAGCAACCTAAGGGAAATGCTGTACTCTACACAAATATACGTCTAAGGACCAACCTCCATGCTACCCCACAGTCCTTGTGATCGAGTATGTTTTTTCTTCCTTTAGCATTCAACAAACATACTTACCACTCAAGCAAGAAAAATAATTTATTTGCCCAGGACATTTTTAAAAAGTGGAATTACAGGGGCTGGCCCAGTGGCATAGTGGTTAAGTTCACATGTTCTGCTTCAGTGGCCCAGCGTTCGAAAGGTTCGGATCCCGGGCGTGGACCTACACACCAGTTATCAAGCCATGCTGTGGCAGGCATCCCACATATAAAAAGTAGAGGAAGATGGGCACAGATATTAGCCCAGAGCCAATCTTCCTCAGCAAAGAGGAGGACTGGCAACAGATGTTAGCTCAGGGCTAATCTTCCTCAACAACAACAACAACAAAAAAGTGGAATTAAGTAAATTGGGCCATATTTTATATGCAAATGTGAGGAAAATCAATCATGAAATACAAAAAAGTTCATTTATTAACTGACTCTGATCTGGGAAATAGCATAAGACAATTGTAAAATAGAATGTTTTCCCAAAATTTGTACTGGAATCTAATTAAGCAGCTTTACAACTTGTCTGAAGCAAAAAATTCAAACATTTATTTAATAATTTATAGCAAGGCCCAAAAGGCATTTATTAGTCTCGTAAACTCAACAAAACTGGGTTTAGTGTTTATCTTACACAAAATAATAGGTCTGTGTTAGGGAAACAGATATAAATAATACACATCCCCAAACACAAAGAGTTCAAGGCCAATTAAGTCAGAGGGCTTTTATCGTAAGTTTAACATCGTACAACTCTACTTCCCAGCAGCGATTTTTTTTTTATACCAAAAGATAAATATTTTAGCAGAATACTAATACTTTAAAAGAGAAATTGAAAACCATTCCAAGATCAAGGCTATGTCACAATCCTTTAGGACATAACATTTGATTTAATCATGTGTAGTTTTCACTCATTATGTAAATGCTATTTCCTACTCAAATATAACAACATTACACAAATATGCACTTACTAACCAATTTCACAGTATTGAGATCAAGTCTGGTCTAAACCATGGTTTTCAAGTTTTTGTAAGCAGAGGAGGCAGGCTCACTCCCTTATAGTTTCTCAAACAAAACATTAAGTAGAATTCTGACATATGAAAAAGATAAAAAGCTTGTGCTCTGCCTTCTGAAGCAGAGGTGAAGAGTCCCAAGTTCTCCTTTTCGTGTGCTATTGACCCCTGAGCCGCCTCTTTAGAATTCGGGCACTCTTGACGATCAGAGCTTGAAAACTCCAATGCTAGACCCAACTGGAAATCAGGGTAATAATACCCTCCCCATGAGCCCTCACTGGGTCCAGGACTTGGTGGGGCTATGCCTGCAGGGGTCAGTAATCATTAGGGACAGCTACAGGAGGCAGAGATCATAGCCTCTCTTCCAAACAGAACAGAACAGGAAAAAAATCTGTTTTCCAAGCCAATCTCAAGAGAGGTGTTTATTACCAGGATTTCTCAGAGACTGAACACATGAGCATACATTTTGTATATGCATAGGTTGACTTACATCTTCAAAAGTAACACTATTAAATCACATGTGAACTGTGAATACCTATACATTAAATTAAAATTTTTGATGTCTTAAACTGATCAAGACTTAAAGGTATGTCACTATATATTCTGAATCAAGCACAATTTTCCTCAAATGCATATGAATAGTTCCATTACTTACGAAAAAATTTACCTCACCTTCCACCTGGGTTTACAGTCTTTAGGCCTCCAGTGACCTCCTGGCTCAATATCTAAATCCTTGGAGAAGAGTCGATGAATTTCATCAAAACTGACTTCACTTACATTGACATTGAGAAATCCCCCTAGAAGGTCAAAAACATGAAGAATTGTTTTAATATTTTTTGCCTCAAAGATGAAGTAAGACAAACAATCAGTAGGGTGATGGCATAACTTGGGACAGTACGGTTTATTCCTGTTATCACCACATAATTATTAAGATCACCGCCTTTCAGTTTCAGTTTGGATGATAAATTATAAAGTCACCCTATTACCTTTGGTAAATCAAAGAAAATCAAATTGTCTAAACTTTTGGCTTTTGAGTAATATACTGAATTCTTTAATATTCTTTGGGAAATGTTTGCATGTCATTACAACTTAGCATATCATTGCAATTTAACAACTATTCAAGTATTTTAAAACTATTTTTAATTTCAACATAGTCAACATGGGGGACAAGACAGCACAATACAAGAGTTAATTAAGCAGACTGGCAGGGAGCTGAATCCTAGTTTCTGTCTATTGGGGAAATTATTTAACTCCTGTGTGCCTCAGTTTCCTCATCTGTAAAAGGAGATGCTAATGCCAGCCTCGCAACGTGGCCGTATCCATCAGATGAAATAGCACACGTGAAGGATCGAGTACAGTGCCTACACACTCAATAAATGTCAGCTCCTATTACTGTCATCTACTTTACTGACATTTCTTAAGAGAGCAAATCTGCAAACACAATTCAACAAACTTATTTTGAGCTTCTATCATGTATCCCCTTGATATGCAAAACTAAAAAACCATGGACTTCTAAGATGTTCCTGGTCTACTGGGTACTCACTCTCCAAATTAACAAGTAAGTACATGAAATTACTGGAGATATTTTTACTATTAGTTTTTCTAAGGAACGTACCTTGGATGGAGGATCATTTTCATTAACTCAATAAAAAACAGAACTGAGTTCTTCCTAACCTCCTCCTCTCATAAAATAGAAACCAACAAACGTTGAGGTTTCCATTTCAAGTCTTTTGAGGCTCAGCGGTTTTGATTTCACATATAAAACATTCTGTTCCTCCCACAGGAGCCCCTTTCCTCTCCTGCTATTCTGTATTCCATAAGGCTTCCACAGCCGCCTCTCTTCCCATCGCTCTTCATCCTAACTAGGCAACTTAGCAGCTTCCACTAAGCACTGAGGCATGCTAGAAAGAGGTATTTTAAAATGCAAATGCCTATGTTTCACAGAGTAAGCTAGGAAAAACTCTGCAATATTCTAATGTCTGCCTGTTCTGCTGACAATGTTTTCGGTCTTTTATAACCAAATACTCACCCTTTAGTGTGACAAGATATGCAAAGTAGCTAATCTTAGAAAGGTCAGATTTACCTAAAGGAAAGAGTAACCGATGAACTTGCAAAGAAAGAGTAGGTCAAACGTAAGATTGATCAGTCAACCTAAGTACAGACTATCATGACTCAGCTGACAAAAACAGAATCTAGCACTGTAATCAAATAAAATTCACACCAATAAATCTGATGCATTTAATGGTATGCATGATTGCTAAAATAATAGTAATTAGGCTAAGCAATAAGCAGTTCATATAAGTAACTTAAGTTGGTATTCTTTATGCACTGTTAAACCAATTTTTTTTGCTTTTTTCCAGCTTTACTGCTATAACAGCTGTAATCATCATTACCGTCAGCAGTTTTCTCCAGCATCATTTGCAGTTTAATTTTCATCTCCAACACACGTGTGCTGGCAAATTAAGAGGTGGGCCTTATAGCTTTCTCCTCAACGGACGGGGCCTCTGGTGTCCATCACTTACTATCCCTGAGCCCCGAAGTTCACCTCCCTCCTGACTGACCCCCCCACACACACACATTCCTCAGAGTCTCTTAGCAGCTTTCCTAGGTGCTTATTGCTCTTTGCTCTGAAATCCTAATAACTTGCTGGCTGAAGGCTAAAGATGACCCAGCAGCATGAGGATGTCATGCCAGGGGTAAGAGCAACATCACTATTTTGGGGGGCGGGGGGGAGTTGAGGGGGGTGGAGACAGGCATTACCACCACTGGGAACAGTAAAAGTATGATCAGAGAGAGAGGAGGAGGAATAAACACAAGTGGGGGGGAGGGTAGGGAGGAGTGGCTGTAGGGAGAAGACTGTGCATAAGAAGGGAGGGGAAAAGGGCTTCTTATAGAGTGGCCAGGAAGAGGCACTAAGCAGATGAACTAGTGGTGACGTGGTTTCCAAACTGTGCTCAGCAGAAAGAATCTCTAAAGGTGAGCCTGTGGTCAGGAGAGGGAGGACTTGGGGTCCCCCGCACTGTACCCACTAAGGCTACTTTCATCTCTTTTACATACGGGGAGTCCCCTTCAGGTTTCACTCAAGAAAGAACTCCAGTGCTCTAAAACCAGGAGAGGATACAGCGGTCCTGACTCGTACAGAGGTTAGCAGTCAGCCAGGCCAGCCCCTTTATTTAGCTGGCTAAGATTTCAAGGGCAACTGAAGAGAAAGGACCCAGAGATCTGCAGAGACCTCCCAGTCTTCACTCTGTGCCTGCACTAAATCTGAGATTTTTTTTTTCCCCCAGTGAGAACATGTGCTCTCTTTCCCCAATCAGAGATTAAAAGGTCGAAAAATAAACATATTGGCTGAAATCCATTTACCCAGCAGTGTAATCAATCAGCACACAAATGTAAATAACGTCATTTATCAAATCCTGACTTGTACTATTTGGAAGGTGGGACTGTGGTTAGAAAGGAAAGAGTAGGAGAGCCGGGTGCCTGAAGAGAGGGAGGCTGCCACTCAGAGGGTCAACTGTAAGCTACTCGTCAGTCTCGGCAAGAAAGCCTGGGTGCCAAACTATATCTGATATGTGTGGAATAACTTAGTTGCACTATTGGTTATGTGGGACATTTACTATAATTTCCTAATACTGAATTTGCAAGACATGCAACAATGCCTCCCACTTTGGGAAGCAGAACCTACATGGGCCTGGGGTCTGTTAGGTATGCACGGGCCCAAACCACAGGCTCGGGGTAGTGGATTATAATGTGTCACAGGACATGACTTGGGATTTTTTTTTTCTATTAAAATACGATTTTTAAAATAAATACTCGATGCATGTGAATTACCTATATTTACTTTTTTCTTATATTTCAAGTAAAATTTAAGGCATATTATCTCTAGCCAGAGGGGAGTTGTTTTTTTACACAAATCAACAGCTTTAAATGACTTCTTCACTCAGTTTGGGGTCCACTTCTATTTTTTGGTATCCAAAGCCTAATTCTGGATACTTTTGGCTTTTTTTTACTGTTTTACCCTCAGGAATTAAAATGTACAAAGCCCAAAGATCTGATGACAGTGTCAGAGAAAGACTTGCATTTCCTCTAGAAATATCCCTTCAGCTGAATTCCACTCCAGAGTCAGAAAACGATTTTTACCATAAGATGGCACATTCCCTCCCCCACCCACTGGACTCTGAGGCCAAACGGTTACATGAGTCATCTTGCCCCAGTCACCCACTGCCCCCTCTGAAGCCAACGCTAGAAAATGCCCATCTGCAATGCTTTACTTCAGCTTCTCGACTTCTGGAATTCTGTCACCTTTGCTTATAGAAATGATTTCTTCCTCAACTATTCTTAGTGACCAATCTGAGTATTCCAAACACAGACAGGGCGGGTTTCAGTCACACATCCCCAGTGCCAAGTGCAATGCCTGGACACAGGATGGATGATGAATGAAGGAGCAGGAACGGCAACACTGGCAATGTCCAATCCTGTCTCATCTCTCTCTGCTTCTCATCTCTCTCTGCTTCCTTCCGACCTGCATTTCCACTCCTTGGCTCCACCAGGTGCTAAAATATGCCTTTAAGACATTTGTACAAAAGATGTCCCACATGTAGATGACCCAAAATAACACCTCCTGGACAGTCCAAGTTCTTGTCTAATCTTGGCCACAATATATGGTTCTTAACACCCGTTTTCCTCCCTTGCTTATGTGTCTCTCTTGCTGAATGACTCTGAATGACTAACTGGAACCTCTAATTAACAGTCTTTGCTATCTGTTCCCAGTTTTGCCTTGTAATCCACCCAGCGAACTTTTGGTCCTCCCCTGGAGGCCTCATATCCTTGATCACATTCTTCCAAATTGTTCTCCTAGTCTCTGACTATTGATAAGCTGACAACCTCCTTTAAGTCATAATCCACAACCTCTATTATTCTATTTCGTCAATTCTGAGACACATTCATTCACATTTTAGCATTCTGCATAGGAACATACCCTACAATGTGTGCATTTAACGTACTGCTTTTTTCTTGTTCCCAAAAAGCCATTATAAAATTAATGATGTATCTTCTCAAGAAAAGATGGTACGTCATATACCCCTCCTGCCTTTTCATAGTGTTTTCTGGAACCCTTCGAGTGCCAAGAAATTTCCATACACTGTACCTCAATGTTTTTTCTAGATACCACCCCCGCGCTCCTCATCTTAAGTGAACCAGTAGTCTTTTCAAACTCTGCAAAGCACTCACTTTCCTAGATCTATAATCTTGGAGCCAGGCATAAAAGAAGGTGTTCTGCAGACTCAAACCTACATCTTACAAAAAAATCATTTACTTCCTCCTTTTATAAATTTACCTCCTTTGAAGTTTACGACTTTTAGCCACACCACCTTCCAACATCCAGCCACGATCACTGACAGGTGCCCTCCCCTTCCTGTACATCATTCTTGTGCACCCAGCTCTGTATCTACACCCCGAGCATCACTGTCACCCAGAACTGACTGGCAGTGTCAGAGCTGAAAGCCAGTCAGTTCTGGCTTAGAGTTTTCTCTGCTATATCTCCATTTTTCCTGCCTATCTGGTCTCCTAACAAAGCAGTTTGCTAATTTTGGTGGTGTGGCTAAGAATCACCAGGCGTGCCTGTCTAGAATGGAGGTCACTGGCCCCATTCCCAAAGCTCCTATGTCAGTAGATGCCCATGGGTCATGTTTGAGGCCATCCAGCTTTATTTGAACATATTTCAGCTGCTTGAACTGCCCACCACTGAGTTTTGTCTCCCAGAGGAAGAAGCTAGAACCCACTCTCCCCACCTCTCTAGCAGATAGGAGCAGTTACATGACCAGATACACCCACAGGAGACTTTGAAGCAGAAGTGAACAACATGAGAACATGGGACTTCACAAAACTCTGTCTCAGTAAAAGTGGTAGCACAAGCTTCTGGCTTTAGGGGCACCAGGAGTGGCACCTCTTATCTCCAGATCTGAGCACTGCTGGTGGGAGCTGCATCTCTGCCAAGGAGCAGCAGGAGACACTTCACAGAGAGTTCCGGACTTTGCTTTGGCTGCTCAGCCTCTGAACCTAACTCTGTAGCCACACAGGTTTTCTGAGGGCTGTCTGGTATCTTTCATAGATTCCTTTTTCCTCTTCTTCATTTCTTTTTAGTCTTGGTTCTCTTTCCTCCTCCACCTGAAGCATTTCTGTATTGCTGTCCTCTAAATTACTAATTCTGTCCTCTACAATATCAGCTCTGTTTTTTAAGATTTCAGATTTTTGTTTATCGCAATCATTGTGTTCTTTGTCTCCAACATTTCTGATTGGTTTTTTTTTTTATAGTTTTAATCTCTTTCGTGAAGAATTCCCTCTCTTTATTAATTTTATTCCTGAGTTCATTGAACTGTCTGAGTTTTCTTGTAACTCATTGAGTTTCTTTATGATAATATCAATTCTGAATTCTCTATTATTTAGATTGTAAATTTCTGTGACTTCAGGATTGGTTTCTGGGTACTTGTCATTTTCCTTCTGGTCTGGAGTGTTAATATACTTCTTCATGCTATTTGATAGGGTGGACCTTTGCTGTCGCATAGTGGTAGTATCTGGTCACAGATTCTACCTGCCACCACTGGTGGCAGGAGCTGTGTTTTCTGAGCCTACCACAACCTCTGGCAGTTGTGCCTGTCCGTTGGAAGCTGTGTCAATAGGGCTTTCTGCGTCTGGCCACCCCTGCTTTACACACGTAGGCACCGGTGCTCTGGCAGGGATCCCCCCTTCTGGCTGACTGGCTGAGCTGATGTGCCAGGCAGGACGGCAGGGGAGGAGGCCCCTTCTTTCCCGCCTGCACTCCCACTCTGCACTCTCTGTCTGCCCACCTGGGCTGCTCAGCTTGGTGGGGACATCCCTGTGGTTGCTTAGCTGCCTCAGTATGGAGCATTCTGTGGGCTGGGAGGCAACTCCGAGGGCAAAGCGTTCTCGTAGAGGGTTGCCTTTTCCCCATTCTCCTCTCAGAGTAGCACACCAACGGACACACAAGGTCCCGTGCCCTAGATCACTGCCACTGGGGAGGAAGAGGAGATCCACTTACCTCCTTCCACTGCCTCCCGGGGGGGGGGGGGTCCAGCACCCCCACTTTCAGACATATGGCCGTGCGGGTCTCTCAGACATCTATTGTGTTGTGTGAATGTCCTCTGTTGGTATATGAATGTCCTTTTCGTTGTATCTTAGCGGAGAGAGACTAAGGGAAGAGCTCACTCTGCCATGATGCTGACATCACTCTCTCCTTTTCCTCTTAAACCAAATCAAGTTGTATTCTCTGGTTTGTAATCAAGAAATCTGACTTTATAGGTCTGGGGTTTGGCTTAGAGGTCTGCATTTTTAACCAGCATCCCAGCTGATTCTGGTGCACAGAATCATCCTGAACCACACTTAGAGAAACACAGCTCCATAAGTTTCACCAATCATAGCACCTTGCAACGGACTGAATGTTTGTCTCCTCACCCCTAAAATTCATATGTTGAAATCCTAACTCCCAATGTGATTGTATTAGGAGGTGGGGCCTCTGGGAAGTGATTAGGTCACAAGAATAAAGCCCCGATAAATTGGATTAGCGCCCTTATATAAGAGATCCCAGAGAGATCCCTCGTGCCTTCCACCATGCGGGGGGCACAGCAAGAAGACGGCCACCTGTGAACCAGGAACCAGGCCCTCACCAGACGCCAAATCTGTCAGCACCTTGATTTTAGACTTCTAGCCTCCAGACCTGTGAGAAATAAATATTCATTGTTTAAGCCAGCCAGTGTATGGTATTTTTGTTTTAGCAGCCCAAACGGACTAAGACACACCTATACACTCACAAACACTCTTATTTCCCCTCCCTTCCTGACCTGCCACACTTGCTCAACAAATTTCCATGCTTGAATTCTCTACCCAATAAATACCACTAATGAAAACCACACAAGCACATGGGTTAATCCCATCATTTAGGTGACTGTACCTAATATACTGCCTTGAACATAGTAAGCTTTCAACAAAAAAACAAGTGTCACATTATTTGTGCATTTTGATCCCCAGGCTAGTCACCTTTTAATTTATGATTAGTTGATTCTACTTTTCATTCTCTACAATAACTTTTTAAATATTTACTCCTCCCTTTCAAGCTGCTTGGTCATTCTCAGCTGCCCCCTCGTACATCTGTAGCCTCCTACTTTATCAGGATCAAAGAAGCAACAGGCATGAACCCCCGTCATGAATCTCCAGATGCACCCCACTCTTGCCTCAGGGGAGGAGGTGTTCCTACTATTTTCTAAGGTTAATTCTTCAACCTGAGCATATTTCTGTTTCCTCTCAGCTTCTCCAGAATCTGGCTCCATGGACGCTTCCCTTCTGTTCCCTTACACTTCCCATCTCTTGTCTCTCCATAGTTTCTTTCCATAGTACCTAAAACTCACTCAAGTTCCTCTCTTCCTAAAGAGTTCTTCCCTTAACCCCACCTCTTCCACAGATTCCTTACTCCCATTCTCCTTGCCTTTTCCACCAAATTTTTTTTTTAAACCAACTAGTTTTTACACACTTCTGAGTCACTTCTCAGGACAGTATATTGTTTCTTACCCTACCACTCTACTGAAATTGTGCTTTCTGCGGTCCCATTAGATTTCCTCCATCCCAAATTCAATGGCCTTTCACAGTTCATCATGCTACCTGCTTTCTTTGAGGTATGTGACAAGATAGAACACTGGCTCCTCACTGGCCTCTGGGTCACCGTCTTCTTCTGACTACCCCTCGCCCCTGTAAGTGCCGATGCTCTCCAGGAACCCACTCTTAGCCTTCCTCCAGTCTCACTTCCTCTTATCTCCCGCCCAGATCTCTCTGATGAAATTCAAACCCCAAATTAACTCTCCTGAGCTTTCAACAAAACAGGCCCAACACCGAACTCACTAACTTCCCCATTCTCCAAATGTGAGTTTATGCTGCATAAGTTGTTTCAGTTAATGGTCACCAAGCCAGAAACCTGGAAATTAACCTCGACCCCTCAGTCAGTCACCATATCTGGCCAAGAGCATCCCAATAGCTTCTCTTTGGTGCCTCCTCCTCTCTCCAATGACACAGTCTCAGCACACGCCCATATCATTCTTCTCGGCCCTCTATAATTCCAGATTCTGGTACTTCCCCGTTGTCGTCCATTTTTCAACTTCTCCTCAGAATAATCTTTCTGAAGTACCGTCCTAGTCACGTCATTCATCTGCGTAAAGCAGATGAGTATTATGTTTCCTAAAGCAGCGTTTTTTGTTTTTTGTTGTTTTACCCTTTTTTGTTCCTAGACCCTTTGAAAACTGTGCATCCTCACCTTAGATGGAGAGAGACATATGGCCATAAATCAACCTGTTGCCTACAAGCTCAAGGGCTCTGCTCCCTCTGAAGCTCATCTCATCAATGCCTAGGGATTCATGGAACCCACATAGTCCTCAGATTGGTCAGTCCTTTACAGAAGGTCCTTCACCTCCCTGTCCAGTCTCATCTCCCATACGCCCCACTACACAGAGGACCACTCTCCATTCCTGGAATACAGAGCCTCTCAAACGCTGATGCTGTACTCTTGGCTACCTACTGAACTACCTTGCAAGACCCATGTCCCCTCTCTCTGAAGTCTCCCTTTTTCTTCCAGAATGAATGGCTGTCTCCCTTTCATTCCATAATAACCCTTTCGTAGCAGTTAGCACACTGCCCTTCTGAGTGCGCTACCGGCTTTAGCTGGCAGACACGGGACCCTATTCGGCTTTGTTTCTGCTCTGTCTGCCCCTATGAACAAGGGCCGCTGCGTGTGCAGCTCCTGCTCCACAACTGCTTGTTTACTCCAAAGTGGCTCCCATCTCTCTTTTCTACAATAAATATATGCATGATGGTTTGTTACATTAAGCATTATTTGAGCTTTTCTGAAGTTTATTTGCTTATCTTTTCCTTTCTGCTGATTTTCATGTGAATTATTTAAACTCATCTTTAAAGAGTCCTTGTAGTTTTTATGTACATAAGGCTAGCAACTGTAGAAACTACCAAGGTTCAACCATCAAGGGACCTATTCCACACACAGTAAGGACAGAACACATGAAAGTCACTGCAAATGGATTCTACCTGAATAAGAACTAAAAGACAGGAAAACTACAGCTAAGTCTTCATTTTAATGCAAAGCGCACAACTGACATCTTCCATCTCTACCTCACCCAGAAAAATCAAAACATCCATGCCAAGCACTTATCACTTTTTAGTTCTAGATAAAGTGAAATTTCTATTTTACTTTGTTAGCTTGGAGAGTCTCACATAAATTTAATAAAGCTGACAGTCGATTTGCCCTCTGGAGAATCTGTAAACACTAAGAAAGAAGTATTTACTGATATTGTATAAATAATACACATTAAAATAGATTTTATAGTGTAATTGACTGAATATACAGTACTGCTGAAATTCATGAAATCAATCTTAGCTGTATTCCATTTGGAAAAGCTCAAACTTTATCTATATGGTAATCCAGTGCCAGTAGTCTCATTGCTACACTAGAGAAAAATCAAAAAGAAGTTACAGTCAGATAATCACACACACCAATTTTAAGCCTTAACTTCACCTTTGGTGATTATAGGAAAATTAAGTACCACTCACACTTGAATGGTTTTCATCTAAGTAGATCTTAGTCTTACACAGACTTCCTTAACTATTATTTGGGGAGGTATCATATTCAATTATTTTGTGTGATATTATAATAAAATTTTACACTTGGTTATTTTATTATGCTGTTCTCTATCATCTATGGGAAATAATCCTGTTAATTAAAAAAAAATTAAGGAGGCAGAGCTAAGTATAAAACTTCTTAACTCTACACATTTCTCCTAGGTTTCTCATTCCCTTGATCACTGTAAAGGCTGGCTACATCATTCAAAGAAGTTGAGGCGAAGGAGAGGGAATATCAAATTAACATCTATCAAGTTTCAAGCACCGTGCTTCATTTTATCCTCACAACACTCTGAAACTGATATTATAAGCCCAGGTTATACAGACTGGTAAACTGAGGCTCCACTTTGCAAAGGTCACACAACTAGTGTAGGGACTCTCCTGGACGGCTCACGCAAGGCCCTCTGGGCAGAAGTCTCTTTGTGTTGGCTATACCCATGACCCTTTCTAAGGTGTTATCTATATGTGGCCATATTTTCTACCAAATAACTCCATCACTCTGGCCACAGCTAACTGGACAAGGGATTAGTGCTGGGCCCAAAGCCGGCAGCCCATGAGGAGACCTTCTGTGAAAAGGCGGCTGGCCAAACAAGTGTGTTCCTCTCTTGTAAAAGAATGCAAGACTCTGAGGGAGGCAGAGAGATGGAACAGGAGCACCAAGACGTCTAATGAAAAGGCAGTGAGTAGTAACCATGACACAACCTCTCAAGCACCATGACGGGTATTCACAAGTTATGGGACTGGAGGAGAGGAGTGCCAGTAGGAAGGCCTGGCAGGCAGATGCTTTTACACAGAGTTTAATTAGTACTCACAAAGCACTAATTAAGAAAATGGCAACTAAACCAAGAACAGAGAGATTTCCTAAAACTATAAACCTTTGAATATGCAAATTATGAAAATGAAATTATTGTAATCAATATTTCAACAGAACATTACTCAGTGGCTTCAGTACTGCACAGACAAAAAAACATTCATTTTTAGAAAGCTAAGGCTGCAATAACAAAGTAATGACAAATAGAAAAGCCACAAAAATCCTAGCTTCATTCTCTACTGTGGAACAGCAAGGAGACTGCAAGATTAGAAACAACTAAGAATTCTTTTTTTAAATACCAATACCCAGGCCCCATGTCAGATCAATAAAATTGGAAACTTAGGGGTTGGGCCTAAGAATTATAAAAGCTCCCCAGGCAGTTGTACAGCCAGGAACGAGACCCACTACTCTAGATCAGCAGGTCTCAAAGTGTGGCCCAAGGATCATCAGCATCAACGTCCTCTGGGAACCCGGTAGAAATGAAAATTCTCAGACCCCACTCCAGATCACTGAATCTGAAACTCTGAGGGTGAGGTTCAGCACTCTGTTCTACAAGACCATCCAGGTGATTCTGACGCTCCACAAAGTTTGAGAACCATGGTCTTAGATGACAGTAAAAGGTGAATCTTTCTTTTTATTATAGATATATAATTATTTATCAACAACAAACTGAAAAAAAAATCCTACAAATATGACAGGCAAAGGCTAATTTCCTCAATAAAGACAACTCAGCTAAAGACATAAAAAGCACACAGATACTGAGGACATCAGAACACGAGGATAAACAAGCAATTAAAAAGATGTTCTTTAAATTTTTAATTATATAAAAATCAAGATACAAACTTATATGTACAAAGTTGCTTAAAATTGAGGGGCGGGGGAACATACGAAGAAAAACATATCAAAACATAGCCATATATAGCAAAAATATAATATCTTGATCCCTACCTCATATTATAAACAAAAGTTAAAAACACAATTGTAAAATTAGTAGAAGGAGATAAAGGAGAGTATTTGTATGGTCCTGAGGTAAGGAAAGCTTTCTTAAGACAAAAAAAAGCAGAAACCTTAAATACAGTGATTGATACACTTGAAAACATCATAATTTTAAACTGCTATAAAATAAAGACTCCAAGAACAAAATGAAAAGACAAGCCACGGACTGTAAAAAGATATTACAACATATATAACAGACAACAGGTCACTGCCAGGACATTTATACAGAACTCCCATTGATCAACACAAAAACCTAATTAACCGATAAGGAACTGATAAAGCACACGACTGAGCGAGTCACAGAAGAGAAAATTTAAAACCACTCACAAACACATGAAAAGTTACTCAAACCCACTAGTAATAAGGAAAGTGAAACCAGAAGCAATGAGACACCACTATTTTGTCTATCAGAACAGCAAAAATTAAAAAGTCCATCAATATCAGAGTGGTACATTTATGCTTTGCTGTTAGGATATAAACTGGACAGCTGCTTTGGTGCACAACCAAGCCAGCCTGGCCAGCAATTCCAGTTCTGGGTATGAACTCTCAAGCACATACGCATGGAGAAATCTGTACTATCTTGCTCCTTACAGCACTGCTTTGCGACAGCAAAAAAGTGGAAACAACCTAAATTTCCATCAGCAGGGAGAAAGGTAAATGAAATGTGGTACATTTTATTCAAAGACGTACTATACAATAGTAAAGGGAAATAAATAGATCTATATATATCAAAATGCATAGTTCTCAAAAAATTGTTAAGTAAAGAAGGTAAGTGATAGAAATGAAATTTTAAAATCATTTACATAAATTCTTGAAACCTTTGAAACATTATAATTTTCTATCTATCTAGCCATCTATCTATGTAAAAAATAATTTAAAAATCACCTGTAAGACTACACAGCAAACTCACAACAGAGGTTACTTCTGGGTAAGGGAGAGCATTTTCTTCAGCTTTTCAATGCCCCTCCCCCTCCAAAAAAAAATGCTTTGCCAAAAAATAAACAAGTCAAATAACATGCTATATAATATAAACATTAGCGCCCACAGTAATGATTTGAGCATGGTGTGCTCAAACCATGTGATTTTTATTATTTTATTATAATACAAATAGTCAAGTCAAAATTAGATGACACTTACGCATGTAAGGCAGTTTTTCTGGGCAGGGGAGGTATGGTGAATATGTGAAGTTTTCCGGAAGATATGTTGTTGTTTGAACAAGATAATCACTTGAATTATTGCCTTCAGGATAATCTTAGAGAGAGAGAAAAAAGTTACAACCAAAAAATTGCCTTTTGCTTTACTCCTCGTATGAAATATGTCACTGTCACTGTAAGAAGACCTATAATGTGCAATCTACAGCAGTACTTAAAAGCCATTATCTATAAAGACCTAGAGAAAAGCAAAATACAGCTGCCTTTTAAGGCTACCGTTCCATTCACCCTTCACTGCTGCGGAACAGACCTTTCAGCATGATTTCCCAAGAGACCCCTGGGGCCAAGTCTAGAGAGCAGCATGGCCTGATCTGTGCATACATACAGAGCAGTCCCATTTGTGACCACATGAGAACACCTGCTCCCATCCCTCCCCAAGCTGAGCCATTGAAAGAGGGTGTGAAGTACACAAGGAAATCCTCTCAACCATCCAAACAACCAGGGGTGTTCTGGACGACCACACAACCACAGCATCTTGCTTCCAGCATCCACAAAGCAGAGGGGTGGGAGTAATGTTTTCTCATCACTCGACACATAAGAACTGAGATTTACCCACTCAACTTACTTCAGAACACAGTCATTTTAAATCTTTAACTTAGACATTCCCAACCCATGGGCTGCAGTCCCTGGGAAGCCCTGGAGCTATTATTACATTAGGTCCATTATCTTCAGATTCAGCAAGTTATACAGCATAGAGGGCACTGGTTTAGTGCACCCAAGGCTAATGCTGAGTTCAAATCCTTGCTCCAACAGGCACTAGCTTTGTGATACAGGGCAAGAGAACGTAGTTTCTCCTCTGCGCCTACCTCACGTTGTTTTTAGATTTCAATAAGATAAATGTATAAAGTGCTTAGAACAATCCCTGTCCACATACATATTCAATATCTATGAGTGAGTAGCCATGAGTGATTGGTCTAGAGATGAGCACCTGATCCAATATGGGACACTCAGAGCCTTAGGATTTTTGAACATGGAACCAGAGATCACATTTCAGTCCCTTTCTAGAACAAAGTTCTGAGATGCAAATCTGGAAACCACGACCTGCCAGTTTCCTGTCGCGTAAGAGGTAGCTCATCTAAGAGAACGAAACCAACACGCAGTAAGAGACGTGATGGAAACAACTGATTAAATCACCGTCTGTCTCCTAGATCACAAACCATGAACCCACAGAAAATGAAGCTTTAGCAGACACTTTAGGAAAACGTGAAGATATTCTTTCAATCTTTACTAATCTTCTGATGAGACAGATATTCCTATCTGAACTGGCCTGTATGAAGAGATAAGAAAAAGGAGAACAAGCATATGACTTAAGAGAGGCCTGTCTGCCAGTGACCAGCAAGCAAAAGGCTGAAGGTCACATTTATATACCTTATTGAGCTGTAAAGGTAAACCCTCTCACCGTGGAAAAATGGTAGAATCTTGGAATTTGAAGATGAAGTATGTGAGAAGAGTCAAACAAAACTAAACACCTCCCCTATACACCTTTGCCTAACATAAATATTCACTTATCATCAAAATCAAGTGGATGAGGATGCAGCCTGGGAGCCAGGACCACACTTCAGACCAAAGAGACTCACCCCACCTCCTGGCCCACCTATTGGAAGGGGCCCTGCAGAGGCTGCTAAGCAGAGGTTTATGGGGATCTGGTGCCAAGGAAGAGAGAGAAGCTGGAGGAGACGGTCCAATTCTAAAGGACTGCACGGAAACCCCAGTTACGAATTTGGCAGGGCATCAGTAAGGTTTTAAAGTAACTGCACTGCCAGAAAACCCCAACATGATAAATAGCGACCAATGATGGTACAACTGCTAAGGTCCAGCCACTAGGAAGGGGCAAGGCCCCAGTGAGAGAATCTTCCCCAAAGCCTTTCTCCAGAGGAACCTTGCAAAGCATCTGACAAGGAAAACCCTCCAAGCCAAAAGGGAGAGGGATTCAGTGGACATCAACTGTTTTGTATGCCGAGGGGCAGACCAAGACCACAGAAACTCCTCCAGTACCCCACACTCTTATATCTCACTCACACGTATCTGAAAGATTTAAAGATACTAAACATAAATAAGTGTAAGGGAGTCCAATAAAGTTCTGATTCTTTCCTTAAGATGCTTTTCAAAAAATATATCTAGATACACGTTAAATTTCAGGTTATATTCAAAAAAGTTTTCTCCTTTTATGAGGACTCCTACTATGCTAGCAAAGCATCTACTATACATTATCCATTTGTAGGAGCTGAAAACAGAAGTTAAATAAGGTTGTTTCTGGAAGTCCACTGCCTTGATATGTTCCAAAGACTCATTTTATTACAGTCCTGAGGCAGATAAATATCAACTTTCTCACGCAATCCTCAAGTAATTTCTTAATGTCATGTAGTTAACTTTGAGAGTATTTTCTTACTCTGCATAATATATTAATTCTTGTCATTAATCCTTGGGCTCCTTCTCTTAGCCACACACTATGAGCCTATATCCACATCCAACTCACAGATTTTAAGTTCTCTAGACGTTTCTGCAAAACAAACTGTTAACATAGCTCCCCTTGAGGAGGCTACAGGCAACAGGAGGGCCAGAGGATTGTTTCACTTTTCATTTTAGTGCTAGAATGACTAATCTTTCACAAAAGAACCCATGGATCACTTTTATCAGTTTTTAAAGAACCAAATTCAAAAAAAATTTTTTTTTACCTTAAAGACATACAAAATGAATATATATTCACTTCCTTTAAATACAAAGTTTTGGAGCTAAACGTTATTCTTGGCCACATCATTATAAATGATCATAAGGATCTCAACTCGTTGCCAGACTTATAGAAACATACATCTCTGTGCTCCTTGAGTACTGTGTCCAGCGGTATTTATATCATCCCAATGTATTATGTATTATGTATACCCCTGCCCTTAGTCTGAATACCTCTGTTAAGTGAAATCAAATTGCCTTTGATTTCTAGTATCTAATAAAGTACCTACAACATGGTAGAAGCTTACTACAAATGAACACTTCACAACTGATAATAGAGCCAATAACGATTTAAGCTTTTGGAGACTATACTGTAATAAACCCATAAAATCATTATTCCTGCAGAAGTGGTTGGGTCCACAAGTAGAACCACTGCTTTGAAAATCAGGAGCAGTTTTAAAGGTAATGCGTGAGAGATGCATTTGAGACTGATCCCCACAGCTCTGTAAAATGTAGACATTATTTCATCTAATGAATAGATGAAAACACAATGAGTTCCAGGCCCCCTGCCTTCTTCCTCCCTTCCAGAGCCACACCCAAAGAAAAGGAAAACAGCATGAAAACTGCTGGACAGGTCCCCTCCGCAGCTCTCACTGGACCTTATCACTTAAGGGAAAAGGAGGATAGGACCACAGGAGATCTCTCAAGGGTTATGTTCTTCCTGCAAAAGGGCAGCCTAAAAACAGGTAATAGAAACTCAAGGAGAGTTCCAGTCTGTTTACCACTGGCTTGTCAGGTGGTCTAGTAGTGTCTGAGGGCCTCAGACCATGCATCCATCAAATAAGGAAGTGTGCTGGGTAATTTCTAATAAAACTACTAGCTCTAAGGCCACAAGACCCTTATCATCTGCTTTGGTAATTATTCACTGAATACATCTCGTTTTCTTAATTTGACTGACTCCATAGCTACAAGGCAAGGCACTATCTGATCATAAGAGTATACGACTTCTATACAAAAATATTATATATATATATCTCTCTCTTTATACTTGATGCTTCAGAAAGCCAGGAACAGGGTTAAAAACTCCTTTTTGAAATCAAATGTACTTATAAATATCATAACCTATTTGCCATTAAGTGTTAAATTTTATTTTTTGTAAGCTATTTTTTTTAAACAATTCTATTTTTTTTTTGTGAGGAAGATCAGCCCTGAGCTAACATCCATGCCAATCCTCCTTTTTTTTTTTTTTTTTATAATTTTATTTATTTATTTTTCCCCCAAAGCTGCAGTAGATAGTTGTATGTCACAGTTGCACATCCTTCTAGTTGCTGTATGTGGCAGGCGGCCTCCTCCTAGTTGCTGTATGTGGGAGGCGGCCTCAGCATGGCCAGAGAAGCGGTGCGTCGGTGCACGCCCGGGATCAGAAACTGGGCTGCCAGTAGTGGAGCGCTAGCACTTAACTGCTAAGCCACGAGGCCAGCCCCTGTAAGCTATTTTTTATTGACATATAACACTATATTAGTTTAAGGTGTACGACATAATGATTTGACGTATACGTTGTGTAATGATTACCACAAGTTTAGTTAACATCCATTACCACACATAGTTACAAATTTTTTTTCTTGTGATGAAAAATATCTAAGTGTTAAATTTTAAATGAGCCAGTACTTGTTAATCAATTCTCCCCTAGAGTTCAGTTAGCTCTTTGTACATATTATGGGCCATTATCTCCTTTTTGGCAAACTATATTTGTATTAAGTCTGTGCAGAAATAAACAACTGCATTATAAATAACTATGTTTCCATCTCTCCCCAAGGCTGGAGATCCTCATATAAAGGGAGGATGTTTTCCTTAATGTCACATCTCCAATATCTAATTAAGTATACTAACTATACTAATTATCAATGTAAGGGAACACAGCAGAGCCTCATAGTTACCTGCTCAAACTCCACTTTCTATTTCTCCCTAGGTCACAAAGCCTCAATTTCATTGAGAGCATCAGTGAGCCCAGCTCAAAGACTATAATCCCCAGGGTCGTTATGACTAAGTTCTGGCCAATGAGATGTACGCAGAAATACCATGTGAGACTTCCAGGAAAGCTCCTTACAAGGGGAACTCTATTTGTTCTTCTTCCCTCTTCCTTTCCTCCTTCTTACTGACCCAAGCACAAATATAAAGACTGGAGCCTGGCAGCCATCTCAGACTGTGAAGCTACACAACAGAGCAGAAGAGGGAAATCATGTGAAGACTTTCTCCACAATAGCAACAGATATCCAACTTTCCAACTTCTTCTACGTAAGAACATAAGCCTCATGTGTTTAAACCCCTGCAGTCTTACAACCAAATCCAATTCCTAACTGGGAACTGACTGTCTCCTGAGAATAATTATACTATCAGTAAAACAATCATATGAAAAGTTTTCAAAGGTTCATAAAAAGCAAACTTTCAATCGAAGTATGCCTTGGCTGTTCGGTCTTTATTGAAACTATGACTTGGTGAGGGGAGGAGAGGATTTTTCTATTTTTTTCTCAGTTGCTGGGGGGGAAGTTGATCTTGCCCAAGGAATTGGTTCTCCTAGTCAAGCTCAACATTCCCACGTACAACTTATCCATACCCCAGGGAAAGAACCTGATTATAGACAGACTTTTAGCACTCACTTTTACAAATACAGTAACCTAAAAATGCTTAGTATTTCTGTTCAGTTGAATGAACTTTCAATGAACACTTTCCCAATCAACTTATCCAATCAGGACAAGTCCTAGAGAAGCTTTTAAAATGTTTAAACTTCTCCTGAAATTGACCTACTACTCAGAGGACCAATTAATGCAGAAGACCAGTTAATGAGACTTTTATTGTACTATTAAAGTATCAACTATGATGAGACAGTCTTTCTAAAAGAAATTTCTTTAAAGTTAAAAAGGAGAAAACAAGAGTGTTTTGATTTGTGGCATCATAACAAATCAGGCAAATGATTAGAATGGACTTTGTAGAACCATGTGTGACATTAAATTAAGAATCAGTATGTTACAGTCTTTAAGTTTTAGAAGGGTCCAAACTATTACCCATCTTAACATACATTTTAAGAAAAAACACCAATGGTGGGGAGATAGGGACTTCTGTTTAGTAGAGTGAATATGTGTGTAGTTTACAGTGGCTCAATGAAAAACTGTTGACACAAATTAAATCTTTAATTTTAACTGTTTAAAATGGGAATATAGAAGATGCAACAAGTGACAATCAGCCATTGGACCCTTTAAAGTAACACAATATTTCAGAGACAACGTGGAAACACTGCCATAGGGAAGCATAAGCATTCTTCCACAATAATTAAATCTATTTACATCAATTCTACCATCATTAAATCATTAGTTTTGCCTATTACTTATGTGATTCTGATGGAGATTCTTCTGCCAGACAATATTTTAAAAAGACAAGAAAAGCTACTGATTTCAAATTCTATATAATTTCTCCTTTAGCCTCTAAAAAGGCCATAAAATGATTAAGAATCTTCTCTAATTGAAAATGATAAGTAGTTTCTAGATATAGTCAGAAAAATATTTTAGGAATTAGAACGGGCATAAAGAAAGAGGGCAGAATGGCTAATGTGAATAAATTATTCTCTTTGTAGTTAATTTCTCTTAAATACAACAGGTGAACTTAAAAAATACAAGCTGCTTTTCGTATTTTAATTTATGTTTGCAAGAATTAACTTAAGTATCTTTGTACAAAACCCTCATCACCTTTGTAGAACAGAATACATGACAGCCCTGGCTTGAGCAAGAAAAGAATCTCCCAGCACAAATAGTAGGAGATACCCTCATCTTTAGCAGGGAGTTACTGGAGGCAAAACCAGAGCTTGAGAGAATTGGTTTTCTGCATTATGACTACAAGGTAAGAAGTAGAAGCTAAGCGAGAGTATGCAGGAAGCAATCTTACCTGTACCGTTGAGTGTAGAGTTTTTATTTGTGTACAGCCTGATCATATGTCCTATTGTTTTCACATTTTCTCTCAGCATTATTCCTCGAGCTTGCACCATAAAGAGATATGTGTTGGCTATAAAAAAAAAAAAGAGAGAGAGAGAGAATGCATGACTCAGTAAGCCTTTTTTAATTTAATAAAGTAATATTCAGAATTAGGGAACTGCCCAATAAACGCAAACTGACTCAATTAGCATATTCAAAGGGAAAACGGAAATATAAAATGACTATTTCCCATTATCAAAAACTTACAAAAACAAACTGCTTTTTTAAAATAAAAATAAAAAATTAAAGTAGTAATGTCCATCAAATAGAACGAGACTAAATGAACAAACTGAAATAGCATAATGAATTCCTTTATCCATAAATGATTTTCTACCATAAAATATACTCAGAAATTTCAAAAAATCATTTTATTACAAGTATTCAATCATATCGTCGTAAAATTCACTTTCTCTAATTCTATATTATTTCCCTCAAACTAAAAACTCCACAAAGGTGAAGATTCCTTATCGAATCACAAATATTTTATCATAAATCACCATAATATCCACTATGGATATGGATCTTGCAAATTATCAATGTGTTGGAGGAAGCAGGGGGCAGGATGATCTAGAATCAATATCTATTTTGGTAATTTCTCTCTAAGAGTTAATTACTTGAACTTTTACACTCCTTTTCAATAACAAATCTACCTACCAGGATTGTAAAAGCAGATGAAATCAAAATCAATGTTCATTCTCAAGTTGGTCAATTTAATTCTTTGTGATAAGGGCTTCAAAAATAGGCCCCTAATTTCTTCCTTCGGGAGAAACTGGTAAATTGACAAAGATTATAAAAATCCCTGCCTTCTGAGATGTCAAGCCTCCTCAGAGAGGCACAGAACTAAAGTCAAAAGATCCTTCCTTTCTTGGTCCTGATTCTGCTGGCGCAGTGTATAACATTGGACAGCTCACCACATCTCAGTTTCATCATCTACAAAAGGCAATACTGCACTAGGTGTTCTCGAAAGCCCCTTCTACTCTAAATTCTCCAAGCACAAACCCAAAAAATCAGGAAATCCATTCAGACAAGAGAAGGATGCTCATCATGATAGCAAAACAAAGAAACTGCAACGCTCAGCTAACGACTCTTTCAATTTTAACATAAGCTGTCCCTGAATACGGTAATGACACTCTCGAAAAATGAATGCCGAATGAAAAAATTGAAAATGCCAACAAATTTTCTGGGCCCTGTTCTACTTCCTCAAAATAGTACAGAGAGATGAACAAAATGTAATGTTTACTACCTCCTTCCCATTTTTTACATAAATTTGAACTTGCTCAAAGTACAAAGGAGCAGAGAGTAAATAAAACCAGTAGAGAAGCAGAGTAAAATAACACTTCTTTCACCTTCAATTCATAAAAGAGAAACAGAAATCTAGGTTTCACATAAGCTTTATCTGGATCATTTTTAAGAGCATGTCTATATCCTCTCTAGAAAGCAGTCCTATATAATTAGATTTAACTTGTTTAGGCTTGAATTTATTATACCGGGTTACAACCACCAGGAGTTTTTATGTTTTTGCCCTTGAGTGGACTTTAAAAGAAAGAAGAGATAAAGTAAAAAACGAAAAAGAATAGCCAATCAAAAATGTGGAAAAATGTTCAGTAAAAGCCAAACTAATATTAGCAATTCTACCTAAACCAAGATCTCAAGTTCAACCGAGAAGTGCAGGAAAAAAAACATCACATAGATTACTAACGCCATTTGATTTACAACACGTTAGATTATTTAATCTAAAGTTGTATGTGAAATTTGTTATCAGCGATGTAAATATCTTATATTTGTTCTGCACCAAACTCTAAAAAGGAAACCTGCTGTGGAATGGCAGAACTGAGCCCTGGGTTAAGCCAAGGCCAGTACTGTTCCCAGACTTCAGGAAACAGTGCTGGTCTCAGCAAGGATACGTAGGTAAGGACATATGTGCATTACCGTGTGTCCTGGAAACAGAACTTTTTAAACTATATAGCTTTTACTTTTAATTAACACACCCACTCATATAAAGAAAATCGTCTGACATCTTGAAACCAAGTCAAATTTAAGTAGCAAGGAAAAGATCTAGGATAGGAAAGAATAACCAAAGTCAACTATTCCTAAAAACTTTCAAAATATCCGATAACAAAAGAAAAAAAAAATGTCAAGAAAAAAAAAATGATTACTGATGGTACCTGGGACAAAGGTGAATCATTTACCAAAAGAATGCATTACCATTCATGAGATGGATGGAGAAAAAATAAAGGAAAGCAAGACACCAACCTCTCCAAATGGAAAATCTATTGGTTTATTTTAAACCTTTACAGCTAATTGAGTTACATTCCTTAGGTTAATGGTCCTTGTGGGTTTAATCCCTAATGATCAAAACCCATTAGGGAATGAAGCTGTGTTTAAATAGAGAGTCGTGTTAACAGGAAGACACTGACATGTCAAAGTGTTGCAAGGCACACTAAACCCACACGACAGGTTCCGACCGTCTGACTTACAAACATCATAAAACCATGCTAACCCACACTCAACTATATGCCTGCTAACTATCGTTAATATAAAATGTAATGTCTTATCGGCAAGCCAGTAAGTTAGACAAAATCCTGGTCTAAAATTTCTATTCCAACTTATAAGAATGGCATTTCAGAAAACAAATGGGGAAATCTTTCCCAGTCTTTCCCTTTGGTCTCAAAACAACTCAGAAATACACTAAAACTACCATTGCAATCATGCTGGTGTTTGTTAATTTAGCTCATTTGCTACTTGCCTCTGCATTGTGAGACATAAATTGAACATTTACCAGTTCTGCTTTCCAGAGGGAAAAAAACTACAACTTATAAAAACTTCAAAAATCAATAGTTTACAACAGCTTCTAGGCATCCTGCCCTGGGTTTGTGAGGAAAGAGATTTATGAACTTGCCCCATTCTCAACTTATGAAAACTAAGGGACACATTCGCCATTACTGCGTCTCCCCACCCCTTTCCACATCCAGCTTTGTTCAGTGAAAGCTCATAAGTACTCAAGACAAGGGGAATATGCCAGGCTTCAGTGACCTGGAAAGGTTTCCTGAGCTCTGAAGGACTCAAACACAACACCCCTCATTCCCGATATCCATGTTCCTAACTGCAGGGAGACACTGCCAACGGTCCTTTAACAAAAAGGAAGTCAAGTGAAGAGCGGGTTTTGAGAGGGAGATCATGTTGGTTAGGCATTCTGGCACGCAGTTATAAATACAGGACTGCAGCTAAGAAAGAGGGACTAGACATACAATTTGGGGAGACAGTCAAATAAAAGTAAAAGTGGGAACTATGGTGGTGAATTACCACAGAAAAAATTATCCAGAAAGGAGATAAGGTGAAGTTCAGATGCATAGAGACAGACCACAAATAAGAGGCACAAAGATAAAAGACCCCAAGTTGAATTCGTCTGAGCCTGAATGCCGTGAAGGAAGAGGGAACAGTCAATCGTGTTAAATGTCATGGAGGCTAAGAAGAAAGACTAAAAAGCAACAGCTTAAAAAGTAAAAAACTAATCCTCAGTACCCACTCTTTGCCAGGCATCCTTAGGAGAGCTTCACATATACTAACTTATTTAATCCTTACAAGCAACCTTATAAGGGAGCTATTACTATTATTCACATTTTATGGATAAAGAAACTGAAGCATGGAGTTAAGGAACTTGCTCAAAGTCATACAGTTATTAGCAAGTGGTGGAGCTAGAATTCAAACCCCCCAAGTCTGCCTCCAGCAGTCTAGCTCTTTACCACCATACCATTCAGCCTCTTAAAAATGCTACTGGGAGATCACTGTCAATCTTTAACAGCAGTCTCAGGAAAGTAATGGAAACAAAAGGAAAACAGTAAAGAGTTAAGGGGATAATGACAAAGTGAAAGCAGTTAAGTTTCAGAAAAGGTAAGTGAAAGCAAGGTCACGGGAAGCTTTTTGGAATAGGAGGGACGTGAGCATGACTGTGGCCTGAGTGGGAAGAAAGAGTAAATTTAAATTTAAGGCACAAAAAGTAGTAAGAGAAGGGGGGAAAAAGAACATTTCCAGCGATGGGACAGTGTAAGAGAGGCTCCGAAGTGCAGAGCATATCCAGGGAATAACAATCCAACTTGAGTAGAGTTTGGTAGCAATGGAAAATAAGTTGTAAAGGTCCAAGTGGATGGATGGTGTGAAAAAAACAGAAAGGAGAGAGAGAGAACTAGAGGTCATCGTGAAGATGAGAAGTCATGATAACAGAGGTGAGAAAGTGCCAGAAGTGGAAGGTTAAGAAGACTGATACGGAGAGGTGCAAGGGAGAGCAGGCCTCAGCCATGAGGACACCCCAGGCATGGCCAAGCAAGTGAAGATGGAAGACAAAGACCAGACTTCCTGACGGTCACCACAGGGACATCAGTGGGGGACAGAATGGAGCAGGAACATTTTGAATTAAGTACTAACTGCCTAAACCATCCTGGGGATGCAAAGTGTTGGAGGGCACAGGTTTCTAAAGAGAAGGGAAGCTAACATTTATTGAGTACCTACACTGATCAGGCACTGAGCTAAATGCCATATATAAATATATGTAAATATAGATATATATAATTATATTTCACTTAATTCTTAGAACCACCTGTACATGGCAGGTGTGTGCAAAATGTGTGTGCACATCCTAATTCCCAGAACCTGTGAATATTTTCTTATTTGGAAAAGGAGTCTTTGTAGAAGTAATTAAGTTGAGGATCTTGAAATGAAGAGATCATCCTGGATTATCTGGGTAGGCCCTAAATCCAGTGACCAATGCTCATAAAAGAGAAAGGCAAAGGGAGATTTTACACACACACACACATAGGAGAAAGCAATAGGAAGATAGTAGCAGAGATCGGAGTGACGTGGCCACCAGCCTAGGAAGCCAAGAAATGCCCACAGGCACCTGAAGCTGGAGGTGAGAAAAGATTCTCCTCTAGAGCCTCCAGAAGGAGCACGGCCCTGCCAACATTTTGATTCCAGACTCCTGGCCTCCAGAACTGTGCGATGATAAATTTCTGTTGTTTTAAGCCACTCGGTGTGTGGTAATGTATATGGCAGCCCTAGGAAACTAATACACTGCCCTGGAATAAAGGTACAACTTTCCCTATTATAAGGTCAGAAAGGAGACTCAGAAGAAAGTTACATAGGGAGAACTAAAAAATCAGGATTAGGGGCTGGCCCAGTGGCATACTGGTTAAGTTCACACGCTCCGCTTCAGTGGCCCAGGGTTCAAGGGTTTGGATCCTGGGCACGGACCTACGCACCACTTATCAAGCCATGCTGTGGCAGACGTCCCATATACAAAGTTGAGGAAGATGGGCACAGATGTTAGCCCAGGGCCAATCTTCCTCAGCAAAAAGAGCAGGATTGGCAATGGATGTCAGCTCAAGGCTAATCTTCCCCACTTAAAAAAAAAAAAAAAAACTTAAAAAAAAATCAAGATTCAAGCACAGGTCTGAATGATTCTGAGGGACAGCAATTTGAAAGAAGCAATTGTTGAAAGTCATAGAGGAGAAGGAAAGACAAAGAAAAAGAAAAATTCAATAATTATGAGGAAAGTGACAACAGGAGGCATAAACCAGATTTCAATTAATGCAAGGAGAAGGAAGAAGTCAGAAGGGGCACTTAAAAGTTACAGCAGAGAAAATGGCTTCCCATATTATTTACAGAATATATATAAAAACAAATAATACAGAAAAAAGCAAAATACCACTTATATATACCCCTTCATATTAACTACAGCTATCTGAGTCAAGTATCTCTGAATTTCTAAGAATTCACAATAATCTTTTAAATATATATTTCAGATGCTTGAAAGTTTTCTTCTTTCCACATCTAGCCCCTTATTCAATCAATTTCCAGAAACTGCTCATCCAAGTTGGTAAAGCTAAATATATTATCTCTAACAATAATGTTGTAAACCTCAGGATTAGGCCAGATTAGGCCAGACTATATATGAAATGTAGTTCATACCTTGCCTAGCACCCAAAGTATTGATGGGGTTTAAAAAAAAAATTTTTAGGCTGTGCCAGGCTTTACGCCCAAGTCCTACTTAAATAGGGATCTTACAATGGTGATGATAATTCAAAAGCCAGGTATCGGCTCGAGGAAATCTGCAAATAATCACCAACCTACAAAATCCTCCTTCCCATCTTTCAAGTAAGTCATGGGCTAACTAATAAATAAAGAGAACGAAAGATTTCTGTGTTCAGAATCCCCTTTTATTAAGCAATAGCGAACACAGTGATCATGTACAGTACAGATATACTGCAGATCTTAGCCAACAGCTCAAGCTTTGCTGATGTAGACACTAAAAATTAACAAGAAATTCTTTACAATAGGTGTTTTTGCCACTCCTACTCTGCAGTTTATTTTTGGAGATTATTTGTGTTTGAATATTGATCAAGGTTAAATATTTTAAAATAAAATTTGACTTCTCCAATGGTCTTATTAAAGATGTTCAGGGTGGAGATGTATTCATGCAACAGATATCTACGGAATGCATACCATTTACCAAGCAGTGCCAGAAACTAAGGGGCCATGAGGACTCCTCTGTAAAAACCAACATCCTGAAGAAGCATAAACGGCCTAAAACATCAGAAGTACTTGTGCAACAACGAGATCATCAGTTCAGTCTAGCTGACACTTAGCTACTAATTCAAAAAATAGACTCGACCCGGAAACATGAAAACACTAACACAAGATAGCGACTAGCACTGTCACTTGCTAATTCACTGTTACTCACTTAAAATAAACACACAGCTTCTTCAAAGCCTGGCGGGAGCCTGCAGAGTGGCGCGCTGTAACCCACACTGCAGAAAAGCAGAATCCGGAGGAAACGAGGGAGCCCAGGAAGGAAGAATGCCGGCGATTAAACGGATTTTTCAAATCTAAATCAGTGAGGAAATTTACGTAATGAAATTACAGACTAAAAGATCAAACCATAAATAAACACACCGAGGAAACATTATCAAATTGCTGAAAATTAATGATTTCAGGGGACATAAGGTGAATGTGAAATGAATCTCTATCCACTTAAGAAATCTATCATAATGAGAAAAAATAAAAGTGAGAACTATTTGAACTATATGTCTTACAATCATCCCCAATTTCCTGTGTTTTCACAACTAAAATACCTTTGGAAATTTCAACGTACTTATTCATGAAAGAAAAACGACTCTAAAACAATCAGGAGAGAAGAGGACATTGCATGGGAAATGAAGTTCAAAGATTTCCAAAGCCTGAGCATATTTTCAAACCAATAAACAAGGTACCTTATAATTCCCTATCTTAGGTCTCTGGATTCAAACGAAAATAAGGTCCAATTTCTCTTCCTCTGAGTCAAACTGGAAACTGCACTATAATTAGAAGTCACAATTTCTGAGCGATTAACTTAATTACCAGGAAGGCAATATATATACCTTAGTCCCTCCTTATCCGCAAGGGACACATTCCAAGACCTCCAGTGAACGCCTAAAACCTGAGATAGCACCAAACCCTACACATACTATATTTTCTCCAATACATACCCTGCCTCTGATAAAGTTTAATTTATAAATTAGGCACAGTAAGAGACTAACAACAATAACTAATAATAAAGTGGCTTTGGGGCCATTATTAAGTAAAATAAGGGGTACTTAAACACAAGCACTGCGAGACCTCAACAGTCAATCTGATAACCCAGACAGCGACTAAGTGACTAACAGGCAGGTACCTTATACAGCATGGATACACTGGACAAAAGGATGATTTGCTTCCTGGGCAGGAGAGAGCTCGATGGTGAAAGACTTCATCCTGCTACTCAGAACAGCATACAAATTAAAATTTATGAATTGTTTATTTCTGGAATTTCCCATTTAATATTTTTGGATCACGGTTGACCATGGTAACTGAAACCGCAGAAAGCAAACCCTCAGATAAGGGGGGACTACCGTAACATGGTTTCAGTAAAGTCATATTAACACTAGCAAGCCTCAAATACTTAAAAATAAAACAAGAGAGTATTTCAATCAAGATATTATGTTAGGGGCCAGCCTGGTGGCGTAGAGGTTAAGTTTTCGAGTTCCGCTTCGGAGTCCCAGGGTTCCCTGGTGCGGATTCTGGGCGCAGACCTACTCACTGCTCATCAAGCCATGCTGAGACAACACCCCATAAAGAAAAGCTACAACTCTACAACTATGACACACAACTATGTGCTGGGGCTTTGGGGAGAAAAAAGAAAAAAGAGGAAGATTGGCAACAGATGTTAGCGCAGGGCCAATCTTCCTCAAAAAAAAAAGGATATCATGTTATAGTAACAAACCTCATATAGCTACTTAGCTGTGAAGATATTATAAAAAGATTTTTCTAATAAAATGTTATTCTGAAACTACCTCCATTTGCTAACATGTAAGGGTATATGCTTTAATAACCTGTATTGCAATTCGCCTGTTAAGTGAATTACAATGCATCTTTCTAATAACTAAAAACACGAAATGACAAATTTAGGATCAACCTATAACTCAATCACCTAGTTATTGCAGACTCACAAGGAAACACATGATCCTGGTTATTTTAAACGATGTATCTGTCTGTTCTGTCCATTTCTATTCTGGAGGAAAAAATTCTTCACCATGATAGCCATCTCTATCTCCAGTAAAACATGATGCTATAAACAAGTTAATCTGGTTTTTAAAAGGTAAGGTTAGTTCTATGAAAGATCAAATGATATAAGATGATCAATTTAGAAACGTAAACCTATCTAGCACTTAATATTTTTTCCTAGCATTTGGGGTGTTTGTCAGAAATAAAGTATCCAGCGTCCAGAATTACCTGCGGTGTGTATTAAAAATGAATCAGAATCTCTGGGGACAAGATACAGGAAATAAGCTTCTTTATGTAGACCACCTTAAGTAAGGCTTATGCATATCCATGTTTGAAAACCATTGCTTGTAGTAATTCCCTAAACATAATTAATAACGTTTGTTACAAGCAAAAAAGCAGAATCTTCCTTTCATATTAATTTAACTTAAATACATCCTCTTTTACACAGCATCCTAATTTATGCACAATTCATTCAGACAGAAGAATCTATGTCTCATCCTTAACGAACATACAACACAATGATGTGGTAGAGCCAAAGACTTTTACTAACTGGAGTAATTAATCATGAAACCAAAGATGCAAGCAAAAAGTCATTTGCCACACCTCTGGAGGAAAAAAGTTAATTACACATTTAAGATGAAAATTACTAAGTATGTTTTCCTCAACATTTTGCTGTGCCACACAGCCAAAAATATAACTACTGACAGACATCCTTTAAGCTCTCTTTCCTATTTTAACTAAGGAGAGTTTTTGCTGTAGCTTTAAACAAACTTTGCCACATTTTGCTAAGACTGAAAAAAAAGTATGTCCATGAAATATAACAAATCAAGTTGCCCCAATATAGGATTTATGTGCTAGAGAAAAAGAAAATTGGGGTGCTACTTGAAATTCTCCAGTTGGCCCAAGACATGAGGTAAAAACATCTAGTACTAACAGGAGTAAATGCTTAATTTTCCAACAGCACGTTAATGGCATTGTAGCTATCCTCAGAAAACCTTCTTTCAACTTTCAATTGACCTGATCTTCAACTCGAATCACAATATTACTTGTAGATTATTCTCTTTGTTACTATCATGACAAAAGACAGAAATGAAAAGAAAATGTCTTTTAAATATTAAATCATTGTATCCTCCAGGAATTAAAAAGAAAAGAAGAAGAAGAAAAACAGATTCAGAGGGAAAATAGGAAAAAAAGAGAAAAGAAAGATGAAAGAGATGACAGACACAGGCTGCTCTGATTAAAGTGGTCAACTGCAGTCTGAGGCAGTGGTGACAATAGCCAGCTTGGTCTAAGACAGCCAGGAAAACTGACCAGGAGAATACCATAAAGGTGCAAGGCCTGAGGGGCTTTTGATTCTCCAGGAACTCCCAAATGTGACCTAGGAAATCCAAGCTCTAGAAAAATCACTCCACAATGCACCTCCTTCCACCCATCTCACCGCAGCCTCTCCACCCACCTCCACATTTTTACTTAGGTTAAGAAATACGAACGGCAGTCTTGAAAGAGAAAAGGCATCACAAAAGGCAGTGTGGGTGGAAGGGCGGGGAACAGGTGAGGAGCAGGCCTGTCCCTTGGCTGGGTGAGCAAGAGTGCTGTGGAGTCTAACACAGCACAGAGTAACTGAATTTAAGGGGCTAGTAACCCACCCAGTCTCCCAAGCAAAGCACCTTCTCCAGCCTTACCAGGCGGTCATCTACCCTGGGCTTGAAAAGATGTAAGGAAAGCAGTGCTTATAAGACCACCTATTTCATTGTTCACAGCTGAGTTAGAATGGTTTGGTTTCTGCACAATAAGCCAAAAATCTGCCTTGTTGTAATTACCCTCACTGCCATCTGAGGCTATCCAAACGAAGTTTCATCTCTCTTCTATATGGTATCTATCCCTTTAAGCTGAAGAAGATAGAGCTCATATTTCCCCCAAATCTTCAATTTTCCAGGGCAACAATGATCAGTTCCTTCAACTCAGCTACAACGGAAGGAGTCAGACAGCCCAAGGTGTACATTTCAGCTCTTCCAACAACGATGTGTGCGACTTTGGGCAAGTGACAAACTTTGGGCATCTGTCTTTCCTTCTCTTTCTTTACAACAAGGCTATTCTACTAGCATGGGGTTGGGGCTGTGGCAGGGACACCTCCGTGGAGCTCCAATCGTGGGCGAAGCAGTGGGCTACCTCTGGGATCTTGCTCCTGCAGCTTCCTTGCACACAGTTTTGGCTCCAGAGACACCAAGGCCTCTGTGTCCAAGGTTCCCATGATCCCGGGCCCTCAGAGAGAGGAGGAGACACAGGGACTCTGGTGAGGAGTGGGGCAGCCACAGCTGCGACAAACAGAGCCTAAGGCCCTCAAGCACAAGTGCCCTGAGAAGTCTTGTAGCACATCCTGTGATAAACAGGCTGGTCACAGGATGGGTAGAAAATTACCCACCCTATATAACACCGCCTCAGAGGAAAATGCATTCTGTTCCCAATCAAATTCCAAACCATATACAGAGACTACAAACCTAGATTATGAGTTTCACTTTTAAAACTATCCACAGACATGGCTATTTTTACCTTTGATAAACATTAAAAGGCTGTAATGATAAACACTGCCACAGAATAAATGTATCACTAACTCATTCTGCCTTGTCGTTTAATAGATCTCAAATTTATTCATAAAAGAGTAACATGGAGAATGGTATTTAGCATTGTCATATTTCAGTGAATCAATTTTTCCTTCAAAAATACCTAATTTCCCACTAGGCCATAGGATTTAGATTCATTTATGTTGAAACAATATTGCTGAGTTACATACGCTGCTCAGGAATGGCAATCTGACCATGGTAGGCAGTCTCTAAGAAGGCCTCTCCATCCCCTTCAGTGTGGACTGGAAGAAGCAACTCTTTTCTAACAAAGAAAATATGGCAAAAGTGATGGGGTTGTGAGCTTCCCTATGGAGAGGACCATGCAGCAAGAACTGAAGGAGGTCTCCAGCTAACACTCTATGAAGCACTGAGGGCCTCAGTCCAACAACCCTCAAGGAACTGAATCCTGCCCAAGCAGGTGAATTTAGAAGTAGATCCTCCCGAAATGGAGCCTCGACCATAGCCCTGACCGACACTTGGTAGCCCAGTGAGAGATCTTGAACCAGAGGCACGTAGCCAAATGATGTCCAGATTCCTGGACCACAGAAACTGAGAGATAATATATATCTGTTGTTTTAAGCCCCTAAATTTGGAGTTAATTTCTTACAAAGTCATAGATAACTAATACACTGACCAATCCTGGCATTTCTCCAGTGTTCCTAATCCTCTGCAATATATCTTCCCAAGGTGTCTAACACCTAACATCAGAAAGGCATGGATGAGTCAGCTGGTGAGAGAACAAACTGGGGCTGCCAAACCAACAGAAGTGATTTAATCAGAAACACTGGGTCACTCAACAATTCTTTCCTAAGTCTCTAGTGCGTGCCAAGTCAGAAACCAAATCTCTTAACCTAGTCTAGGAAACAGTTTATTCTATATTAAGACTTGTTCACATAAACTGAGCCCCTCACTCTAAACAGATAACTCAGTCACCTACCCATCAGACACAAACTCCCTCGACTTCCCTCTCCACATGCATCTAATGTTTGCTATGGCAAATGTCTTTATCCCCTCCTCTCCCTTCTCCAAAATCAATCCACCTATACACTTGATGCCACTCCCTCTACTCGGTCTCTCTGATTCCAATCTTGCTCCTTTTAATCCATTCACACCAATACAGCCGAAATATTTCTGAAATGCAAATATGGTCATGTCACTCTCCTACTTAAAATTTAAGCTCAATGGTTTGACACTGTCCTCAGGCTCAAGTCTAAGTTCTCAAACCCAGCTTACAAGGATCTCTATGACTGGACCCACATTTATCTCTCTGGTTTCAACCCACACTCCCCTCTGCCCTCTATGCTTTAGCCTCTTTTTTTTCCCCCCCATTTCTCTCTTACTTCTTAGCCATTCCATTCCTGCCTGAAGCACTTTTCCCCAAGCCAACCCTTTAATTACCTAACTTAAGCTTCTGGCCTCAGCTTAATCTTCCTCCTCCCGCTAACTAACGCCTAAACTAGTTTAGGGCCCCTCCCTCCAACCCGTGCCTCCAGGCAAACTGTATTTCACACTCTACTCTAGACTAGTTCCTCTTCAATTGTGTGAATTTCCCACTGGCTCTGTGCTCTAAGAAGACAGGAACCATGTGGATCCTGTTCAGTGCTGTGCCTTGTAGCGACAGCCAAATATTGGCTGTATGACTAAGTAAATGAACCTGGATCACAGGTCGTAATTTGTTCCCTTTCTCAAATCTTCAAACCTTGTCCTCACTCCTCAGGCCTCCACAAAGCTCACAGGTCCTCCCATCTTGAAGGTTCCTCTGATCGTACACTTCCCCCTTTCACTTCACCCCCTCCTTTCCACTAAATGAGCCACTTTCATTTGACCTCTGATTCACTACTGAACTCAAGGCAATCTGGCTGGTGTCCCACGAAACCACAAAAACTGCACTAGTAGTTGCTGTCACGGGCCTCCTACTTACTTACTTACTTACTTACCAAATTCTCCTTCCAGACTCCAGCCTAGTGAACTTTATCCCACCCCAACGCTTGTTTTGCTGATCATCATTTTTATTTGTTTACTTATTTACTGTTGCAAAGGCATCTCTTCACTTGCATGATCTCTCTCTTCCTTCATTTTCCTGCTCCTGTTTCTCCACTTGCCCTAAGCTGTTGGATTTCATCCACGGCTACCTTCTCTTCAGCCTCCACAAGCTCTCCTTGGGCGGCCATCTAAACTTCCCATGGTGTCAACCACAATGACTCCCACTTGGGGCTGGGGAGTGAAAAGGGTAACAGAGCCTCATGGGAAACTTTTCAAACTACACTTGGGCCTCCTTCATTTTCCGATTTAACCCCTATCACTCCCCGATTAAGAGCAACTAACAGTGAATCGCTTCTGCTTGCAGGAGTTTTTTATTACTCAGGTGTGTCGGGAGAAACAGATAAGTATCATCCACCTCTATGTTGAAGAAACCCAAATCTCTCTCCTGTTAGACATTTCTCCCGGGCTCTAAGCACTAATTTCCATATGCCTACCTACTGTCAAGTTCTTCCTGGATATCCCACAGGCATCCCAACTCAATTTCTCTAAAACCAAAATAACCCCCTCACAGCATGTGCCTTTCTATATTCCCTATTACCAGCAGCCTGGCTGTCTAAGCTAAAACATGAACACTGTCTTAAAGCTTCTCCCTTTCCTTCAATTCCACTGTTCACATCCTCTCCCCTCCGCCCTGATCCAACTATGATCTTGTCAGGTTCTAATCTTTTACTTCCTGAGCTACTAAAGTAACTTCCCACCTGGTCTCCCTGCCACTGGTTCTGCCCTCGATAACCCGTCCTGCATGCTAGCAGAATCGCTCTAAAAGAAAAGATGGATCATTCCCCTTCTCAAAACTTCTGATGTTTCCTGCATCTTACAGGATAAAAATTTTAGCACGGGACACATGGCCAGTAAGGAAGCCCAAAGGAAAGAAATGCCCACCACCGTGGTCCAAATCAAAAGAACCCCTGAAAAGGGCTGTGTAGATCAGAGCACTTGTTGAGGAAAAAAAACAAAAGGATCTTCGAAACACAAAGCAGACTGTAACAGCTCAAAAAGAACACAACCAGGCTCACCCACCAGGGCCAGGAGGATAAAGGGTTGCAATAAGAAAGCTGCAGTGCGACTCGCCACCTTCTGAGGTAGCCGAAAGAAACCCAGCCAAAACGTCAGGGGGCTGTGAGCAAAGATCTAAGTCACCCTCTCCCACAACACATATACTTACACAGAGACCCCCCCTACACCCTGACCATCCCATCACCAACTCCACCAGTCCCAGCAGAACACAAACCCCTCGGAGGCCCAAAAAACAAAGCACTTGGCCAAGTAATTCTTCAAAGGGCCCATAGGAATTCAGACCAAAGTGGCCCAACAAGATTCTACCTCTACTCAAAGAATAAAACAGCCTGTCAGTGTGTCTAGGAAAGGTAAGGGCCTCTGGTGAGTCAAACGGACAGTGAAATCCCCACTCGCAGGGGAGCTGTGCAACCTTCCCGGTGATTTCACCCCACTGATTATAGGCCCATCAACTTCCTTCTTAATCATAGACAGCTTTGATAAAGCTGTGTGACCCAAGACCCGTTTCTCCCTACCAGGAATTTTGGGAACCTCGAGCACCAGAACACGAGGCTGGGCAGGGGAGCCCCAAGACTTTTCCCAATCTGACCCATCTACCACCTCATGCCCTAAGTGGCAGCCAGATGGAAATATTCCTATTTCCTGGAACCTATCTTTGCTCCTGATGTTTCCTCTGACTAGAATCTCTTTGCTCAGTCCGGGTAAATCCTATCCATCCTCAATGGCCCAGTCCTATCACCACCTCCTCTGCAAACCCTTAACCAGCCCTCACTCCCCACTGCACGCTTTCCAAGGACTGGCTACAGCTCTTTCATGGTGCTCATCCCATCGCAGTATGAGAGAAGAAACCGTCTTAGTCATCTCTCTATCTTCCATGCTTCAAACGTCTAGCCTATCTGCGGCGCCCTGTTAGTGTTTGCTGAATGAATCTGTAAATCAGCTCATCTACTCCTTTGATACTACAGCAGAAACATGACTATGTTGTGTTGGAAGTTACACTGGAAACAGCTTCACGCTAAAAGGAATTCCATTTTCAATCCTGCCAGGACAAGATCTTGGAGGGAAACTACACTCATCTTTCTGCAATCATGAACGAGAAATAGAACGAGAAACAATTCATGGCTCCTGCCTCTACTGGATGGGCTAGGGCAACCTATCCACGGACATCAGGGGGCGGGGGTGAGGGTCTGCAGACCAAGTTCCATTTGTACTGAAGTTCAGAATATGAAGACTATTCCTGTGTTTCCTGCATGAATTAGACATTTCAAGGAAAATGTTTCAAATTATTCTTAAAATAATGAGCTTTGAGTTGGTGGAACTCATTGCAGATTAAGACCCAAATAGCCAAAAAATTGTTGAGCAACATGAGAAATCACTGAAAATTAAACAGATTACACTGTCTACAACTGTGTGGTACTATCTGCTCAGCAGGGAGAGAGGGAGGGAGGGAGAAAGAGAGAGAGAGAGGAGGGAGGGGCAGCCGGAGGGTCGCAGGTGAAGGAGACAAATGAAGAGAAACCAAAATGATGGAAGGACTGCCTGGGGTAAGGCACATGACAAAAATAGGTCTCTGGACAGAATAGGCAGGAAAATATAATTGATGTCTACCAAACAGGCTGACATGGGTAGGATTAATATGGACTTGTTTAACAGAAGAGATTTGAAACATTTATTTAAGATCAACAAAAAGTGCTCTTTTACACAACATATATTTTAGTCATTAAAAGAATCTGCCCCGGGGCCGGCCCAGTGTAGCAGTTAAGTGGCGCGCTCCGCTTCAGCAGCCCGGGGTTCACAGGTTCAGATCCCGGGCATGCACTGACGTACCGCTTGTCAAGCCATGCTGTGGTGGTGTCCCATATAAAGTAGAGGAAGATGGGCACGGATGTTAGCCCAGGGCCAGTCTTCCTCAGCAAAAAGAGGTGGATTGGTGACAGATGTTAGCTCAGGCCTAATCTTCCTCACCAAAAAAGGAAAGAAAGAAAAAATTTGCCCCAAGATGTAATTCAGGCTAAAACACGACTTATTTCCAAAAGATTCTACGTACATCTAATGTAAGCTAGTTATAAGAACAAATTAGTTTTGGGTATGTCTGAATAAGAAATTTGTGATGAAATTGTAAGAACGCATAAAGCATTTCTGCAGCATACCAAAGTCCCATGGTTGTCTTGAAAATCAAACTGTGCAACTGATGGTTGCACTGTGAGCTAAACCAGCCACATTTTTCATGGAACATCATTTTTACTTGAAAGAACTGACAAACTATGGTTATTTAGACTTCTGTATTTGACCTACATTTTCCCAAAAATGAACAAAGTGAGCCTGACCCTTTAAGAGAAACTGACAGTATTTGTTGCCAATGCTAAAATTCGAGATTTCCAGCAAAAATGGGAATTTTGGAAAACTGCTTCCCAATGATTAAAAGATAAATTAGGAGGTTTCTATTTTTTTCTTGCCTTTGCTGCTAAATAATACTGGGTTCGGGAAACGATTCAGTTTAACAAATTGACAACACTTTATAAGTTTTGGTTTTCATTCTTCTTACTGGCTTTAATCAATTTTTTTAAGTTATAAATTATAAGAGACCCACAGAAACAGAGTAGTTTAAACCACATCAACCTAACTGCCTGTAAGACAACTGCCAAATTTTAGACATATCAATGATTGTTCTATGGCAAACATTAAGCATACAAATAAGAAAAATGTATTAGTATTTCATATCACTTGAATTTTAAGAATCTATAGATATATTAATGCACTAACAAAAAAATGGATGACTATCAAACAAAAGCTGGGATTCTGATTTCCTTTGGTTAGCTTTTTGAGTAACATAGCTTTAACATGTTACTCAAAATACCAAAGAAGTAAGAAAACTGTTATTTAAGAGCAAAAAAACTTTCTCCAAAATCTCCCAAAGTCAAATGTCTGATAAAATAATATCCCCCAAAGACATCCAACCTTTAAAGAGACACATGAGAAAGGAAAAACTGCTGTAGAAGGAGGAGTTAATTTATAAGACTTCCAAAATGGCAGAGGATTTTAAGAAAAGCCAGCTTAATATTTTGGCTAACTACTCCAAATCCACTGAGGTATCACTGTCATTTCTAATATAGGTTTCAAGAGGTATTTTATTTACCCTAAAGAAAAAACTGCATTAAAAGAAAATAACATGTTAAAATATTAATACTTCTTCAAATTTTCACCTCAAACTTCTATTTTGGGATACACCAAGACTTCAACAATTTATGTCTTCTCAAGCATCATTATCTGAGCTTATACATCTTACTTGAATCAAAAAATTTAGACCAAAAAAAGTCACATAGTAATTTTGTTTTAGGAAATAAAACCGTCTCAATGAGGTTTGATGAGGTTTGCTTCTTCCTTCCCCCCTGCAATTCATTACAATAACCTATTAGCACCCAAGACAATGCCCTGATGATAATTCCAACTCAAAATTCTGCAGGTGTTTTCATTCTCTAAGAGGCCACACATTTTTCGTCAACTCGGGGGAGAAGTGGCACTGGCTCAAAAAACTACTAGTGTCTAATAAGAAATGATAGGAGATGCACACTGTTACTAGGTAATTGAACATTAAATACGTAATAACCAACGAAAACTCAGAAAAGTCTTGGGAATGTGTAAAACCAAGTGTTTTAATATCCTTATGAAGTTCCTATTTTTATTCATTAGAATGCCACACTAGCACCTTTCAACCAAATGGTGCTGAGGAATTAGGATATTTAACAAAGAAGCTAATTCAAGCAGATTACACAAAAGCATATTTTGGACCAAAAGCCAAAAAATGATAAGTAGGTTCAAATTTTAAACTATCTTGCATAATTGTTATTTTAATCATTATTTTATCTCCAAAGTCATCCTAAAAGGTAGCAGAGGGTACCTACCCTTGAAAAGCAGACAGAAGCAGCCTAAATAACGGAGCATTGTTTTTACAAGACAACTCATTGCCTAAAAATTCCTGAAGTGTGGCACAAATGTTCACTGACCCCATTCTAAAGTGACCTAGAACACTAGAATATGTACATTCTTGAACTCAATCACATTCCCTGCTGTTGGTTTCTCCATCATTTTTTACAACCAGTTATTATATCTGAGGGTGTTGGAATAAAACTACGATTAAGCACTAAGTTTAAGCTTCAAGACTTGATATTAAAGGGCTAAAGCTGTCATGAATACTCAACAAAGCGACCACGGCCCAGCCGATACCTAATTCTGCTCTGCCCATTTAATGCAGTCTTTAAGTTACCTAAACGTGCATTAACCAAACTGCCCGAAGCAGTTTATCTGACACCTCTGACATAACATTTCAAATAAAATGCTTTCTGCCGGGCCCCTGTTTATACAGCTTCCAAATGCCATAAGTAACATCCTGCTTTTCCTTCACTGTGACCGTGGGAAGTGAGGGTGTGTCTCGGTGCTTACCGATACCCGGAGCCACGTAGATGAAGTAGAGACAAGACGAGGAGAGGGAGAAGAAGAAGATGAAGGCGAGGAGGGAGCGATTGGAGACCCGCATCATCCGCCTGAGCACAGACATCTTCCTCTTCCCAGCCAGCAGCCCGCGCTGCGCTCTCAGGCCGGACCTGGGGGTACCGTCCAGGCCCTAAACTTCCATGAATGTGCTAAAACCCCCAAGACTGCAGCGGGGTCCACGCGGGGAGGCTCTGGGGGAGAGGGCCCGAGCGGGAAGGAGGAGGGGGGGTGCAGACGGAATGAATGGGAGGCCGGAGGGGGGTCGGGGAGCAGGAGGACGAGGGGGAAGGGGTGGAGGGGGAAGAGGGGATGCGGGGCGAGGAGCCCGGGACGGAAGGCCCCGAAGAGGCCGAGGACGGGCGAGGACGCGCGTTTTATCGCCCGGCCGCGGCGGGAGGAGGGGCTGCAGGTGGGGAGAGGCGCAGGCTGCGCGCCGCGGCGCCCCTGCGGAGAGGGGCTGCAAACTGCAGCACGCCGGGCTTCCCCGCGGCTCGGGCTGCGCGCGTCCGCCGTGCTCCAGGACTGAAGCCCCCGCGCTGGGGGGGCCGGCCCGCCGGCGCTCCGCAGGCCTGCGCCGCCTCCTCCGGGCCGCGGCGTCTCGTGCCTGAGTGAGGCTAGCGTGGGCGCCGAGGCTGCAGCCGACGCGCGCGACGCGCTGGGGCCCGCGGGGGCCCTGGGGGCCGAGGAGCTGGGCGCTCGCCCGCCCGCAGCCTCCTCCTCATGCCGCGCCGGGCCCCGGCGCCCCGCGGCGGCCGAGCGCAGGGGAGGGCGGCGTCCCGGCCAGCGGCAAGCGCGCTCCGGCTCCGGCCACCGCCAGCTGCCCGCCCGGCCGCAAGGGCGGCAACCGCAGCGGCATTACCGCCGCCGGCCCGGGGTGAGGCGCCCCCGCCGGCGCCGCCCCCGCACGGCCCCGGGACACCAGGCGAGGAGCGGCCGGCAGACTCGCGCTGCGGGCAGAGCCGAGGAGCCCGAAGAGGAGGCGGCCGGGCGCCGGCGGAGCCGCGTCTGGGTCGCAGAGCGGGCGGATCTGAAAGGGCGGGGGAGCCGCGGGCGCACCCGGAGACCCCCGGGGCTCCGCGCGTTCGCTCGCAACCGCAGGCGGCGCTGCGCCGGCACGAAGCAAACCTGGAGGCCCCCGCCCCCCCCAGCTCTCCCTTCGCCCGAAACACTGCGCCTGCTGATTGGCCCGCGCCGCACCGCGCCGAGCAACCTGCCCCCTCCCCCCGCGCGGGACCTGGGCCCCGGCCGCCTCCTGCGTCACCGCCGCCCCCGCCCACCCGAGGACCCCTGCGCTCGCCGCGCTGCTGGGGGCTGACTGACGGGCCTTGAGCCTCCGATACGGTCCACCCTGTGTATCGGTAATGAAGGATGATGTACCTGGAGAGAAAAGGGTTATCTCGAGGAGGGGACTTCAGTGGGGTAATTTCTTCCCAAAATAGAGGCTTGGGGAACGAGTTGTTTTTCCGTCCTGGGTTAATGAAACCTCCCATCCCGCATTTCCTATAGAACATACTGTCAGGATGTGATAGGGATCTCTGTATATCCCTTACAATAGGACTTGCCGTCCCATCTGAAGGTGAGCACTGTGTAGTCCTGCTGTAGCTACATCCATTCAGGCAGGGCGGAAAAGACTTCTTTGCAGCCAGTAGGCCCTTGAGCACTGCGGCACCAACCAGCTTCAATAGGCAAAGGGTTTTAATCCACCTCGTAGGCCGTGGTCTACTCTTTGTTCAAAAGCTGCTTCCTTCTGATAGCTAAATTAGTCCGGATCCTTAGCTATATCACATTTTTCCAACGTGTGTGTGCAGGTGTTCCTTTTTCAACTAATCACGTAGGAAGTGGCTGGATGCCCCCTACTGTCATTATTTGCTCAGTATTGCCAGGTGCAGTGGTATGGAACCATCACTTGACTGGGAGCAAATTGGGTACCTTCTTAGCAAGATGCATATGCCTTAGGTTGGCTCTGAAATAGCTATGCTATGTGGAGCCTGATACACCTGAGTTTATAATTCCACTAAGGGCATTTATTAACTGTGCAACTCCTAGCAAGCTACTACCCTCTGCAAGCCTCTTAGCCCTCAAATGGTGGATGTGATACCACCTTGCAAGGCCATGGGATTAAACGGGATAACTGTGTAAAATGTTAAGCATGCTGTCTAGCACCTAAGAGATACCCTTATATCCCATTAGACAGTTGACTGGATGGAATCGCCAAGTTCAAATTCATTTTTTAATATTTTGCTTTGGGGAGTATTTACAAGTTACTCAACTTTTCTGGCTAATTTGTTATTTAATGTGAAAGGAACTGAGTATGTTGTAACATTTTTAGATGGGGAAGGGGAATCTGAAATACAAAGTGGAGCAACATGTTAAATAAAAGATAAAACTCCCTTGGGGCCGGCCCCTTCGCTTAGGGTGAAGTGCGCGCGCTCTGCTGCTGGCGGCCAGGGTTCAGATCCCAGGTGCGCACCAACGCACCGCTTGTCAGGCCATCCTGTGGGGGTGTCCCACATAAAGTGGCGGAAGAGGTGCACGGATGTTAGCCCAGGGCCAGTCTTCCTCAGCAAAAAGAGGGGAATTGGCATGGATGTTGGCTCAGGGCTGATCTTCCTCACCAAAAAAAAAAAAAAAGATAAAACTCGTAAAAAAAAAAATACCTCTGCAAGTGCAGAAATCCATGAATGGTGAGGATGCAAAATGTAGTATTTTCCTCTGACCCTGCTGACTTTTCGTGTCTCTTTATTTGCAGCAGTTCAACTGCTTGTTTACAAAGCTAATACCACCATGCTGGCTCAGTGATGGATAATTCTTCTCAGGAAAGGTGGCTTTTAAAAGGAAAGTTTACTATAAAACTAAGAGGGAAGTATTAACATCTGAGAAATTGATGATTAATCATTTGAAAAAATCTGAAGTCGATGTATAGATGTGCTTGGCTGGCATAGCTGACTGCTGTTAGTATCTCTCCCAAGTTCGACACAGTACCTGTTAAGACTGATTGCTAAGAGAGTAAATCTTAAAGGTCACATCACAAGAAAAAAAAATTTTGTAACTATATATGGTGATGTATGGTAACTAGATTTATTGTGATGATCATTTTGTACTGTGTACAAATATCAAATCATTATGTTGTACACCTGAAACTAATATAAGGTTATAGGTCAATTATACCTCAATAAAAATATCAATTATAGAAAAAAATTTTTTCAAATGGAAAAGAGAAAAAAAAGACTGATTGGCTCTCCCCTGGAGTAAAGTGGGTATCAGAAACCAGCTCAGTCAGTGCACCTGTTAGCACTGTTTATCAACAGTCACATGCAGAGGCAGCCAAGCCTTTGGAGCCAGGCAGCCTGGGGTTGAGTCCCAGTCACTCTCTGGTCAAGTGACCTCAAAGGTTACTTAAGCTCCCTGTGCCTCCATTTCCTTATCAGCTAAAGAAGATCATCATAGTATCAGGGTTGTTTTGAGGATTAAATTAAATGAGTTAATGCCTCTAAAGAGCTTGGGAGAGCCTGATGCCTAGTAAGCACAATTTGGGTATTTGTTACATTTGTTTTAAAATATTTCTCCTTTGGATCACTCTCTGCCAACAGTAACAAGTGATGCTGGTCTCTTCCTGTTTAAAAACCAAATTTCCTACTGAGTCACCCATGAAGTCTCTGTCTCTAACAGTCTGAGGGATGCCTCAGGGTCTCAGGTCATTTGTAAAGCAGAGAGAGATGAAATACTCAGAGCCCAAGAAATGCTAACCAAACCTTTTCAAGCCCAGTTTATCAACTGATACTTCCTCAAGAGCCAGGTAAGGCCCGCAACAGAGGAATGACTTTGCAGAAACCTGGTAAGTTTAATTTTATGATATCAAAAAGACCTTAAATTTCTAATAGTAAAACATAACAATAGTAAGACACAAGTAAATTTTACTTAAGTGCTTTGTTCTACATTTATTACCACCAAGTATCCCTTTTATTATTTTCTCTCCACTAGAGACCCTATGCTCTTAAATATTTGAGTATCAAACTGAATAAGTTATAAGTAACGGTTTTCTATTTGTATTCATCAGAAATATGTTACAGAGATTGCAATTACAACAAAAAAGAAAAATGTACTTGTTTAGTGAGATGGATGACATTTTACTTGATCTGTGCTAAGTGAGGATAAAATCCATTAAGTGTTTTGAATTTGCTCACAACCGTGGTAAAATAAAATCAATAAATTTTTTCCTGTGAATTGGGAAAAGTAGGAATGAAAGAAAATAGCACATAGAATCTTGTTTCTATGGTTGCTGAGGGTTCAGACCTCCATAGTACAATCACTGATTAAATATAGTAATTTTATATATTTTAATACATGGTCTCAGCATCTGAGATTCAGTTAAAGAAAATTGTTAGGTTGGTGAATTATGCTTAGTTGAATTTTTTTACTTATATAATTGGAATGTAGATTGTATAAAAGTTAGACATTGGCATGATTCATAAAATGGAGTATATATTCCAAAATATTGTTGTGGTACAGAAACTTCTCTTAAATAAAACCCATTTTCCCACTGATTTCCATTATAAATATGGTCAGAGTTCTGCTGAGAAAAAAAATATTAGTCCCTATATCTTATTTAGGTTATATTAAAGAAATTGTAAAATGAGTAAGTCTTACATTTGAGAAAGTATGCTATTGAAGCATCCCCCAGGTTAAACGTAAGAGGCTGCCTCTCTGCCTGCTGGAAGCTTCTGCCGCCCAGGCCTTACACAGCCTGCTGAGGGAAATCAAAGCCTCAGCACATGTGTAACCCAGACGCACAGGGCACCTCAGGCGTTGTGCACACCAGCTGGACAACTCAGCCCTAGAGAAGGTTCATAGACCTGACTGCTGAACAGACAACATCCACATTCCTAGAGCTGCCTTCAATTCTAAACAGTGGCTAGTCCTGGGTAACTCCAAGAGAGACCTTTCTTGTTGATACACATATCCATATTAAAAAGAAGAAAAAAACAACTCCTATTCCTTGTCACAGTTCAAAAGAAGCCACTTATTAGAGTCAAAATAGCCTACCCTCAGTCATTTAATTTTTTAAGAAGTCATTTCCTGAACATGATTCCATTTTGATGATATACTAGTACCTAGGACAAAAGCAAGGCAATAAATAATTATTGAATGAATGTAGGAACACACTCTTAACCTTTTACATAATTATGTCTATTCCTTTGGGCTTAGTGTAACAAGGAGTACAAGTTAGTTCACCTTAACTCACCCAGAGCATTTTATCAAAAGAGCCATCTTCAGGGGGCCAGCCCTGTGGCCTGGTGGTTAGGTTCAGCGCACATCACTTTGGTGGGCTGGGTTCGCAGATTCGGATCCTGGGCATGGACCTACACCACTCATCAGCCATGCTGTGGCGGCATTCCACATACAAAGTAGAGGAAAATTGGCACAGATGTTAGCTCAGGGTAAATCTTCCTCAAGCAAAAAGAGGACGAATGACAACAGATGTTAGCTCAGGATGAATCTTCCTCAAAAAAAAGCCCTCTTCATAGGTGAATGACTCATAAAAGTAGAAGATAAAATATATAAATGAAAGATAATATACTATGGAAGTGTCCTTCTATCATATCAAGATTCTTAAAGCTCTGGCAGACAAAAGTATTCCAAGAAATGAAATTATGATACAGAATAACTTTTAATGAAGGACATTTGTAGGATATTTTCTGTCTATTTTTTATCATATTTCACATCATAAGGCTCATAGGATTTTCTCAGTCTGTTCTTTTAGTGACTAAATCACTCTGGGAAAAAAACTAGTTCAGAGCTTAAATGGGTAAATGTTGAAGTGAGAAATAGAATTCAGGTAAATGAGATAAAGGATTTCAGTGTTTCTGTTTGTGAAAAGGAAATTTTGGAATACTGAGGTCCTGACTTAAGCTAAAATCCACAAGTTCATAGTCACAGGAAGGAGATAGGTAACAAGACATGTAAAAAATAAGAACTTTAGAGACATCAGATCTATCCAAAAGAAAGGAAGAAGCCAAAGTCTTTTCAGCCTGAAAAATATGAATAATACTAATTCACCATGACCACTAAGGAGTGCCTCAGAAATGCAAGAACCTGACAACGTTAGGCAAATTGTTAACATAACCCAACATATTAGGTCAAAGAAAAAATACAGTATCTTTTTTTAAGTAGGTAATTGTATAAATATACCACTATTTTTTTGCCTATCCTATTATTTGTTGATGGAAATGGCTTTCAATTTCACTCTACTATGAATAAAACTAGTATAAACATATGCACATATATATGCATTTCTATTGGTTATGTACCTAGTTGTCAAAATTCTAGGTTTTATGATATGTGCATGCTCAGATTTAAGAGAGAATGGCAATCAATTTCCCAAAATGATTATACCAATTTACACTCCACCAGCAGCATTTGAGAGTTCAAGTTGCTCACATTCTCACCAACACTTAGTATAATTAAACCTATTAATATTAGCATTTCAGTTAGAATATTATGGTGTCTCATTTTGGTTTTAATTTGCACTTTCCTAAGAGCTAATGGGATTGAGCAATTTTTACAAATGTATTGGCAAACAATATCTTCTATACAGGCTGGAAAAGCATTTGGTACAATTAAACAATTTCTGATATTAAAACTCTTCATAAAATATGGATAAGAAGATATGTTCTTATTTTGTAAAGAGCTATCTCAAGCAAGTTGCATCAATATGACTAATGTAGAGTCATCCTCATTCAAATCATGAAAAAAGACATAGATTGGCAAGAATTAGCCCATGCACTAGGATAAGAAAATTAAGAGGTAAAAGTAGTGGAAAGAAAGTGATTAAAAATTATCATTATTTATAAGTTTATGATTTCCAAAAAAAGCATTAACTGGAAAACCCATTAGATCATATAGGAGAGCTTAATAAAAAGCTGATCAAAAAAAAAAAAACCAAAACAGAAAACATATGCACACAATTACCCAGCTCAGCATGGAGATACATTCTTAGAAATTAGAGCTCTAACTGAATTTAGTTATATGGGGTCCTATTGTTCCTGTGGGGAAGTATTTTAAGCATTGTACTTAAGCAATGTCCAAACCTCTCAGCTTTTAGCAATGTTTGGGATGTCCTTCAAAACATCAAAAGACTTCTGCCAATTTCCTAATTTTCTTTATTCTCTGCTTCCTCAAGCATTTCCTTGAAAGCACCACAAGTTGCCAGAAAATTTGCATTCTAACCTAGTGCCTGGTCCTCCACCCTGTTCCTTTGCAGTAGGTAGAGTACTATTGTACCATAACTTTGGAAATTGATTTGTGTCAAAATTATTTGCCAGAATTCAAAGTAAAATCCAAGAGAGGCTAGAGCAGAGAAAATAACACATTGTGGAATCACTCATCTCAGGATGGGACATTGCTCACTGGTTATGTTTGGTAGCAGTGTAGTCCACTAGCACCTCATTGGTTGAACATATGGTGGCACTCAGAGCATAGAGAAAAACTCTATGGACAGGGTAATAGGGTAGATTTTTTAATATTAAATACATTGTTATATATATATATAGCACATTCTATCTTTTAAAGTATCATAAAGACCAAAATAGCAAATGAGAGATGTAACGTACCTGGTTATATGGCAAAATTGATAAAATTTGATCAGTTTACCCCACACAAACATTAATCTGTAAGAGTATACAATAAACAACAAAAAGATCTCAAGTACAGCAGCAAATATATATATAAAACCTATAAATAAACTGAAAAGGAAATGAACAAAACCAATGTGAAGGAGAAACATCCACAACAAAAAAGGGGAGACAGGACTTCCAGTTTTCAGTTCCATGTGTAAGGAGCTTGGAAGTCACCATTCTGTCCTATCAACAAGTAAAAAGCTGAACAGACTGAAAAAAATCAACAACTCTTCTTGGATCCATATGACAGGTGAGGACACAGGATAAACTACTGCCCCCAAGTTTGGAGAAACAGGCAAATACAGGGAGTCACAGCTTACCAGAGCAGAGACTGATGAGCAGAAACCACCAACGGAACCAGTGCAGGGGTAGGAAAATCTGAACAGTAATTGACAAATTGATGGAGGCTCAATATGAACAAGTCTGAGAGTTAAAAACTCCAGGGAACCCAGTCATGGAGGACCCTATATTTTTGTGAATTTTATCTCCAGGGGCACAAACAGATTCTCATAATAAGTATCAGAAAAAAATCCCCTCATGCTTCCAGCAGGAGAAGGGGAACAGGAACCATTTTGAAATACACCAGAGCACTCTGTTCTTCTTAACAAGACCTGCCCTCAGGAGAAACTACTTAACCAGAGCTTAACCTGCCGGGGCATTATCAGAACCTAACTAACCTGAGGAAGGGAAATTCTCAACTCCAGTCAGCTCTAGCCTACCGAATGGGAGAATGGAAATACCTAACTCCAATCCACTCTAGTCATCCCGTCTCACCTAAGGTGGGAGAAAAAAAAACTGAGAAACACTGTGAAGTTCACCATCCAGAGGCACAGGTTCAATAAAAGATTGAGACCTAATAGTAGGACTACAGAACACTGCCCCTCCCCCAGTACCTTACCACCACATTACTACAAGCCTGTTTACAGGAGTTCCTTTTGTGCAGTACATGTCCAGCTATCAAGAAAAAAATTACAAAGCATATTAAAAGGCAAAACATACAACTTGAAGAGACAGAGCAAACATCAGAACCACATGACAGAGATGTGGGGATTATCGGACAAGGAATTTAGAGTAACTATGATTAATATGCTAAGGGCTCTATTGGATAAAGGAGACAGCATGCAAGAATAGACGGGCAATGTAAGCAAAGAAATGGAAATCCTAAGAAAGAACCAAAAAGAAATGCTAGAGAATAAAAACACTGTGACAGAAATGAAAAATGCCTTTGATGGGCTTATTAGTAGGATGGACACAGCTGAGGAAAGACTCTCTAGCCATGAGGATATATCAATAGAAACCTCCAAAACTGAAAACCAAAGAAAACTAAGACAGAAAAAACAGAACAGAATATCCAAGGATGGTAGGACAACCACAAAATGTGTAACACACACATAATGGGAATACTAGAAGGAGAAGAAAAAGAGAAAGGAGAAGGAAAAATATTTGAAACAATAATGACTGAGAATTTCCTCCAAATTAACATCAGGCACCAAACCACAGATCCAGGAATCTCAGAGAACACCAAGCAGGATAAATGCCAAAAAAAAAATTACACCCTAGGCATATCATTTTCAAACTATAGAAAATCAAAGATAAAGAAACACATCCTGAAAGAAGCTGGAGGAAAAAAATATCTTACCTATTGAGGAAAAAAGATAAGGATTACATCCAACTTTTGCTCAGAAACCATGCAAGTAAGAAGAGAGTAGAGTGATATACTTAAAGTGTTGAGAGAAAAAAACCCACCAACCTAGAATTCTGTACCCTGTGAAATCATATTTCTAAAGTGAAGGAAAAATAAAGACTTTCTCAGACAAACAAAAATTGAGGGAATTTGTTTCCACTAGATCTCCTTGCAAGAAATCTTAAAAGAAGTTCTTTAGAGAACTTGAAAACACCAATGCCTAAAGATACATGCACCCCTGTGTTCATTGCAGCATTATTCACAATAGCCAAGACTTGGAAGCAACCTAAGTGCCCATCAAGGGACGAATGGATAAAGAAGATGTGGTATATATACACAATGGAATACTACTCAGCCATAAGAAACGATGAAATCCAGCCATTTGTGACAACATGGATGGACATTGAGGGCATTATGCAAAGTGAAATAAGTCAGAGGGAGAAGGTCAAATACCGTATGATTTCCTTCATTAAGTAGTAGATAATAACAACAATAAACAAACACATAGAGACAGAGATTGGATTGGTGGTTGTCAGAGGGCACAGGGGGTGGGAGGAGGGCGAAAGGGATAATTCGGCACATGTGTGTGGTGCTGGGTTGTAATTAGTATTTGCATGGTGAACATGATGTAATCTATGCAGAAATAGAAGTATAACGATGTACACCTGAAATTTATACAATGTTATAAACCAATGTTACTGCAATAAACAAAAATTAAAAAAAAAAAGTTCTTTAGAAAGAAGAAAAATAATATAGGTCAGAAACTCAGATCTACATAAAGAAAGGAAGAGCATCAAAGAGGGAATAATTGAGGATAAAATAAAACCTTTTGTTTTTCTTATTCTTAATTGATCTAACACATAACAGTTTGTTCAAAATAATAATAGCAACAACGCGGTTGATTATGCTTATGTGTGTGTGTATATATATATTATATATGTATGATTATATAAGAGAAATGAATGACAATAATGATAGAAAGGGTAGGAGAGAGGAATTAGGATTATTTTGTTACTATAAGGTACTCACACTACCCATGAAGCAGTATACTGTTATGTGAAAGTGAACTTGGATTAGTTATAAATGTATATTGCAAACTCTAGGGCAACCACTAAAAAAAAGTTTAAAAAGAAGTGTAACTGATATACTAAGAAAAGAGAGAAAATGGAATTATATAAAATGATTAATTAAAACTACAATACAGGTACCAGCCCTGTGGAATAGCGGTTAAGTGCGCACGCTCCGCTGCTGGTGGCCCAGGTTTGGATCCCAGGCACGCACCAATGCGCCACTTGTCAGGGCATGTTGTGGCAGCATCCCATATAAGGTAGAGAAAGATAGGCACAGATGTTAGCCCAGGGCCAGTCTTCCTTAGCAAAAAGAGGAGGATTGGCATGGATGTTAGCTCAGGGCTGATCTTCCTCACAAAAAAATAAATAAATAAATAAAACTACAATACAGACTAAAAAGTAGAAGGCAAAAATAGGAACAAAGAACAAGGGCAACAAGTGGAAAACTAACAAATACAGTAGATATTAATCAAACTATATTGATAATCACTTTGAACATCAATGGTCTAAATGCACCAATTAAAACACAGACATTACCCACAGCTAATATCATCTTCAATGGTGAAAAACTGAAAGCTATCCCTCTAAGAACAGGAACCAGACAAGGATGCCCACTCTCACCACTCTTATTTAACATAGTACTGGAAGTCCTAGCCAGAGCAATCAGGCAAGAGAAAGAAATAAGGGATCCAAATTGGAAAGGAAGAAGTGAAACTGTCACTATGTGCAGATGACATGATTTTATATATAGAAAACCCTAAAGAATCCACCAAAACCGTTTTAGAAGTAATAAACGAATACGGTACAGTTGCAGGATACAAAATCAACATACAAAAATCAGTTGCATTTCTATACACTAACAACAAAGTAGCAGAAAGAGAAATTAAGAATACAATCCCATTTACAATTGCAACAAAAAGAATAAAATACCTAGGAATAAACTTAACCAAAGAGGTGAAAGATCTGTACACCGAAAACTATAAAACATTGCTGAAAGAAATTGAAGAAGACACAAAGAAACGGAAAGATATTCTGTGCTCTTGGATTGAAAGAATTAACATAGTTAAGATGTCCATACTTCCTAAAGCAATCTATAGATTCAATGCAATCCCTATCAAAGTTGCAACAACATTTTTCACAGTAATAGAACAAAGAATCCTAAAATTTATATGGAACAACAAAAGACCCCGAATAGCTAAAGGAATCCTGAGAAAAAAGAACAAAGCCGGAGGTACCACACTCCCTGATTTCAAAATATACTACGAAGCTATAGTAACCAAAACAGTATGGTACTGTCACAAAAAGAGACACACAGATCAATGGAATAGAATCAAAAGCCCAGAAATAAACCCACACATCTATGGACAGCTAATCTTCGACAGAGGAGCCAAGAACATACAATGGAGAAAGGAAAGTCTCTTCAACAAATGGTGTTGGGAAAACTGGATAGCCACATGCAAAAAAATGAAAGTAGGCCATTATCTTACACCATACACAAAAATTAACTCCAAATGGATTAAAGACTTGAATGTAAGACCTGAAACTATGAAACTTCTAGAAGAAAACATAGGCAGCACACTCTTCGACATCAGTCTTAGCAACCTATTTTCAAGCACCATATCTGACTGGGCTAGAGAAACAATAGAAAAAATAAACAAATGGGACTACATCAAACTAAAAAGCTTCTGCACAGCAAAGGAAACCATCAACAAAATGAAAAGACAATCTAACAATTGGGATAAGATATTTGCAAACCATACATTTGATAAGGGCTTAATCTCCAAAATATATAAAGAACTCATGCATCTCAACAACAAAAAACTAACAACCCAATTACAAAATGGGCAAAAGACCTGAACAGACATTTCTCCAAAGAAGATATACAGATGGCCAACAGGCACATGAAAAGATGTTCAACATCATTAACTATCAGGGAAATGCAAATCAAAACTACAGTGAGATATCACCTCACGCCCGTCAGAACGGCTATAATTAACAAGACAGGAAACAACATATGTTGGAGAGGATGTGGAGGGAAGGGAACTCTCATACACTGCTGGTGGGAGTGCAAACTGGTGCAGCCACTCTGGAAAACAGTATGGAGATTCCTCAAAAAATTGAGGATAGAACTACCATATGATCCAGCTATTCCACTGCTGGGTATTTATCCAAAGAATATGAAAACACCAATGCGTAAAGATACATGCACCCCTGTGTTCATTGCAGCGTTATTCACAATAGCCAAGACTTGGAAGCAACTTAAGTGCCCATCAAGGGATGAATGGATAAAGAAGATGTGGTATATATACACCATGGAATACTACTCAGCCATAAGAAACGATGAAATCCAGCCATTTGTGACAACATGGATGGACATTGAGGGTATTATGCAAAGTGAAATAAGTCAGAGGGAGAAGGTCAAATACCATATGATCTCACTCATTAAGTAGTAGATAATAACAACAACAAACAAACACAGAGACAGAGTTTGGATTGGTAGTTAGCAGAGGGGAAGTGGGGAGGGAGGAGGGCAAAAGGGATAGTTTGGCACATGTGTGGTGATGGGTTGTAATTAGTATTTGCGTGGTGAACATGATGTAATCTATGCAGAAATAGAAGTATAATGATGGGGGCCGGCCCCGTGGCTTAGCGGTTAAGTGCGCGCGCTCCGCTGCTGGCGGCCCGGGTTCAGATCCCGGGCGCGCACCGACCCACCGCTTCTCCGGCCGTGCTGGGGCGGCGTCCCACATACAGCAACTAGGAGGATGTGCAATTATGACATACAACTATCTACTGGGGCTTTAGGGGAAAAAAAGCAGATTTGCAATAGATGTTAGCTCAGAGCCGGTCTTCCTCACAAAAAAAAAAAAAGAAAAAAAAAAGTATAATGATGTACACCTGAAATTTATACAATGTTATAAACAAATGTTACTGCAATAAACAGAAAATTAAAAATAAATGAATAAAACACAGACATTGTCAGAGGATGTCAAAAAACAAAACCCAGTCATATGTTGTCTACAAGAAATCCACTTTTGACACATGTAGATTAAAAGTAAACGGATGGAGGAAAGTATACCATGCTAATACTAATCAAAAGAAAGCAGGAGTACTTATATTAATTTCAGACAGAGCAGACCTCAAAGCAAGGAAAGTTATCAAGGATGAAGAAGGGCATTACATGATGATAAAGGGGTCAATTCTCTAAGACATAACAATCTTTAATGTGTACGCACCTACCTACAGAACATCAAAAAACATGAGGCAAAAACTAATAGAAATGTAAGAAGAAATAGATGAATTCACTATCAGAGTTGGAGACTTCAATAACATTCTATCAGAAATAGACAGATCCAGGGCCGGCCCGGTGGCTTAGCAGTTAAGTGCGCGTGCTCCGCTACTGGCGGCCCGGGTTCGGATCCCGGGCGCGCACTGACACACCACTTCTCCGGCCATGCTGAGGCTGCGTCCCACATACAGCAACTAGAATGATGTGCAACTATGACATACAACTATCTACTGGGCCTTGGGGAAGGAAAAAAAAAAAGGAGGAGGATTGGCAATAGATGTTAGCTCAGAGCCCGTCTTCCTCAGCAAAAAGCATGGATGGATTAGCATGGATGTTAGCTCAGGGCTGATCTCCCTCACAAAAAAAAAAAAAAAGAGAGAGAGAAATAGACAGATCCAGCAGGCAGAAAATCGGTAAGGACATAGTTGAACTCAACAACACCATGAGTCAACTGGATATAATAGACATCTATGGACTACGTCCAACAACAGCAGATTACACATTCTTCTCAAGCTCATATGGAACATTCACCAAGATAGACCACACTCCAGGCCATAAAACACACCATGACAAATTTAAATAGTAAAAATCATACAGTGTCTTCTCTCAGACCACAGTGGAATTAAACTAGAAATCAATAATAGAAAGATAACTTGAAAATCCCAAAATATGCATAAATTAAACAAAACACTTCTAAATAATACATAGGTCAAAAAAGAAATCTCAAGAGAAATTTTAAAATATTTTGAACTAAATGAAAATAAAAACACAGCTTACTAAACTGTAGGATGCAGCAAAAGCAATGCTTAGAGGAAGTTTATAGCATTGAAGGCATATATTAGAAAAGAAGAAAGATATAAAATCAATAATCTAAGTTTCCACCTTAGAAAACTAGAAAAAGAAAAGCAAATTAAATCCAAAGTAAGAGCAAATTAAATCCAAAGAAGAAAAGAAATAATAAGAATTAGGACAGAAATCAGTGAAATTGAAAACAGGAGATCAATAGAGAAAATCAACAAAACCAAAAGCTGGTTCTTTGAAAAGATCAATAAAATCAACAAGCCTCTAGCCACACTAAGGAAAAAAGAAAATACAAATTACTAATATCAGAAATGGCATGGACAATTAAAAGGATAATAAAGAAATACCATGAATAACTCTGTGCCCTCAAATTTGATAACCTAGATTAAATGAACTAATTCCTTGAAAGACACCGAAACTAGAGACACTAGTCTAGACACTAGCATCAAAGACACTAATTCCTTGAAAGCTACCAAAACTCACTCAAGAAGAAATAGACAATCTGAACAGGCCTATATCTATTAAAGAAATCAAATTAATAATTAATAACCTTCCAAAACAAAATCACCAGGCCCAGATGGGTTCACTGGTGAATTCTACCAAACATTCAAGGGAGAAATTATACCAGTTGTATACAATCTCTTTCAGAGAATAGAAGCAGAGAGAACACTTCCTAACTCACTCAATGAAGTCAGCATCACCCTAATGCCAAAACCAGTCAAAGGCATTACAAGAGAAGAAAACTATCTTTCATGAACATAGATGTAAAAATTCTCAACAAAATATTAGCAAATCAAATCCAACAATGTATAAAAAGAATTATACACCATAACCAAGAGAGATTTCTCTTAGGTATGCAAAGCTGGTTCAACAGTTAAAATCAATTAATGTCATCCATCACATTAACAGGATAAAAAAGAAATATTGTATAATTATATCAGTAGATACAGAAAAAGTATTTGACAAAATCCAACACCCATTCATGATTGAAAAAAAAAAAAAAAAACCTCTCAGTAAACTAAGAATAGAGGGGAACTTCCTCAACTTGATGAAGACTATCTGCAAAAAACCTACAGCTAACATCATACTTAATAGTGAGAAACTCGAAGCTTTCCCACTAAGATCAGGAACAAGGCAAGGATGTTTCCTCTCACCACTCCTTTTTAGTGTCATACTGGAAGTCCTAGCTAATACAATAAGACAAGAAAAAGAAATAAAAGATATAGAGATTGGGAAGGAAGAAATAAAACTGTCTTTTTTTGCAGAAGACATGATCGTCTATGTACAAAATCTGAAAAAACCTGTGAAAAAACTCCTAGAACTCATAAGCTATTGTATCAAGTTTGCAGGATACAAGGTTAAATACAAAGGTTAATCCTTTCCTATCTACCAGCAATGAACAAGCGGAGTTTGAAATTAAAAACACAGTACCATTTACATTAACACAGAAAAATGAAATAGGTGTAAAATCTAACAAAATACGTACAAGATCTTTATGAGAAAAATGACAAAACTCTGATGAATGCAATCAAAGAACTAAATAAATGGAGAGATATTTTATGTTCCTGGATAGGAAGACTCAATATTGTCAAGATGTCAGTTCTTCCCAACTTTATCTATAGATTCAATGCAATCCCAATAAAAATCCCAGCAAGTTATTTTGTGGATATTGACAAAACTGATTCTAAAGTTTATATGAAGAGGCAAAAGACCGAGAGTAGCTAACATAATATTGAAGGAGAAGAACAAAGTTGGAGGACTGACACTACTTGACTTCAAGACTATTTTAAAGCTACAGTAATCAAGACAGTTTGATATTGGCAAAGGAATACACAAATAGATCAATGGAACAGAATAGAGAGCCCAGAAATAGATTCACATAAATACAGTCAACTGATATTTGACAAAGGAGCAAAGGCAGTAAAATAGAGCAAAGAAAGTCTTTTTAACAAATGATGCTGAACAACTGGACATACACATGCAAAAAAATAAATCTAGACACAAACCTTATAAACTTCACAAAAATTAACTCAAAATGGATCAGAGACCTAAACGTAAAATGCAAAACTATAAAACTCCTAGAAGATAACATAGAAGAAAACCTAGATGCCCTTGGTATGCTGATGACTATTTAGACACAACACCAAAGGCATGATCCATGAAAGAAATAATGGATAAGCTGGACTTCATTAAAATTAGAAACTTCTGCTCTGCAAAAGACAGTGTCAAGAGGATGAGAAGACAAGCCACAGACTGGGAGAAAATGTTTGCAAAAGATACATCTGATAAAGGACTGTTACCCAAAATATACAAAGAATTCTTCAAACTCGATAGTAAGAAAACAAACAACCCAATTAAAAAATGGGCCAAAGACCTTAACCAACACCTCTCCAGAGAAGATATACAGATAGCAAATAGAAATATGCAGAGATGCTTCACATCATATGTCATTAGGCAAATGCAAATTAAAACAACGAGATTCACTACACACCTATTAGAATGGCCCAAATCCAAAGCACTGACAGTACCAAATGCTGGGGAGGATGTGGAACAACGGGAACTCTCGTTCATTGCTGGTGGGAATGCAAAACGATACAGCCACTTTGGAAGATGGTTTGGTGGTTTCTTGCAAAACTCAAACTCAACACACTCTTACCATGCAATACAGCAATCATGCTTCTTGGTATTTACCCAAAGGAGTTGAAAACTATGTCCTCACCAATATCAGCACGTGGATGTTTACAGCAGCTTTATTCTTCATTGCCAAGACTTGGAAGCAACCCAGATATCCTTCAGTAGGTGAATGGATAAACTGCGGTATATCGAGACAATGGAATATTATTCCAGGCTAAAAAGAAATGAGCTATCAAACCATGAAAAGGAGGAAGCTTAAATGCATATTACTAAGTGAAAAGAACCCAATCTGAAAAGGCTACATACTGTATGATTCCAACTGTATGACATTCTGGAAAAGGCAAAACTGTGAAGACAGTAAAAAGACCAGTGGTTGCCAGGGGTTGGAAGGAAGGAAGGGATGAATAGCCAGAGCATGGAGGATTTTTAGGGCAGTGAAACTATTCTATATTATGCTATAATGGTGGATACAGATCATTATACATTTGTCCAAATCAGTGAAATGAATGGTACAAAGAGTGATCTCTAATGTAAACTGTGCAGTTTAGGTGATAATGATGTGTCAATGCAGCTTCATCAGTTGTAACAAATGCACCACTATGGTGGGGTATGTTGATAATGGGGGAGGCTGTGTGTGTGTGGGGGCTGAGAGTATAAGGGGAAATACCCCTCAATTTTTCTGTAAATCTGAAACTGCTCTAAAAAAACAAACAAAAAAAAAAAACAAAGCTTTTAAAATAAGGGCCAATTTGAAAATAAGTTCAACTCCTGTTGAAAACCAGGTGTTTTATTAAAATAAATTTGCTTCCCAAAAAAATGGAGATCAAAAAGAAGGCTCAAAAAGTGGAACGCATGGGAAATTCAATATTAGAAAGATGAGGATTCTCCCTAAATGACCATGAATATTGAAGAATGACCAAGCTAGAGAATTACAATCCCCTATCCCAAAAACAGATGGTTTAAGACAGGACACACAGCAGTAAGCATGCTTCCAAGGCAAGAGACAACTCCCTAGTTATAATATAACAATATTCACAATCACTACCAATTATGTTTCTAGTATTCTTCATTTGATGAGGCATGAAAAATATTATCAGGGTGAGAAAGAAGATTAATCTATCTTTAAATAAATGAAATCTTTCCTTCAGGAAGATGTTAGGTAAACAGGAAGCATTTCCAGACTAGTCAACTAAAGCCTCTGAGATCGAGGAAGTCAGCACTTGTAAACAAGACTTGCCTCCCTAGGTGGAAGCATATTGCTTACGCTAAGCATAACACCCCTTTACTTACCCGGAGCACAGGTGTGTCCCAAGCAAGACCAGACCTCTTTAAACACACCAGCCTCTTCGGGACTACAGAGTACTAGGTGGAGAATAATTACTCAGAGTCTCTCCAAACTCAACAATGGGTTGAAAGAGCCAGCATACCAAGGAGATGACATCAAGTGAATTCAGTTAGAGTCCTTTGCTATAAGATCTTCACCCTGGTCAAATGAAAAACACCTGTAGGGCTTTTGATCACGTGGATATTTGCAGCAACTTGCAATTATTACTGAGTTATGTTGATTCTGGTTCTGGTCCTAGTATAAGTTTTCTTAGAATAACTCATTTTAATAAAATATTTTCCTATTTTTTGCTATGTATTAAAAATCGCTTAACCTAGGGGCTAGCCCAGTGGCATAGTAAAGTTTGCGTGCTCCGCTTCCGCAGCCGGGAGTTCACAGGTTCGGATCCCGGCACGGACATAAGCACTGCTCATTAAGCCATGCTGTGGCGGCATCCCACATACAAAATAGGGGAAGATTGGCACACATGTTAGCTCAGTGACAATCTTCCTCAAGCAAAAAGAGGAAGATTGGCAACAGATGTTAGCTCAGGGCCAATCTTCCTCACCAAAAAACAAACAAACCAAAAAAACCTGCTTAACCTAAAATCCCACTTTACCAAAAGAATATGCATTAACTGTGAAACTGATAGTACAAAACAACCGAAATAAACTTTACCCTTCCACATTTTACATACCAGCCATACCCAGACCCTGTACATCTTTAAATTTACCTACCATTCTACCATTAAATTTAAATGGTTAATAGTAGAATAATTTTATGAATATGAATTGCATAGTGATTAATAAATAGACATTTAATTTTAAACATTTTTTATTGAGTTCTTGACCCCTGCTTGTAAAATAACATTAAAATCTCCTAGGAGCTTATATCATGTATGGGAATTCTTAAGAACTATGCTATACAGTGGAGAGGGAATATTAACACTATGAAATGTAAGTCTCATGAAAATAAGGTGGGGGGGTCACTTTTTTCCTAGCTTTAAGAAAAGACTCTCTGGTAAACCCATCTCCACTGCCACAGAGAAAAAGAGCTAAAACAATAAAGTATTATACATGTAGCAGAAGGAAAACTAGTTATTAAAGTCTAGGCTGGCAGAAGGTGGTTTCCAGGTTAAACCATTAAAATAAAACCAGCTCGGCCGCCTCTCCTCCCTGAAATCAGCTGAAAATAACAAGCAGTACAAGAAAAATCTTCAATGATGCCGGGAAAAGCCTAAAACCCTGAACAATTACATACGAAGAAAGCCTGGGAATATTTTCCTCCAGTCAGGGAGAATGCTGGAAGGAGATTCCTGCTCAGGACATTTGGGACAGATGTGTCTGCATGGAATTCTCTGAGGTGGTGGGATACCTAAGGGGTAAAACAGTCACTGCCTACTCTAGAAGGAGAGGTGCCTCTAGGCTGCCTGGAGAGCCTCTCACCTCTTTTGGCAACTTGGCAGGAGAAGCGGTCAACCAGCAAAGCACAGACACACCGTTTCTCTAAGAAGCAGGCCTTCGATATATCATGTGGAGGCAAAAATCTTGGATGACATGTAGCCCTGAGCTGCCAATTTTTGTATGATGAAGAGCTGTGAAAGTAAAATCAAAGGTAAACATACTGGAAAATTCTGTCATATGGAGATTCATGAAAAAACCAGTGCGATTTCTCCTAACTTGGATTAGAATTATGCCACAGGGCAAAATGGTAAGAAAGATTTCATAGGCAACATCTTGTAATGCAGCTGCTCTGTGGGTGCACTCCCTGGCCCCTTACCCCCTACTAGACTGGGAGTAACTCCATTCAAAGCAGAAATAATCAAGAAGGCGCCAGCATAAAACACAAGAAAAATGAGAAGAAAACGAACATGATGTAAGAAAGGTAGATAAAACCACATACCAGAAAGATTATACCATGAATGAGGTCCAATAGATTTTTTTTTAATTCAAAAGAATTTTTATACACACACATATCTGGGATATATATATATAGAGAGAGAGATACAAGGGCTCAGGAAGCAAATGCAAAATAAACTGGCAGAGCTCAGGAGAGAAATGAAAGAGAAAAATAATACCATCACAAAAATCATGTCCACATGGAGAGCAGAAATAAAAGGATAACAGATATTGCTGAAAACACAATCACAGATGTGAAATAACAGTCTTCAGAAAACAGAGCAAAGTGAAATAAAAAAAAAAAATAGATATGGAAGACAGGCAACAAAATTCATCATATGCACGTTTGGTATTGTTGAAGAAGAAAACAGAATAAATGCAGTGGAAAAGAATTCGAAAACATAATCAAACAAACTAAAAAGAAAGAGTACCTCTATCTATTCATTTTAGATTTTCTTGGCTTCTTTTATTCCTATCAAGTCTTGCATTTGATTCTTCAAGTTTTATTTCATTACCTTTTCGCCCTCTACTGTTTTCTACATTTCTATTTCTATTGCTTTATTGATTATCCTCAAATTCTTAACATGCATATTAAAATTTTTATTTTTAAGTAATTCTAAAATTATCAGTGTCTCTCAACCAAAGATCTAAAACAATTTAACTTCTCTCCAAACAGCGTCCATTCCATATAACATGCCATGTCTACTATTTTATTTTGTTTTAAACCTCATCAAATTGCTTTTTAAAAAATTACTGTTGCTGCTGCTCTTAGGATTAATACTTATATATATTTTTCTGAGATGTTTTACCCATTTCTCTTCTTACCATGGCTTCTTGTCTTGGCTGCTTCATCTAAGTTTGTTTTCCTTCTTGCTTAAGTATATCTTTTATAGTTCTTACAGTGAGGGTGTGTGGGTATTAAACTCTCAGTCATTGTCTATATAAATATATCTTTATTTTGCCCTAACTACTAAATGATTGTTCACTTGGTATAGGATTATAGGTTGACAGTTATTTTTCCTTCAGCCTTTGAAGGTGTCATGCTATTGTCTTATGGCATCTATGATTACTGTTTGATTATCATTCTTTTGCAGATAATTTTCTCTCCATCACTATTACACTTTTCTCTTTTTTGTAATATTCTGTAATTTTACTCTTATATGTTTGAAATGTGTTTTTATTTATACTGCTAGGGATTCAGTGTGTATGATGTCTTTCTGAAATTCTGGAAAATTCTCAGCCATTAGTTCTCTGAACGTTGCCTCTTCCCCATTCTCTCTATGTGTCCTTCAGGAATTCTATTTGGCATATGTTGGATCTTCCCATTCCCCCTGCCTGTCTTTTAATTTCTCTTTCAATTTTCCATCTCCTCATCTCTGTATGCTTCATTCTGGGTTAGTTCCTCAGCTGTATATTCAATTCAGTTATTGTGGCACTTTTCTATTATTCTTTTTGGTTTCTTTGTATGTGTTTACAATGGAAGGGATGTCTCTTTCTTGTAAACTCAGTCTGTCATCTTACAGGAGGTTGAAGGCTTAAGTCAATAGATTCAAAGGACATGCCATGTCTCAGAAAAAAATTAATACAGACTAATCAACCCTGAGCAATATCCTCAGTAAACAACAAAAAAGAAAGAGTCCTGTGGGCATCCAAGCAAAAAAGTCAAATCATTATCATGGGGAAAAAATTAACTGGCTCCAGACTTCTCCACAAGGGCACTGAATTCTACAGTAATTTTCAGAAGGCACCAGGGAAAGAAAATGTCATGCAATAATTTTATACCCATGCAAATTGTTGCTTAGCATAAAGGCAACAGACAGATACTTTCAAACATGGAAGAAGTCAAGAAATAAACTTCCCATGAGCCCCTTCTTGAAAAATCTACTGTACAGGGAGCTTCAGTTATCAAAGAGCTGAATGAAGAAACGATGGTGAAGGAATGATGAGACCACTGAATCAATGAATGTAGAAGAAAGGCTAAACAATTGTGGTAATTATGGCTACTGGATGTAAACTTTAATAACTCAACTAAAATTGGTAGAAGGAAGGAAGGAGAAGATGGGTAGTAATTATGTAAGTGTATTCATTTTTGCATCTTTCACAGTGGGGACAAATGGAATTTGTTTAAAGCTGATTAATCAAGTAATAGTGGTCCAATTGTTTGAAAATAAAGAGGTAATCACTAAAATAATTAATAATTTAACCAAGCAAAATCAGGTGGTAGAGGGGAAAGAGAAAATTTATAATCCCATTTATATAAAGATAAAAAGCAGGAAAAATTAATCTGTGGTGATAGATGTCAGAAAAAGGTTGTTTTTGGTGAGATTACTTCTGGCAGGGTACTAACTGGGATAGGGCAAGAGAATGCCTTCTGGGATCCAGGTGGTCACATACGGAAAGAGTCATCGGTCTCTACATGTAATATGTGTATGTGTAAATATAATATGTTTACTATATGAGTATGTTATAACTCAATAATTTTTTTAAATTCAAAGAAGTTATGTTTAAAAAAATTATTCAGCCAAAATTAAAGAAATAAAAAGAAAAGTAAGAGTAGAAGAAAAACATTTTAATTTGCTATTCTGAGCCTAAGTTAGCCATGTAGACATGAATAAAGATTTAGAGGAACAAAACGATACAGTTAATGTAGGTTTAACTAAAATATATATGAAACTCCATAGTCTGTAAAAAAAAATGCTTTTGCTTCAAGTGCTTATGCAATGTTTCTGAAATTGATCATATTTTAGACTACAAAGATTATCTTTGGTGTCATAAGATGGTGGCACCTCCATCAGCCTTGATCTCTGAGTGACCGTGTGGAGCAGAGACCCACCTCTCACCCATCTGAACCTAACAACCCATATTGACATGGAGTCTGAGCAAGGAATGAACCTTTGTTTTATTAAGCAACTGAATTATAGTTGTAATATAAATTATTATTTCTGATAATATATTAATTCCTGAAATAATAATTTATATTACAACATAACACAGACTATTACAACTAATAAATTAGGCTAACAAAACAATAGAACAGAATATAAATTCAGAATTAGACTCAAATGAATATGGAAATTCAATATACACAAAAGTGGCATTTTTCAAATCATGGGAAATGGACAAGATTAGTCATTAAATGGAGAAGGAACAATGCTAACAATGCTAACATCTCAAAGATCTACTTAATTTTTTACTATAAATTTCCAGAGAGTTCAAAGTTTTAAACTTAAAAATATAAAAATTAGGGCCGGCCCCATGGCTTAGCGGTTGGGTGCGCGCGCTTCGCTGCTGGCGGCCTGGGTTCGGATCCCGGGTGTGCGCCAATGCACCGCTTCTCCGGCCATGCTGAGGCCGCGTCCCACGTACAGTGGCTGGAAGGATGTGCAGCTATGACATACAACTATCTACTGGGGCTTTGGGGGAAAAAATAAATAAAAATAAAAATTAAAAAAAAAGTCATTATTTAAAAAAATATAA